>NC_064880.1:31509104-32709104 GCF_929443795.1 Astur gentilis
ACCTCCTCCAGTGGTAAATGGCACCACCAGTGGCAACTACCTAGATATTTTTATTCATAAACTTCAGCAAGCATCAAAGTTAGGATGGATCGAGGGAAATACTTTTCCAAAGAATGAAGATGTTTTAGACAGATCAGTAATAGAGTGGCTCCCTGCAGGTATTCAGAGGTATCTCCATCTGCTTGTGACAGAACATCATGCAGCGGAACAAACAGGCAGAAACAGCAAATGGCAGGACAGGATTCCTGTG
Source organism: Astur gentilis (assembly GCF_929443795.1). Classification (NCBI taxonomy): domain Eukaryota; kingdom Metazoa; phylum Chordata; class Aves; order Accipitriformes; family Accipitridae; genus Astur; species Astur gentilis. The sequence continues at coordinate 31,509,355 of NC_064880.1, forward strand.
AGGAAATCTGGTTTCTGCTTTTCTCCTGAAAATGGCAGAATAACATCACAGATTTACCTGGAGTTTATACTTAATGTAAAAGAGAGCTGAATTTATCTATGTGTTATCTGGCTGAGTGGTCTTGTCTTCACTAGCTAATATCTGGCAATTATGTGTGGATGTGACAGTTGTAAGCTTAACGCAAGTAGGCGGTAGCAACTGAGGTTTAACAGTAGGCTTTTCTTCTCTGCTTGACCTGATGACACATGCAAAAAGCTAAAACCTGCCAGGTCCATGTTAGGATTTGAATGAATTATGTGGGTGGAATCTGAATATCTTGCTTTGAAGAGCTACGGGTTGAGAGAAGCAGTAAAAACACCATAGAAGTATGCAGAATAGCCAGTGAAGAACATTAAAAACACAAAAGATATACTTGTAGTAAGGCCTGGAGAAAAAGCAGACTGAGCTTTTAAGTAGAGCACTAACTGAGGAAAGGTTTAGAATACTGAGAAGGGAGAACGTTTCACTTTCTGTTGTGTGGAGGAACATGAGACATTATACTGATTCTTTGAAAAATATATAGCATCAGAAATACGTTAATTGATCTTCACTTTCGCTTCCTAAAGGAAATGATCAAAGCTCAGATTGCTGATCAAAATGGGTGATACTACATTCATGCAGTACAAAATTTTATTTAAAATCTTTAGGTGCTACTAGAAAATCCATGCTCTGGATATAACATACTTCTGAAAGTAAGGCAATATGCAGACTAGGGTGAAAAGGGCAGACCTGCAGCAGCCTATATATAGATCAGTTTAAGCTGCTATAATATTCACTCTTGGCCTTGGGAGTGCCAAACTGTGGTATAGAATGGTGCAAAACCATTTCTAAATGACAAACCTAGGTTGAACTTCTGTCTATGGGCAAGTGCTCACAGGAGAGCTCCTGCCTCCTGTCATGGCTTTTACACATAGTCAGACATAAAGAAGAGCCTGAGGAATATAGCTCTGAGGCCTGCGGATGTACTGGCTCTTCTGGCTCAGGAGGTGTAAGTAGGCCAAGTTGAGGTGGAGAACATGGAGCCAGCCACATAGCCATGGCTATAGCAATGCAGCTGCCATCCCTCCTGGTTTGGAGGTGCTCCAGCCAAGTCTGAGATCCCTTTGTGTTCCCCCAAATATTTACTATCTATACTAAAATAAATATATTTATCTATCTAATTAGAACAAGCAGTCCAGGAAAAAGTCCTTTTCTGCAGGTAGAAGGCTCAAGGCCTTTGGAAGGAGATGGCAACACAGTCTGTGTATGCAATTACAGAATGTCATTATTGCGAAGTGAGGTCAGGCCCTTACTCAGGCATTAGCACTACCATTTGCTCACAAAAAAGCCTCAGGTTAGTGGAGAGGTATTTTCACCCTAGGACAGAGGCTGTCCGGAAGCTACAGACTAAAATCTAAGGAAGAATTCACTTAGAATGGTGATGACTTTTCTGTGAAGTTTTCTAAGGAGCTGAAAGTCCTCCTCTCTTCCCTTCTGCGGTATCAGTTCTCAGCAGGTAAGAAAAGTTCCTCTGTAGTGCAGTGGAAATGACCATGGAGTGGTTCTGCTTACTGTAGTACTAAGAACGAGCAGATGTAGGTGACAGAGTAGATACACTCTAGCGTGGCTGCTGAATGGAGCTTTACTGCAGAAACACTAAGCCAGGTTTGGTCTCGCAGTGCAGCTGCTCATAGATGGGCTTGGCTAACTCTGGTTCCCAGATGTAGGTGTCATCAACCACATCAATTAAGTACACAGCCTTAGCAACCAAGAAAGATGCTTTTCACTGCTGAGAAATTTAAGTTTCAGTTGAGATTTCTGCCACAGGAAGTTGCCTGTCTGCAGTTTTTGACAACGGTGTTTGAAATAAGAGCTTAGGTGCAGTATTTAAAATAAATCAAATCTGAGCATAATCTAACCTTTTATCATTGATCCCCCTTTCTAATATGAAAGCACTCAAGTCACAGAAGTCTCCTTTCACTTGTTAAAGGAAAGAAGAAAATAAGATGTTGTGCACGTTCTGTATTAAAGCTCCTTTCATTCTCTGAGGAGCAATGCAGAACTATCCCAGCCTGAGGCAGTTCAGCCCTGTTTGAAGGAACAGCAGTTAAAATCACAGCTTGGTCCCAAACTGGCTGTTAAATATTGTCTCTAACAGCTCTGCTTCCTGTCACTGCTGCTGCCTCTCCTAGGAAACATTTTGGCTGTGCACGGCTCAGTGGGCAATTGCTTCTCCACCTCTGTGAGGTTTTCTAGAAACCCAGAGGTCCCAGGTGCTGTGCACAATGAAGACTATTTTTGCTGGCTCTTGGTCCTGCCTTCACTTTCTCTAGCCCTCGAAGTCATTGTTGAGAAGTTTACTCTAAGAGATGAATAGGGAGGTCTTTTTAAATTTTCATTTCAAATATGTCATACATACCATTTTTTCGAAGTTTACTAGATTGTCAGTGAATGTCTTGTTTCCCTCATGAGTAAATGTCATGTCTGTATAGAAATAAAAGCCACATACTGAATCATGGCCATACAAAACAGCAGAACATTTTATCTATTCCTTACAAAAATCAAAGCAGCTATAAAAGTAAAACATTTAGTTTTTAATTTGCAGCATTTCTGCGACTAGAAAAATTGAGGTATGATATTCAGATGTACCAAAGCAGTTTTTCTTGTCTCTGTGTCATGCTTTTTACAATGGAAAAAGATCACACCTCACACCGAGACTGATTTTTGCTTTTTCTTGCTGCTATTCTTATTCTTCAAATATTTGACAAATAGCTTTCAAGTTAAGAATTCTGGTAACATCCAAGCTTACCTTTTATAAGTAGTGGCATGAAAGGAATTATTGGAGGGTCCAATTTAGCTACAGTTAGTCTGTAGGCCCTATGGTTTCTTGATGGATCCTTAAGAAAAAAAAGAGAAATCAAATAATTACTAACATGTATTATATATATTGACACACTGTATGCATTCATTTAGATGTCATGGCATTTATTAAAATAATTATTTTCTCCTGTGGCTTTAAAAGTGCATCTGCAAACTAAGACACCTTTTATCATTCTCCCATACAGCTTACATGATGAGAATGCAGCTGCTAAACACAAACATTTTTCATGCCAAATAGCAAGGTAAGATATGATTACAAAAAAATTGTCCATAAAATAAACCACACATTTTTCCTCCCTCCTTGCAGCTGCAGATCCAGTTTTGCATATGTTGTAATACTAAAATGTATTGCCTGGAAAGATCCAGGCTGGAAAATACAATTTCCCATATGTACTATCGGAAAACATGTGATAAAGCTTTTCTGAGTTCCCAGATTAATTTTGAGTGGTACATAAGTTCTCTCAGAGTAGGTTCCTAAGAGTATAATTTATTAGTCATACATACTTGTTTTAGCAGCTCTAAAATGGGATCATAAACTTCTTAAAGTCAAACAAGGACATATAAAATGTTCTGAATCAAGGAATTCAAATCAGTTACTCAGAAACTGAATTAGCTCAGATTGTGCATAGAATAAGGGATCTATTGCTATTCACCATTAAGCTTTCAAACTCTGCATAGATCTTCTTGAACTTGCTTGGAAGTTTCTGTCAATAAAAACAAAAATAGCAAACCTTAATTAAATCCAATTTGTGTGGTAATTTTACTGTAAATGCTAGTTCCTTCTACAACGCCCTAAGTCAGGAAAGTGTTCTTTTTTGCCAGATATGTCTAACAATGTGCTAATCTAAAATACAACATGTCTCCTAGCAACCAGATTATAAATAGAGACGGGACCAGCCATGAAACCTGGAATCTGATTTAAACCCCAACTTGAATTTACTCCTTTTGGATGTTTAGATGCAGGTTTTTGTTTGGCTCGCATCACAATCACTGAATTCAGAATGTAAGTGAAAGTTCAAGTCAATGGTTTCAGGACATTTCTGATTACAGTCTATCTGAAAATAAAATTTACACATAGCTTGCGTAGGGGTAGCTCAGCTTAATTATTCATACCTAGGATGAACTGCCCTTGCAGTTCAAGAACATTCAAATCCATGCCTGGGCATTTCCAGGAGTTTTTTTTGTTCATGCTGATGAATCACCAACTATCGCTCAAATTCTTGACATGCCCAGCAGCCAAGGGCCTCTACCACTTTCTGGGGTATAAATTAATAGTTTTTCACAACACATACACAAATAAATCATGGTCAGTTGATCATGCAGTGATTGGGATGAGATTGGCTTTACTAAATATTTTCTTTCCCCCTCACGTTATGTTATACATATTAAATAATTTTACTATAAAAACTGTAAGATATGTTATAAATTAATTTCAGAGATCACAGTAATGTTTTATGCACACTCAGAATATGTCAGCTTTCTAGTTTTAATAAGAAATTTCTTTATATTTGCTGATTAAATCAGACTACTACTGGCAGTGGGTAACATTAAAAATTAATAGAGACTTTATAGTGCACAAATGATTTTTTGCAATACTTTCTCCATTTGGAGTGCGTACCCTCGCAAGATATTTACCCTGTGCCACAGCAAGGGCCTAATTTTTAATGATGTGTGTGAACAACTGTGTGCCTAGTTTGCATATGCATGCAGATTAGGTATTTGTGAAATAAGTGGTATAATTGGACATTTGCACCTGCAAATATCTAATTTGTGCATGCAACTAATGTAAATGCATGACAATATAGAAAAAATCAGGTCTTGATTTTTTTAAAAAATATATTCTGTATATATATCTGGCTAAAAATCAAGCTGCAGAGATTCTCTTTATAAACCAACTGTCCTACAGAACCAGAGTGTCATAACATTTCCCTGAACTCAAGTTCATACCCCACACGTACAAATGATCTGTGCCTCTCCAGCTCAGACCCTGTGCCCATTTCAGATTGCTGTATGTAGTATATACATTAAATTCCCTCTTCTCTCTTCATACTACTCCTGTACTGTCTCAGCTCTCCCAACTGTTCCTCTCAGTAGCCACAAATGAAGGGTCATTATTTTGAGAAACTGATCTGCAAATCTTTGCCTTTAGCAGCGATTGTATATACCACTTGCAACATGTACTTTTGAAAATTGGACTGGTGTCTTCTCAGATGTGTTAGTCTGATATCATATTTCAGAGCACTTTTTAAAAGGTGTTCAAATTTTGGTCGCAGTTGCATCAATGACCTTAGTCATGCTACTTTGAATTTCTAATGAACAAAATACATGTGCATTCAAATCCGCACTGCTTTTGACAACCAGTATGTTCTTAGTGGTTACATGTGCTTACCACCTCACCCTGCTGGACACTGCAGCCTTTTCATATACTCACATACAAAAGAGAAAAGCCACAGAAAAAGGTGGAAGCTCTGAGAATGAAGACCAAACTCATAGTAAGCAGGGGAATGCATGTCAGAGAGAAAACCAGAACTGGTTAGGACAAACCCACATTTTAATAGGGCAACAGAGTCCGTATGGAGATCAGAAAATAATATGTATAAACAGAGGATAGATTTTAGAGAAGTGTCTATACAGTAATCTCACTAAATGATCAGTAAAGTCAAACAGAGGATGGGCTGATGTAAGAGGTTAACTGGCTAACTCATTCTGTTGGGCAGTTTAGCTCATCAACAGAAGCTGCTGCTGTTACTTTCCTTAACTGCTTATGAGTATTCAACACATCTATGGGCACACTGCCTTACTAATAAAAATTGTCAGCCTTAGCTAAAGGCTTCTGCTCAGGAGCTGAATTAGTAGATCTAATGTTATCAATAATAAAGGCCCAAGTCATGTTTTTGCTAACTAAAAGCATAAATCCCAGTCAAACTTCTTGGAATTGGATTTTAGCTAAGACTTACCTCCCATGTTAACGAGAGACGGCTCACAGCAACATTACTAAGTCCCATAATAATAGCGAAAAAGGAATTCAGATTTTTGTATTCTTTACAGCTGAAACACAAAGAGCCAGGTTTTAATTTTTATGTATCAGGGCAGAAGTACACATGACATCCTGAAGAGACCTGAACCTAGGCATCTAGCATAGATGTGACTGAATTTGGGCAGCCCTGGCCAGCATGCCTGTGGCACACCACTTCACCAATGTGTGAGTAATTCACCACACTCTGGAGGCTCCTTTCCCCTCCCTCCTAAAATGACCTCCTACTTCCACTTCACTGCATGCCAGCTTCTGCAAGGACATTAAAGGAGTCTTTGAAGTTCTTCCCCACCCAGAAACACAGTCCTGAAGCTGGGCTCAATTTAGTCCCAGAGAATACCAGAAACAGTGGAAGCAACTGGTTTACAACCTCATTTGCTGCAGAACTTGCTGACAGCTTCTGAACAGCTACTGAATGCTGGAAGCTGTCCTTAGATAATCTTCATCGCAGTTTACAGGGGCACTGAGTCTTTTTAAAGGGAGAAGACCAGCTGACTAGACATGCCTGTGTGCCAGTGACGTCTCTTGCTGTATATGATTTCTAACCAGTACTTGTAGATTCTGAAACTCTTTAAGATGTTTCAAGCAAAGAACTGACATTTGTTACCAGCACCGTTAAAGAGGTCCTGGGCACTAGGAGCTCTAGGTCACACTACAACCCTAATGCAAAGGAGAACTTTTGTTATCAGTCAGGGAAAAACTGCAACATGTAACTGAGTATTATGGAAGATCCAATGCAGGAGTAGACACAATCTGACAGGAACAGCCCACACAGCTGCTCAGCTGGGACTGCATCAGGTGGCTCATTGCCTCAATGGGAAGGGAAGAGAGAGAAAAAAGCCTGTATCTTGTAAATCTGTGTCTCACTAGGTTCTTCAAATAATTTGCTATTTTTCACAACTGATTTGCCAACATCTGATTTCAGCACCTCAGTATCTGCCTATTTTGCTGCTTACCAAAAAAACTTTCACAAGATTCAAGCTATGATTCTCTTCTCGCCGAAGCTCTTAGCTCCTCTGAGGTATCCTCAGTTCCAGACGAAATTAGCGCAATCATCACATCCTACTGTCCGACTCTGTAACTGCCACATCACCCTATTGTTATTATGTTCTTTCTGTCCCTCCATTTCACCAGACTCAATGTACTGAGTGGGTGAGTCCTTTAGATCTGGGCCTCACTTGTGTCTTCACTGTGTGAGTGCATGAAAAAACGATCTCTCCCATCTGATGGTCTGTCTGTTGGAGACTGCTGCCCCCTCAGATCTTCTGGCCGAGCTGCTCATACAAATTCTCCCACATCAGATTAAGGACAGTGAACAAGGTTAGCTGAAATGCTAAAGCCACCCCAACTTGCTCTGACTACAGCAGGTCAGGGAGTGGATAAGCATGAAAAGCAGCCAGGATAGCCTGTCACTGAAAGTCAGAAAGTGGGTCCTCCAAAGCACCAGTGTGCTCAGAGGAGAGATCCCTCTGCCTCCCAGAATGGACAGTATTGGAAAAATCTTCCTGTTAGTATGAGTTGTGAACACACACATAGGCACACACTCTTGTCTCCAACATATATAGAAACTGGGTTTGTGGATATCCATAAGAGTATGTGCAACTACATCCTAGAAGGCCTTTCTAATACAATTAGTAAGGGAAGAACTCACTGTAGGAAATAGAGTTTGCTTCTCCCCTTTGTTTGAAAGTTTAATCCTACAATGGCAGGAGAAAAGAGATGAACCTGGTAACCTCTACATCCTTTCCCAGCAGATGCAGAGGCAACAACGGCTCCTGGAACTGAAAGCACATGTGCACAGCACTTGGAGCCAGCACTCGGCCTTGCGCTTGCCCACACAGACAGGGAGCACACATCACAGGGTGCGTGGGGTGGCAGACACAAAATGATGTGCCTTCTGCAATGGTGTCGCAGAATTGAAACAGGGTTCTCAGTTATCTTTGAAAATTGGTACGTGCAAGGCATCTCGTTACCACCAGTCATGCCTAAGATTAATAGCGCAGCACTGAGCTGTTCTCCCCGAACACTTTTCTAATGAGTCTAGCACTTCTAGGTAGGGTAAAGTTCTCATTAGGTCTCAAGGATCTTCACACGGAAAACTTCCTCAAAGGTACAACTTCAAGGCCTGGGCCCACATCTTTTGATCCAATTCCTTGGCTTTTTCTCCCCTCTAACTTCGGTGCACTTTGTGTTTGTTTTACCGCATGCTGTAGCACCTGTTACCATGGCAGCACTGCACAGAGGGCAGCAGCCTGGCAAAACTTCCCAGTGCCTTTCCAGCGGCTGCAATTAAACCTGCCCGCTTAGTTTGTACGGAGGAAAATCTTGTGGTTTGGATTTCTCTGCTTTTAGGAGACAAAGAGGACTCAGCAGAGCAGACCGCTTTTAGCTATTTATTTTTAGCATTGTAGTGATACCAGAAACATGGAAGTAAACAGGAGGTTGTCAAGCTGTTGTAAATAGCATAGGATTAAACCCATGACACTGAGGAACCCACAGGCTAGGGAGGTTTATTAAGGAGATATTTAACTGTAATTTTTAGGATACTTGATTTCAAGTGTTTATGGAAATTACTATTGTATCTTAATTTACCACATTTCAACATTTTCCCATTTCATGCCTCTGAGTTTAGAAAAGACCCCGACGTGTCTGTGTGTGGATGCCACTGCCCTCTCCTGGACACAGGCCGCCAGACCGGCAGCTTGCTTCCCAGTTTTGCTCTGCAGAATGAGATAATGGAATATGCGGTACATATATTTTTAGAAACTAAAGAGGTAAATTCTGTCCTCTGTTCTGAATATAAACCTCATCGTGCATGCCCACCACTAGATTTTGAAAATCTTTGGCTTCGACCAACCGTAATCCGACCGGAGGGCCCAAAGCAGCTCCCAGAAGGAAGGCGGTACTTTGCAGAATGGAGCCCTTCCCCGAGGAGGGAGGCATGCTGATGCAGAGTTTCGATGTGAACACTGATTTCAGCTATGTGGCATTATTAATTGGAAGGAGGGTGGCATCACAGCTGTAATAATAATCTCTTCCTTCACACCACTACATTTAACAATGCAAAAAAGTTAAAACTCATGGTTTAACTGCAAGTAATGACTTCTTTTTTGGGTAAGACTGCCTAAAAGCCTCTAGTCACGATTCCCAAAGGCATAGACAAACACTTGAACAGACAGTTTCTCACTGCACACCTCAGCAAAATGTTCAGACGGCAACGAATGTGATAAATACACCACGAACTGGAAAGGAAGGAAGAGGGTAACAGTGATAAAAAACTGTAGCTATGCAGGGCAGGGGCATGCCCCTGCTCCCTGTGAAGTCAGCCTCAACCTTGCCCTTGAGTTCAGTGATAAGGCGTCAAGGCTGACATCTTTGGCATGAAGGCTCCAAAGAGTTTAAGTTTTAATATGAATAAAAGAAGACAGCAAGAATTGCCTGCTATTAAACATCAGACCCAGCGGTTAGTAACAAAAAAGGACATTCAGTGTTGCATTTTTAAACAAAAGTATTAGAAAAATATACCAAACAGACTGAAGGTAACATGAGCCTTGTCATCTCCATACTACTTCTCTTTGCTCTCCCCTCCTGGTTTTCCCCCCCCCGGCCCCGGGGCAATTTTGAGAACGGTTTTCCTGAACAGCACCAGAAATACTTCTGTTCTCAGGAAAATTAAGGCTCAGTTTTGTTAATATTTACTGATTTGCATATTAATATTTGCTAATGCATGTAAGGGTAAATGAAGGATTCTCCTAATGAATGGAAATATATTTACTCAGAAATTTTATGTGAAAACTTGGCCCTAAGAGATCACAGATCAAGGAGCAATAGAGAGTAAGACAGCAAAGAAGAATACATATTAACAAGGTTCTGTACAGTCCTATAAGGAAATGGAACAAATTACCAAATAGAGAACATCTTAACCTCTACTGTGTGTGGCTGTCTGAAAACAAAAAAGAAAAATAACAACAAATTGACTATACCGAACCTCATTTCCAGCTCACAGATGATTGTATACTTACTGGGCTGCTATCTTAATATACTTCTTTAACAGCTGAACACGCTTGCTGAGTTGAGAACAAAGACAAATCTCAGTGACCACCCAGAACTGAATTTCATTAAATCTTCTTAAAAACAAGTCCAGATTTGCTGTGGTCTTTTTAAAATTGTGCCTTCCAAAAGTGTGATAGATCAATTCCAGCTAGGAAAAAGAAAACAGTTTGGGATTTTTTTTTTAGAAATCTCATCTTTTGGACAGAGGTAAGAGGCTAAGAATAACCAAGTAAGTATCTAGCCTGAAACCTGCTCTGCACTTTATGTTTATTGCTATACAGATCACAAAGATTCAGTTTGGAAATCCAGTAGACAATACCTGAGGCATACTAAAAGCATAACCACAGACTATGTATAAATAGCTTAATGCCTTAAAACATACAAAAGTAATTCAATAAGCAGCACGTGTTCAGGAGAAGTTTAACTTTATTTTTGCATTTTGCCTATAAAATTAAGAATGCCTTATACTTTCAAAACTTGTAGGTGGCTTTATTGTACTAATTTTGAAAATGAAGCTTAGAGAAAGTTTCGCAAATAATGCACAAACCTAAAATGTACACCTAAACATTTTCTAACAGATTCTAATCTGCTGAATAGATAGATCCTCATACCTCATGCACACAGTTGAAGAGCTCCCAGTCATAAATTGTCATCTGATGTGCTAAGTCTTTGGAGCTCATCAGTTCGAATGTTCCCACTGTACCAGTAGATGGTCCTTCTTGTTCTGGTAATGGTGCCTACAAATGGAAAAATGGTAGAAAAATATTTTAGAAATACTAAATTGCACAATTGGTGCTTTTCTTCCATAATGTTTCTGATTATGTTTTTCAGTGTGACCACTTCCCTAAGCATGTTTCCAATAGTAAAACTGAAATTTGCTTTTAACCACAGGCTGGCATTAGGAAATGAGAAGCCCTGTGCAAAATCAGTAACCACTATGCACAGGATATTCAGGAAAATTCTGAAAGCTCTTCAGAGGCACTGTAAAGAAATAAAACAGACTGTTCTCAGTGTGTTATTTTTAGCATTGTTCTAAAATTTGAAGCCAGAAATAAATACTTCAATACATGTTGTGCTAACTAAAGCATGTCTGTTTGTTTAGGAGTGCAGGTCTTTCCGCAAAGCTTTTGTTATCAGTTTCCTTTTTCACATACACATATAACTAGGCCACAAAGCATAAGCCAAATACTTTTGTAAATTACTGATTCTAATGATGAGAATTATTACATCTGCCATACTTTAGAAATCTGCAGTGATTGCAAGACCTTCTGATCACTTATAAAATACACCTCATACTTTTGTCTTTGATAGTACAGGGATGCACTATTTGTGATTGCAAAACTCCTGGCTATGCTAATTAAAATTATATGCACGCAGTCTTATGAGAAAGAATCCTTTAAATCATTCAAGTAGAAAACAATTTTGAAAGACACTTCCATACCACCATATAAATGAAATGTGATCTACAGTTATAAATCTTATATTAAAGAGAGATTTAAACATGGTTTGAGATCAAGTCAGATTTGAAGTAGTCTGTTGTATATATTAGGGTCAAAGTGTTTGAACCAGCACTGCTAAAATACTAATGAACAACTCTTGCAAATTCAAATGTGTTACACGAGTAAAGCTTCCGGTGAACCCACGTTTTAAAAATTGTATTGTTTCCAGGAGAGGGCAGTAGAGCTCACTTACAAATTTCTTTCTCAATTTCTCATAGGGTCTTTGTTAGATAATTACAGAGCAGGCAATTGTCAACAGGGTCCTTTCTGAGTACAAACTCAACAGAGTCGGCAAGATTAACAGACCATATTTACATACTGCAATATCGAAATGAGCTTACTAAATGAATCCCCTTTTATATAAGGATATTATATTACAAATAGAGAAAGGACTGACTGGATTAATACATCAAATCACTTTTTCAATAACAGACTGTAGTAGGAGCTTTACTTCTGTATGAGTTCTTGCTTTGTACTCTAGGGAAAACTTGTCTTTCAAATATCACCGTAATACAAACTTATTAAAAATTATTAAACTAGACCACAGGCATTATTACCTTAAAAGCTCCATCTAAAATTTAAAAAAATAGTGTATATAAGCACAGTATTATCTGAAAAAAATCAGGACAGCCATCAATCTTATAACAGCCTGCAGATTCCTCTGAATTGGAATTTGCACAAACACAAAATTGCTTTAGTTTAAGACAGAGTATGAATTAAAACTACAGCAGTTTTGTGTAGAAATCCTAATTTGTGGAAATCTGTGGAAAGAGAATTGCCTGTAGACTGAAAGAAGGCTTTTTTCCCCTATTTGGAGACAAACACAACACAGTCGTTACCATAACAAGCACATATTTTCCAAGGCTAGGAAAGAAGCACTTAGATGTAAACTCGTTGCATATTTGAAAATTCATCTAACCCAGAACAATTTTCACATGGGAATTGCCAAGTGTACTGTGAATAAACGTACATGCACAGGCAGCAGCCAGAAACTGGAATGGGAAAGGAGTAAACTGGGAGGGAGGTAAGGTTGTAACATTATTCAATTTGTTTATACCTCTGAAAAAATGCAGCTGATAAGGGGATGTATTGTGTTATGCATGCTGAGAACCTTTTTAAAGGTGCTGAGTGTTCCTCCCTAATTCCTACTGAAGTCAGTCCAGTTGATGAAAACTAGCACATTGAAGCCCTGTATCTTAGAGCTCCCTGTAGCATTTCGAGTACTTGATCCATGGTAAATAGCACAGGGGAAAAGGCACAGAAGTCATGACAATTTGCTGCCAAAGGTATGTCTACACAGACAATGCAGAGCCAAATAAAAGTACACAGCCTAGTTGTACTGACAGAACACCCCTGCTTTAGAGTAGCATGCCCCATGAGGGTATCTACTTGGCAGGATTAATTAACCTTAAGGGAACACCAGAATTTAATAAACTGAACAAGAGGTATCTCTGCATGGAACTACAGTATGCTGGATGTGCATTCCCTGGTTACTAAATTGAAAGCAGCAGCAAAGCATAGATTTTACCATATCTATAAAAGAAATCAGGCATACATACTAAGTGGCTTGTTAAAAGCATACAGGAGGCTGAAGCAAGGCTAGGAGTAATAGAGTTCATGCTGACATGACTTCGCAATGACATTTGTTTTTAATGAAATAAAAGGAACAAAAAGTACAGTCAAATCAAATTCTATAAAAGCAGACCCCATGGAGATCGTTAGAATTACTGCATGAACTCTAAGTACTTATGAACAATTCTACTTAAGAAAAAACAGACTTTCTACTAGGAATATTTTCTGTGATTCTACTTAGAATCATCTCAGATTTTGACAAAGTATTTTGTGGGCCTGAGAAATAAAAGATTTTAAGGAGTTTACTGTTGGAATCAAGTCTCCAGAATGCTTTAATTTCTAACATCTATCTTCAAGAATATATCCCTGTGGCCTTGAGGAGATAATTCTGTAATCAGGAGTTACTGCATGTCTTAGTGACAATATTCAGCTCTTCCTACATGCTCAGTGTGACACAGAGAATACTGGGATCAAGTGCTGTCATGTGGATCAGATGGATTTCTGCTGTAGTTTAGGAAATTATAACATTACCTCTTTTTAATTTCAGGGCTCATCCCATAGCACTATGACAAGCCCTTTGTTGTGAATGTTTCCACTAGTTTTTACCTAAAGCATTGATAATGCAAAAAGGGCCAAACATTCAAATAAACTGAAGAATTGAACTTTCTGAGAACTGCATACATACATACCAATGAATCGAACTGATCACGTGGGCAAGCAAACAGCCGTCCATTAACACTGAGAGTTGTAAACACTGAAACATCATGAGGTTTGAGCACAACCTTTTCTGTAAACGTGAAACAAAAGATTGTTTATTATTATATATATGTAGAATTTACAGCAGAACTGATCCAACAGCTGCACAGATCACCCTTCTGGGAACAAATTTTGCACAGTAAACCAATGTCCAGGATACAAAATAGATGACAACAAGGTCTTCTTTATTGACAAAATGTGACAACAAGCTAGCCCAAACCAGTCTCCTACAGAACTGGCATACAGGACTAGAATCCCAGCCCCAAACTCTACAGACAGGTCAAGAATCTGTGCTGTCATCTCTAGAAACTACCTGCAAAAATTCAGCCATAATTTGGGATTCCATTCTTCTCCGAGCTGTAAGCATTTGGAGAGCTGTTCTTAATAGAAATTGCCTTGGAAGACAGTAACTGCATAAGGAGGTGATGAAATGCAACTGTATTCAATCTCATTACAGCAGTTCAAAAAGAGCATCACATCACAGGTAAAGAAAAGATAATGAAGTAACTTACAAAACAGTCTCTTCCAGCATGCGCTGTCTGTCAGCAAATCTGACAATAAAAAATTGCTGCAACTGCAAAAAGTAGAGCCGCCTGGTGTCAATTCTCAGGAAGTGAGCTGGTTTTGGCAGGCACCACTGTTTGCAGAAATGCCTTCCAGCACAGCTCTCATTAGCTCTGCGTGTGTCCACACAGTCAGACTCTACCAGTGCACTTCAGCAACACCAGTTCTCCAGCAGAATTCACCTTGCAGTTACTCTCCCATTTCCACAGCCTATAGTGGGGGGCTGACTCCTGACCCTTTACCACTAGGTCAGTGGGCTTGGCACAAAGTTGCTCAGTAGTGGTTTGCGTGGACAGAGTGGCCAGAATGGTAGTGACCACTACTGGAACATCTGCACTGCAGTTGTTTTCTGCTATTGCTGATTCATATGTCTAGCCTGACATTATCCATGCTTACCTCCTATTTCTGTTGTTAAAAAACTCTTACAAGTCTTACAGTGAAGGAAATTTGGGGTAGCTCTGCCCTGTAACATGCAGATATACAAGCTTCTCTATTTCTCCTGTCTCCCATGTGAGTTCCAGTCTGCGCATGCAATAGGTAAAGGACTTTCGTCTAAGACAGAACCTGTGTACCAGCCGAACATGCACATGGATATAAAAGCCTTGACTGAATTAGTCTTTCAATCCCTCCCAACATTCTGCTTCACTGTGAGAAGCGTTTAAGATGATGCAAATACAGTACCTCCTCCTGAGCTCATCTTTACTATGATGAGGCCTTCTCCAGAACCCAGCTTATCTGCTACTGCGCTGATCACTTCCTTCACAGAGGAAGACACTGGCACCCGGATAGTGGTATAGGTTTGGTCTATGCAGTACACCTTAAACAGAACTACAGAAAAAAGATTGTGCTGTGTATGCCACATGTAACAACCACAGAGACCTTACTGTACAAATTACTTTCACTTCAGTAACCACTCCTCACAAATGAAACAAATAAGGCAACAATAAATCACTACAGTTTTGATAGCCTGCCATTCCTCAGATGTTCTACAATTTCTAGTACAGAAATCTCTGATTTCCCAGAGCTTTTAGTAAACCACAAAGTACTAGTGTTTCAGTATTGCTACATTATTTATGGATGCCAATTTAATCCGGCACTTTGTTATGTTCCAGACATTATAATATTTTAAATCAACACTTCTTTTCAAAAGTCAGGAAAACTGGCTGCAAACTCTCTTAATTACAGGAAAATAATTTTCATATTTACAAAATAGATTTGAAAATAGTTTTGGTTACAATCAGAACATAAATCAAACTGTACTGCAACCTGTTTTTTACAAGTGAGTATATAATTGCTAAATCAAGAATATTGTAGATGATGAAGAAAAATACCCTAATAATATGAATACACTTGAGTGTACAGTACAAATTGGCTCACAGAGTAATACATGAACCCAGGCCTCTGGCTGTCTAGAAATCAATATGATAGTATATTAGCCTGCAAAAAGCAAGGCAGCCCAAAGTGACATGAATTTAAGACAGAAGGACTTAGCAAAACACTCCTTCAGCTCAGCTGTCAACCCAAGCCAAGCAGCCCCTGGGGTTATAGCTGTCCATGGATTTTCTATGTTCAGTGTGCTGCCTGACCTACAAATAAGAAAGGTGCACCCATACGAAGGGGGCAGTTACTGCCTATCCACACAGACACAAGAAGTAGTACTTCCCTGACAGCAGCAACTGTTTTGCTCTTTATAGACCTAGAAGAAACACTGATACAGACAACAGAAGCTGCATGCCTGGCAGGAAGTCTGCTATTCATATGCAGTTACTTTGAAATGGCTCTTCTGTTAGTTTGATTTATGCCACCAGCTTTCTCAGCTATATGACCTTGCGTTTTGTTCCCTTATTTTTACTGTTGTTCACTAGCAAGGGCTATCCTTTAATATCAAACACCTTCAAGCAGAAGCTATTTTCTGTGATGAAGATGCACCAAAACAACCATTGAGAGACTGGCCCTAGCAGCTGCAATGAAATCCTCAGGTTTATGAGTTTTAAGGGGCATGTATCTTTGTTTACAATGAACAGATCTCATCATCAGAACTCAGGATTTTTAACCTGCCTCAAGTAAAGGACAATATGAAGAGCCAGTACAACTGAAAATGATATTCTTATACACTGCTGTAAATTTTACCTTAATCTCTTCAGAGAATCAAACAATAGCAATACAGCAAACCAGCAGATTTTGTTTTCTAGGCTGTGTGCTACAGGGCAGAGATCCATGGCGTGATTATCTGCTCCACTCCTATCTTGCAAAGGAACAGCTATACACGTTAGCTCAAACTACACAGGGGAGACAGAGGCTCAAACATGACCTTAAGCACCCACTATTTAGTGCACTGTCATTACCTGCATGGACACTGTCTGTACTGGTTCTTACCTGTTTTGTTCATTCCCTTTTTTAAAGGTTTTTACATCTTCCTCTGAGGAAGCAAAGTGTTTGATAGCACAAGTAACTAAGGGAAAAGACCAGAAGCACTTTAAATCAATGATGGAGAATGTTGGGCTAGGAAAAGCAGTTTGCTTCAGGCCAGCTTCAAAACTGTAGGTACTTTTGTTTATTTTTAGACCATTTTTTGGAAAGAGACAAATTTACTGCAAATCTCAGTGCCTCAAGAAAACTTCACAAAGAAGGAACTCACCTTCGTCACTGCCCCTGATAGGCTGGCGTTTCTGTGTTCTGTCATCACTTGTGTTGAACAGCTGCAGAAGAACTTTGTGCTGAAAATGAATCATCAGGATTCACATTAATGCAAAAAGAAACATTATGGGGTAGACATGAACTACAGTAAATCTCTTATCAATGGCAGGGAAAAGAGTAGCAATGCAAAATTTGACACATTGTTAAAAGCTATTTCTCAGTGTGTTGTTTTGGTATGCCCATGATTACTAAAGAGAAGATGCTTATGGATTTGTTGTGCTAAAGCTTTTACTTTAGAAGATGGACAAAAAAGTTATCTTACCTTCTTTTGTGGTGCTTTAGGTTCTTCAGAACTATAAAAAGGTAAAGCATAGAATATATAATTAAATATTACCTGGAAGATTTTGTGTACAAAATCACCTACAGAACATGGACCACCTGTCAAACTACAATATCAACATATTCAAGTTTGCATATACAAAAAGACTAGATGATACCACAGTTAATCTATGACCAAGGCAGGGAAAATACTATACAAAGTCCATGTAAGCATGAAATAAGCATCCCGTTTAGTTTCAATTGTGTGTACGTAATTTCTTATTTCTTCTGTCAACCTTTTAATGAGAGTTTGGTGTTTGCAAGAATGATGTGGAAAGAGAGGGCCATAGAAATTAATCCAAAGAAGTTTGCATGGAAACATTCCATCTTGTATGACTGAGTGCCATTCATAGAATGGATTTTTAATAGATATAAGCAATAAATTTTCTTCTTCTACTTACTGAGAAATAGGGAGGGGGAAGGAAAGAAGCGAAAACTGTGCTTACACTTGCTTTACAATTTTCTCTAGCTCTGGAAGTTGCTCCTTTAGTGATGCAATCATTCTAGTATCATCTGATACAGATACATAAAATTCCTGTAAATGATACAGAATAGTCTTTAAATAACTATACGGGTAAATGAGCAGTACTCAGGATAGAGGATTATGAGATGACATCTGATAGCTTAATGATTATAAAGAATGATAATCTGCATAGAGGAACACATGCTGGGCCCAACCCTCTATTACTTCTACTTGTTTATATCCAGCTGATTTAAAGCAAGAGTTACACATGCAGAAGGGAAGGCTGATGAGGCTCACTGTGTAACCACTGACTGCTTGGGCAAAAACTGCATTTTCAGATTATCAAGAATAAAGACTATAAAATTCACAAATAATCTGGCATGATAGTTTTTTCTACCCACTGCTGTTGTAGTCCTTAGTGGTTCATTTGCTACTGAGTTGTTGACTCTCAGCTACTCCAGTCCTCTACAATATTACCCTCTTTTAAACCCTACTCAAACCTATTCTTGCCATACCTACATAAAACTGACCCAAAGAAGGATCTATGTGCTTGCAACTAGTTCTTTAACTTCTGAACTAATGAAAGATGTTATGTCTGTCTCCAAAGTCTGTCTATTATTAAAAGCTTTCCCATGTGGGCTTGCTACATGTCTATTGTACTTAAGGCCCCTCTCTAATCCCCTCTGCTCTTAACTTAGATTCAGCTTTAAGCTCTTTGTGGCAAGAACTTCCATTCAGCCAGTAATATATGGGATTGTGTTCCATAAACACAATATATAATAATAATAATGGCAATCACAATGACTTAACATGACATTGGCAGTGCATCTTATCTTAGAATTACAAGGATATGGCACCTACCACAAAGACCTTACAACCAATGTCTGAGGTATTAAATGATTTTAAGGGATCAGAAGAGTTCTGAAGACAAAGATCTAAGGTCCAATAGCTGCAGTACAGCTTAAATTCAAATGGAAAGGATTTTTGGTTTTGTAGAGTGAGAACCCTCCAGCTCCTTCCTGGCACACCTCAGGCAGGCATAAACAGCCCCCCAGTTCAACCTGTAGAGCCTCTGAACTATTCACAAGAAAATATTTTAAAAAGCAAATTCATATATTGCTATAAAGCAATCTACCCATGCAGTGCTTTGAAAGGGGTCTGTAACTCCAGCAGATATTTTCAGAGGTCCAGAGGTTGACAATGGTTCAAGCACTGTTGTAGTGCGTATACTGTCTGCAGCTAAAACCGAGAAAACAGAGTTATGAATTTGCACTTTGAAACAACCTACTTCTCTTTAGTTCACAACAGAATTCTACAGACTGGGAACAGGCTTTCAGCTTATCTTGCTTGGTAGGTACTTTTCACTACAATGATACAACGATTCCTTTATACCTCCAAAAAGGCCATTGCTGCTTCATCTTCTTGTAGTAAATCTCCATATAAAGCAGCCCACTGCAGAACCAGACGAATGACTCGCCTTTTATTGTTGAGGGCATAATCCATTTTCTCCTGCTCTGTACCCTGGGAAGGCTGGGCATGATAGGTGCCACAGTGTCAAGGAAAACACTCAGTGATTGAAAATATCAAAACCAGTATGAATTCACAAACAACTGACTTCCAACAAACCATTTTCAGGGTATTCAAACATAACTTCCCAATGTATACATTTGATTTCTGACTGCCGCTAGCATAAAGACTTGTGAACCTCTCACATTCATACTAAAAAGTAAGACAACAGTGAATTCTCTAAAGAGCCCAGGAATGATCACAATCCCACCACAGAGACGGTTGCTGTAGGGGAGCAGAACAGAAATGACACTTGGAACAATAGAGAAGAGCATTAGCTGTGGAGACCGAAGAAGGATATTTCTCCTTGTTCTTCTTTGGTGACAGTTGAAAAAAAAAGAAAAATGTCACTTTGTGTTTATTAAATTCCAGTCTTTCGTTTGTGAGGAAGGCTACCAGAATGAACCACCAGTGGTATTCCTTTTATTTTTAGAAGTTACTGTAACCCAAGGGGACCCTCAGTACCATTGTGGTAGGGGGACCTGGAAGTTTACAGCCTAGGCTGACTATAGAGACATTCTGTAGTAGCCTCATTTTACATATGAGGAAATCAGAATTTTCCACTCTATCAAATAAAGTGTATTTGGGACACAATACTTTATGATAGTTATTTTGTGATAAACAATAAGAAAAAATGGGAAACATTTTTCATTATGAAGTGTCAACATTACAAAAATATGCAAATAGCAAAAAGGCCAAAAGTAACATTTATTGAAAGGAAGAAACCAAGAAGAAAGTAAAGGCACAATGGACAATAAACTGAGATAATTTCAGCCTTTAACCTATGTGAAAATGAAGAATAATCCCCAGCAGAAACAGGATATGACAATTTGTGTGCCTGCTTCTCACTGATCAGAGGTTAACAAGATATATTTAAACTGTTTCCCAATATACTGATGGCTGAATGTGAAGTAAACACAGAATGAGTACAGCTACATCTTCAACTTTTCTTCCCGGATACCAAAATCCTGATTCTGGATTGTCATGAATAATACTATTCCCAGTTATATAGCAACTTTTAATATTAAAATACTGGCATTCTTTCACTCACAGCAAAGTCCAGCACCCTTTCAAGGTGCACTTTCAGTTGCTCTAACAAGAGATTTTAAAATATTAATTAGAAAATTAAAATATTAATTAGAAATCAAAATTATCTAAATATTTATTTTAAGCTTCATATTTAGAAGCATTTCTCTAATAAATACTAATAAAGCACAATGGGAAAAAGTATCTATTAACTCACACTTTCCAAATGATTCTCCTGCCCAAATCCTCTGCAGAGATTTGACGTGCTACCAGGGTTACCAGGGTGCTCATTTGACTGACAAACTTTTAGAAATCTGCATTATAATTTCATTCAGAAAGGTTTAAAATTATTAGAGAACTAAACAGGTCAGTATATTTATAGGAGCAAATAAGTGAAAGGGTCATAAGAAGTAAATAATATATTGTAGGCTATGTGCTCTAATGTCTCAGGGAGCAAGTTTAATATTCTACGGAGTCATTTTTCTCATCTCATTTTTACCTTTCAAACACTGTAATTATTTCATGTATTTTTACTTTCTTATTAACTGACCATAGGCACTGGTAATTTTTCTGTATTTTTACTGCTCATTTATATTAATTGCTCTTTTATTAATATTATCACAGGGAAAGTCAATGAAGGGTTCTCCCATTTTTACGGGACCTACAGGATGCAGCTTCACTGCAGACTGCAATCAGAAGTAAAATATCATGTATACTTGCAACAAGTATCAGATAATTGTAAAATATTTATCAACACCAGCATGCTTAGAGTTCAATATATATATTTCTAATTATGTCTAGCATAAATGGAAGCAATTCTGAAGTCTGTTCTTCCGTGTGTTAGAACACTTAACCATATCAGGAGCTGTGCAAAATCAGCACTCATTACTACAGTAGAATGCAAACTATTTTGCTGGCATGATGGTAAAGGAGGTTCACAAAACATTCATACGGACACATGCTAAACGACTATCATCTACAGAGAGCAGAAGAGGAGTTTATACTTCATAAGTATTTAGACAGTAGTCCTTCAAAGAGGCATACCTGCATACATGCTCACACACTTGCACTATCCCAAGTGCACTTTTGGAGGTGCTACTCTATTTCAAGTTTTCTTCTGGGCTTTGTCCTGTCTCCCTCTGACAAGCTGTAGCTCTGAGAATTTGTCCATTTCCATCTCTGTGAAGAAGAGAGGGAAACATGGGCCTTGGTCCAACACACAGGACTGATGTCCTGATCCAGGACAGGGAAGCATGCCCTTTGCTTCTCTATAAAAAAGAAGTATGTGATTTTTTTTTAATATTGCAGGATCCATATACTTTAATGACTAAAAAAGAGTGGTGTGCCAAGGGACAGCACAGTATAAGCACTGAATCTACAGCAAGCAATAATGTTACTTAGCCAAAATGGTGCACCCATCCATTCCTTTCAGGATTAAAGAACTTACAGATGACAAAACGCTGCTGCAAAAGAAGTGAAAACCCAAATAATTTATACCCTGTACTATGCTTGAAAGCACTACAGTGGTCTAGCTCTACTCATACTTATATATTATTATCCTAAGTGGGTATAGGAAAATAGACTTGTATTGATTCAAAATTGGGAGCTGGAGCAAAAACAGTGTCTCTGACTGAATTACCTTTCTTCTTTTTCTTTTTCTGTTTTAATTTCCTCACTTAGCATAACTAATTCCTCCTTAGTCTCACCGGCAAACACGGCACCGGCAAACATTTTTGTACAGTGATTTTGCTCAAAAAAGATGAGCTTTGTTAGCAACCTTTCAACTCTAACAATAAATCTAGAGCACAGTTTGATTTTCCATATTCAGAGTGGACCAAATAAACAATAATTCAGCTCTAGAAAAGGCTGACACTAAAGCAGTGGGATACTTCCAGCCCTCCTCCTCCTCCTCCTCTCTGAAAAGAATTACCATGATGCCTGCCATGACCCATTTAAGACCATGGTCTTAGCCTCCTCTCTAGAAGAGATTTCATCACAAGTGAATATGTACACGTAAGTGACACTATCACTTTGATCTTCAGAAAAGCTTTTCCCCTATAAACAATGAAGTACATTTTGCTCATGCATCTGATTTTCCCAGTTATTGGATATCAGAGGTATACTATCGTACCTGAGGTTAGACAAGCCTGAGTCCCAAATGGACTGATTAAATAATATAAGCTACATAAATCAGAAAAAACCCCCAACCATAAAAAGTTCTGCCCTTTTCTTCCTCTCCTCAAAGCTGTCAGCAACAGCATTTCGTAATACTTTTGATATCCAAAACTATGTGGTTTGGGAAAATGTGTGTTTCAGGTGTACGAACAATTTTCTGCAGACCAGTTTCATGGGTCCAAAGGTTTTCAGAACAATTACTGTCCTTGCTAGGAGTAACACAAATGGATTCTCAAGCTTGCCAGACAAGGACATGATGCTCTATTTTGTGGTTTCAGGGTGTTAGCTTTCCCAGATGTCACTCGCCCCGCTGAGCTTCAAGGAAAGCACACTTTCACACCAATCTGATTCTAAAAAAGTAAATAGGGAATTGAAGTTATTATACCCCTGTCAGAATTCTATAAACCAGAAAACATTGTATGTTTATTTAATGCTCCCAGTCACTTGATAGCTTCAAGTCACTCTGCACAAGGAAAACTCTCAGTGCCCAACAGCTCCCAAAACTAAATGACCTGCCAGTAACTGACTGATGGACATTTCACAGACTCCTTCTGTAAAACATGCAGACAGTACAAGAATCACCTCCAGCTCTAGATGTGATCCACTGTGAGCTTTCATCTCGTAGGTATTTGCATGCAATTGAAGTTTCTTGCAGTTTGTTAACATTTTCTATATACTATTATTATAGATTATTATTATTATTTTTATTCATAACAATTGTGGCAGCATCTAGGAACTACTTACACATTATTCTACTAGTTTAGGCACCCTTTTGCTTGAGGCAGTTTGCAGCTTGTAATCTATAAAGTGGACCACTGTAATCACCAAAACATAATGATCTTAGTTAAAATCTAGATGCTGCAGTTCAGCGAAACCTAAGAAAGACAGAAAGGATACAGGAAGGGTAATCCAAACTTCTATGTAATTTCACTTATCTAGTGGAGGGACAATACATTCCTTTCCCTTGGAATAGTAATCGGCACAGGAAAGATACAGTTTCCATGCTCCAGGACTGTTTCTCATCATGAGTGTACACTATCCATTTCAGAGTTGTTGAGCTATGGACAGCTGTTAGTTAGACACTGAGAACCTACCCACAAGGCACAGTCTCCATGAAACATTATGTACTTCTTGAGAGAGAGAAGCTTCAGTCTCATCACTTATAGGGACAGGTGTTATAGGGATGTAACTTTTCCCTTACAAAAGGATATTGTGCCATCAAGGCTGGGCAGAGCTGGCTATTTGGCATAAAAACACAGTGCATCATAATAAAATCATTTAAGACAGAATCTGTGAAAAGAGAAGAAAGAAAACAGTCAATTAAGCTGCTGCAAACAGCCTGAGGATCACAAGGATGAGCTTTCTTTCAGCTAAAATATTTTATTAGCCTTCTGCATATAATAAAGGGGTCTTTTTGCACTTTGTTTGTAGGCATTAAGTATGAAAATGGGGGATGAACAAATATGAGCTGAAATATTAAGCTTTTATTCTTGTCTGCATGAATTTTATTGCACTTATGTTAACAGGCATTTGCCTGTGTCAAAGAGAAATCTGCAGAGTAAAAAACCCCAAACTCTGTGCTAAAGTGAAATATTTGGATATACTTCTCTACAAGTGTAGACATCTTAGCATAACAAGAATCAGGCCTGCCACACCTGGGTACCTAAGAAGTGCTGCTGCATTTGGCTTTAGGGAACTACAATACCAGACAGCACATTTAGTATACACTACAAAGGAGAAGGCAAATAATTTAATTCTTTGCTGTTTTCCTAGCAATGAGCAGAAGGCCTAAAAGACGTAAATAGACAGTTTCTGGTTTTATTTTGATTCAAAAGTATCACAGCTGCTACATTTACATTAAAATGTATATGAACAATATGATTGACATTTTCTCTGGCAAAAAATAGCAGGCTATTTTTTCTGATAAAATGATCTGTGGTAGTGCTGCTGTAAATCCCAGTTTGCCTTACCTTTGTATTTGTGACAAAAAGAAGGATTTATAAAGCCTGGCTGCAGAGGCCAGAATAAGTTTGGCAGTGAGAATAAATTTTATTTTACTTTTAAACCATGTAAGTCTTAATTGGAATCACTAAGAAACAATAAACACAATACCCTCTGGTATCAAAAGTGCAACTTTTGAGATAAGAGAAACATTTAAAAACCCTGTAAGGGATATCAGAAAAAATATGGTGAGATAACTGTGTAATATAACATTACACCATTGCTTCCACTGTAATTCATATATGAAAATACCTCTCAGTTGACAAAACTCACCTCTGGAAGGGTGGGACTTTTTCTTTCCATAATATCCAGAGCAAAGTGGATTTTAACTGTTCTTAAGTTAAAGGAATGCATAAACTAAAAATTCGATTTTCCAGCACTCTGAGCTTCGATATCCTAAAAATAGCTTTGTTTGTGAATTGTGACATTTTGTATCACGTTAGGATACAGGTATAATCTTGTCATTGGATGTTTTGGGGAAAAGATTTAAAAAATAATTTGTTTTAGAAAAACATATAATACATGCATACTATGAATAGTAAACTTGTGATTATATCCTTGCAAGCTTAAAGAACAACATTCTGCTTGTAATCCTAATAAAAATGTATCTACAAAAAGGATCATTTTTATTCTTTTAACACACTATTTTATAGTGTGTTAAAACACACACTATAAAAGGATTTCTGTAATCTGTCAGTTCTTCCACCATTTATGGATGTCTGTACAGGTTTCTCCAATACTATGAGGTCAGTAACAGATTAGCTAGATTTAAGACCACCTTTCAATATATACTTCTTAGACATCTGCATATAAAAAGAACTTGCTAAAGTGGTATTATGCAGCTTAATATAAAAGTCTCTGCATTATTTTATCATAATTAGGAGGAATTTTTTGTCTCTGACTCTACTAATAGTAAGTCAGCAAATATCTACATCCCTAGATGTAAATTCTCTGTTCTCTTTACATTAATGAAAAGCAGGCTATTAAGTGCAGCTGCTGCAACCTGCATTCTTGGGACCTGGCCCATGGTGTGCTGAGTTCTCTTTTGAGTAACAGTTCTTCTTCCCCTGTACATGGAAAAGTATCTCAAACAAGTAATTTCAATTGTGATACTTTAAATGTGATATGGATATGAAAATTTGGGAGTACTTATACTAGTGCAATGCAACGGCTGGAGGTATCAATCTAGTTCACAGTATTAAGTGACATCTAGAACAAGAAGTATGAGTACGTTATCATCGGGTGGTAATGCATGCTCTGTCCTGGCCTTATAGTTGTGCCTAATTAAAGTTGTGACTAGTGGTATGACACCTTTTAGGATTTTGCTGTCCTACTCTGAACTGAAAGTACAAATACAATAGAGCAGGCCAGGGGGAGTGAATTGTTATCTTTAATTCTGGATTTCCTAGGTTTTCTCGGGGTTGTTTCAGAGCAGTGGATAGTTCTCATTGTAGTAAGAACTAACACTAGCTGCTTTTCAAAGCATCACATTGCAGTGTTCCCCCAGCAAGACCATCTTATGCAGTAGTGATAACACAGCCTTTGTCATGTCAATACCTGTTGCTTCATTTAAAGTTGCTTCAAGGCGCATAGTTTCTAGGAAGTGCTCTAAAATTTTTTCTGGGGTTCCTGACATCACAATATACCTGAGAGAGGGAAAGGAGCAGTTAGTGTCTCACAGGCAAAACAGCTAATCAAGAAACAGTTGTGGACCAGTAGAAGACCAGGACTGACGAGTGCCAGAGTACAAACACCTGCTCTGACCAGAATCTCTGTGTGCCTTCAGACAAAACCACTCACAATCTTTGTTGGCTTTGCCCCTGTAAAATGGGAGCAATAACACTCTCCACCCTACCCAGGGAGCATGAGATGACAGATGGCCCCCTCCCTGTACAAGTACTCCAGTATAACACCACCACAGTTACACTGCAATCAGCAGAGCTGCACTGGTGCAAACGTGGGGAAGTGCAATCAAAAATGCTTCTCCACTGAGAATAAATATCTCAGTAATGATAGCAATTCACAGTCATTAGAGGGTCTTAACAGACTTAGTATGAGCATGAAATGAAAACTGGTATGTATCTGTGTCGGAGCAAGGAAACAATTTCCTTCAGCATCACTGACGGGTTGGTTTGAGAAGATGGGGACAGATAATGAAATAGCACACTGTATCTTCAAATTTGTGCAATGCCTTAGATAGCTGAAGTAAGTAAGTTTTTGAAGTGGTTAAACTTAGGATTGTACCATTTCCTGGAGTAAATTTAGGGAGGTGAGAGAACTAATGCAATAGTCAGGTTTTTCTGCTTCATGCAAAATCAGTGGTAAGATTTTAAGTACCAGCAGAATATCATAGGATATTGCTAAACTTGTCCTGCCGTCTTTTTTGCAGATTGGATTTTTTTATCTTTCCCTCCATTCTTTCAATCTTTGCATCTTTTTTTTCTTTTTTTTTTTGGAATCCAACTGATAAAGTATGAAACTTAAAAAAAAAAAAAAAAAAAAAAAACCCTAGAAGTGAAGATACTCTGCTCCTGCTGAGAAATAAGTGGTGGAGCTGAGCTCCTGGGAGCTCCTCCTCACTTTGAGCGCTGACCGTCACAGTTCTTTTACCTGTCAACCCCTTTGGAAGAACTGTATTGATGTCCCAAGAACACAAACACTTGTTAAGCCAGTGCACATTCTCACAGAGATACTAACCAAGTATCTAAGTGAGTGAAGCAGAGAAATCACAGGTGGCTGTACTCTGAATATGAAAGTGAAAATGAACAGTGAAGTGACTTGCAGGTCTGCTGAATTCATCCTGTGTGAGTGTGATCACCCATAAAGAGTTAGCTCTTGGGAGTGAGAACTTCAGAGCTAGTCCTTCGAAGCAAAACTGTCACTGTTTGAAAGAATGGCTCGAGGAGCTATGTAGGAGCTATGCCTCCTCAGTATCCAAACTGCAACTGAGAGGATCTGCTCCCAAAACAAAGTTTTCCCCAAGACTAAGATGAAGAAAATGAGTTTCTTGGTTGACCGGGTGTCTAAAGGAACAACTTTGGGATGCAGAACATTTCTCTAGTGCAAATGCTACGTACCTGCTTAGGGAGCAAAGCCCAAAGGGCAGCTCATTTGAAGAGATAGCAGAGACGCAAGCAATTCAATTAAGGGCAAAGCAGCAAGCCTTTAAGAAGAGGTCCCTGTTAAGTTTCTCTTTTGGGCACAGTGATTTTCAAAATTACTGAACACTCAGCTAACACATTCCAGTAACACATTCTGGAAATCAGAATATATCAGTAACTTTGATTTGGACTCTCAAGCATAAATGTAGCCACTTACTCTATTTACTAACAAATGAAACAAAAGAAATGTCATCTTCAAAACCAGTGAACTCGCTTCGAAAGATTTTAAACAAAAAGACACTGCCAACACACTATGAACAAAGGAATCTGCTGAAAAGCAGACAGTGAACTTTCAAGGTAGCTTCCTCTTTTGTGTAACTTACGTCTATTTGTCATTGTTATCAGCAAAAGCTCCCTTGCTGGCACATTGACAGTATCCAAAGCTGACCAAATGCATAAAATATTTACAGAAATGAAATTTTGAGCTTTACCTGAAAATATTCCTGGAATGTAAGCCTTAACATACAGCCTAACTTAACTAGGCACCATAAATGTCTCTAGCTATTTTTATTCAATTCTGAAGAAGAAAATGTGAGACAATGTAAGTAATACTGGTGCAGAGTTTGCAAGGGAGGTGGTGTTTGAAATATGTTTAAATGAAACTTTCACTTTTGAAAGCATGAAAAATATATCAGACCCAAGAAAATGTATTTAAATCTATGACGAAGCTGCTGTATATTGCAGCTGCTGATGCAAATCCACTGGCTGCAGTCAAGTTCCCTTCATTTAGACAAAGAAAAATTTGTTGTAAGAGTACATGTTTTCCTGGTAGCATAGTTTGTCTTTCTAACAAATCAAGTGAAAGATGAAATGCAGTTTCTGAAATACGTGAAATGTGTATATAAAATACAAGGAATGATTTAATCAACCCTTCACAGATCTTTACAGATCTTTATATTCAGTTATGCAGATAAAATAGGTATATGAAATCTCAGATCAGATAAAAACTGTGCCCAAAATATCTCACAGTAAATTAGCTCTTTCTCTGAGAAAAAGTAAGGTCCAGGGTAAAGGATTTGAAACTTCTTGGTGCTTATTTTGTTGGAGTTGTTTGAGCGTTTCTGAAGAAAATTGTGCATCCATTTGCAAATAACACATTTACAAAGCCTTTAGGGGTTTTACCAACATTTGGAATGATAATAGCCTCACTCTACTCTTATCACAGTTGTATCCAAACAGAATTGTACTTTTTCCCTTTCAGTAAGAAACTAAAGAAAATACAATGAATATTGTTATTACAGTGCAAACCTATTCTGTAAGATAAGCTGTGCGACTTTCATTGCATGAGATCTTTGTTTTGTATATAAATTGTACCTATCAAACTCTTATTAGAATCCAGAGATCAAAATCCAAAATGAAAATATCTGCACTTAACAATAAAACAATGTATTTTCCTCACGTCTTTTACACAGTAGCTCAGCTTAATAGGGTTTCAGCATTCTCCATGTGCAGTCTATTTAGAAGCTATTACATGAGATAAGTATTTACAGAGAGATCTTTAGAGAATTATTGTGTAAAGACGTAAAACTGGTGTGCTGCTGGAAATGGATATATTATCCAGTATGGGGCATGTGATCAGCGGATGATTAAAAAAAAGAAAACTTCATATGCACTGCATTCTTCCACAGAAAGAGGGAATATGCTATTGTTCAGATAATAATACCATATGAAAAGGTTAATCGTTGTCTGACATTTGCACTATTGAATGAAAACATACTTGTGCTGAGGCTGTGAATTTCCTTGATTAGAAACTCTGTTTCCTGCTGGGATCTTCTCCAACACCAAGACATCTTGGTCATGTTCTTTGAGTCTTACTGTATTTGCTTCCACATCCTGCAAGACAAGTTACTTTTAATAAAGTAATTACACCCAATTTGGCTGATTAGTTACTCCAAAAAAGTGCATGACTTTCAACACAAAAGACTCTGGGGTTGGTTCTTTTCCCCTGTATTTATCTATCTTTATTCTGCTTTTCTCTCAGGCAGAATCAAGAGAGAAGCACTGGCACTGAGGGAAGAGGCAGAGAATTGTGGGAGGGACTAGAGCAAGAACCATGTGAAAAATCTCTGGCTATGGCAAAGGAAAAAAAAGTTTGCCAAAAAGCAGAGTGTTCCCCCAAAACTTTCCAAATGTAATGTAATCTCTATCCCCACTTATATATGGCCATTATTATCTATAATCTGACTTTTCTCTTAAAAAAAAAAAAAAAGAAAATGGCACTTAAAAGTAGTAAGTCTTAGCTCAGTAAACTGTCAGTAAACTTTTCGTTTTCTACTACCGGATCATAGCAGAAAAAGAAAAAAAGAAAAATTAAATATAATGTGCATTCAAATAACACAAATGAAAATCAGTAAGACTACGGACTTTGATCTTCTTTGAAGTATTGACCAAAGCTAAATCATTTGGGACTCTCCAACCACCCTTATTGCCAATGGGATCCTCATTCCCTTTTGTACAGTAAACACAATCTTATGTCATTTTTCTAGCACAGAACTCTGTACTGGTTTTATTGCTGCCACACTGGGCATGTACACATTCAAATACAGGATGATACTGGTCTTGACTTCCTATGCTATGAATGATCACAAAACAGCCTGTATTTACAGAATTACAGCTGGACTTTGGAACACAACTGCCCTAACGTGAGTAACTGTAAAATTAGCCTGGGAATATCTTCCTAGAGCTCTCTGATAAAGACATCTGTGTGTTTACCTGTAGCTTATTTAATTTGCCACTTGAGTCTGCCTTGAATCTATTAAGTTGCATATCTGGAAGAATGGGTGATCTTGTTTCATTCACTATTTGGATGGAAGATCACCCATAAATCCTGGACAGCATAAAGAAAAACTGAGCATTTGGCAAATTATAGACTACAGAAATGTGAGAGACAAAAGATTCCATTTGGTCCCATTATCATGACTGAGCTAGGAACAGAAAAAGAGGAAAGATGATTAATATATTCTTGACTTGACCTTCCAGACTGTCACATTTCTGTTCTGCAATAAGGGACACTTCAAACAAGGTTATCAATATCAACGTATCCATAGAAACAAGAAAAACTCTAGAAAAATTTGCAAGTTCTGATATCATGCTGTGAGGGTGGCCCTTCCCACTCTTACCCTAAGGATCCTGTTGAAGTCCTCCTTGTCAACTCTCAAAAAGTGGCAGTTGTCTTCACGCAGAACAATGGATGCTGCTCTGGGAGCGTCATTCACAAGCGCTAACTTGCCAAAATCATCTCCTTCATGTAGAGTACATACCACACCCTGCACAGAGCAAAACATTTACATGCAGAAACCCATCATTACTCTGGATTCTATTGAAAGTCCTTGTACAAACACTGGACTTCACAATCAAATACCAAAACAAATCTACTTGGCAGGAAATCAACAGCCAAAATAATGACTACGAAACAATACTTGATAGCTGGTTATTACTATTACTGAAGAAAGGCAAGAATAGAAAAGAATTGGCTTGTTCTCTGAAATTACATTCAGCTTGAAGGACTCTTCTAGCCCTGCTGAAGACAGAAAGTTGTTGTTTGTTTTTTATTTATAGAGGCCCTAAAAAATAAGATCAAGTTTGCAGAAATAACATGTAACACCGCATCCTCAGCTGGTGTATATCAGCAGTGCTCCATTTACTCCAATTTAGAGTTTATAGTAACTGAGATCTGGCCCACCCAGTGATGTAAAAAATGTAGCTAAATATGGGTTACTTAGGAACAGACTTAGCACCAGGGCCCCTATGCTAGATTTTGGTGAAATGCTTGGTGTTCAGAATGGAGGATTGTCAGTCACTGAATGAGAAATCAATAGGGAAGTAGGAATTTTTAAAGACTCAGTGGATTGCTGTGTACCAAAGTCCTATTTTTTGCCTTGAAAAATCTCCCTCATAAACAGGAAATTAAAAAGGGATGCTTTTCAGTCTATAGCTTAATTAAGATGAAGAGCTAACATAAATTTGGGAGGGGTTCATCCAACCTGAGAACCACTAGTCACAAAGCAGTACTTCTGTCAGACATGCATGAGAAAAGTTAGTCATACAAATGCAAGCAAATATGGTGGTAAAGGGACAAAACATCCATGAGACAGAAGTCTGGCAATTCACCAAATTCCAGCAAATGACTTTGTCCTAATGTTTAACTTTAAATCAGTTAACCTACTGATTTAACTCTGCTGAATTATATTCAGAAAGTGTGTAATATATCCCGAAATTACACAGCAATCAACTGGAAGTATAATCAGTGAAACCACTGGATCATTTCTTAATAAAATTATGTTCAATTTGTTTTCTCAGACAAAGCAATTCTGCTCTAAATTAAACTGTATTCCTTCAAAGTTTACTCTTACATTTTCAATAGTAAGAATCATATAAAAAGGCTTCTGAAAAAAATACCTTGCCGTAAATGACTACGTTTACCGATCCCTTTAGGATAATGTACCAAGAAGTACCTTCTTCTCCCTGATTAAATACTACAAGAGAGAAAAGATTTTATAGTGAGAATATAGTTATTCAAAATATAAATGGGACAGATTCTGCGCTCAATAAAATTCAAGGTAATTCTATTGCAGTCATATTAATAATGCCTACCTTGAAAAAGCGCATACTATGATTTTAAAAGCAATTGCCTTCAGATTTCAGAAAAAAAACCCCACACCCAGATAGCAGTTATTTTATTACACTGATGTGAAAGTTGCTTTTATTTTCCATGACGGTTGCAAGAACTACTTTATCGATGCATGTCGGGCTATCAGTTAATTACCACACAGATTTGGATCCCACCAGTAGCACCATGTTCTAACCCAATTCTCTAGTGGCTGTGAATTTGACATTCATTTGCTAAAACTTCTCTGTATAAACAGATCTGAGTAATCTTAACATTTTAAATCCTTTATTTTGTGCAGCAGGAATTTTTTATTAATACAAGGATAATATCAGAATACATTTTAAATAGAGACCGGTCCAACCAAGATTCTGGATCAAAACACACCTAAATTGTAGGTGATATATACATCCAACCAAGGATATAGAATTAATTCTGGTACTGTCCCTGCAATCGGCAACAGACTAAGCCAACACCTATTACCTCAGGTTTTAAACAATGAGTGCCAGTCAAGTTTGAAGATTGCATCCAAGTTTTGCTCTTGTCATTTAAACATTAAGAATCTAAATGTTCATGCCACAGATGAGAAAGAAGATCTGACAGGACTCCATTTACTTACAGACTGTTCCTGCTTTGGGATGTGACTCAAAAATGAGGACACCTGCTAATTCTCGCTTTACCTTAAAATAAAAAGAGAGAAATTATAGTTTATATATGTATCTTATTCTTCCTGGTGAGAAGAAGTCATATAATATACTCCGGTCACTGCTTTCCTTCCCTCTGCATCATTCAGCACTCATTCAGAGTCACACAGCCAGACAATGGTCTGCTTCACTTGATGTCCTATTTCCTACTGATTGGCTTTACAGAATATGAGCCTCTACATTTCCTGGCTCCAAAAGGCTCAGACAAGGGCATCTTTAAGATAGACGTCTCCATCTTTCTTCATACACACACATGTGAAACCATCACTGACAATTAACATTAATGTGATGGAAAATTTCAGATGGTAATAGCTAATCTATTACAGAAGATAGCTAGCAATTGTCAATTACTCCATGGGGTTCTGCAGTACTCCAGCTCTTCCCTGAGAAATCAGTACCCTTCTCCTTACTGACGTAAGTCTGGCCACTTCTGCTGTGTCGACCTGCAAGGCACAGCCATCTGGACCTGCTGAGGACCCTCTCCGCCTGACAGCCTCCCAGGCAAAACGTCCAGCTCACCACCTCTTCCAGGCACTGAAGAATGTGACAGTGCCTTTGGTGTCAGCCTGCTCCTCACTGGGTTTGTATTACTCTGGTATGACTAGCTCTTACGACTGACTGGGCAGTTGCCTCTAGTGAGACACTGTTTACAACCATTTTTTCTCACTGTAAACACTGTTAGTGTTAGTCTCACAACGTAGTGGCAGCAGTGGGAACCTCATATTATCTTGAGTTTTCCTGTGTGCTTTATGTCTCTCTTTGCACAACCGCAAGTCTCTAAGGTCTTGGAGGCCCATTTCCAAGCAGTGGGTTTCTTGTTTTCAGAGGCTGTCAGCTGATGACAATCCATGTTTCAGAGGTACTACCGTGTAACTTAACTGTGTCAAATAGAGATCAAAAGCTGGCTCCAACATATATTTAGTAGTAGCATTTTCACACCATTCTCCCAACTGTTTAAATTGAAAAAATTTTTAGGCCATGAAGAAAAACTTGGGGAGGAGCTCTCAAATTCTGGACACAATCCAGATGAGAGTCTTGTGGCAGCATCTCCTAAGATGGGTGGACAAATTCAGGCTCTGATGCCCTAAAGGCACCCACCAAACCTTTGCTCAGGCACCAAGCATAAATATACCACCCCAGTCACCTCTCCCAGAACTTTTTCCTGACAGCCAGTGCAAAGCACTTCCTATTTGCAGTCTGGAGAAGAAGATGGATAAATAGAGGTGTTTGGACAAGTTTTTTTAGTACACTGACCAGTGAACACACCCACAGGCCTGTGATTTCTATAACAATTAGCTCACCAGACTCTATTATAACCTCTGCCTAAAGGCAATGACACTTTCATGCGGACAGGAAATACAACCCCATTATAGCACTGTTCTGCGCATTGTAGAGAGCATTCCTATCCATATACATCCTCAGATGTCTTCTCAGTTGGTTCAGTCATTTGCCTCTGTAGTGAATGAATCCTCTTGATGAAGCCAAGAATTTGTTTTTAACACTGTATTATATAATTGTTTTTCATTCATACATTAACTTCACAGGCTTCTCTAGCAGGGATTAGTTCACCACCATGCGACTTGAGTTTTATCCATTTTACTTCCTGCTGCTTGTGGCATATCTAGAAAACATATTACTTTAGGAATTATGCCTTTCTTGAAATGAATAAACATTCCATTTGCTTTTAAGTCGACTGACCATTAATCTTCTGGTTCATAGGAGCAATGCTGTCTGTTGCTCCTCTGAAGATTTCCTCTAAGTTAGCCACGGTTTCTGTCCTCTGCTTTAGTTCACGTTGCACATAATAGGCTGGAATTTCCAAATTCTTACTAAAAACATGGAATCAACTGCAATTCTTCAAAATGCCAAGTATTTCTTGCAGTTTGTATCATTTACCAGTTTGTATCATTTGCCATACTTGTTCTATATGCTACTTGCTGTGGATTCTGACCCCAAGTCTGAATTTCTTCCAAGCTGGAAATATTTCGTGTTTTGGATTTTTTTGTTCTGGGTTATGTCTGTAGTATCAAGAGTGTTCTCCACTCCCTCTCAGTATCTGTCTACCTTGGGTAGTTTCTTTTGTTTGATTTGAAAAGGGTCGTTTCTGGATCTTACAGAAGTCTTTCTTTAAATACTTTTTTACCTACATCCCAGAGATGCTTAAGGATTTTGGCTGGCTGTTCCCTCTTAGTTCAGTTAGCAACTCTGGATGTATATTCATTTTAAAAACATTGCTCAGGTGTTATATGTTTGCACAGAGTACTTTCTTTCTGTAATGCAGCTTCATAACTAGCTGCATCTGTCCAAGTTAGCTGAGAATTACTGAAAACATCAAGAGCTTCCAGAGGAGGTATTGTCAAACATAAATCTACTTTCTGACTGGCTTTCTTTTTTGGAAAGCACCCACACCTTGCTGCTACCAAGTAAAGTGCTATTTAGCTTGTTTCAGTTGCCTACACAGTGTGTCAACAACGGTAAGACTTTAAACAGTTGCGTTCTCTCCTCCAGGCATTTTCTCCATTTCATGTATTCTTGGTTCTCTGCACTGTTCTTGCCCACTCAGAGAGAAGGTGCGTGATGAAGCTTCCTTCACTCAATGACCAAATTCCAACCAGCCAGCACTGCGCAGTACACCTTTCTGCACTGTGTAACTCCTCCACCTAACTGGTTCAAGCCAAGACTTCTTACAGTTCAGAAATCAAACATCTATTTTGCAAAATTCAGAAATGCCACAGTCCCAGGTGTCATGTCAGACTGCACGCATCTTAATTTAAACTCAGATATGGACCCAGATGGAGACACCTGTGCCAAGTGAGTGAGGTAGGGGCTGTGCAGGAACACATGAAAAGAATTATATCTGATAACCAAAAGACAACCTACATCTGCATAGTGCTTGGGTGGTCCTCACAGGTGGGAATAACTGCTTTGCATGGGAAGTATAAATGGAAATGGTTATAGGTGCTCCAATTCTAATACAGCACCAGAAGTCAAAATTCAGCCTCCTTTTTGGTGATGAGTTGTATTTTTAAAAATACTTACTGTGGTAGAAAGATGAGATAAGGCCTTAATGTGAAGAAGTTCTTCATATATAAATTCTAAGTCATCTACAGTTCTCTGGCCAGGCCTATAGAAAGAAGATAAAAAGGACAGCAAAATGCAATAAATGGCCAAAATAAATGCTTCAGAGAAGTACAAAACAACATAAAACGCTGTTGTACTGTCTACTGAAAGGTACATCCTCACTAAACAGGGACTGAATGATGGTTCTGGCTGGAGGACTAGAAACACACAGAGGATGGAAGTGCTATGAAAGCACCTGATTGACACTGAGCAGCAGCCATAGCAACCACCTTAGATCCTGATTAAGCAGCTTTCATGATGAAATCAAGTGTTCTGTATGTAAAATGGTCAGATAAATCAGAAATGGTACATAAAGATCTGTTCCTTTCAAAACGACTCCCAAATGTGAGATCTGCACTATTTTTCACATGTGGCACTATTTAGTTGTAGCAAACAGACAGTAGTAGTGGTTTGTAAAGGAGCGCATGAATTTCTGCCAAAAAAATTGGAAGAGGCAAGCAGTGCATCCTGGAGGACAGTAAATGACTGCTACAGACTTAATGCTGAGTGTTGTTGTTTAGCCACAAAGGTAAATAAGAACCACCCAGTAGTTTCAACTTCTCTCACTGAAAAATACAAGAAGCTGCCATCGATAAAAAGCATGCATTGATGAAGGAGTAATCCTCCTATAGCACAACAAGGAAAAAGGCTGCCACTGTGACTGAAACAATTATATTTCTGTAGTCTACACACTAGAAGATTTTCTGATTGCTAAAAAGGGACACAAATACTCTGAGAACTGCAGTGTGTCAAGAGATGCTTTGGAGGATCTAATAAACAGTACCCATGAGAAGAAGTTGTAGGAGCTTGTGAGTAACTCCAAAACTTTTTCCCACGCACAAGATTCTCTTCAGTTTAAGTAAGTGTCTAATACAGCTTTATTTTCTCAAAGGACAAATTCTCCTGTGATATAATTTCAGACAGCACATTGGAGTTACATACACACACACAGAAAAAATCCTTTAAAGCATTACCCCAAGTTACTTTCATAAGACTAAGTTCTTTCAAACAATGTGTTTCAGATGTGTGAAAAGCAGAATATAAGTAATTAAATCATGGGCCAAGAACAGAAGAAAAGAGCAACCTAGTCATAAGAAAGGAGAGAGGATAAATTTAAGATGTGAGGAAATGGGATACAGGAAGTCCAGTCCAGAGGCAGGAGTTTCAGGGGAGAAGGTCTGCATGCTTGCATTAAGAACAGGCTAGTGTGCAGTTCCAAACCCCACTGCCTGCAATGTTGTCGTGGTTTAACCCCAGCCAGCAACAAAGCACCACGCAGTGGCTCACTCACTCCTCCCACCCCGCCCGGTGGGATGGGGAGGAGAATCAAAAACAAGTAAAACTCATGGGTTGAGATAAGAACAGTTTAATAATTTAAATAAAAAAGAAAATAATAATAACATAATAATAATAACCATGATGATGGTGATGATGAAAATGAAGATAACAAAAAGAGAGTGAAATATAACACAAGAAAGACAAGTGATGCACAATGCAATTGCTCACCACCTGCTCACCGATGCCCAGTCAGTTCCCGAGCAGCAATCTGCCCCTCCCAGCCAACTCCCCCCAGTTTATATACTAGACATGATGACACATGGTATGGAATATCCCTTTGGCCAGTTTGGCTCAGCTGTCCTGGCTGTGTCCCCTCCCAACTTCTTGAGCCCCTCCAGCCTTCTTGCTGGCTGGGCACGAGAAGCTGAAAAACCCTGGATTTGGTATAAACGCTACTTAGCAACAACTGAAAACATCAGTGTTATCAACATTCTTCTCATACTAAATCCAAAACACAACACTATACCAGCTCCTAGGAAGAAAATTAACTCTATCCCAGCTGAAACCAGGACAAATGTGTGGTATCAAAAGAATTAACAGCACTGTTGAATCTTTGGACAGCCCTAAAAGAAATGTCACAATGAACCTTTCTGATATAAGTTTTCTTCCTAAAATGTCAATATTATAGGAGATTCTAGCATCTAGAGGATCAGGAAGGTCATATAAAGAAATATAGTGCTCTACAGGTTTCCTGCCTAATCACCTCTTGGTTCAACAGTCTGTCTAAATCATGTGTGAGGTAGAGGGAGCACTCAGCAATTGTGTCACTCTGGAATTATATTGCATCTTTTTGCAAAAGAAGTTTGATGGGAGACTTCTTTTGGATGAACAAAGTACTGAAGAAGTCATAGAAAACATAAGGACAAGGGACATCTTCTCTGCTAAGCAAGCTGTATTTTTCATCTGTTCTTCACTTAACAATGACATGCATTTATTATTACCCAGATTAAAGACAAATTTAGACAAAAAACGTTTTGGATTAATTTTTTTTTTCTCATACAGACTGGAAAAAACTGTTAAGGGAGAAACAGAAACTGGTTTGGTACTGCTATGCCCTCTAGTGAC
Organism: Astur gentilis; assembly: GCF_929443795.1. Classification (NCBI taxonomy): domain Eukaryota; kingdom Metazoa; phylum Chordata; class Aves; order Accipitriformes; family Accipitridae; genus Astur; species Astur gentilis. The sequence continues at coordinate 31,547,971 of NC_064880.1, forward strand.
TCGAAGTACTCTTTACTATTTCTAAATCTGGCTTGAAATTATAAGGCTGCCACTCTTAGTGATTTATGTGGGGCAGTATCAGCTTATTTAAGTACAGAATAAAGCCAAGCCAGTACTTGCTACATTTCACTGGAGGTTTAAGAAACACAAGGTAAGGATTTTAACAAATAATACTTCCCATAGGAAGTAACAACTTTAATTTTATTACATGCTTGCAAAACCAGTGTGTCTGGAAAATGGAAAACAGGGTAACAAATTAACAAATTTCTACATGAAATTAAGATATAAAAGGATGATGTCTTATTACATCAGATCTCTATCAAGAAAAAAGGGTACACTCTTCTTTCAGGATGTCCATTTGCCTCCTGTGTTAGCACGTTGGGAGGACGGACAATCTATAGTGGATGTACCCAGGCTTTACTTCTGCTCCTGCAGATGTCACGTGGAGAGATATTAGGCATCACTGCTTCTGTAAAACCTGTGTGGTGACCCACTGATGTTGATTTGTAGGATCCTGCTGTGTAAAGACCTAGTTTCTGCAGGGGACACATTCTAACAGCAATAGCTGGTTATAGACAGGATAATAAATGGAATAGGTAGAGAACGAGGGTACACATTAACGGACAGGAGAACTCAGGCGATATTAAGTGATCAATAAAAACTGTTCAGTGTTTGGAGAATTTATCAAGGTCAGAGACATTGAGCTTCTCTGTGACTAGGATGTTGGCAATATAATAGTACTTTGCCATTGATAAACCATGTATGTACAAGCAATATCATTGATTATTTTTATTACACAGCTAACCAGAAAATTCTCAGATAAGAACAAGGGAAAAGATCAGAGACACCATAACACTGTGATTATACGTCAAATAAGCCTATATTTCCAGAGTACAAATTTTGTCTTCAAGTACCATAAGAAATGTATAGAAGACATGAATAATTTTACCCACTACCTGTGTATGAGTGTGAAAGTGAATGCACGCTCACTTACTCTAGCGCCGAAGCTAATTATGTAATCTTTGTACTTGAATCAGTGCTCGTTGATTAACTCCATAAATACCATTTACCACATATAATACCCATAAACGTCAGTGAACTGATATGTGGAAGGATAATCCGTATTTCTTGTCTGTCCCAGGAATAACACTTGGTTTATTAAATGTCATTGGCAGGAAACTCCATCAAGGACTACTGAACTTAATACAGCCTTTATGGAGAAATCCAGTATGATTCTTACTATTAATAGCTGGGTGGAATATCTAAAAAAAAATTTTAAGAACAAGAGAACAAATATATCTTGCTTAATTTTTACAAGACCTTCAAGAAACTATAGATTCTTAGCAATAATTAAATTGTTATTTTATTTTATATATATATTGTTATAGGCATTTTTTGTGCTGTTTATCATGTTTAGATTTGTTTTTACTTCCTCTCCCTAGCATCCTGTCAGGCTTACTTTTACAAGTGGCACTAAAATTTGATTACTGATCACATGTGGAATCAAACACTCTTCGTACTGAGAAAAAAAATTGCTGAGTAAAGTCACCAAGAATATATAACACAGATTTATTGTTTCAGTCATACTGTTAACTTAATGTAGCCTAGCGTATTAAAAAAGAATATAATCCATAACATCATCTGAGTTAAAACACTGCTGTGTCCTGAATACCATTCACCCTTTAAAGACTCCTGTTATTATTGTGTTTAGCTTTGTATTATAGCATCCTATTTAATTAGAGTTTACCATCAAGTTAGCTATATCTGAACACCATTAATATCAAATAAAAATAACTAGAAAAATGTTTTCAGGATGTATTTTTATACTGAAGGATTGAAATGCTTGTAAGGAAGAGCTGTGTTAATTCCACAATATTTTTTCCAGGGACTTGCTCAAGGTCTGCACCTGTGCTCCAGGCATTATAAGGAGCAGAGAGCTGTGTTTGCTACTTCACAAAAAGCTATTTTCACATTCAGTGTATGTGTTTCCAAAGAAAAAAAAGACCACCCAATAGCAACAAGAGCCTGCCAAAAATTTCCCTGAGCTCTATTCTGTTTTTTAAACTATAGAACATTCTTTCACAGTTTGACAGCTAAAATGCTGCAGTTAATGTAATAAACAGAGAATTTTTTAAGTCGGCTGTCAAAACAAGTGACACTTTTTGCTAGAGATTTTCAGATTTTGAACAATAGAAAGTACCTTTCAAAGCAACAGCTTCATTATACAATCAAATTCTCAAAGTAATCTTCTCATCAAAGAATATTGTCTTATTTCTTTCAGGGTAATTATCTGAGTTCTGCAACCTCTCCGGAAATGGCGACTATTATAAAATGCAGCTGTATTGGTTTGAAAATTGTGGGTCCTGCTCAGATCAGTTAGAGCCAGTGTCTCTGAAGCCCTGACAATTCCTTGAACTTTTGGCAGCTGTAACAGTGTCTAGTCAAAACTAGCAGGACTCTGAGGATTCATGGAGATTTTAACAGCTTTGATACAGCTCAGCCCAGGGTGGATTTTCAACTAACAAAATCATAACGTATGTAAACTGAATACTAGAACAGTAGTTAATATGGTGCCTGGCAGTACAAGCTTGCTTCCATGAGCAAAGGGCAGCAAAAATAAGCACTTTCAGGGACACGGTTAGGGAAAGACGTCAGATAGCTGTCAGTCTTAAGAAAACCTCTTTCCCCTCATTATATTGCATGAAAAATCTCCTATGAATATTCTTTCAGATGATGCTGTGCAACTGACGACACAGAGGGGAGAGCAGTACTTTCCACAGCATTGTTCTAGCCTTTCAGCTCTCTGCAAGGACTGTGGACAATAATCAACATTGATCCTGCTAGGGTAAACTTACACTGGCTGTTCTCAAAGTCATGATGGAAAGCAAATGTAGTAGGCAGCCAAAAACCATGATAACCTAAGGGGGCAATTCTCCAAGAGCCAACCTGCTCAGTCAGCCTGAGACAAAGGAGATGGTAGTGCAGAGTCACAGCACACATAGCACTGCTTGTGGTCTCCTAATGACTGACATCTGCTCATCAGTGCAAGAAGCCCTTTTTTTGCTCCTCAGTGGAGAATGCACAGGACATCTCTGTGAGGAGAAAACACCTCACTTCCCTGACACCATAAGAGTTTATGGAAGCACCATGCTCCCAGTCTGGTTTCTCTATGTATTTTGTGTGACAGGGAGTGAGTGCTCCTTTGGTTGTTTGACTAGACCTCTAATAAACAGAAGAAAGAGAACTTATACTTGTAAAACTATTGCTGCATGGCAGTGTTACCTATTTTTTATAAGCACAAGTATCTGATGGCACTGTTTGAAATTCAATGCACAGACAAACACAGGGATAAGAATGGAGCCGGAAAAGGATACAGGTGGAAACAGAACAGGAGCAAGCACTTGTGTTAAGTGGATTCAAAACATTTTTAGTGTAACAAATGTTTTCACACTGTAGGCAGAGCCCAATCCTATCCCATAGCAAAGACAAGCTTTGCCAACGGCCTCAAAGGAGCAGGATCCAGCTTTGTGTACATATCTTTCTTGAACTGACCCTTACAAGTAAATTTGCAGTGAAGATGACCTTAAGTAATTCGTTATTCTCAGTGCTCTTAATTAGCAGTAAAATATGTCTTCAGTGGCCCCTAAACACTACCTGCATAATGAAGAGGTTACCTTCAATGGGGGGTCAAACAGAGTTTATACTGGTTGCTTTGAAGTCACTATAAAGCTGCCTGTAAAAAAGGCCTTTAGCAGTTTTCAGTGTGGCCAGAATGTATTGCTGAAAGGATGGTTAGCCAACCGATGAGTGAGAGGACATGATCTGATAGCTATGAAAAGGTTAGGCAGGCATCCTCTGTGGCCTAGGCACAGAAAGCATTTTTTTTTAAATATATTGATTTTATAGCAATAAGGATGGATAAATAAACCCACAGAGCCACATTTCACACCTTGCTAGCAAACTATAACAGGCCAAGTCCAGCCTATCTTAATTCAGTAAAGTTCTACCAAGGATGAATCTAATTAATGGCTGCCACTGACAACTGTAATTGAATACCTGCTGTGCTGCCGTCCTACCACTCTACTCACTCACAATAACTGAAAGCAGCACGTTTAATTGAATGGCATGTCTATACAGAAAGTGTTAACAGAGCAGGACTCTTCTATCACCTACAGTTTACTTTTGGGGAGACTCATCAATGAAATAAAAACTCATAATGCAACATTTTCCTTAAGGTATGATGGCATTCGTGGCCTTTGATGGTTATTCTCAACACACAGTTTAACCTACAGGCATTAATAAGGACTGGAAATGATTTAATATGGCCTTAAGAACTTCAGAGGTTGAACAAACTGGCACTGAAGTGAAATAACCAGCCGAAGGATGCCTGATAATAAATGTAGATTTCTCTTGTTTCCATGTCACAAGGAAGACCCATGTATAATATTAACTCATTAATTTGCTTACGGTTTTCTGAGAATCATCCTCATATGGGCATCTGGCCCAATCTGAGACAGAAGAAGCATAGTGTCCTGTAGCTCCTCATCACACTCCTTTTTCTCTTCCTCGGTTGGTAAAGGGGCATCTTCACACTCATCGTCCAAAAATCGATAAAACAAGTATTTGTCTTGAAAGTGGTGTTCCTGATCCACTGAAAACAACATGTCAAACACTAAGCTCTCCTCATGAAAGTTAACTTTGTAAAATCTGTGTAGCATCATATATGTCACAGATATATTAGTTAAGAAGGGAGAGAAAGCTACAGAGAAACTGCAAGAGTATGAAACATTTATTTCTCACATATGTCCAAATTATGTAGCTTGAAGGGTACACTTTCAAATTTTTACTACAAATACCTTCTAAAAGGCTTCTATATATGTGTGTTGTAGGTGAATGTATACATACATGTGTGTGTATGCACGTGTGTTGTTTTTTCCTTATTAGATCTGGTTTTGTTCTTATTGTTTCGAACCATTTCATTTAAGCAAACAATTCACATGGGGGAAACAGTTACATCATGAATTTCTAAGAGGTGTTCTCTAGCATGAACACCTTGACCTACATGTTTCAGACAGGGCTAAGAGGTAACAAAAGCATCTAAACTCTTTCTGATGTACCAGAAATGTACATCATCAACATACAATCCCAGGGGCAAGTTCATTGACCTGTGTCCTGGTGGAAGAACTTAATGTAAAGACTACAAAGAGAAGACTTCTGAAGAGAAACTATGATATGGCAACGGACAAACCTTTGGTCTTCCAAGCAAGTCAGAGTGATGTGTTGAATTGGATACTGTGATGCAGCTTGCAACAGCTTGCCCCTGGGAGTTCAAGGGAATATTGGGCAGGAATTAAAGCTAGAACCCTTAGGGTAAGGAAGCGGTGGAAACAATTGGTCTTCTCAATGTGGAAATTTCTCCCTTGGATATGGGAAGCACAACAGAGGATAAACGGAAATGCACTGTAATAGAGCTGCTCTTCTGAATTTAATAAAACTGTACATGCAAAGCTTCAAATATGAATATTGCTTTAGAAAGCTACCCTTTTGAGGACTATAATATCCTGTTACCAAGTAAATCCTGCCAAATGGAAACTGAAAGTCAATGTAAAATACAGTCAGAAAACTAACATAAAATCCCAGATCTCTGCACTGGAATATTTGGAGTGCTGAATTTGGGAACCATTCCAAAACCACTGAAAATCATTCCAAAATGATGGATCTGAGCAAACACAAATGCTCGTATTCCAAATGCTGCAAATTTTTGATGAAGATCAGTTTCGTGTATGGTAATACATCTCTTGGTTTTGGCCTGAGTGCTATCCAGCTCTTGCAATATAAGCACAAGCCAGTATAATTATATATTATAAGTATAATTAGAGTTATCATTATAAACTGTTCATTTACTTTTCAATATTCTCATAAGTTTAAAAAGTATATTGGTAGCAAGATTCATGTAATACTGCCTGTGTGTTACCCTTGCACTTATGAATGAATAGGCTGCTCTGCAGCATTTCTTTTGGGCTCATGTTCCCTTCATTTTTCATTAGAGGTCTATAGAGGCACTGATGTCACACATCACCCATGTTTTAGTCAAGATGCTGATTTTCTTTATCTTACCATGGTTAAGAACACCTTCTTCCAGCAATACTTGCCACATGCCAACAGCCTGGGTTCGTGAATGGACACAAGGACTTTGCTGCATCATCCAGTCAACTAGTTCTGTCCCCACACAGCATTGCCTGAAGGACAAATAAATAGAAATTAAAAGGGAGCTAGCCGAGAGAGAGATCACACACAGTGTCTGCCAAGAACAGTGGTATCTTAAACTCTGTATAATCTTAGCCAATTCTCCCTACAGAAAACACAATGTCACGATCTACACATATATGCTTGAAATATCAGTGAAGGTGTTCAGTTTTGAGAGGATCACCTCAGCAGAGCAAGTGTTTTGGGAAATGCAAAGTTCAGAGGATCAGAGTGAGCCTGTGCCACCTGGTACAAAACCTGTTGCACCAGTGCAACAACCTCCAACCCAGATTTCAAATGAAAGCTTCTCTGTATGTGGGATGGCAAAAGCCTCATGCTTTTCAGAATCCTGCATGAAAACAATCATCTGACACTGTAAAAGCTTTGCCAACGAGAACAGCCTCCACAGGAAGAGTGAGTGTTATGAAGGGTGACCCTCCATTTGTAACCAAAACTCCAGCCACACTGTATTTGGGGACATTGGTTTGTAGGTCTACAGAGTTTCTGAGGCTTTCTCATGCGAGGTGGTGGTCACCTTGCAGCTCCTGACTGACCCAGAGGCAGACAACAGCAGGTCTCAAGTTCTGGACAATGCCCAAAGAGGGGGAAAAAAGCCAAAAAGCCACATGGTCACTAAGTAAAATACTTTGTCATAACACCCCCTAGCGCAGTAGAACAGAAGCAATTAAGCAATGAGATCAAAAACTTACAAATCTATAACTGATCACACAGAGAACGGAGAGGAATTTGGCTAGTTGTTCTAGACAGGCTCTTGTGGCTCCACACTTCATGCATCACTTTCAGAGACCAAAGAAATAGATAATACCGAAATTGCTGAAATTTAGCTTAAATAATGCTCTTCCAATTAAAATCCAATTTTGATGACAAAACTTTCCCTCACCTGGTTCCAATCTAAAATCTGGCATTCTATACTTAAAAAACCCAAAGATAGAACAGTAAGAGTTTTTCCCAGTTATGTATAAGATAAAACGGTGCAGCTGCTAGGACCAGCAGTGGTCTTCATTTATCATAGATGCTCTTTTGTTCTTCTAGAACAATAAGCAATGTCATATTGTGATATATTCTTAGATCAACTCACGAGCTCCAAATACCTTGCATTATTAAATACATTTTGAATGGAAATACGGAAAATCAATGCACTTATCTCAAAAGTGGATCAGGAGCATATTGATTTGCTATTTAGAAAAAGACATACTCAGAGATTTTAAACCAATTTTTATTTAAATATACTCCGGATAATGCATTAGGTATTTGATTTAAACATTGGACGCTAAAAAAAATTGACTGTTTCTCAAGGCAACAGTAGATAGAACCTGACGCCTTGAAGTCAGATCCTATTCTACAAGTGCCATTGTTATCCCACTTCAGCAAGACAGTGCTGCCACCAGCAGGAAGATAAGAAAGCCTGGCAATACACTGAAAAAAAAAATAATTAAATAGAGCAGAAAATCTGCATAAGGAATGTTTCTCACCAGGTGAATTTTCGAAACTCCACACTGAGCAACACTGCTGTAGCAATCAGTACAGTAACATAACATATTAATGTACTTTCCTGTTATCTCTTACTGATATATGAAGAGAACAGAATCTACATTTTAACTTGATATTGCACAGAATATTCCAGCTAACTATGCCATTAACTTTGGAAGAGTTTTTGTATGTGAATGCTCTGTCCACAATCATGGACTCAATTTCCAGTCAAATTACTTCAGACAAGATTTACCAGGCCCATTAAAGACTGCATAACACCCAGACTCAAACAGCATCACAGAATAATTTCAGACCTTTTGAGGCCTGTAACTATGATAAGGCATAAATCACAAATCAGAGGATGGCAGGCATAAAAATTCAGACCTCTATACAATCAGCTCACACACCTGTAAGTCTTCAGATGGTATTTACGATCTCTTATCATGTGAGGAGCTCGGGACAGAATTGTATTCCGCAAAATCTTTCCAGCTCTGAGGATCTTTTCTGAAGGAACCTTCATGATCATGGAGAAAAAAAAAGGGACCAAGACACACAGATTTTAAACTTTCTGCAATCTCTGTACTGCCTTCTACAAAACAAAACACAAGTTTTCTTTTCCCTAAATTAAAAGTCCTTGCACAGATGCTTACTTTTGCAAAGCAATGTAATATATTTTCAGGATTTTAAGTCTCACATACTTATCACATCTAACAGAAAGCATCACTTCAGCTGATACGCATCACACTGTTGGAAATAGGAGTTATTTCCATTTGTCTAGTGACCTGGCTCTACAGCACACCTATGTCCTATTACCTGTGTAATGGTTTTAGTAGGACGATGTGGGATGTGAGGTTCAATAAGAGGTGTCTGAAAAATAAAATGAAATTAAATACATTTGTAAAGGTTAAGCAGTAAAATAAAATAAAGGCTAAAATAAAAAACTAAACAAAGAAGCTGTAAAAACAAAGAATGATGTGTAAGTCCAACCTCTGTCCAGGGGATGCGAGTAGTAAAAGCTCTCTGAAGACATCTTAAAAACAAACTTGGCTTTTAATGCTCAGCAAATTAAAACAGTGACGTGACACATGAAGATGAATAACAAATGCATGTTATACTTTCTAAAGTACTAATGAAGTGTGCAGTGGCCAAACATCACACCAGATGAGGCTACATGGGCATAGCTAGCTCTTCTGCTTGCTGCTCTCGACCTGCAGTGGGCACAACAGCATTCTTCTGCATACGGCTGCCTCCACCATTCAGTCCCCCACCACGGAAACTCTCTCGTCTTTCAGCACCTTTTTCTATTCGGCTCTCTTCTCCCTTACAGCATAGCACAAGAAACAGGAATGAAGAAAAAAACTCTGCTCCCACTATCTGTCTTTTCTGAACTATCATCGGGCTTAGCTCGCAACCCTTTTATAGCCACTCTCTGAAATGCAAAAGCATGCAGGCCACTTGCAGAGACCTGGGTAAGGACTTTCACAAAGGTGCTGGTGAAGGAAAAAGAAAAGAGTAAAGCAGGTGACTTGGTTCTGCAAAGGGAAGGGTGAAAGGGAAGACTATCAGGGCTCTACAAGAAAGAAGCAGAGAAGGAGATGAGAGAAATAGCAAAACAGGCATGTAACAATCACGTGAAGGGCGAGAGGAGACGGGAAGCACATGGCACAACACAGAGGAAAAAGGAAAGCAGAAGGTTAAAGGACAGTAGAAATGGAGACAAGGGAGAACAAACCCGAACTTCGGCAGCCACCTCAGAACGATGGGAAGGCATTTTGCTTTGTTGGGACTGGTAGTTAACAGCATGGACCAAATTTACTTTTAGTGTGAAACGTCAGGAGACATGACACGAGGGCTGAATTTGGCTGGCGTTCTGGGCTTGCCGACAGGGCAGATCATAGTTAACACAGAGGTCTCCCACAAGGGCAAGACCTTGCACCTCGGCACATGGCAGCCACGGCTCCCTTACACCCATACAGCAAAGGCAGGACAGCCAGGTCAGAAGTACAGTGAAACACATGCCATGTACTGCTGGGTTGCTGGGTATTCATTTTCTTAAACTGGGCATCTGTTCATTAGCTCCCACAGGATTTTAATGATGTGACAAAGTCCTTGTAGTAATCAAATCGTGCTAGGAGCTATGAATGCACGAGGAGACTATAGGTCAGCCAGGAAGGGGAAAATGAGGGAAGCACATGACAGAAATCAAGAAAGACAAGATAATATTAATGGAGAGGCCTGTATATGGAAGACAATGCAAATGGGTTTTCATTTCTACTCATACCTTACAAGAAGTCTCTGAAAAGGCAAATCAATACAATTAAATTGGGATTCCTGATTTTTCTCATTAATAAGTCAACAATTTTTCAAAGACTCATTTAAGTTATAAACATTTCTGTCCCACCAGAAGGGCGGTAGAACATCCCTCAGTATTTCTTGGTTTCTGGCACTGTGTGGAGCAGCCTTTAGACAGTCTACATTTGCAGTTAAAGCATGCTAAGAATAGCAAGAATCTTTTGAAAGATGGCTCTACTGCAAACAAAACCATTGAATAACAGTTTCAAACAGGTATATAAATAAACAATGAAGTCAGAGATATCACTCTGAGTATTAATAATTTTTGCTTCCATTTTCTTGTAAAAGGATTTCAAGTCCTCATCAAGTTCAATAAGACTGAAGGTAAATATATACTTAAATGGGTGGCTAAATAGGCACTGAAGTAATTATGAGAATTATTTTTAAATTCTACATTCTTAAAAGATTCTTTTAAAATCAATAAAGCACAATATACTCACTCTAGCTTTCAGATTTTAATTCTACTTAGGAATATACTTCAAAGGAGAGATAAAATGTGTAAGTCAAAAAATCTAAGAGACTTTTACAGCAATAGACTAGTGAAAATGAATGCACATTTTTGTTCTTTAGTGTTTCCATTAAGCTCCAACAAAAATGCATAAAACTAACAGGTGAAAAAGTTTAATATGGATGAAGCTTTGTCAATAAATCTCCCATCCTAATCAAAACAGAATAAAAGAGACCATTTAGAAGAAATCTGATTCAACCCAAAAGTACAGAAAAAACCCAAGGTGAAAGCTAAGGCACAGCACAAGAATCTGCAGAAAGCAGCAGGAAGGCTTATTCACCTACATTTGATCCTGACCAATACAGAAGGATCAGCTGTGATGACAGAAGGTAACTTGAGTGAAGGTGATCATGAAATGATCCAGTGTCAGAACTTTACAGAAGGAAGTAAGAACATCAAAGTAGAAACAATGGACTAGGAAGAAAAATTTCCATAAAAACAGAATACTGATAGCTAAATTCATGAAGCAGGTCATGGCGGAGCAAGTGTAAGGTAAAAGGATTTAAATAGAGCTGGTAGTTACTTAAAGAAACAATACTAACCACACATACAATATATACTAGCACAGAGCTAGAAGGTGTAGTAAAGACTCAGCTTAGCTAAAGAAAGAGCTATTCCCTGACATACAAGAAGGATATGCACAGAAAGGAGAAAGTAGGGGGCTTACAAAAGGCAAGTATAAAAAATATACTGAATAGCAAAGGACATAATTAGAAAAGCAAAGGTATAAAATGAGACAGATTCTACCAAGAAAAGTCAAGAGGTACAAAAAACATTCCACAAGTACATTAGTAGTAAAACAAATAAAATAAAAAGTGTTGATCTACTGTTCAACAGAGGGAAATCTATTGAAAGGCAATTCAAGAAGGTCAGAAGCAGATGATTTATTTTTTGCATCAGTATTCATTAGAAAGATCAGTGGCAGAGAGATGGCTAATATTCTAAGTAGTAGAGTGACGGAAGTAAAATCTCAGCCTGAAAAAAACAAAATAATGGATGAGAAAATATTACATAGATTAGCTATTTTCAGATTGGCTGGGTCTGTAGAATTTCATGCAGGAAACTTGAAGAGCTTGAAGAAACTTAAAGAGGGCTGCAGCCATCTCGGAACCATTAGCTGCCACCTCTGCACTGTCAGCAGCCACCCTCTGACAACTGTTGGGGACTAAGGAAGGCAGCAGAAGACAGTAATATGGGAAAAGGAGGAGCTGAAAAATTATAGACATGTCAGTTTAACTTGTCTTCCTAGAAAAAGTCCATTTGTAAGCACCTGGAAAAGAACAGGAAGATGAGTCACATGTGACATATTAATCAAGAACAAATCAGGCCACACTGATCTAATTTGTTTCCATGACCAGGTAGTGACACTGATAGATTGGGGAAGAAACAGTAGATTTTCAACTCTTTACTTTCGTAAGACTTTGGCACTGTCTCATAATATATTCTCTTCTACAAAGGGCAGATTAAATTCTTACAAAATAGGTGCAAAGCCAGTTGGAAAAGTATATTTTGAAAGCAATTACCAGTGAAGGAAAGTTAAACTGGCAGTCATACCAGAGGTCAGTTCTGAGCAACGTTCTCAAGAATATGTCACATCTGATCATATTAAATATGAACATGGGACAAAGTAGAATGTACACTGATTCTGCAGGAGACTTCAGGATGGGAGGGACTGCACACACATTGGAGAATAAGTTTACAATTTGATATAGTTTTGACATTGGCCTGAAAAACATATGATGCTGTTATGCAACACAGATTAGTGCTGACTACTTTTCTGAAGCAGGCAGAATCAGCTATACAAACACAGAGTAGGGAACAACTGTCTTACCGCAGTTCCACAGAAAAAGAAATAAGGTTTATAATAGATATTAAACAGAACTGAGTAAGCAACGTCATACTTGCGTGAAAGCAACAAATACTGTACTGGGATAGAGTAACAGATTAGATACATAATGCATTTCTGCTTTAGTCAGCCTCGGTAAGACCTAAGCTAAAGCACTGTGTCTCATTTGCTCACTTTACTTCAAAAGCATCTAAACCATCTGGACAGAATTTAAAGGAGAGCAACAAGAATAATCAGAAAGCACAACATAAATAATCAAAGTTGTTCAGCTAAGGAAAAGGCAAGTCTTAGCAGAAGTGTGATAAAAAAAGTCTTCAGATTTAAAAGGCCTTTGAAAAGAAGAAAGAAGTGACCTAGTCCATCATGCAGAGATCAGGAAATAAAGAGTTTAAATTGCTGTAAGATTCAGGTTAGGCATCGGCGAAGCTTTTCTAACAGTGTGGACAGTGAATACTGGCACAGATTGCCAGGGAGGTGTGGTTCCTCCACCTTCAGAGGCTTGGGAGGATACATAAGGTATCTGTCAGGAGTGACACAGCTGTAGTGAATTGTGCATGTGGCTCAGGGGTGGACTAGACGCTTTCCTGAAGTACCTTTCAGTCTCACTATGTGGCACTGTGCAGTTTTCGAGGACACCTTTACATGTCTAAAATTGGTTCAACCACAAGGTGGTGCTTGAAGACATGATCAGTAATACAACGCCCAGAGCAGCAAGCCCGGACTCAAGAAAGCAAGGCAGTCACTCCTACCGAGGAACGACGTCATTGCCACCCAAAAGGCATGCCCATCAAAGAGTCCCCTCAAAGTTACAGCCTTTCACAGCTACTGCAGTGAACTCCGGCTGCACTAGCGATGAGCTGAAATGCAACAAATGGAACCACAGCGCTTGGACCGAGATCGCTATAGAAAGGCAAGGCATGTTTCAAAGGCAGCGAAATTTAACATCAATTAGCTAATAGCAGATACAGTGTTCCAGCAACAACTTCCTGTCAGAAAAAAATGGATTCTGTAGGGGATCGTATCTTGGGATAATAGTCACAACTTGGCTGAAATCCAAGAAATGTTTTGTAAGTCTTTATAATCTTGGATCTCCCATTAAGGGATGCTTAGAAAGCACTTAGAAAAAAAGAAGTACCTCTCTATAAAACAGCAGAGAGTGAGCAGAGTGTTTAATTACCTCTTAACACATTCTGATATCTTTGAAGAATTAATGTGACTAAAGTACATACATGCTGCACGGAGCTGTATGACTGCAGCTACTTGATGATCACATTTTTTCAGGACTTCTGAATAAGGGAAAAGTTATCATGTGAAGAGCTCAAATATGCAAGCCAATTAGAATAGTTTACAAATTATTACCCATCTCCTGGCCACAGTAGTGACAAGTATACCTGCTTTTTAGATTTCCTTCAGCATAAGACAGAGAAACACAGCAGTACTATCTTGAGCTTTAGCTACTTCGCACCCTTTTCCAACTAGTGCACACAAACAGTTTACTATGATCTGCTGATCCCCCCTGTAGGGGAGAAGGTGCATATGGTGTTGGAAGAAGAAAGCTACAGGTGTTGGAAGGGGGAAGCAGAAAATGATCATGAGAACTGTGATAAAATGGCTTGCAGTGTTAAAATTGACAAACTCCATATCTGCACATTTATGGATTCACATTTGCACCATTCAAACAAAGCCCACATAAAGCCAATCACAAAACTCCTTATTTAAACTGGGGTGCAGCTTGTAAAGTAACAATTTTAGCCTCCATTCCTTTGACGATTCAAATATTCATGCATGAGAGCAATACCACAGATTTAAATAGGACTATTGATGTGTATAATTTTATGCACACATTTAATTTTTGCAGAAATAGGCCTTAGATTTCAAAATATAGGGCAAGGCCTGCCTTTATTTCTTGTGCTTCTTACATCGCTGAGCAAGCCATATGCAAACAAATAAATAATATAATGAACAACAATAATAGAGATCTAATATGAGGCCTATATTTGTCAAGTTATTTGAATCTGCTAAATAAAATCCAAGAACATCTCTTATAAAAATACATTTTTCTATTCCCCTTGTTAAATAGCTGTAAAGGGATGTTTCTTCTGAGGCTTTGCATATGAATGAATGCTTTAGATCTACAGCCGTTTGGATCATAGAATCAAATGATGGAGCGGACCTAACTTACTACTCTCAAAAGTTAACGCAGGAAATGTGTATTGCAAAGAACTAAGATGAAACAAAACAAAAGCCAATGAATCTTGTTTCTCCCATGACCTCATTGTAGCTCATCTCTGAACAGAGAATAAGTTTTGGTATTTATTGGAGTTAAGCACGGCATGTGAGGTTACCAGGGTGATTGATCAGATAAACCTACGCACTACTGCTGATCCCTTTATTTCCAACTGGGGCACTGAAAAGAATTGCAAGTGACGTCTGTTTTCCCACTGGCTGGCAGGGGATCCAGAAGAAACAAAGGACAAAAGCCACACATGTCGAAAGGTGGCAGCAGCAACAGCCACATCACCAAGAGGTCTGTTTGGTTTACATCCTCCATATTTACTGCTATTGGTGATTTAGGGCCTAATCCAAATCCCACTGAAATCACTGGGAAATCCCTAATTGACTCAATGGGTTTTGAATCAAGCCCATAGCATTTGATTCTCCTAAGTGCATTTCAGGAAGCAGAGCATCTTTAGCTCTTACGGGTTCCGGATGACTTCTGATGACTGCCATGTGTGACTGACATGCTTGAATATCCTTGTATACATCTCTTGAAAGGCTATCGGTGCCCTACCTGGTTCACATGGGAGGAAATAAAACACACCAAAAAAAACATTCCCACAAAATTGGTGCAAGTATAGCCAGTCAGTAAGATACAGCTGACAATTAGCAAAAGTCCCCACAGCCCTCCCACATAACATGTCCTCCTTCTGTTCTTATCATTCTTTCTCAAATCTATATATCCATTTCCAAAAAGTTGCCTTTTTTTTTGTAATATGTCATCTGTCTGAGCTACTTCAGAACAAAGGTGTTGGGAATTGGCTTGATGAGAAAGGACATGGGTCTATAGAAAAGTTGTGCGAGCAGAGTTCTGTGTGAAAGAATGTCAGCGTGGGCAGCAAGACTAGGCCTTGGCCGAAGACTGCTGGCTTTGCTGATATCAGGAGAAAAACAACAGCTGGTCTTGCTGTTATCAGGAGAAAGACAGGGACGGTGTGACCTTGGCATAACTTCATAAGTAACTTCTGAAGAAGTTCCCATGAGAAAGTTACGGAACACGCATACCTGCAAATCACAAGTGGGTGTGTTTTAGTAATGAATAAACATTAGCAATGTACCAATCATATTAGGACTAGTAGGCATAATTATCGCAAACTGTATAAATATGAGCTATCCGTGCAAATAAGTTGAATCACTTCTATCACTCATATTGGGTCGACTTATGTGCATTCCTCCGCCGCTCCAACACAAAGGCATAGATAAGAATTCCAAAGATGAGGAGCCTTTGTAGAGATGACTCTTTTTCCAATACAAACCAGTATTTCCAGTGCTACAGAATAACCATGTAGCAGGGATAAAGCTGAGCATACAGTATCAGAGCTGTGGGAGTGCACTTCCAGGTGAAAAGCAGTCTTGGACAGAGTAACCTAAAGTCAACTCCATTGGTCCTATTTCCATCTGCAGAGAAAGAGTGTGTCTATGCAGGCTGCACCAACCTCTGCGAGGATGCTGCAGGTAAAACAATACACTTGGTGAATGCAGCTTGCTGAAAAACATCAGAGAAGCAGCTGGCCAAAGATCCTGTCATGAAAAGGTCCTTTGAAAAGCATTTTTGTCAAAATTTGAAGGAAAATGTCACCAATATTGTAGGAATTTCTGTGTTCTGTTAGCCTATGCTGGATTTCTGGAATAGCCCTATATAGAACATGCTGATACACTGACCAACTCTTGTCATCAGACCTATGTCATGACATCTAACCAGCCCCCCATGGTGCACAGTCTGTAAGAAACCATGGCACACACTCCCTGCCACAGGGACTTCTGATGGTTGGGACATGTTACCAGGACTGAGCTCTGTCCAACCCAGACCACCGTTACATCTGCAAGGAGACCTCACCACGCTCCTCCGGAAGACAAAAGAAGTGGAACTAGAAATGCAGTCATCACTACCATGCTGGAAACATTTCAGTCACCTCTTCACTATCTCCCCTTAAATTTATGTAGCAGCTGAGAGAATGAACCTGTGCTCCCTAGCACTCTCCAGAAGACAGTACTGGCAGCCAAAAAGCAAAGTGCCTGCTCGTATCTCCTAACCTGAAAAGTCCAAAACTGACAATGACTGACCTCATGCCAGGTCTATAGGTGACTTAGCAACACTTTGCAATTAACAAAGAAGAAATTACCCAGAAAGAGCGCTTGTTTCTGCTTTTCATCTGTGTTTGCCAAACAATGCATGTATTAAAAGGACCTGTAGCCAGTCTAGATAGCCTAAAATTGTATTACCAAAGCATCTTCAAACCACCCATGCTCGCAGAAGACAACCATATAGTTTCTTAAGAAATAGCCATAGACAGCAAAAGTGGGAAGCAGGGCAAGGTATGAACAGAAGAACACACTGTCATAAGGATGTTTGCAAAATTAGGTAATTTCCACAGAAACAGGAATTAATCACATTTTGAAAATCTTGAAGTTTCATAAAACTACAGCATAAATACCCATATATTTAACTAACTACAAACTAACTAAACCAAGAAAAATAGACTAGTAGAAGTTGTCAGGACCAGTGGTTAAGACAGTTCAGTTTTATTCTTCTTTTCTGACTGCATGACCTGGCACAAATCATGTAATCACAGTGTTTCATTTTCTCCTTTTTGGAGAGAGAAATACTAATAATTTCTACCTTTGAAAATGCTTTGAATACTGTCAGCAAATGGGCTACTATCAAAATATTCAGAGTAATGATGACTGTTTTAAAATCTATATTCTTTAAATGTGATACAATGTGAAGACTGAGCTGTATTTTACAATACATTCTAAAATTGCTTTTCTTTAGTAATCTGCATGTATTAATAGCATAAGTAGGAAAATGTGTCCCTTTAAATTCTCAAATACAATCAGTGTGGCAAATTTATTTTAGAAAGTTAAATTGAAATTGCATTATTAACACTTTTACAATGTTTTTTTGACAAACTGTAAATGTCTGTCTTTTTAACACAAAATGATTCAGCCATTACCAAAAATGATACTTCACTGTGAATGTCAAAGGGAAAAAGAATATTGAAACAGACTATGACCAGTGCAGAAAAAACCCCAGAACATGGCTAATGACGTCTTATTTTCCTGTCATTTTTCTACTTCCCTGCTACAATGAAACAGCTGCTATAACTACACTGCATGCATTGAATAAAATGTCAGAAAATGCTAACTCTGCTGTGAGCATTCCCAATATTCTGATAGAGGTGTGACTACAGTTGTCACAAGGAATCTCAAGCCAGCATTGTCATGGGTTCCTCTGCTGCTGCATTTTTTTAACCTACAGAAGAATAAAGCATTTTTTCATTGTCTCTCATGAGAATTACTGGTTTCTTAGTATCCATGGCTTTAATAGTATATTTACCTGAAATTATTTACTTCTTGAGAAACAAACTATAACAATGAAGATGAAAAAGCACGATAAATATTAGGCAGCAAGGTTACTGTTTTTTAAGACCTGGCTTTCACCCATGCTATAGGTACACAGCAACTATTCAAAAGGCAAACTGAAGGGAAGATAAAGATTAATGAGCTTCCAGAGGATTTATTTCACTTGTTTCCAGGTATCTTTATAACTTCTGCACACACCTCCCACCTTCAAGTCTCCCAGGAGGCATGTCTCTAGACAAACAGCACTGGATGGGCTCTCCTATGCTTCAGTTACACCCAGATGCCAGAGCTGCCCTCTGAGGACTAGGTGGTGAAATTTTAGATGAAGTGGTTTCATGCAAAAAATAAGGGTGCCAAAAACTGGATGGAGTGTGAATTAGGGGGTGAAATTGTGAACCTATTAAAATAATTGGTAAAACTCTTGACTTTAGCGTAGTCAAAATGCTACTCAAGTGAGGCAAGAGCACCACTGTCTCCTGTGTAATAGTGGTTCATGTATTGTGTGACCCCAGCTAGTCATTCCACCTCTAAGTGTTTCAACTTCTCCATCTGTAAAATGGGGACAACAGAATCTACTCACATCTCTGACAAATGATGAGAATGAGCAACTGAAAACACTGCTGAATGCTGCAACTGAAATCCTGGAAGCCTAGCGTCTACAAATTCATTCTGAGCATTTTATAACGATTTTTAACACAGAAAGGAAAAGTCATCAAAGTGAGACAGTGCTAGAAGGCATTGAAGGTTACCTCCCAATTCCCTGGGGAGGTAAGCAAGAAGGTAAAGCCTCTGGCAAGTGGGGAAGAGGAGTTAATTTAAACCCATTTTGTGTCTCTTCTGGTGATGCCACGTTCCTTCTCCAAGTTCAGGACAGTGCATTGTGTGAACGTACATGAAATGAAGAAACACTGAAGGAGTGCAGCACATCTGCCTCAGATTCCAGCTGCCCTATGTAATCCTTCATTCTTCTTTCTGTCATCCTTTTCAGAAATAAATTTTTGTTAAAAAAGAAACTGAGAAGGAATAATCTAACAATAACCAGTGCAACACCTTCTGTTAACCTACTTCACAGAAGATTTTTAATGATCTATGTCAATGTTTTCCATCTACATAGAATATATTTTCTAAAGAAGGTAAATGGTTCTTTCTGTAGTATATGAAAGTAAACAGAGGAAAGAAATCCCACACTGATGACTAGACCAGAACACATTTTTAAAAAAGCACAAACATTCTTCTTTCAGCCAAGTATTTCTTTACTTCAACAGCTTTAAGTCTTCTGTCATAAATATAAAAACCATTCAAGCACTTCTGTTTAATTTACATATTTGTGCATCAGTGGAAAAGACAAGCATTCTGCTCTTGGCAAATATCCACAAAACAACCTTCTTATCTTCCTTAAAACTTCTATTTCCCGTGATGTCTACAAAAAGCTTGTCAACGTGGAATGTGCTGATGTGCTGAACTTGCTACCTATCCTGTCTCACCCAAGTCTCTCAAGCTGTGCAGTCTATCTGCTGGGTAGTTTTCAAAATTGGATTGTAGCCTTATTAGGGTAGCGCCCTTCTTCCTAATGCTTCTGATGCAAGATACAGCTCCTGTCCCTGACTGGGACACATTTAGCACTGCCACAGCTCTGCTAACCACAACAAACTTTCATGACCAGACAGTTCTAACCAAAACAGAAGGGACCTGGTCACAAGGGACAACATGCATCTTCTGAGGACAACCCATTAACATCATCACCTCCCCCTGCTATGAGGGCACTTCATCATCTGATTCAGTAATGGGCAAAGTCCAACAGCATAAATTTGGGGGGGAAATACTGGCTATAAAGGGTAAGGGCTTTTCTTTTTCCTTTACAGTAAAATCCAGTTGTGGTCTCACACATTTAACTAGCATGAAATGAAACTCGTAACTGCTGTATTAGTTAAACGGTTAATTCAGTGTTCTTCATATACTTTAGTGGCAGTAATTGTATTGATTAAAAACATACAAAGGCATTTGGAATCAAATTATTAGATCTGAACAACATGGATTAATATGCCCCATTTTTCACATTAATTACATAATGCAATGGGAATAATCAGTAAATTAAATACAAACATTGAGTTAATGTGCATATGTATGAACAGTAGGTATTCCCCAAGAAAACAGTAAAAAAATAATACTATTAATTCCTGCCAATCTGAACAAAATATAATTAGCATTGGAAAATAGTAAATATTTCATATTTGTAAATTTGCTCCTCCCTCCTCCTAACTTCCTACAGAGCTTGCAGCTGCCTAACTTGCTACTATTTAAACTAGGCCTGTTCACATTTGTTCTTATTGTTTTGAATTTCAGCTCATCTTGCCTGACAACTAGTGTGGAACAGACATTTCTAAACATACTCTGAGCTGCTTCTGTTGCTAAATGAATCTTTATTGCAACTTGAGAAAAAATGGGCTCCACAAATGCACACAGAAAACTGCAATAATTAACCCAAGACTGATACAGAGAGGTGAAATTACTCTGACATTTTCCCTAGCTAACCACATCTCTTTACATCCCAATTCACCATAGTATGTTTCTGAAAGAGATGACCTCTTTTTACCTCTCTCAGTATGTAGCCCAAGCTGTGTAAATTCTGTGATGTCTGGCTTTTAGGGATATCACAGAACCAGCCCTGCCCTTGTGAAATGGAAAGGGACCTATTGTATGTATTTTGTAATTTATCCCCCTTCTCCTATTTCTCTTTAATGTTGGCGTTAATTTTCACATCATTGCTAAAAATATTGCTTCGTCCAGCTGATATTCTGTCCCTGCCATCTGTCAACCACTCACCTCCTTTTTAAACATAATCTCAAAATCTCCTTTGGTTTAACTGACTCTTTAGTGACTCTTTGTGGGCTGTATAAAGGATAAAGACTGTTGCACTATGTTAAGCAAATCACAGTGTGAAAATGTTTGCTGTTCCAGAGAAGTTTAATTACTGTAATCCAAACTACCTTGCCTGGAAATACTGAATGTACATAAGAGTATTCCCAGCTAACTTGTGTTTTAAAAAAATAGTTTCTGCAATAATGTAAGAATCTTCAGCTTCTCCATGACAGTTGGTCTAGGAGACTGTCTTGGGGAAAGGAAGATGCATCCTCCCCAGAGGAATTTCTGGTACAGTGAAGTCCAATATTATTGCAGATTGTCCTGTGTCTGTACTGCCACAAGGTCACACAGCACATTCCAGGCAGCAATCCAGGTTCTATACCCCAAACTTCATAGCAGAAAAGCCAGACAAAACACAAAAGACAGCATTTCAAGAACACTGAGTGTAACACTGAAGAAACCAAACAGACCAAGTAGCATTCCGGAGCTCTAGCAAAGCAACTTCCTGGTTTTCTTCTCCCTCCTCCTTCCCCAGTTTGGACCAGTATACCAGGAAGACAAGAGAGCCATTCTATTACACAGGCCCAGGACTGCTGTAGAGCAGTGGCTATACATTTACAGTATAAGGAATGCCAGAAACCTTAATGTTACAGTTTTGTCGACACAGGTTTTTCCGACATTGCCCTGGAATCTGCAGCAGCTAACACTGACACTCAGCAGTGTGTGAACTGAATTGGGGGAAACAAAAGGGGAGGGGGGGGTAGGCTCTATTATCTTGTGGACCCCTATAGTTTTGCCAGTCAAGAGGAGGAACCTTGTGCAGCTAATGACAACAGGATTTTTCTTAGGTTTGTTTCACAGACTCATTTGGAATAGCTGCCAGAACCCAACAGCCTGCAGACCACAAGCTGAAAATCCCTAATCTAGACTGGCTCTGAGCACAATTAAGACAACTCAAGAGAAGGGAGAGAGAGGGGAACAAATATTTGCCTGAATCTGTATGCGTATTACAGCAATAACAGGAATACATTATACAAATCTGTATCTAAACACAGGAGACTGAAATCACACAGATTCATTTGAGATTTAGCAGTCAATTGCAATAGAACTGCAAGCTGAGCTGACAAAATGATCCCCTGCCACTTGTCCCTCTGCTTCCCCTGCAGCTGACATGGGCTGGCAGAAATGCCAGGTTTGGGGCAGGAGAGAGTCTCGGTCTGGTTGTGCAGAGGCTAGACATTTAAGGCTGCAGACAGTTCACAGCAGCCTCAAACAGGACCGCTGTGGTCCATCCCTTCCTTGAACCGCACACCCAGGCTTTGCCCCGTTGCTTGTGCTGGCCCTGGCCAGGAAGCTAATTTTCATCCAAAACATCAGAAAATTAAGCTCAGATGAAAGGTTTACGTGTTTCCGACAGTTCTGCTCCCTTACCACCAGGCAAGCAGGACTGTCAGTGTGATGCAGGAGAGGGCACATGTAGCTGGATGTAGAGAGAAGGAATGTCAGAGGGGTGACACAGGGGAGGACAGGTGCCCTACAGTCCCAGTGAAGTTCACTGGAAGCTGCTGTGAGGTGCAGCCATAGCCCTGCAGTTCTCCCTGGGGCCAAATGTGCTCTGCTCTGGGAGCTGATGCTCCCACCATCTTCCTATTGCACAGCCACCCTCTCCTACCTCTGCTTCTGCTGTCACTGCTGGCCCTCATGTGGCTTTAAGGTGTGCTGGGACAGAAAATGGGTTTGGGTGAAAAGTAACCATCTGAGCCATTGTGCAAAAGGCTACAAGGAAAGAGTGGCATGAAAGATGTTTCTTTAGCTTCCTCAGAATCATGCATTTAAAGTCAGATACTTTAAAGAGTGAGGATGGATAAAGGAGCACTGGGAGATTTACAAAGCCTTAATCATAATTCTCCCTTGTTAAGCTACTGGCTCCTTCTCCATCCAGTTCATAGTTAAGGTTATTATACAGATTGTTTATATAATTTAATTTCCTAAGATGAAAACAAGTGTGGCTGAGTAATCCTGATTAGAAGCAGTGTAATAACTGGTATTGGAAGTAAGCTTGTTTTTGGGTTTTTTTTTCATTTTTATTTTGGAACCTAAATTATGTATTCTTTTCATTTTTCTACTAGTCAACTCAGCTATGTGTATTTGTATTTCCTCACTAACTGCCATCTTTAATCTTAAGACAGCTGCATCACTGATGATAAAGCACACAAAGATCAAACAGGTTCACAATCTTGTGCCAAGCTTTCTTCCAGAAGCAAATTTACAAAAAGAATAAATAATGAAAAGTCATAAATCATAAATCTTTAAATACCTGAACAGCACTTGCTCCTTAACCATCACTGGAGATAATAGTCCTAATTACATTTTCGGCTGTCACAGATAGCTGACATTTTTACCTCAGCAATTCTAACTCGAAAAGGCCCTAAATGAGCACCACAAACCGAACACTTGTTTTAGTGGTGGTGCTCTTTGCATGGAGCCAGCACAAGAGGCTCCTGGTTCTTGACTAGCTAACACAAAAAGAACAACAAAACCACTGGACAGTTCTTCCCCACTATTTATTAACCTCTCAAATTTTTGTCATCTGTACATAGACAAAAAAAGATGCTGCTAAATGATCAGATAGGACACACTGATTACTTCTTACTGACTCAGAACTATAAATTACTTTGTGGAATACCAATTTCCAGCATGCATTGTAGGACAGACAGTCAAAATGTTCTGCGAGAGATGACATGAGTGACTAGAAGGAATCTGATTTTAAGATCCCTGATCCAATTTTTCTGCCAAACTTGAGAAAATAATTACAAGATTCAAAAAAATTCATTTTGCTGTTTCAAATATAAGTGCCAAATGCGTTACTTGTATACGCTTGACTTGTCTGAAGACAAGAACCTTGAAAAGGACTATCTTTTTTTCTCAGTATAATTACCCCCTCTTTCTGCCTTTCAGCTGCAAGCGATAAATGGAGCATATGTGCATGTTTTTTTATGGGTTGGGACAGAATCACACAGAAGACACAGCCAAGGAGCAAGAGTCATCAAATGTGACTCCACAGTATATATTATCAGACTGCCCTTGCCAGCACTGGTATGTAAGGCAATATGCTGTTTCCCCAGACAACTGGAACTGAGTGATGCTCCTATTGAAAGAAGGTCCCACACCTACTTCACAATATTAAGTATTTTACAAATTCTAGCATTTTCTAGGAATTTCTATTATCTTTCCATTATTTATTTTATTTGTCTAAATTATGATAGCAACAGTCATTCAGCTAGGCAAGCGGAGTCAGAAAGGGAAAACGTCTCTTCAGCAAAATTGCCTTTCCCGTGCTACTCCAAGCACCTCCATAAACCTTTTGTGGGAAGAAGGTTAGTCAGGGAAGAGGTGAGTACTTGCCTACTCTGCTACTCTGAAGAAGGCCAACAGTGTGAGTTAGATCCCCTCCAAATTACAAGATTAAAAAAAGAAATATATATCACTTAGTTTTTCATCTGTCTATTGATTTCTGAACTTTTTCCCCCCACTCCCAGTGTCTCTTAAGATTATCACACCAAAGACTGATCACAATAAGCTCCTGTAACAAAACTCATTTGAAATGTATGAACACGTATGAATCCCATGCCTTACAAAGTTCTGAGTAAACAAACATCTTTCTGTTTGACAGTCACTCCATCTTTTCCATGACTGCAAGCTTTTTGTAGCAGAGGCCTCATCCCTCCTTTGCATCACAGCACCCAGCACAAACAAGAATTACAAGATTTTAGGATACACATAAATTGCAATAAAGGCTGACATAAAAATAAAAAAAAAAGCAAGAGAAGTGGAGAGCACCAAAATAACAACAACAACAACTGCTTGAGGGGACTCTTCATTTAGACAAATAGTGTGGAGATCAAACATATTAATACTCAGATGTAAAAGTCATGGAACTAAAAACTCATACAGTTTAGCTCTAACATTCACTTGAGTATATGGATTGTTCTGCTGGTAACAGAGGAAGCCTCTTTCTCTCCCCTGTACCTCTCATTCTTCGTCTTTCCACTTCTCCCTCATGATAAAACCCACACTACCCTGATTTGGATCTTGCAAGTAGTTTCACAATGACTCAGAAATTCATTGCAGCACTTAAAGAATAGTACAGATGCAGACACATTTTTCCAAGCTCGGTTTTCCATTCCTGAGCAAAGGGCAGTGGTTGCTTCTGGAACGTTTTGCAGCTGTGACAGGAATGGGAGGCTCTGTCTTCAGATGCTGACAATTCAACCGTGCTGTGCTATTGGACACTATTCACTATTTTTCCCATTATTCATCTTCTCCCAAGATAAATGTGGGAATTTGTTTAAATTTTAAAACTGAAATACACCTATATATATTTAATCCTCTGTTGTTATTGCTCTTAGAAAATGTGGGTTGCAAAATTCTGCCCTTTTCTGCAAAAAGTTTAATTCATCTACCAGGAGAAGTCTTGCCTCGATCTCTTACCAATCTCACTATCATTGTAGACAGCTCTATTTATCTTTAGAGCTGTCCTTAAGAATCACCACAATGAAAAATCCTCATTGTAGAAAGAAGGGACCATATTTTTTCTTCCAAATTCATGGAAGGGCTTCAAGGACCAGGGATCCTTGAACTCGATCAAGTACACACTGAAAAGAAATTAAGTTAATTTGACATGTACACTGGTAAATACACAGCAACCCAGACCAAGTATTCTGTTCTTTTTCTTCACAATGCTGCTAATTCCTGTATAGTAATAGATCAAATGAGAATCACTAATCACATCTGCAGGTTTCATATTGGGGCTACTCTGGCTAGTTCTGTATTGGTCAGATGGGAGCTTAATTATATGATTAGATATGGCAGAAGAAACTGTTTCCAGTAGAAACTGCCATTAGGGTCTCCAGAATTCAGGATACACAATGAAATCATGGGTCACAGATATTTCATAGATTATCAGGTAGCTGAATTGGATAACAGAAGATAGGGTGGTGCAAGCTTTTCTTTGAGGCATCACTATTCACATTGGCATTTGGAAGAGAAGCCTACAGCTGTGTATCATCTCTATATGGCTGGAACTGGAGATAGTGATGTACCAAAACCTTCCCTGACAGTTCTGCAACAATTTAGTTTATGCAAAAGCCTACTTATGTAAGCCAGCAGACCTACTAACAATTTTGTTTACATTAAAGAGCTCTGATGACATAGAAAGACCTTCACATTTTTCATGAAGAAGTTCATTACTAACATATGAAAAATGTATTTTTCACAGACTCCTACTCATCTGATGCTCCTGTCTTTGTTATCTCTCCTGCCATATGCTATCACCATGTGACTCATTGCCAGGGACTATATGCACAGCCTCTGCACTAGCCAAACTGTTACAGGCTGTGATAATGATTGAACCCTGAGCACTTCCACTTAAGAGCAAAATGAAGAACTTGAACAGACCTCTAAGCAAATTACTTTCATATATGTGAAACTGGTGCCAAAATATCAGAGCAGCCCCTAAAAGTAATTGGTATGGTTAGGACTGCATGAAGACATTATTAGAAATATTTGCACATAGTGCTTTTATACAACCACTTTAAAAACAGAAAATTAAAAGCAATTATTTTTTTAACCCTATACTAACATTGTATAGGAGAACTGACTCTGACACACAGCCCAAGAGAGGATAGGAATTAATGCATGCATATCACTAGACAGTTATATAAAGCATCCACATAGAAATCAGTTGTGTTATAACACATTGGAGAGGTTACCACCTCCAAACAAACACCTTGTCGTTGTACCTTGCTAGAACACTGCCTGCTTTCCTGTTCTCTCTCTCTCTTTATTCTTTCTTGTAGGCTCACAATTTCATGAGTATATGAAACATTTCCCTTAGCGTTCTGCTAATGCTCTATCAAATTCCACATTTCACAATCTACTGAATATCTTAAAAGATAAGCTTTCTTCTCGGTCATCTGGAAAAAGTAAATTGAAATATAGGGAAATCAGAAGTCAAATTATTGTTTATTGCTAGAGTAGCTAATATGGTGAATGAACATGATTATTGCTTGTGCAGGCTTTTCAAGGCTGGTTCTAGTCAATTGTAATGTCATCTTTACAAACAGTATACTTTCAAATGCCCAGAGCAATACTTAAGTGCTTGAAAATTGAAATAAGTGAATATTCATTTGCCTGGCAATGTTGAAAATTGCAATACTTTGTGGATTAACACTTAGATTATGTCATTCTCTGTCAACTGAAAGATCTTTTCAATATAATTTTATTAAATGCATTTAGAGTTGATAAAATAGCAAATCATGTTTTCACAATCATTCTGATTATTTAAATACATAAAAATCAGCATGGCACCTAAGCCTTATTGAAAATTCAGTAAAGAAAAGGAATCTACATTTTATCGCATGAAGAAGATGGATGAAAGGAGACTTTCAGAGTATTTCAGCACATCCTATAGAAGCTTTGCTATAAAAAAATACCTTCAAATAAATCACTTCCAATAAGCTTCCAGTCTAGAGGATCTGGAGTCATTACATGAAAAACATAAAGGGGATGTCTCAGCCTGTAAGCGTCACAAACTTTATCCGTGTGTTTTTCGAATATTACTTCATGCACTAGAGGGAGCTCCTGCAACTCTTTATCACAATAGAAACCTGAAGTCAATATGGGGAACATAATGGAAATAAAGCATGAGAGAGGTTTCAGAAAAAAAACAAATTCTTCACCCAATAGCAAGAATGACTGTATGAAGTTGCACAACTTAATCTGCTTATATCTTCTGTGTTCAGTATGGTTTCCTCAGTATAAAGGACATGAAGCAGCACTTTCCTCCCTTCAGGATGCATGCTTTCAATGAAGGTGGCACAAATGTATGTAGGTTTCAAACAGTTATAGAGATTAAGTTATACAAAAAGAAAGCTAGCGTGGTTTTTGAGGTGAGAAGTTGTTTTAATTGAGTGTGTCACAGGAAAAATATATGTGAGCAGGTAATCAAAGTCTGTACCATTAATAAACATGAAGAATTGAAGTCTGTACCATAAGAAACATGGGTAAGAGGACTTCATTAACACTGCTCAGTCGGCCTCCATTCTTGAAATTCTCTGCTTCTGAGCACTTAATTTTTCAGCCTTCCTTTCAAGCATAATTTTTTTTGTGTGGTTTCTTCAGGATGTGGAGGTTCTTTTAGCAAACTGCAATACGGAGATTCCATTATGGAAAACAACCTAAAACTTCAGCTTGGATCATTAGCAGGGTTATGACTTTTTGACTATCAACTAATGGAATAAATACAATAATTGTTATTAATCACAGATTTCTATTCTTTCTGTGGATCACTCCTATGGTCTCTTAGGCATAGCATCCACAGTTTGCAAAGGAGTTTAAGATGTTTACTGATAGCAGAAAAAAGCATTCAGCACCACACTCCATAGAAGAGTGGAGATTCATGCTCTCGATGGGTCTGTCCTCTGTTCTTACCCACATTCATTTTTGTGTCCCTACAACTCATTTCTGCAATGCCCTCTTCTTTAAAACTATCATGTATGTCATGTCTCCAGAGAAGAATGGGCTATTTCTTTACTCATTTCCTACTTAGGCAGCAATAGAGGGTGTAAAAGCACAGGGGAGACAGCTGTGGTTTTCAATTAGTGTCTGGCTTTATAATAATCAAAATGTTGCTCTCGCAACTAGAATGAGTGATTGTGAGAAAATCCACACCGTTAAGCATCGACACAGGAATGCCCAAGCAGCCCAGGACCAAAGACAAATAGTGTGGGAATTCTGCAAGTGCAACATGCACAGCCTGTGTGCGCTGGCTTGGAGTTACACTGTAACGAGCCTCTAGTGAGCCAGTTTCAACAGAGATTTTTCAAGGCATAACAATATGGTTTATTTTGTAGGGGGTTGCAAATGACACTTCTTTCTGCCAGAACAAGCCCCAAATGTTGAGGTCCTAGTCCAAAGGACAGGATTGCTAGTGTATCCCTGGGAAGAGCTATTTAATACATGCTATGTATTTTCCCCCAACCTCAATGTCAGAGGTTTGATCTATTTCAATTTAAAAATCAGCCAGAAGCATACTCTCAGCATGGCAAATTCAGTGTAAACAGTGAAAAAGTGGCCAAATTGTAAGAACAGATCTTGTAGTGGGAACCACCATGCAACCCTGCTGCCAGCCCTGCTGGTAATATATAGAAACAGAACCACTACCTATACTGTCCGCATGCTGGAACACGACCTCCCCTGTGTTCTAAGTACTCTTCTGTATATTTTCCAAAAATGTATTTGAAATTATTATTGATTTTGTCATTTTGGCTTTAGGGTTATTTTCATCTCACAGATCCAGGTATATCCAACTCTACCCCATGAGAATTTTCAGAAACTAGACCTAGAGAGACTGGTGTACAGATATTAGACTGACAAGTTAAAAAGACTGAAGCTGTGTTATTTTCCCTTATGTAAGACAGCTTTAAATTGACTTTGTTTCCATTTCCCAAAATATAACTGGGGACAGTAGTGTACTCTGTCTCAGTATTTTATGCTCAATTTAACTCCTACATTGCATTAAATGATGTGCAATAATGTAACCCTAAATGCAAATGAATTTGTGTTTGGTTAAAAAAAAAAAAAATCACTTTGCTACCTTCCCCAAATAGAATTTTTTTATAGATTTTAATGAACTAGGAAAACCAAACATCCCCATATGGTGAGAATATTTCAAGGCATATATTAGAAGAAAAATCTTATGTTACTCATCTAATAGATGTGACAGGAGAAAAAAATTAGGCTATGAAGATGGAACTCA
The DNA here is from genome assembly GCF_929443795.1 of Astur gentilis. Taxonomy (NCBI): domain Eukaryota; kingdom Metazoa; phylum Chordata; class Aves; order Accipitriformes; family Accipitridae; genus Astur; species Astur gentilis. Next base: position 31,577,734 of record NC_064880.1, read on the forward strand.
AATAATTAGCAAATATGGAAAATCATGTATTACAGTGCTTGTAAAAGATTCAGCAAGGGCTAAAAGAGAAAAACATGTATTTCATACTTCAAGAGTGGAATATGTTAAATTACATTTGAAGCAAATTATTTTTAGTTATAAACTTCCCTGTAAAATTAAAAATACAACCCCCTCCTGAAAGAAGTTCATCATTACGATCAGAACTACTGAAGACATTATGTTATCTCCTTCTGTCTAAGAGTGTAATGTTTTCTTACCATATGAAAGATTTTGAGGAACTTTCTCTGAATCTCATAAAGTTCCTCACTTACTCTTTTTCTGGACATTACAGAGTAGCCTGCAGGCCTCTCTGAGCTGTATTGGCTGCCAGTCCCACAAGCATCATTCTGGCAATCTAAAGATATAAAGTAGTGTAAAGATGTCCTGCAAATACTTCCCTTTCCCTGGATGAATGCCCTTCCCTGATGCAGTAGCCAGTTTCACAGTCATGTATCACCCTAAAATAAACAAAATACATAAAATCTACAAACACAAGGCTGTTTTCTGATACCCTGTTATTTCATATTTCAAATAGCTGGCAACAATTCTGGGAATTTGGCCCTGCAATCCCAGTACCTCCCTGATCACTCAAAAGTGACTGCAGGGCATGAAGATTGACATGTTGTGTAAGCACTGTTAACAGTTGTACAGTTTAAAATTGCAGGAATGAAATTTGCATGCAGTAAACAAAGTTCTTAGGTATTTATTTCTGCTGCATTTACCTTTCACTTAATATAACTAAAGAGAACCATGGCCACATGGCAAAAACACAGAACTAGGATTCATGAACTATTTCTGTGCTGTGTAGGTTCTTCTGCCACATTTGTCATGGGACTGTCTGAGCTCCTCCAGGATTAACCAAAGTGACAAATATCTGTCACATATTTACTCTCTCAGCTTCTCTCCACAGAAATGTGTACAGTGTGGGAGGGAGAAGGATGGCTGATTTATATATGTGTCTTGAAAAGTAAGTTAATATGGTTTGCAAAGGACCTTATTCCTGTAAAAGTCATTGAAGGGTTTGAGCCTGCCCCAGCCAAGTTCTGTCTCCTACCCAGCTGAACATTACTTGGTGCGGGAAGAGTCCTTTTGGGCTAGAAAAGCCCAGCTACTGGCAGCAGTATCAATCACTAAATTCTGCTCTGTTTCTAAAATACTTTGTACCTGAAAGTGTATACTTCCCTTACCTGAGTATCATTGCCCATTACTGGGGGGATATCACCTTACAGGAAAGATGGGTATTTTTACCTTGTAACCTCTATCTGCTTCAGAAAATACAACATCTTTTAGTTTGGATTCTATGCCTGGTGCTTTCATTGAGAGGTCAGGCAAGACTCCTGATCTGGTTTAACTCGAAGTGTAGCATTGAAATGCCAACGTCTTAGAGAAGCACTGTGACTTAACTCATAACTCTTTGTAAAATACTTACAGAATGAAAGGTGCTATCTAAGTATCTAAGAATCATTACTCAGTGCATGGAAAAATGTTTATTTTCCTACAGGATAAGGCTGTGTCAGGAAGTGGTATAGCCTTAGTGAATAAGACTCTAGAAAAAGGAACTGCATACTGTTACGTTTATACATTTAATAAAGGCTGAATGTGACAATTAAGAAAGGTCAGTACTCTTGAGGAAGCAGGACAGACAGACAGGGAGAGGTGGAAGTAGTTATTTTCGCATTAAGGAAACACACTAAAATATTCATTGTCTTTATCTGCTGTCAAGAGATGTTTTTTGTGTAACAAAAATACCTTTAACCTTTTAAAGACATCACACAAATGCATCCAATTAAACTCCTATGTCCAGAAACAAGGCATCCAAGCATCTGTTTATTACTGTAACTTTTCTACTCCTGCCATAAAAAATTCTAAAAGTTATTAACCTTTACAGCAATGCTTGATACTATTTCTTCCCACTATTACAATCACTTTAAACCCAGCATATAAATATTCATGAGTTCTTTCATGTGGGCCCTCATCTGGTGAGACTAAAGGCACAGAACTATTTTACAAAAAGGGGAACTGGGACATAAAGCTGCTCTCCGAACACAGGAGAAAGTTCACCCTGAATTTAGGATTTAATTATAAATTTTGTGATCCATTGGCTTGCACTGGTCTTGTCACAGTGCTGCTTTCCTTCTTTACTCTCAGCACTTTTCCAACAAAGACAGGACAACCAGATTGTAACACAAATTTTGGCAGCAGTACCCTTTCCACCAATGCTGATCCTGAACCAGTTGCTTTCTCCAGTTATATGACACAAAGTCTAAAGCATCCTTATAATTTGTATACTGTACTCACATGCATCAACCACATACTTTGCATTTGCACCTGATTCTTTTCAATTTAATGCTGTACTTTTGTATTTTTCATTACCAAATTTCTCCCTGCCTCCCCCATCAAAAAAACAAAGGCAAAGCTAGGTGTGATTTACCTTATTACAATTTTTAGAAACTTGGCAAAGAGCACTGCTTGACATACTGTCCTTATCTGGCATCCCTAAAAAAAGAACACGGAAAATAAATACATACTGTACATTCTTTAAGTAACAATGGAGATATTTATCAATAGAATGGGGAATTGGAGGATTCAATACTTTGGTAACATACAGATTAATCTATGACTTTTTTAAGAGCAAACCAGATTTATTCAGACAAAAATTTTCTCTTGTGAACACAAAAAAGACAAAAAGCTAACTTGTGTAAATATTATAAACAGCTTGCTAAACATAGTACTTTCTCACAACTTGATATTTGAAGTATATATACAGGAATTATTTATATTTTTTTATTTAACATTATCTGTGGTTTAGTACCTGGAAGTCAAATGGGACACTGAGTTTGCACTAACTAGCATTGCTACGCTACGCTATGCTACTGTTTCACAAACAGAACACATTGAACACGTAACATATGGGACAAAATTTGCAGATGCAGTTGCTAGCCATCAGATATTGTCCTGGTTGGCATCTAAATAATCATCTGGCAACTAAATAAAAGTCCCTTGATTTACAGAATGAGTTCCAATGGATTCATGTCTACAGCACTATCCCACAGTTAGACAGGTTCTCATGAGACAGACATACCCAAACTTGGCTATGTAACTAAGGTCAGACAGCAGCATGTTTACTGCAGGCTGTCTGCCCAAGCACTAACCTAAGTTCCCAATCATGTTGTGTAGCCCACCCTAACTAAAAAAATAAGCCAGTTTGTTATATTTATTCTAATAGCAGGACTCATGGCAACGTTTCATGGAATTCCTGTAACATCTATAACCAGTTAAATGTTACGTGACATTATACAGTATGCTTTAGTCACCAGGCCTGGCTCGTGGTGCAAATCTGCGTACAGCTCTGTGTACACTTGAATAGTAGGCAAGTTCCAAAGTATTTCTTACTATATGCAGTATTAATACAGTCGTAATATTGAACTGAATTTAACATTTTAATTCCAACACCCCAAACCAGAGGACTTTGATCTTCCCCTTTCTTCTCTTTTCTCTTTTTTCTAATATCTGATGTCTATTTTCTCATACTTACTGTCATTGTTGGAGCCAGTTTCCATAACACCATAAGGAGGAGTGAGAAGTCCAGACATATACTGTCGATATTTCTGAAAGACAGTGATGGCACATTCAGTCAGGTATAGATGTATAAAGCCATTCAATGGATGATGTGGTATTTACACTTGTGTGTCTGCTGCCTTGTGCTTCACATGCACAAAAGCAATCTGAGGCAGTCAGATGTGTTTACTCTTAATGCTACAAGGCCTGATTTCTTGACTGGAGCACACTGCCTTTATTTTATCAGAAGTTGTGCTAAAACATTTCCCTCTTTCATCTTCCCTAAAGCATGACTTTGAGGGTTCTAATAAATCTATATTGTACTTATTTGTGTGATTTCCCATAAAGGCTGTTTTAAAGCTTGTTTGAAATTACACTACTAAGCTGAACTCAAGCTAGAAAGCTACTTTATTGTAGGGCTGGAGGCAAGGCTGTTAACTAAGGATGCATGAGAATCACATACCACTACAATTTTGGTGTCAGATTTTAAATATACAGGATTTAGTGCAAAAACTCTAAACATTTAATTCCAATACACTAAGTTTGGTTTTAAGAAACTACAAGGTTCTGAAACACACAAACCCAGCACCTCATGTTATGTATACACATGCACAAAAACTGTAATATCAGATGAAACTTTGTAACTGTAAAAATAATGTCCCTTGTACCACTGTAAACTACATAATTGTAACTGATGTCAGTAACTGGTATTTTTCTTCAGTGAATGCTGGTGACATGATCAATAAGGTTCAAAGTTCTGTCTAGAGCTTAAGAAATTCACAGAAGCTAAAACATAACACCAAAGGAAAAAAATATCCTTTTATCAAATACAAATCATTCAATGAATAAGCGACAAATTTGTTTTCAATCATACTATATTACTGTCATGCTTAAGGCTAAACAACTATAATTCCCTTTTGGAACTGTCAGAAAACAAGCTTATGCAACAGGGATGCTGATGATCAGTGTAAATAAAATGTTTCATGCAGTCCTTAGGATGTGCAGTGAGCTGAATGTGAACAACCAACCAGCTGAAATTCATGTAGGTTTCAACTAAGCACACATAATAATTGACACAGAAAATTTCCCTCATAGTACAATTTTAATTTAAAAGTTTTATCCTTTGTTCTATGGAGCTGTTTGGATGTAGTGACTTTTAAAATATTGTCTGCTGGATTTTAACAGATGCTTGAATTATCCTTTTAACATTTCTTTTTCTTGGAAATGGATATGAAAAATCATCAATTCTAGCACTAAAGACTGAATGTCTTGCATTCTAAATAGTAACAAAAGCTACAAAGATTACATTAATCTTAATAATCCAATCCTATTTTTAGACAAGCTATTACATCCTAAAGCTTAGTAGCATATTATTTAAATCTCACCCATAATCCAGCTGAAAACTCATAGAAGCAAAACTATGTTATATCCCTGGTCAGTCACACAAAATATATGCTGCTTCATTTGAGGATAAAACTCTCCTGTTTTCTTTCCCAACCATTCACTTTCCCATAGTATGCATCCAGTCCTATGCCTGGAACTCAGTGAAAGGAAGAATGTGAGAAATAATTGTTTTCTCAGTTCAGCTAGTAAATCACACATCACACAAGGGAAAAACTCATTTTGGTTGGCCAAATGAATAAAAGGAAAGCATGTCACAAGGGGTTGAAATAATATTTTATTCAAAGAGTAGATAAACATTTTGTTCTACCTTCTACTGAATTTGGACTTGAAAGTGATTTAGAAATGGAAAATTGAAATGTTTCATCTGGGATATGATAAAATCAAATTTTATAGTTTTTTTTCTTTTGTTCTTCCTCACCATTCAGATGATATTCATTTCTTTGTTCTGTTTTTCCCAAAATAGCATTTTCCCAGAAATAATACATTATTAGTCCACATTTAATCCACCTTGATAAGGAACTTGAATTGTAGGAAGACAGTAATTTTCTCTTTTATTTCCTATACCACGTCCACGGTCACCATACACTGCATGGCAGTTTCCCTTCTGGTTAATTCTCTAATATTCTTCCTGATTATTCTTCTCATGAAACGAAACACAGAACACACCGTGTAATTTCCAAAAGATTCGGAGGCTTAGCTTAACAAAAATATCTACACATAGAATAAGCCAGAGTTGCACATAACACTTCAAAGGAGGCACCTAACCCCGTTCAGCCCCACCTCACACTCAGGATGACAAAGTCCCCCAGGAACAAAAGCACAGACTGCCAAGGACTTCAACTGTCATCTTCCACATGAAGGTCCCACCCTGTCATGGGATGACTCTACTTATGAGTCTGATACAGCAAGCCCAGCGAGCAGTGTTGCCTGTGGAGGAGTTCAGGCAGCATTACCAGAAGAGGCACATGCCCTCAGAAAGCTCAGTTGTTCAGACTCCTCCAGAGGACCTCTGCATAAATGAAGCTACCTTCTGTATCTGGGTATCTGGAGGGAAGGCTGATAGGACTGCCTACACATAGTCTCCCATGAAGATACCTCGGTGGGGTGCGGGCTGACATAGGAGGTATAATTTACACCTAATATTGTATCACCTCATCAGCTAAATTAAATGTCAAGGGACGCTTAGTTGTCAAGAAGTCAGGGAAACACTGTTTACTGGGAAACCTAAGTATGCAAAGAAAGTCGTAAGTAACTGCATCAAGATTCCAGGCATGAGATCTCTGAAAGCTGAGATAATGAGGAAAACACAATACTGACTGTGAGACCTATCTTGTTATCATAATGTCTATAAATGAAAAGAAAATGCAGTAAGATAAATTGTACTGGGAGGTGGCATTTAAAATCATCCTGAAGATTAACAGACTAAATATTTACAAAAGGTTTTTGAAAATGTATTCCACTGGTGGTATGAACTCTGGAAAGACTTTCCTTATGAAAGACAGCAACAGTTATCAAATCATTATAAGCTTGTTTATTACCAGAAGTCTTCAAGTTTTGTAAATCCATCATGACAGCAGGTTTTAAAACTACACTTAGTGACCTATTCACTCTGTTTTCAGATTTCTACCAATTTATAAACTCTATCATGCAACAGCTTAAAGATCAGACACTTCCGACATCTAATCTGACAGCACGAGTAATAAAGACAGTATTTTTCTTCCAGTTACTGACCACCTCATATCCATGCAGTGGTGAAAATTAACATGACCTTTTCAGCCACCGCTATAGCCTAAAGCACAGAAGAGTACTGACAAGGAACAGCTGGGGATGAGAGAAAAGGAGGAAAGAGAATCACACACTTGCCTTACTGGAGAGGTGCTGTGGGTGAATTTTCATACCAACAGTTTTTAAGGCCACTCATTCAGCACTGGTGAGGCCGCACCTCAAGTACTGTGTTCAGTTTTGGGCCCCTCACTACAGGAAAGACACTGAGGTGCTGGAGCGTGTCCAGAGAAGGGCAACCAAGTTGGTGAGGGGCCTGGAGCACAAGTCTTATGAGGAGCGGCTGAGGGAGCTGGGGTTGTCAGTCTGGAGAAAGGGAGGCCGAGGGGAGACCTGATCGCTCTCTGCAACTACCTGAAAGGAGGTTGTAGTGAGGTGGGTGCTGGTCTCTTCTGTCAGGTGGCTGGAGATAGGATAAGAGGAAATGGCCTCAAGTTGCAGCAGGGGAGGTTTAGGCTGGCTCTTAGGAAAAAATTCTTTTCTGAAAGTGTCGTCAGGTATTGGCACAGGCTGCCCAGGGAAGTGGTTGAGTCACCATCCCTGGAGGTATTCTAAAAGTGTGTAGACAAGGCCCTTCAGGACATGGTTTAGTGGGCATGGTTGACGGTTGGACTTGATGATCTTGAAGGTCTTTTCCAACCTAAATGATTCTATGATTCTATGACTGTCAGGCTTTTCAGTGTGTTCCTTTGCATGCTCTTATTTAGACTTTATTTGCAGTCAGCTGCAGTTAGTCTCAGAGGTTTTCATGACTACAATTGATTTTCTTCTACTCTGTGAACTTAATTTGGTATATTTTTATATGCTAATGTTTAGAAAGGCAATTACTATATTCTGATGCAAGCTATCTCTAAATTTCTTACAGATATTTCTAGCATACCTAAGGTATATAAAATATGTCTTTGTAGTTAGTCTCCTCTCTTCTGCTGCAAGTACTGAAGATCTAATACCTGTTTAAAGGGAAAGAAGAAGGAAAAAAGAGATCTATACAATATAAACACTCCAAAACAAGTCAGGCAGATGTGAAGAAAATGGATGAGCCTTTGTGGTCCATGTGCATTGCACAGCAAAATCCCAGCACTCTAATGGGAAAGACTCAGGACTGATGAAGGGAAGACCTCCTGGGTATAAAGATTTGAACACAGGTTCCACACCAGATACTCCCCCAAGTGCAGCAGAGTGGGCTGCGTAGTAAGGACCCAGGCAGTAATGGTTTGTACCACTAAGGAGTCAAGTCAGGCTTCTGATACTTCCCCATGCCAAGGTGAACCTACATGTGGCCAGATACTAGAAAGTGAGTGTCTTGTAACATTGGAGAAGGTTTTGTAGACCACAACAGGTGCTTGGCTGAATACATGGTCTCTCTCTTTCTCCATCTCTTTCTCCCCCACTCACAATCTCAATCCACAGTGTCACTTGTGACTAGATGCACTTCTGCTGCCTCCTGTTCTGCCCACCACTGGCAGCAGAGATGGTGACAAGGCAGAGCCTGCATTACTTGCAAACTTGGGAGTAACACAACACAATTCATTTCAGTTGTAGAAATCCTAGGGCAAACACTAAGGTGCCGTTTCCACACACATTTTTCAAAACCGTGTGTAACTATTTTATTAGATGCTGTTATTTTGACTATTACCTGATTTCTGCAATCCTTCTGTAATATCTATCCACACTTGTGCAATGGTTTCTCTTGGGGAATATATGCTGTAGCTTGACAATGTGGACCAGCTTCTCTATTTTCTTTTGAAAATAAATAATTGATCACTGATGCTCTCAGTACAACTCTGTTCTTCCTCTAAGTTGGCTGCACTAGTCATAACATTTTGGCAATGAACCACCTCCCCTGTGAGCATTACTCACAAGGGTGCGTCACTCTCATGGTGCATTGTTACTTCTTCTTTTTTATCCAGAACAATAAGGAAAGATGTGAAAGAGTCCCTAAAGATCTCTGGACCCCCTTTCCACCCCCCAAACCAAGCAGAGATTGCTCTCTTGAAGTCCAGATCTTTGCCTTTAGATCTGATGCTCTAAAGATTGCTCTTCACTGAACTAACTGACAGGTAAAATCTGAGGTCATCTGCCTGCTATCCCTTAGTGTTTTCCAATACAATGTGCCTAATTTTCTTACAGAATTTCACCAAAAAAAACCCTGATAATCATATTCATAGCTGTTTTTTACCCAAATCTTGTTACAAAGGGGAAACAAAATAACACACTTGCTATTGCCTGACAGTATGTGCTGAGACCCACAGAAGACTCTGGCATAACTTTGATTTCAGGTACTGCCTTCTCAGTACATTTACAAATTAGTAAGCATATTTCTTCTAAGCAAGCTCAGTCAGAAAATTTCCATACATTTCAGGTCAATGCCACTTAACTGGATATCACAAAAAGGAGCTGACCCATGGCTGTTTAACACTGGATAGTAAATCATTGCTTGAAGCTGGTGCTTCACTCTAGAACACCAAGTATCCTGTGTATTACTAAATACTTGCCTTAGTCATTCACAGAATATATATATATTCACTGTCACTCACAGTATAGGTAAGAGAACAGAATTGATTTATTTCCAAAGGAAAGGATAAAGACAAATTAGGAAAAAATAATGCTACAATAGCAAAACCATCTTTATGTATTCTCGAAAAATAAAAAATAAAACCATGTGAAGATCTTAACACGACTTACTGAACAGAGACTGTTTTGTATATATCAGTCTATCAAGTTATCAGAATGAGATAGACAAGGCCTGAAATAGCAGAAGTGAAGTACCATTTAGTCATATTTAGATAAAATAAATACAGGAAATGCCTGTACTGAAACTGCTGAATCCTGATCCCAGAATTAGTACAGTTTATGTAATAGCAGATGAATCTGCATCTTTTCCATTTATTTACCTATTTACCATCTTCTGAATGTTTCTGCATGGCTCTAATCAACTATGCTTTAGATTTTATTTGATCTCTTTGTTTTGGAGGCATATAGTTTTCCGTCACATTCCCACTTAAATCAATTTATCATGCTTGAAAAGCTCTGTATGCAGAATTTGCTTGATCACAGAATCCCCTTGAGTTTTAGTCGAAAAGAAAAATGCACCCAGCTCCCTGAAATCACGCCAAATAGCAGACTTGGCTACCAGATAGAAACCCGAAGATAAGAGTGCACTGCAAAAAATCAAATCCAAGGAAATTAGAGCATGAGCAGTGATTAAACAAATTACACAGCCTATTCTGCTCCATCTAATTTAAATATAGAAATGACATCATGCAGTCCTCCGATTCTGTCTCCTAGAGGAATCCACTCAGGAAATGCAGTTGGGTGGAGACAGGACTTTGTTGGGAGGGATCAGAAAGATTGCATATACTTAGAAGAGGACAAAGGAAATATATGAAGAAGAACAAACAGTCCATTTGACTTACATGTTTTCTTTTACTACACTTGTGTAACCACAGAATAGACAATGTATTTATAGGAAAAAAATACAACAATTTAACTGCCTTTAGCTGAAGTTCAAGTTTTCACCAGTGGCTGAAAAAGAGCATTATACAATTCCATATTTAATTTTTCACAGTGATACCTGTGTTGAATTTGTTCACTTTAAAATCAGATGATGATGACTGGCAGCAGCAGTGCTTCAAGCTCAACACAAGATCAGAAAATAAAGTTGTGCTCTCCTTTCTTCCCCTTTCATTATCACTTGTAGGAGAGAGGCAGCAAATCACACCTTCGCTGGAATTTTCTGAATTATGCAAGTGGCACAACAGAACCTCACTCCTCTTCAAACTGTTCTGCGACACTAACAATTGTAAACCTGCATCTTTATTAGCAAAGCCAGCAGATACGTCTTGAAAACAAAGAGCAGAATTACTAAGAAAAAGGCACCTTTTTAACATAATTTTTCTTACCACTACAGCCAACCTTTAAATGTACATTGACAGCACTTATATCAAGCTAAGTCTGGCATCATCTCATGGGTCATGCACAAGGGAAACCTGTTCCAAGAACAATTTCCTAAAATTCTGGGCATAAAATACTTCCTTTTACCCTCAGGCAGTCACAGCTCCTATTTTCAGCTACACTATTTTAATGAGGGGAGAAGCAAAGATGCGCCTTTTCAGGTGAGGTCAGTCTGGGTGTGCTATGCAAGAAGACTGTGTACAAAGAAGATCAGAGGCAGGTAATACGAGACTTGCAAATACAGCATGAGGCTGACTTTGGTCAGCTCCTTGACTGGGCAGCTATGGGCTGCCTCCTACACTACTTCTTCCATATGGTGTGCCTCCCTGAACTGATCTTTAGCGTTTTTCTGGACCACAGCTTCAGCTGAGACAAAAGGTCACACCAAGAAGACATTTATATTTGTAAAGTGCTTTGACAGAATGGTAAATTCTGTAATTGCTGTAACATACGTGTCTTGTTCCTGATCACATCTCTTAGCCTGCAGAGCAAGCAAAAAGCAAGGATTGTGTGTACTAGAGAAGTCAGAAGTCAGCGAGAGCCTTTAAACCAAGTTGTTGTTCCACCCTGAGATTGCCACCTTGCAAATACAGAAGGCCTGAAACACATGACCAACACTTCTTTGCATGAATGTTATGAAAAAGGCTTCATGTGAAGAAATGTATGTGGAACTAGATATGTACCACTGAAATAAGAGAAAAGCTGCAAACTGCCCAGTGCAGGCTGTGCTCTGACAGTGGGTTGAAGTCATGCTCCTCTGTAGTGAAATTTTGTAAGGTCACCACAAATTCTGTGCAGTGCTTAAATCCTAAAAATAGGTTTTAAGTGCAACTTAAATGACACATTGGCCTTATGTTGACACTGTGTGCACCAGTGGCTTTATCCATTGTTTATAAACAACTTTTCTTCCCTCCCCTTACATTTTTTTTACAAGATTTGAAACAAATAAAGAAAAAGCAAAATGGTGACCTTATCTGCAACTCTGCTTTTCATATTTACAACCTCTAAGCACAGAATTATATTGTTCTAGAAACTTGTTTTCATCTGGAAACTCTGGGTTAAATATTAATTCCTCTACAATCAATATAAACCTCTTAATAAGTTCAGTGGGGTCAGTCTAATGCCATGCTTTTGCTTCCCACAGAAGCAAGCACATATCAACTTCCAATACTCTTCTAATATTAAAGGCTTCCTTTTCATGGATGGTTCCTCAAAGTGATTGTTTCTACTCAATTGTGCCTAACAATAATGAGGATATTTCATAAGTGTAACTCTGTAACACTGCTGTGAAATCAAAAAACCAAGTACAATACAAAATAAGAGGGGAAAACCTAAAGACAAACTAAATAATTGTAAGTCAGGAAGTATGACAGTCTACGCCTTGTAGTGCGTGGAAAAGAGTATATTCCAACACAGAAAATCACTCAAAATCAGATTGATATCACTTAACAGGACCCCAAAATACCTAGGCCTCAAACTCAGCCAGCAGTCAGTACAATGGCACCGCTGGAATTACCTTGCCAGCATAAATCTCTCATGGGTCCAGCTGCTCAAATCCAGAGTCCTTTTCATACACCGTGTAATGTAATAAATGCTGCTTGTGGTACTTCCCCACTGGAGAATTACCCACAGTAATATTTCAGCTATTTCGTAACGCAGTGTTTAGTTATACTGCCTTACATCCACATGCCCAGTCCAAGATCTCATGGCCCTCATGTTTGAAGCTCCCCATAAAGGCCTGTGAAACACAGTCTCTTCTGATGGACTTGTACAACAGCACCTTATCTGAAGGTACCAGAACGTATTGGATGGAATGACTGACTTTTATCAAACTGGAACGCAAGCAACATTAATAATGGTGATTCAGCTGTGCCATCACATAGGGATTAGGTGAACTGCATTAACAATCTGCAATGCAACCTTACTTGGTTGGGGCAGTTTTCAAGGTTTTTTCTTCTAACTGGAGTCAGTGCAAGTGACTTCCTCATACCAAAAACATTTTATTTAGCTGCCAGTCCCTCACCAAGACTAAAAAAGCCCACATACCAAATGCTGTTCTGTGATTCTAACCCAGACTCTTGCTGTGGCTATTTCTCACATGATCCTTTCTTCAGGCAAAAAGTAAAGTAACATTATTCATTTCACTTCAGCCCTAAAAACATTTTCAAACCTTATCATGAGAGGGGACAGCGAGGAATGGAGGCACACAGTGATGGGAAAGAAGGAAGAAAGTCCCACTGGAAATTAAACGTTAGAAAAGAAAGAAACATTAACAAGAAATAAAAAGGAAGGAAGTGAAAATGTTTTAGGGAGCAATGGGTGAAGGGTAGGAGGGGAGTGCAATACATAGCCTAAACAGACTCCTTCAGTCTACTGAACAGATGAAATACCACGAGGAGTGGACAGACTTCAGGGAAGAGGGCATACTATAAGCAAAAAAGAAAAAAAAAAGAGACAATGTGAACTCGCTGACGGATATGCCTAATGAATGAACCTTCTCTCTCTTGCTGCCACCAAAGAAGCAGTTCTACCTGTTAATGTCTTAGAAACAGATAAGCAATTTCACAATAGGCAGAAGCTAGGCTCCTTAAATCTGGCTGTGGTTGAGACGGTTTAGGCTTAAAGATTCTGCAGATCGGGATGAATAGCACATAATACAACATCAAGCCTCTGACAATTTTCCAATCACAAGCTTAATCTCTATTTTCCATAGGGAAGCATTGTCTACATTTGTTATTTTTTATCTTGTGGCATCAGGATGTCAATTATAAGCAAAATTAGAAGAAAATAGGATAGAAAATGTGAGTTTTAAAGGATTAAAATAGTATAAGCCAAGCAGAACCCAAACAACCTGAAAAATCAAAAGTCCTCTGAGATTTGAGGAGTGACTTGTTTAAATAAACTACAGAACATTCTCTGAGATTAATTCAGCTCGGTAAAAATAATCCTTTTGGTTACCATTTAAAAATTAGTCAAATTGCGTTTTTTTTCCAATTGAGCTGAACATCAAGTACATACCTAGTTTGACTGGGCTGACACTTCAGTGTGGGCAGGAATATTGTATTAAAAAGCCTTGCTCTTCTATTTATTTCATTTTTTGAATGGGAGTTTCTTTCACAGTTCAATATATAATCACAAAAAAATGGTCACCCTGATTTTCATTCCTCATTATCAGCCTTCATTCTCAGTATGATCTGTCATGTTATCTATCATCGAGATTAAAACAGCATTTGAGATCTACAGCTGGGCACAGTAATGAAGATGCACTGTAGATTTTCTAAAGTGGAAAAAATAGTAAAGAGATGTTAAGGCTGAACCTACACATGACTAAAAGCGAAAAATGAAACAAGAGGAATATGAAAAAAATGGAGACAACTCACAAGATAATGAAGGGTAAAGTACTGAACTAAACTGAATAATAATCTTTCCAGAAAAAGAAAGAAGGGTGGAAGGAGAAGAGTATAACCCTTCTCTCTCCCACAGAGCCCTGAAATCAGCTTGACTGGGGTCCAGCTTTGCTAAGTTCTACACACAAAATTAAAGGTCAGATCCTGCCTCTCCCTCCTCCCATCCAGAAGGGTCCACAGTGCACTTAAGAGGCAGGATGCAAACAGGCAAGTGACACAGCACAAAAGGTGCAAAATGGCACAAATTAACTAAATACAAGAAGTGGATGTTCCACCAGGGATTTTTGTTCAAATAGAGCAAGACTATATTGGAGCAAGACGTAACTGAGAACAAGCATTTCACAGCTTTGGCATCCATCGTAGGACAGACCTCCAAAGGCTGAAACAAGAATACCTTAGGAAACCCTCTCTCCTCTGAAAGAACAATGTTGGTTGCATTCTTGTGCTAAAACTATACCACCAAAAATGAAAGCACCTACCTAATAAAGAAACTAAGCCAACATTGTCTCAAACTGAGTTTTAACTAGACATAACCAGATTTAAAGGGACACAGCTATTACTGTTAAGTTTACATGGAAGGACTACACAAATGATGATGATGGAAGACTGTGAACAACCCACTGTAAGAGAAAGAGAAAGGGGTTTGCTGAAGACTCACTAACAGACCATTAAACTTGGCCATATACTACATATGTAACAACACAGCAGTTCTGTGAGGCAATTTGGCAAGGAAATTCCGTATCTGAGAGGCAACAAGAAAAGCTGATTCCTGCACTAAGAATCCTCCAGAAATAATTTGCCAAGCCCAAGCATCCAAAACCTGTCAGCACAAATGCCCAAGTGCTGGGCTCTCAGGGGAGAGACAACTTCTGTCAAACTGGCTAAAATATGTTCTCAGTGAAACATTTGTGGCACTTAGTTTGCCACTCTGAAAGACCTGGCTTTTAAAAGTATATTCTAAAACTTATACTTGGTTTTAAAAGTTATCTATTTGACAGCAAGCTCACTAGGAACTGAATCAATTTTCTGAAATTTCATGTTTCCATTCCACCTGGGCAAACAGCTATTTCTTCTGGGTACCCCTTGCACACGGCTAAAAATAATTTCATTAGCATATTGAAATCTCAACCTACCCTACTAGATGGATAGATTTAATACAGCCAGAACGTACAGTAAATCATTAATTTTGAAAGTAAAACATCTTTCTAGTCCATTGCTTTCAGTTGTTCACTTCTTAGATAACTTTGTATTTCCTGCTCCTTCTTTATGGAACCATGTTTTATTTGTTTGTTTAAAGGATGATGAAACTGTATTAAAATAAATACATCAGGCTGTGCTGGGGAGGCCCCACAACCTGCTTCTCATGAACCTTGGCTGTTCTTGTTCCAAACCCATTGGAAACAATGTATTACAAGGGATAATATTTACACAAAGCAAACAGCAGTACTAGATAAACATGCTGTTTTTACATGGAGAGCAAACTAAATTGGTTTTCAGTAGAGGAGGAAAAATAACTGCACAATATTACTGCACTATGATTTTAAATCATTTCTGTAGATTATCAAATGAAGATGAATGGATTGCTTAAGACTTAAATTACACAAGTACATTTTGAAAATTCAAAGAGACTCAACAGGGATGTTACAAAATTCTTTTTAAAAGGCCTTGCTAGGAGGACGCAGTAAATAAATCTGGCTCTGGCTGTGCAGTGGCAGCTGAGAGGAGAGAGCATCTTGTTGACTCATCTTTCTGTCCATTTCTCTTACACTGAACAGTCCCTGATAATTTTCCCAACCTTCTCATTAAAAGCATGCCCAAACAAACTTTAATTGTTGTTTTGTGGCCACAATGTGCCAGATCTCCTGTACTCAACTGTGTGTACAAAGACTCTGTTCTGCTTGTCCACTTTCCTAATGAAATGTCACCACTTTGCCTGGCAGGAATTTGCTCCCTTTTCTCCCTTCTTCCCAGTAACTTTCTGATTCCAGTGGAAAAATTTTAACCAAATTTGAGATAGGGCTCAAATAAGGTCCTAGAAGCTAAGTAAAAATTAGTGATAGGAGACAGGTCCCAAATATAGCGTCACTACTAAGGGAAAAGAGGGCAGTACTCTTTGTCACCCGCTTCACTGGGTAGCAGCCAGCTAACCAGTCTGTACACACACACTGGCTGGCTAATACTTCCAGATATAACTCCAAACGTCACATACATTGTCTACCATCAAGTAGATACATCATGGAAGTTATGGTAAGTACTGGTGGCAGGAAAGAGCAAAAATGGAAAGGAAATAGAAATAAGCTTTCTCAGTCCTCCCACTCACAGAAAAACTTTTCAATCATTTTCATTGGCTGTGATTATATTTATATCCCAAACTTATTTTGCAACTTCAATTCTTATTATTAGCAATTCTTCCAAGTGTTTTCATTATGACAATGCACTGATGTCCTAAAGTTGCAATTTTTCAGGTTCTTGTGGACAGCAGTATTGAAGGTGCTAAGCATCTGAAACAGGCAGCTCTGGCTTGGAATGCATTGCTATCACCTGCTGTTGCAGTGGTGAAAAATATACGTGGGCATTCTTATGCACTTCTGACAGAAGACAGGCGGGTTTTATTGAGGAGTAATCTGCTATACTTCACCCTTTTTCTGACGGCAAGAAGAATGATTAATTCTTGAAGCAAGTGTATTGCTATACTGAGACGAGACTTTCAGTCTCTCTAGAAGACAAGACGAGGTCACTGGTAATACTAGAGTTAGAGCACTTCTTAACTGAAGGGCTACCTAATTTGCAACGACCTACACTTCAGTCTATTTTTGTAGGGCTCTCTGTCATGAAGCAAGACAGACAAAGCTTGTTATTGTCACTTTGATACTGTGTATCCACTCACCGTTCAAAGAAAGTCTTTATATAGAATATGCAGTGAAATAAGCTACAGCATGAGTCACACTGCAAGAGTCCATGCTTCTTGAGTGTTATGAGGCACCAGAGGAATCAAATGACTTGGATATGAGAACAAGGCATTATCCACCAAGCCACAAGTGTAATTATAGAACAGCCTTTAAGAGAGGTTTCATTAACAGAGAGAAAAAGCTGCCTTCACATCTAAATCATCTTCACATAATTCTTCTGTTAACTTATAACTCCAAACCCATATTAGAGACAAATTTTGCAAACCATATTGTAATAAAAATCAAACACATTGGAAATAAGGCAAAAATATGTTTTGCATACTTTTTTTTTTTCCACATGGTAACTGCTGTTTATCTGATCTGTCTTCCTTTGATAGTACTGAGGGGAATTCAATGTTATAGAATAAGGAAGCTGTACACATATGCCTAACATATTTAACTGGCTAGTTTTCAATTTACAGGTATTCTACATACTGCTAGCTGCTTGTTTAGGGAGCATCATAGAACCAAATTTTAGCATTATACTGTCTCTTCAGTTTTATACACTTCAGATTTCTGTGAAAATCTTGATGTCTTTTAGATAAGATAGCCACTTAAGATTATTATTTGCATAACTCCTGTGGAATTAATGTCCATTATATACACCTGTGTTGGAATGGATCCTCAGCTGACATAAATTAACAGTTTCACTGGCTTCAGCAAAACTGATCTGTATACAGTGATCTGTTCCCATAGCACTAATGATCATCTGTCTTCCAATAGGAAGGCATATTGTCCACTAACTAGTACTGAAGACTAGATCTCAGGAGATCGCTGCCATATTCCCACGGATGCCACTCACTCACTATAACTGATACTTGAACAAAACCTGTTCAAACTGGGAAATGTGAAGTCTGACTACCCTGTAGCCTTCAAATTTCCTGTCCATTTCTGCAGTGGGAAATTTCATCCTTGAGAAGAGCCACATGCAGACAGCCTACATTCCAGTTGTGTCCTGGCCCTCTTCTACTCCCAGGCTCTGTTGCATTGCCTTACCAATAGGGAAGACGGATGAGCATCAGACTTAACAGGCCTCCACCACAGCCTTCATGCTACAGAAGAATCATGTAACAACTTCAGAAATTGCTTTCACCTCCAAACTTTAGGAAATCACAGTAGGTTCCAAAAGCAGTAAACAAAAGCTCTTTGATATAGGTATGACATACTCTTGTCACTGTCTTGAAAAACACCTGGTAGTGTTTTCTTATGGCAGAATCACGAAGTTTTCACATCACCAGTATCACCTAAGTTTAGCAAACTTGACAGGTATTACAAACCTGAGATGGTTAGAAAGACCAGTGTAAACAGGCCTGCAGACCTACTGAATGACTGCACTGCCCAGCAAGTGTCAGTAGTGCTAGCTTCAGCTAGAGCTAATCCTTCTTGCAAACAGAAACAAGTGGGAAAATCCAAACGAGAAAAAAGTCCTAGTGCCCAAGTACTTAATAGGGAATAATTTGTCAACAACAGCATGGATCAAATCTGGCCCCTTAAAAAGGAAAATTGCTACAAATGTCCAGAGGTGTCATTTTAATAAAGAAGTGAGCAGAAAAGAGCAGATGTAAAATTAAGTAAGATGCCAAGCGAGACCAACACTGCCAGCACAGGCCTGCTGATTTGCTCTGCCTCAAGACAGAAACTAAGGGTCTGATGCACCAATGTGTTACTTGGAATTCATGCCAGTGTGACTTTTTTCCAACAGACATAAAACTCAAATAATGTTTATCTATCAGGTTAATTAGACCAACAGAGATGTAATTCAGGAGAGGTTTTCAGAGTGTATACTAGTAGTAGCAGGACATGATGGTGGCCAGAAAAGCTGTTTCAAGCTACCAGAAGATGAAAGGTAAAAGTGACAAGACTCTGGACTCAACTGACACTTTCTTTGTTGGAGCAGCAGTCCCAGTAGAGAACTTGATTGCCTTTTCTCTAACTTGCACAGAGCTACATTTTATCTGGATCTCTCACCATCACCCTAAACAGTACAAAGAACAGTAACACACATGCATATAAACAACTCCTAAAGTGGCTCTGTCTAGTAGAAAATGCTACAAAGAGCCTGACCCAAATCATCTCTGAATTTATCAGTATGTTTTAGAAGCTTCTGAAAGATAAAAGATGTATCCTCTTAGAACTATAATTCTCAGTGTCACATGTTAGGCATTGCTTACTAATGAGAATTAATACTGTGTTTGATGTGTTCCTTTATGGTTCTCATGCCTTGCAGCAGAATGGTCAAACCTCTGTAGCTACAGCACCCAGAGGCCAGTTTTGTGGTGGTGTGGTGGCCCCTTGTCATGCAGCCCAGGCCATAATCTCTTCCTGTGCAGAAAGGTGGCAGAGTTCAGTTTGAAGACACTGAAACAGCCTAATGGGCAGCAGGAGGCACTGGGCTGTTAGGCCCAAACAGCTGCTCCCTGGCACCTGACAGGAAAAAGCCATTGGCCAAATAGAAAGAACCTGCAGGCAAGGTGTCACCAGTTGGGCGCCACGGTTATTCGTGAGGGACATTCTAACCTGAACTCTATAATCAGTGCATCACCATCTATGTGAACGCAGCCCAGTGGAATGTTACTGAATTAAGTGCTTCATATTTGTAAACCACTTCAAGATATGTAGATTAAGCATCCCATAGAATTGCTAACCAAAATAATATTATTCTGACATTGCATTCCTTCAGGAATAGACAGACAAACACTACAGTACATAAATGGGCTGATATCTCTTTCAATATAGATCATTAGAGCTCTCCTGAGATTCCCATCAGTGTCAGTAAATGTATGTACAAAGAACTACTCATTTGATTATCTTACAATACAAAACCCCATGCATATATCCACAATGATTATATATTCAGTACATTCCCTTTAATGTCAGTACATCAACTGTGTTTCAGTTGAGATTTAACATTCATCGTCACATTCAGGCAAGTTTTGTCTTGCCTTCTCATCTCCCATACTTGATCTGTCTCTTTAAACTCGGCATTTCTAGCAACCTCTCACAGCTAGGTTTTAAAAGTAGATTCTTCTCTCTGCTCAATAAGCAAGAAAACAGTATATAATTTCCTGGTTTATGTACAACATCTGGCACTGTAGGAAGAACCATTGCAAATCTTACCAAGGCAGCAGAAAAAAATAGCTGAAAATCCTCCTGTATGGAAAATGGCTCTGCAGGACTGGCTATAAACCCTATTACATATTATATGAAAGGTTAGCAGATTTCCTGGCAGACTATAGTACAGTATGTGGGATTTGATCGCTGTATAGAACCAGAGCACTGAGAGAGAGAGGGCCTTCCATGAAACACTAAATGACGAACCTCAATCTGCTTTTCTCTTCAGTAAATAAAAAATGTCAAGAGAAATCTGGCAGGAGTCTACACTTCCTAATGTTAATATTGTGAGTGATAGCCTACACAAAGCATCTGCAACAAAATAACCTTCATTATTTAATTGGCAAACAAGCTGAGGGTACAAAATTTCCCAAAGCACCAGAATGACTTAAGCATCCACACTCCATTTATAGCAATGACTTAGGCATTTCAGAAACTACACAGCACTGATATTCAGTGACCCCAGGGACAGAATTTAGAGTTATTTAAGCATTCAGAGACACAGTTACCTAGTCACTGGCCCTCTTGACAATCCCACAAGAAGCATATGACAACTTGGGGTGTCCATGTGAGGTTATGAACTCTTATCTTTATCAAGCCTCCAACTCCAATAAGAGGGTTATAAAATGAAGATGAACTTCTATTCAAACACAATCTTAAAAAGGGGAACCACGATGGAAAAGTTCACCTTTGCAATGAAAGCACATGACAAGGGCATGTAACTGCCGGTTGGGACTGGACCAAGAGGGATCTTACAGTAGCAGTAGAAGCTTCATTCAGTTGTCCAAGCAGAAAGCAGACTGCCTGAGTTGGGGGCCCAGTGAGGGAAGAAAGAACTTGTTTCCCTGGTTGCACACCTGTGGACCCCGGAGAGCACAAGTAGGATGAGAGGGCATTTGTCTCCCAGTGACTTCTAATTGCTTGAACTTTCCCTGTTAATAAAGCAATGTTGCTTTCCAAACCTTTCCCTAAATTCTAGTTTTTCAGTTGTCTGTCAACACTCGTCACGTGCTCCTTGAAGAAGCAAACTTTTCAGGAGAAGACGGAGAAGGAAGTACCTGAGATACTGTAAGTGAAGCCAGAACTAGTCCACGGAGCCTAGATAATTGTCAGGTTGTATTACAGGCCCCATCTGCAAAAGCAGTGCCTAACTAGGAATCAAATACCTACAAAAACCTGTCCTACACATTTGTGGAAATAACAGCCAAAATTAACTTGGAACATTGCCATGCACTTACGTAAGGTCATGACATGATGTGGTTACTTGTTGGTACTGATATTTATTGAAGTGGAATAAAGTGCTATTCATGAGCTAAAAGCCAACCCAATGTTTTATTCAGAGTTAAAATGCTTTTTCCAAAGAGGATGGCTTTTCCAAAGTGGTAAGCACTGGGCAAATTCTGTTTCCTTTAATGTCATAGGTGGCTTCTGAAAACAGCAGCCCTAATTTGAACCATTATGCTGGCTGTTCAGGACAACTCCAGTCTGGCAAGCCAGCACTGTCTCCCCGGGAGATGAATATGTCTTAAGGGTAAGCAAGTAAGCTGGCACAAAATCAGAAGCTTGGGCGCAAGAGTAACTAGGGATTGACAAGGCTCTCCTTGCTATCTGGAAAACCGTTTCCCATTGTGAGTAAGCTGGGGGAAAGCTGGAGAAACTCTGTTATGATAAACTACATTTCAGAAGTGTTCTGCACAGACAATGGCCAGGACCATCAGTGAAAGACCAATAGGAATTTTAATTACAATTCCATTATGACCAAAAAAATTTCTTGTCCAGCAGCGTTACAGGGACTGTATATTCCTCCCAGGCCTCCATTTTGTCCAAACACAACATACCTGGAGTCTAAACATTTTGGTTAGGCCAATAATTTAATCTACCATGTGCATTTTTTTCTAAATACATTTTCACTGAGCTATTGCTGTTGTTGCACACCATTACAATTTAAATTACAAGGGTACATGATACATATAGCTGATATTGAGTTCAAATTGCTAAAGAGAATGAGGTACTATTGCATACGTCTCATTACCAGGCCATATGACCAACCCTAGAAATTTCCAGGAAGAACAGCCCTACAAAGATGATGACAGCCAGTCCGTTGTGTTTGGGACATTGCTACCCAACAGTATGGTCAGCCCAGATACAAAACATTTCTGTGATGTTTCAAAATATATCTTGCAGATCACTGGAAAACCCATTCCTGGCTCTTCAGTGTCCTCTTAAGAGGTGACAGAAATCACCAATATTAGTAAAACCAAAGCTACTAGCTAAAATCAGGGAGTTATAAGAGAGGAATGTACCTAGAATGAACCCACTGAGACTTTTATGTTATCTACAGAAGTCATCGCAGTTGCACCTTTTTTTAACCTTGAAACTATAAATAAAAGTTGTAACAAAGCGTTTTTGGAAATGTTCTCTCTCCCATAACATAGTAAGGCCTACTTCAACAAAGATCTCAAATGCTAAGCTTTCATTTAGGTACAACTCTATAAAATGTGATCTTCAAGGAGTTCCAAGTCAGTAATGAATGTAGCTATCCAATACCATCCTCTTGCAACCCTCTTACACCCTCTTCCCTCTCTCCTTCAGTCTATTCTTCATCAGCATCTAATTACCTGTATTCCCAGCTTTAAAACTTCGTGGCAGACACTGATGATACTGAGTGGCAACATATGATGTTACTCTGTCTATAAATCTCTTCTCTTGGAATTCCCTTTCTGAGGAAGCAGTGCAAATCCAGATTACATCAAACCACTTCACATGTTCCCATGCAGCCCATGGCTCTTGGCTGTGGTTCCAAAACACAAAGCATTCAGCGCTACAATGGTCTATGCCCTGCCAGCCGTTGGCTCCTACTCCTGTGCCCAACATCTCATCTTCTTGGCCAGGTCTGCAAAGACTGGGGAGGGCGCCCTACTGGGATCAGTGAACAGATTTGTGTCTTTAAGAAATTGCTGCAGAGCCAAGATAGAATAGCCAGAGAGGGGCAAGGCAAATCTTGAGACAATATTTGCCTCTTTGTAACATGAGAAAATAGCCACATTTTTCTGCACAAGACCAGTTGGACATTTACAGAAGTAACCAAAGCACACTATAAAACTCTAAAAAAGCAACAGAGCACTTGGTTTTGCTTTCCAATATTACAATAAGTTGTTTTTACATCTTATATGTAACATTTTAGCAGTCTTTCAATGGAAATGAAGAAGCACACATATATACATACATACTGCATATATTCCACTCCATACTGCATTTCATAGTATCTCACTGAAGCAATTTAATTAACATCAGCCAGAAAAGAAAAATGTAATATAAAGGTGATTCAAGATCTAGTTGTATAATCTTTCTTCTCATTAAAAATAATGGCCCCTTTTCCACTGAAAGAAAAGCTAAAACAACAGTTGACTCCTGTCCACCCTGAATTTGCATGCAATGTCTCATTGTCTCCAACTGTACAAAGATGAATACCCAGATTAATCAACCATTCCCAATTGTCTGTCTTCCAGATCATGGAGCATGTAAAAAAAGATCTCTGACTCCAGCTGGCACCACTACTCCTTGGCCTATTCACAGGGCAGGGAGAATCTAGGTACTAAAGGTTGCCCACATATATCACTTCTACCAAGTTTTCAGGTTTGAAAGAGAGTACTTTGGAAATAACAGTAGCCCTTCAGGCTTTGTTCTTTCATTTTAAAGTACTTTCTGCTGTTCTGTTTCTACTAAGAAGTCAGCAGTCAACTATCAAGAAAAGAAAATTAGTCAAAGACCTTTGCAGGAGCCCCACACTGACCCACCAAGAGACATACTCAGAGAGACTGTTTCTGGAGCCCTTTGTGTCTTATCCTAGTTCTCATGAGCTGTTACATTGGATTACATGATTTACAGAAGCAAAGATAGCAACATCAAACTCATACACATCAAAAGAGACAGTCTCTTCTCTTTACAAAGTGCTATCAAGACTTTCAAACTCAAAATTCAAATTAAATAGATTCAAGCTATGCTTCTTTCCTTGTCCTGATACCCCATTCCACGGTATTTTCGAGTAGACTGATACAGTGTTAAGAGTTCCACTAGTTTATTTTGGTAACTGTACAGGAAGTCTACCCATTATTTTCCCTCTCTGTACTAGAGTCTTCTGTAGAGCATATAATCATGTGTGAAGATGTGGCTGTCCTTCTGATGCATCAGAGTATAAAAACTGGACAGGCATTTGGTCTCCAAGCCCTTTTGAGAGCAGATTTTATCAGCAGCCATTCACTGGAGTTCATAAAGAAAGCAGCAGGCAAACAGAAACAGACAAAAACAATGGTGCAGCAGCTGCACGGGTCATATGTACAGCTGCTGCTAAGGTGACCACAAACGTAACCTCCTCGTTTTGATGTGGGGCTGCCCGAGTTAGGACCCAGTGGTTTATCCCGTGTCATAGAGTATGTCCCCTCCTCATTTCCAGAGAGGAAATTCAAACTGAATCTGTGGATGCATCCAGGGATTTAGCCATCTTCAGACTATCTCTAGGAATAAAAGTAATAATGAATTTATCTAAAAATCAACTAACTCCTCACCCTCCCCTGCAATTCCCCCTGAAGCATTCACTGAATAATTTGCCAATTAAGAACTAGACAGTCCACAAGTTTGCTAGTCATTCATTTACAAAAAGACACAGGGCACCCATTTTAATGCTGCAGTCACATTTTAATCAAATATTAATCCTTAGAGGTCTTTGAAAGGAGGAGATACACTCTCTTTGACAAGCCCATTCTTAAAATAACTTTTTTGCTTTAACAGTTAACAGTTCAAATGAGAATGCAGCAGGCAAGTCATGGATTAAATAGTACCTTCAACAAATAGGACTCAGCGACATCGAGCAAAAATCAGAAAGCACAAGCTGAGGGGGATGGGACAGTAATCAGGACATGCATTAACTTTTAAAGTTTGCCATTGTCCAATTGGTTTTGGATAGCGTGTATGACAGCGCAGGTCATCCACTGGAGCAGGCACCTTCAGACTAGGGGCTGCAAAAGCTCAATGCCTCCTTGCAGCAGTAGTTCCATGAGGAAATGTGACTTGATCTAATTTTGGAATCTGGAAAAAAGACAAACATCAGGAAGGAAGTTTAAAAATATTTGGAAAAAAGTCCTTTCAGAGAAAAAGGAAACTCAAACCAGATAAATTCAAATAGCAATAAGTCAGCATCAGACTGCTGTGACATGTCTTTTTGGAAATAGCACATAAGGATTGCTTGCCCCTCTCCGGAACATTTAAGACAGGGAGCAGGAAGTCATTACTACCTTTGGATGGGTTTAGCCTAGTGGTTTCCAGTTGCCTCTGTATGTACGGGTACGGCAGACCTCCATTTGTGTCCAACACACATCAAACTCTGCTGAGTTAGGTCTGCGCAGAGCTCCATACACCCTCCCTTCAATTTCAGACAATACTATCTATAGAAACACCGTTGGCACAGAAGTCTGGAATACTCCAGACCCTACAGATGATCAAAGCTAACAGACAGGAGATCTGCTAAGAAAAAGAATCATAACAAAGGAAACTACTTTCAGGTTTCTGGTATAAAGACACAAACCCTAATTCCACATGAATTTTCAGTACTGTGCATACACTGCCAGCTAGCACAATCCCCTGTAGGTTTCTTCAGGACTACCCATGCTAATAGGGAGTACTTGATAAGGCCTCACCTGTCCCTTCCTGGAAGATCAGGATCACTCAGTCAGCTCCCCTGATTCACCTGGTAAATACAGTCTCTAAGGGACTACTTTGCTGAGTCAATTCATCATTTAACTTTATTTTTTAAAAATTCTTAGGTCACAGAGAAATGAAATTAAGACTTTATTAGCTAACTTCCAGTTGTAGGAGAGTAAATCCTCATTATGTACTAAAATGGTCTAATTTACATTACAGTGATTCTCAGATGGGTGAATGGATGCATGTTTACCTCACAATGACCCCAGAGGGCACAGGTTTCCTCCCATTCTCACTTTGTTCTCCTCTCCTCTTCCTCCCTCCCCACCCCTCTTTTTCTCTGACATCTTTGTAAACAGTACAGAATTTATTTTGAGCCAGTGGAAAGGGGGAGAATGGGCAGTAAGCAGAGCAAAGAGGGTTACCACCTTCTCCTTTCTTCATCTCCTCCTCCTGCACAGCAGCAAGCCAAACTACAACAGTAAAGTCAGAGGAAGGAAAAAGAACAACATAAAGCATTTGAAAAACACCCATTCTGAAAATCCTGGTTTTCAAGGAAAGGTGCTGAAATGTTAGAATTCGCAAATATAACTGAAGAGAAAAGAGTTCCAACTAGTCTTTCTAAAATGAAAGAACACTGGCTCTATGTTCCTTTCCCTCTCTGTGTGTGAGATGGGCACAAGGGTCAAAGAGATTTCACATATAAGGAAGGGGAACAAAATCCATACACCAACCTTCTTCCATGCTGCTGTTGCTAAACTTTAAGTACAACTTCTCCTATGAATAATTCTATAAATTGCAGACATTTTGAGTATACCAAAAGACAGTCTATCCCAACCCTCTTTTGCTCTAATATGCTCCAACACTCTGCTGTGATCAATTTTCATTTCATAAACTAAACAAGGCCCAGCTGGATAAATAATGAGCATAGACAGCACTGTAGGAAGTGGTTATTTATCCTAAATCAACCCTCAAACAACCTCATACCCTCTTTCTTGGAATAAGTGTAGTGCTGGAATTTCACATTTCAGCAATACAATCTATGTCTTCACCACAAATGCTAATTATAGAGCTCAGCTGCTGCTTCTTCTCTTTTTAAAGCAATTTACCATTGTTCTCATACAGTCTAGCGTTAACTCACCTATATTTTCAGCTGAGTAATGTATCCCACACTTCCTGACCTGAGCTGCTACGCGGTATTGCTGTATGGTCTTTCAGGCAATGTAGTAGTGAAGCCCATCTGTAGTCATATTTCTGCATTGCCAAAGTTCTGTGCAATCATGGTGCAGTCAGTCTGTTAATTTTCCCTCTGACATGTGCATGTCAGTACTAAATCTCTGCATCTGTAAAACCCTTTGGGATCCCTGACAAAGAAGGACTCTATGTAAAGGTCAGATTAATAACTTTCTTCTTGAGCAAAAACATTTTAGGAGAATTTAAAGAGACATGCAAGTCTAGCATTCTGGAAATTCTCACAGCTGCTGTTTGCTACCAAAACTCTGTGCTGCTTAGAGTCATGTGTGTTCACATGATCTGCTAAGCTGGGAGCTGAGGGCTGTCTCTTGCTCTTGAACTTTTCCCTCCTGCACTTTAAGATCTGCCCAGCAATGCTTTTATTGTATATTGCTGAGTACATGAGCACGCATGTAAAGGGCATGTGATGGCTGTCACTTCTAAACGGTTTATAACTAGTCTGTCATTTATTACCATTTCTTTGGGTATTGAAATAAATTCATTAAAATTTCAGGTCTTCTTTTTTAAAAACAATCAAACCAAAACCTAAAATGCAACTTAGACCATACTTTGCCTTACACAGCAACCACAGACAGAGTAAAGGAACCACATGTTCAGTTTGCATTATTTCTAGATATGAAAATATGTATGCTAATTATCTTTAGAGAGTATATCAATTTTGCTTTTCCAGGACTCAATAAATGGAACATACCTCATACAGGCTATAATGTTTTCAAGATTTATTTAAAGGCTTGGACAGAATGGAATACTAATAATATCGTTGCAGGCTTCCCGTGAGCAACAAACAAAGCATTAACTCCTTAGAAATACATGAAGCTTACAAACTGAAACTCTGTCCAACCCTACAGTGATGAGCATTTAGAAATAAAAGCAATCATTATAAGAATAACATAACCCATCCAAGTCCACAGGTCAGACAGCTTTCTATGCTGTGTTTTTACAGGAACTGTGGCATCAGCATAGGGCATTACAGGGGGATTAATGACTAGCTGGAATTAATGGCCTTGGGGCTATGCCTGAGGCAATCAACTCCTCCCACCTACTCACTAATCCCAGGAGATACTGTAGTCTCTGTTGGAGCATTAACAGCCAACTTTTTTATAAAATCCTTTCTGCACAGGATTTTTGTGCTTAGATTATTTGGAGGACTTTATATATATATATATATGTGAGCAAAAATACAGTGAATTAGGGAGAGCATATTGAGGTGAAAAGCAGTATCAGTGCCTTCAAGACTATGTTTAATGGGAACAAATGTTCTCAGATAACAAAGAATGCAAATGGGCTTGTATTTTTGATCACATGCTCTCTGTATATTTGAGGTGTGAGCTATATTGCCTTCTGTTAGTCTTCCAGTCCTCCGGCTCCTTCAGAAAGTCTGTGCTTCACCCCTGCTCAACTTCCTTATTTTGCAACACCCCACACCACTACCACTACTATCACCACTGTTGTATATATGCCACAGAATCTTTTGGATAGGTGCTAGGCACTTTCAAAATTGGCCATAATGCATGTACAACAAAGATAACAACCATTTTAGTCATCATTGCCATGAAGTTATTAGCACACTACAGTTCTTAATTTGAAAAAAAAAAATAAAAGAAAAAGGTGATACATCGTATGTTACTTTAATTCCTGGCACAGTCCTCAGTTACACTTTTTTATTCCTCACCCAAAAAACTCCATTTGCAAGCATTCACTGCCTGCCTCTTGGCATAGACAGCAAATACATTACAGACTTTCAGCACTTAAACTTGCATGAAGTATCGACTGTTCTTCTCAGGTGAGTTCACCAAAACTGCAAAAGACCCTTCAGATCTGGACCCTGGATATTCTCTTCCCCAGAAAAGCATTGCTCTGAAGAATAATCCATTTGACTGAGATGCAATCTGGAATGTTGCCATTCACCACAGCAGTAATTCTTGACATGACTAGCAACAAATGAAATTGAGAGAGGTCTGTCTGACTACTGAGCACTACATACTAACTCTCAGCAACCTGAGCTCCACACTTCCATTCAAATACTCTCTACTAACATACAGCCTACCTATAGAGTAAAGAACTCAGCAATGAGAAACACTGTTATCACATGGTAAAAAAAATAGGCTGTCTCATGTGTTTAAGCTTCCAGCTTGCTTGCACGGTTATCAACCACTCTTGGTCAAATTCTCCACCAAATGCATGCAAGGGCTTTCCCACTGAAGCCTATGTGGTCTGTGCATACGTATCTAGATTATAGAGGACAAAGTTTTGATTCTTGTAGCCAAATGCTGAAAATTTTCATGATTACATTTAATTTTTTTAAGCTCCTGAAAAATCTAATCTGTGCTTGTGTGTTCAAAGACACAGATCCTGTACCAGAACATGGTACTGGCTATAACAGTTAATTGTGTATGTAGCAATACAGCAAAAGTAGTAGCAGACATGAACCAACCATATTTGCCACCCTGTTGTTTCAGAATTGTCCACAGATTACTTTAATATTAAAGGCATAGATCTGTACTGAAGTATCTCCCCACTGTGAAATGGAGCTGGCAATTTCATCACTGCTTATCATGGCCTGGGGAAATTGTGCATTTGTGTGCAATTATCAGTTTTCCATAGCCTTTCACTGTCTGCAGATTTTTTTGTTGCAGTGATGGAGATGTTACTGGGATGGTTAACTTCCTTCCCCTCAGAAAGAGATAAAAGCTGAAATGACAGAGTTTCTGGCAAGAGAATTTCTGGCAGAGGAAGCAAAGTAGGAAATGCAGCTCCTGATATAATACAGCCCACTCTGTCTCGTCTAAGAGGCTTGCTGCCTGGGTATTTCTCAAATCTCTTTGCTGGATGAAAAATTGCCAAGGTTTAAAACATCTGAAGCTTTCCTGTTATGAGAATTATGTGCTTTACAGATCATGATAAATCCTGACTAAAATATGAAAGTGTCAGTGTTTCAAACAGCTCCTTTCCTTCAGTGAGGTTACATTTACAGTGCAAGGAGTGGACTTGAATTACAGGGTCCTTTTTCTCTCGAACAGACTGAAAATATATGTATATATTGTATAAACAGTGTTCAAGCACCAAACAAAAATGATGAGAGACACCTCCCTGAAGGAATTACTCAGTCCCTCAAGAATTTTCCTTGCATTATTCCTCACACCTTTCTTTCTGTCTCCTTCCATCCTCCCACCACTCATCATCTGTCCAGGGAAAATAGTGCCAGGTTATTTAATGGCCTTG
The DNA here is from genome assembly GCF_929443795.1 of Astur gentilis. Lineage (NCBI taxonomy): Eukaryota > Metazoa > Chordata > Aves > Accipitriformes > Accipitridae > Astur > Astur gentilis. Next base: position 31,608,110 of record NC_064880.1, read on the forward strand.
TTATCACAAGAAGTTGTTATGGTAAGTTGAGAAATGGGGTTTGTATGGACTTGTGGTGAAAAGTGCAACCTGAGACTCCACCCCTTCTGCTCATAAGTTCAGCTGGAGTCACTGAGGAAATACAAAACAGAGGCAGGAACACAGAGTTTTAAAAAGGGCATTGGCAGCGTAGTACTATGTAAGGAACAACTACACATACTGCTCTGCCAGCTCAAACTGGAAAGCTAATTGGGACATGGCCCAAGTGTAGTACAAGAAGTCACACTATACTTCTCCCATGGCCTTGATCTCTGTCGCAGATGCTAAAGGTGAATTCTACATTTTATTGCTCACTCTTCCTTTCAGTGATTGCTCCCTCCATCTTTTAGTTATTTGTTTAGTTTTTCAGCACAAAAAAATCCTGGCATTGCCATTATGGGCTCTGAGCCATCTGAGCAATCTTCTTAAAATACACTACCACATCATCCATATGGTTATCCAATATGTAACTATTTACTTTCCAGAATAATAACAGAGAGGTAACAAAAACTGTTAAAAGCTTCACAAAACTTCACAAGGCATTATCGCCCTAATTAGAAGTCTATGACTTTCACTGAATAGCAGAGTTATAGACATCAGTCTGCATGATCCCTTTTTTGAACATATTTTCATTATAAGTCTCCCTTAAACAAGACTGAAAGATCAGACGAGTGGTTGTCCTTAGGAGCTACCCATTTGACATCATTGTTATGTGTGTCCCAGCAGAGTTTGATGCCATGCACTTCACTATATTCTGGAAGAAATCCACTTCAAACAGCATTTAGCAAGGCTGGGAAGACTATCTGAAAGCTAGAAGAAGAGATACCAAGGAAATTCCTTTCCAGGTATGGTCTTCTTCCATAATAGCTTATAACTGTTAGATGGTTTTCAACACCGGTTCCAAGATTTGGTTAGAGGACCCATCAAGCTATAAAATAGTTATACTTGTAAGCTGTAATTGGTACTATTTCTTTTATAGTCAACTTACATGTAAAATCCTCTTGCCCCCTCCAGAGATTCATTGTTTCCCTAGAAGAAAATGATACTTGGATGAGAGTTCACTTTGTCGAGACAGTTACCACGTATATTCTCTTCACAGCATGTGCAACACTGTCCAAGGGCAAAGTTGTTTATCACAATTTTCTAAGTGTACTTCAGGTGGTAACTGATGCTGTGAAAGCACGTGAATTGACCTGTGACTGCTTTATACACTTTAGCTTGTGAGTTAAGGTTTTATGCCAGAAGTTGGTTGTGCTACAGAGTATTCCAGATGCAACTCAGTGGATGGATTAGTGATTATTGAACTTGTAGAAAAAATCAATGAGCTCTTAGGCCTGTATGTATAAAGCAAGATGGAAGCTTTTCTTGCATACTTCAAAGATCTACAGTTCTTAGGTCTCTCTGGATAGTTGTGAAATGGTATCTCCTTTTATCAGTAGTGACTAGAGCCCGGAAAGGAGGAACAAGAAGAAGGAAAGCTATGTCGCTCCTTGCCCTGGCCAGCAGAACTGGTAAGCTTCAATATGGGAACACAACATATTCATTGCAGCAACACAGCAGTACACTCTCTCCTTTGGTATCACAGAACTTAAAGGGCCTCAGTTTTCTTTTGCGACCAAGACACAGATAGTAGAGGCCAGACTTTCAACCTTGAGTGTAAGTTGTACTGCTTTGTAGACAGAAAACTAGAAGAAATGCTATTTAATCAAAACAGTTTGAACCCCTATGATTATATTCAGGCATTTTTCTCAGGACTGCCTTTTGTTTGTGTAAGATACCACCACAGGGCTCATGCTGGTTTAAGGTTTCAGGCCCTGCCTTGGTAACATTGGTTAATAGGAGCTTTTCTATTAAACTTAATGGGAGCAAGAATATTTTGTGTGATGTTTGCCTGAATATCGTAGGTATAAGCAAATTCAATACACTGAAATTGGCATCAGTGAGCCCCCTGCAGCTCTGAAAGTGCAGGGCTTAGGGTCCATTAGCACACTTTTTTCTAAAGTACAAGAAACTATAATTAGCATAAATTTATTTACTAAAACTGAAGGTGGAAATTAAGACCAGGCTGGAACCTAGTGAAATAGCTTACAGGTAGCAGTGAAACTCCCAGCATAATCAACAGATAAACTTAGAATTTCACTCTAGAGGAAGAGGATGTGCCTTGTTTTGACTAACGGAAACTGCATCCAAGACCAAGTTCAGGCTACAAAAACGCACTCAATAGACTTTTGTCTCTTCAACTAAAAAGGAAACTTAAAAGAAGCAGTAATCTAAATCCAGTTTTGTCATATGCAATACAATTCACTTAGCACCTAATTTAAGTGTGAATGTATTATGAAACTTCACAGAAACACACGGAAGCAAATGCTTGTTTTAAGATCACAATATGAACACAACAGTAGACTATCTTAGCAGACATTGCACTTCTAACTGTTCAAAATAACTTTGGTAGGAATCTTTACAAATTATGTCCAGTTACAAGAAAATGAAAACTACTTACTTGTTTCATTATCTTTGTAAACCAGAATAATCTCCTGCTGCTCCAATGAACACAGACCACAGTAAAAAAGTATGTCTCTATTTTACCAACAGAAGCCCAACTCTGTTAAGAGGAGCCAGATTGATTATATTATTGTGTCACATGTGAAAGAAGAATACTTCACAGAACAAAAATACAGGAATCTTTGCTATGGTGTTTACAACTTAATACCACATTGGATACATTAGAACAGAAGTCACAAGGTCAAAGAAATCACCAATCCTCTTTGCTTCCTGTTGCTGTACAGCTTTCCTCTCTTTTTGTATTTGTTATTTTCTAAGTCAGACTGTTAAAGCTATGGGTTCCCAACGGGACCTCAGCTTCAGGGGCTGAGTACAACTGAGAGCCTGTGTGATCATGCATATGCATATTTTGTACAAAAATAAACCCTCTACTTGGTCCACGTTTCATCTGCCAGTTGGCCGGGTTGGTTATTTATTCTGCTGGGAAGAATGAGCACCCTTTTTGCCATAAAGCCTTACCTTCCCCTTTCTCCATTCCCACCTATCATTCTTGTAGTGAAGTTGCAACTGTTAATACATAAAACTTAACTTCTGTTTTGGCTAAGGCCTACACAAAATATCTGTGTCTCAAGACCTGAAACTGGCCCACATTCTGAGTATTTTAGTTCTGTGAAGGGGACAATAGCCATACAACTATCCCTATATTTTTCAATTGCCACAAAAATAAACCATTTGTAGACTAAACGCATGCAGGCTACTTCTGTTTCGAAGGCTCCTGTTATTATATTTGGCCATACATACACTATAAAATAAATGGATGTTACTCTGTATCTTTACACTTAACTTTACCAAGTTCCTAACACTGAAGCATCCTTCACTCCTCCTTTCTCATATTTCATAAATTTGTTTGCTTGAAGCCCCTATCTTTTCCTAAAAATAACTAAATAAATAAAGCATTTTGGGGGTTTTTTTAGAAGTGCTTCCAAATTTCCCTTTCAGACTGCACAGCAAGACCTGTCTTGGATTTCCCTGCCTCTTTCCCTAAAGCCGTGAGAGAGAGCCTGAGATTCCACATCAATAGCTTTTACTATATATTTTTTCACTTTGAACAAAGCATCACCTTAACATCTGAACAGTAAAATTCCACCTTTCTTTTTTATTTTCCCATGCATTATTTAAACATGCTGCTTTGAATTCTACAGTTAGGGTATTCCTGGGTAACTACAATCAACATCTTTTATTGTCTGATACAGCAGGAAATGTGGACTATCCAGGATAGTTTCACACATTTGTTTACTGTATAGTAGCCTCAATTTAAATATTATAATCTAATTTAGTAAAAAATGAACTGAAATCAGATTTACTGAAAAAACTTCTCAAATTTAATTTTCAGACTAGCAATCAATGCTTATTCAGTTTCCATCTTATCCCTGCCTTCCCTTTTTGCAGATGCTTAAGTGACACTAAATTAAACAATTGCATAAATTTTAAAAAATGTAGGAAAATTACCAACTGCATTTAATTCAGGAATAAAAAGGTCTAGAGAAATTACTCTTTATGAGCATTTTTCTTGACAGAAAGAATAAAAAAATGCAAAAATTCTCATGGCAAAAGTAATATATATATATCTATTTGTGGCATTCTGTCTTTCAAATCATTTTGAAACGTAAGATGACAGAAATGAAGAAGGGAGATCTCACTATCATCTCACACAAAACCTTACTCAATTTCTGAGATATGACTGTTAGGATTAAATATTAAAACGTCTTCAAAGAACAAACTATGTTGAGACACAGTAAGAAAGCCCATTATTATTCACAGACATAAACAGTATCAAACTATTATCTGCTTAGTATTATACTTAGCTCCATTATATTTCCCCTAAATCTATCCAAAATAAAAATACAATCGTGTAAACAACAATAATTACAACAGAAGGAAACAAAAAATAAAGAAATCTTAAACTTACATTGATGTGTTATTATAGGTCCTGCACAGCAAGTAGCCCTAAGGGTACATTTTAGGTTTTTTATCCATGCTCCGTTCTTGTTGCTGATGTGACCACTTAGGCACATGGTCAAGTTGCAATCAGCTTCTCTCTTAGTGATGTATGAGAGCTGTGCTGATTTATCTAGTCCTTCTGCAGCAGATTAGCACTAATGTTTCTGCTTCTGCATCCTACCTTTCTTTAGCCGTAGACTCTGCATTATCATTGGCGATCCGAATTAAAGAGCCAGTGGATGTAGCACAATTTTTTGTCTTTCTGAAACCATTGCAAAGCAGGTAGTCTCACACAAATACCATGTTTTAATCCACTGAGCCTCTTTTTTAATATCTTTGGTGAGAACAGTAGTCAGAGATACAGAAGAATGGTTCCAATAAGTCTGCTACAGTCTTTTTGTGATTTATTCTGTTAAAGGAATATTCTCCTATGCAGATGCCCCCAGGCAAGAGATGACTGTAATACACCAACATTTCAGCCAAAAACATGGAATTTTCACTTTGTAACACAAAGGTATTATATGCAGGCAGTGAAATTCTAGTTTATCCCAAAGAAGAAAGCAATTTGAAATTAATTAATGCAAAAAGGCTTATGAAAAAAAGCAAGTTAAGTACCTTATATGTTAAAGGTACTTAACATATAAACTCATTTGGTTAAAAATTATTTCAGTGCCTTACAGTGTATGAGTTCATCACGAATTCTCTTTTCTCTTTAGGATTGACATATTTTACACTATGGGATTGTCAAATTCAGCTGTTAAAAGTATTACAAAGAACCTGACTGAACCTTGTTGTTACTATTTTGACTTTCCAGTAAACAAGTAGTATATTAGCAGTAAAATGCAATTGTTAATTCATGATCTTTTAAATTCAAGACACCATGAGACACAGCTGTTTAAATTTTCATTAGGACTTTGAAAAATATTTAGGAAAAATGGATGTCTTAGACCATCTAGTCTTAAAAATGTGAACATTCTGACAAGTTTGCTTACTGTCAAAATGACTCACATCACTGATGTTCCTAGCTGCTACTCTTTCTGATCACAGAAGATAAGCATTCCTCTCTGGGTTTAAGAAACAAATGCCATACCTGAATATTAAACAAGAAATATGTGCCACTTAAACATTAGTAATATTTGAATAGCAGAAAAATTTCAGCTACTCATAAAGACCTATTCTCTTTCTATTATCAGCATTCATTTTAGAAAAACAGTACATGGAGCACCTTACCCTAAACAGGAAACCAGGAAAAAAAGAAAGTAGGAAATAGAATTAACTCATTACTTCATAATAAACCCTAAAATAAAGACGGGCTATTTTTGTTCGAATATGAAAGTCTGTTGTGGCAAAATGTGGCAACATCCATTGCAAAGTTCTTTCTGGATTTTACATATGCTTATTTTTACACCTGCCGTGGGAGCACAGCAACCTTGGGGACAGAATGTAACAAAGACCTAAGCATGCTCACTAGAACAGGATTGTTACAAAGGCAGTTTTAGATCTAGGTGCGGGACTGCACATACTTCTTCAGGCTTCCCCAGCTTTCCTCCTCTTTCTGTGTGTTATTGATAAGGAATGAAATGGGTGACTGCAGAAGGGCATCCAGAAGCCAGAGTGAGACTGTCCTGAGGAAAGTTACCTGAAAAAAGAGTTTTAAAGCATCCCCAATGCTAAGCTGCCAGCAGCTGGCTAAATGGAAACACTGAGGACCTGATGTACCTTCAACCTCATGCCCTCCCAGCCTTCACGCAGCTCCTTGCAAATGCTGAGTTAGCATCTTATGATTTTGAATTTGATAAGTCTCTCTGGATGACAGGTGCCTACCACCACACAATCAAAGAACTGAAGGTCTCTATTTCAAGAAAGATAGAGGCAGGGTGCTGCTCTTCCATCTTGCTTTGAATTGTCCTCAGGACTGGACTCATCCAAAGAGCAGTAATTCTACTTTCAGTTGCTTTCTCTGGGGAATGAGATTCAAATTCCCAACTCTCGTGCCTCAGGACAGTGTCCTAAAGAAATAGCTCTACTCCACTAGCAGTGCGTCAGCTAGGAGTGCTCATCCCCTTCTGTGGTGAAACGTGCTACAATACCAAAAAAGAATTCAAGATTCACTACATCAGAGACGGGACAGAACAATGCTGACCTTCCCAACAGGCTTCCACCAACAAAAAAGAGCATGATGTGGATGTGCCAAAGAAAAGTGATGTTAATTCTAACAGCAGTATCAGTTGTAAGGACACTTTCTCACCAAGAACTGAAACAAAATTTGGACGCCATGGTTTCATGTAGGTCTTTGCTATACTAGGAAAAAAAGTACTTAGCCAAAACACTGAAATCTAGTGTAGAAACAGCGTTGGAGCTGCTATTACAGGTACACAGAGAAAATTACTCTAAAAAAGAATTCAACTCCATTTTAAACATATCAATCTTTTTGCCCCCAGACTCCCATTAAAAGTTTGTTCTGGAACCTCATTGCTCTGATGGTTAGACAGAAACTTTTAATGTACACTCCAGCTGCATTAGTACCCACTTGCTCCTGAACAGCTTTTTTTCCCCTGAATGGTGGTCTTATGTATTTATAGACAGCAATCGTATTCCCTATCAGCTTTCACATCAACAGACTAACCAAGACATGCCCTTTTAGTCTTATCATATAAAATAGAAACTCCATCTCCCTTACCATGGTAATCCTTCTCTGCACCTATCTCAGTTTGAGTTCATCTCTTCTAAATGTGGGTAGGCAGAACCATATATACTATGTTCCACTCAAGGACTTACCACAGAATTTATTTTAGTAGACCAAACAAACTGTGGTTTTAATACACGGTTGCAAGAAAATTTAAACCTCCTACCATGTCATTGCCAGCAGCTAAAAACTACAACAGATTTATCTGTGATGGAATTCTGACATATACCAACTAGGATGTGTTAATATGTATTTTCTCTGCTACACTACACAAGGCCGTGAAGTAAGAATAAACATCAATCTGCATTGACTTATGTCAAGCAAAAATATGAATATAACATTACTGCTGGCCCACTTGCTTAACTCCCAATTATTTACTGAAACAAAATGTTGGTTTGATAACATAACTTCCAGTTCTCTCAACAAATTGGTTTCATATCTACTCAGCAGGGAGAAGAAAGAATAGACATCGTATCACTGTTTGCCACTAAAAAGCATCATCTGTCCTTCCAAAGCCCCAGTGGTTTGCTTAAGTGTTACACACAAGCTATGCAAATGACACACTAATACTTCAAACATGCAAATGGATTATATGTATTTCTACAGGAAATTACTCAAGGCAATTGAAAGTGTAAAGTCAAACTAATTATCATCTATAATTGAAAACATGCGAGTAACTTTTAATCAAACATGACTTCTCTACTGAAAAAAACCCACATTAAAACCTCACTAAAAGGCACAACAGCTAATTGGGGAAAAAAAGGAATGAACAAAACAATGTTTTGTAAAGAGGGTGTTGCTCAGGAAAAAAAATTATTTAAAAAGCAGATTTGTAAATGTATTTCTAATTTATTCTTGATTCCAAGCCCACTTCAATTTCAAGCAAATAAATACATGCAGGTAAAAAAATTATACAGGTTCTCAAAACCACAGATAAGATATCAGAGTGCTTGTTTATGCAAGTAACTGATTTGTTTAAAATGTCAAATATTAGACTGAGACAGGCAGGAAGTATTTTGGAGGTTAAACGATCAGTAAGATTATTCTCTGGGAGACATCTAAAACCTAGCAAAAACTACACAAAAAAAACCCCACAGAATGTTTAAGCCACAGTCTGAGTACCATCACAGAAAGGGCACCCAGCTGCTTGTGCTGAGGCCCCAAGAAAGCATAGTAAAGGGCAATCTCTTCAGTTAAGAGTCTGTGCGTTCAAGAAGTGTTGCATATGATACACCTGGATGTTTATATCTTGTTCAACCATTCAACAATCATCAAAAACATTTCAGGAAACAAAAACATACTATCTTCTCACTTTGCCTATGGAGAAAGCAAGAGGGTAAAATTAAATGCCTTGATCAAAACTGCAAAGACTTACAATTTCATGAGATGGGTTTCTATGACCTGTCTTTCCGCACCTAGAAATCACAATAGCTGCATAGCAGAGCTGGCACATCTTGCGCTTTCCAAGGGGAAGAACACAGGAACGTACTTGGTAGTCTGTCTAACCAGTGACAGCACATTCCTCCTATGGAGCACGGCCATGATATGGAAAAATTAAGGGAATATACTACAAGTTTCAAACGCCCAACTCAGAGTTTGCCCTACATTTTAACCTCGGTCAGCAAATTATCCTAGGGATAATACAATTTATGCCAGCAAAAGCTCTTTTGCAACTATTCCTTATCCTCCATTAAGCTAACTATACCACACAAACCCCCTGTTTTCCCAACCTAACACTATGACATTTTCCCCACAACCCTGCCAGCAAAATTTTAGTATAGACCTGGCTTTAGTGAATAGAAGACCAAATAATCAATAATGTTTAGGGAAAATGAATCAGTAGGAACACTTTAACCCCAAGTATCCAGTTTACATTTCAAGGCACTCTGCAAGAAAAACAACAGGGAAAACCAAGAAAAACACTCTGCAAGAAAAACAGGGACCTTTCTTTCAAAATAAAAGTTGAAATGGGATTTGAAATACAGAGATCCCTAAAAACCAGGGGAGTCTACTACCTGCAAACTGCACAGGTCACAACGTGGGCTATGTAAGCAGCAAGGATCAACTAAGAACAAAATAGAAGAGATTATATGCTGTCCCATGGGCTACAGAACCCACTTGCCAAACAACACTGCACTGAGAATCACTGGAAAAAGCTGAATAGATAGAAAGCACAAGCCTATATCTTATCCTCCTGAATAGCTAACAATCGGCCTCATGTTTTTCCTTAGAACAACAGCTTTACAATGAGACTGAATTTCTCACTTTTCTCAAAATGGCCCTGTATGTCTGCTTGCATTTTAGTGTCAGTGTTGTGAAATGTCTTTTTCCACTTCCCACATCAGATCAGACTACAGGTTGAAGACAAAATAAAGGATGACAGTTATAAACTGTCTTACTGCATGGCAACATAACATTGTAAGTGTTTTATTCCTTGCTTTCCCTTAAAGAATCTTTGGCATGCTGAATCTATCATTAAATGTATATTTAATAACCAAGAGAGATAAACTTAGCTTTAAAGCCTTCAAACACAGCCAGATGAAATAGCTTCCTCAATTGAGAATGGTACATCTGGCCACTGGACAGATAACAGCCTCACAAAAAGATGTTTAGCTTCAGAAAGCCCATGTGTAAAGGCCATTGTAAGACACATTTTAGACCACACTTAGAAAAAACATAAGAGAAGGTCAAAACCCAACTTGGGTGAAGAGAACAGGGAAAAATTGTTTTGGCAAATGCAGACAGCTACCCTAGGTATAGAGGTAACATTACATACAGTGAATGTGGGACTGGTTTCTTACCCAGAGATTAATGCCATGAGTTGTTCATTAGGTATTATAACTCTCTCCACCTGCAACTAAGTTTGGAATAAGTAAATCTAGATATACTAAGTACACTGTTTCTTTTCAGTGGGGCATTCTTATAACATTTTTCTTTGTTTTTAACAAGCCTGGATCTGATTATGAGAACTCGTGGTACTTAGTGCATTTTTTTCACTTTTCTGTCCAGAAAAGCTTTTATAAGTTTCTGGTTCCTAGCATCATCCTCTAATCTCAATCAGTAAGACTTGTATAAGGCAGTTTTCTCAAAGAAGTGTGCTGCAAAAGGTAAAGGCAATCATGCACTAGTAAAAAGCCAAGAGTCCAAAGAGGAGATGGACCTGCTACTGAAACGTTATTGAAAAATGAGATATGGTTGTTTAACATTACTGCATTTTGGAAATCAAAGACACTGCGAGAACATAAATGAGTAATCATCAGGAGGCCAACAAGCATCAAGTTTGTTGAGTGGGCACAGAAATAAGAGCTACTTGTTTCAGCCATGTCAGAGGGATGAGCACAACATTAATAATCAAACTTCTGATGAGCAATTTCATTCTGAAAACAGAATAAAGTTGCTTAGTGTACTTTCACTTGAATATTTACAGAAATCCTGCATAGAGAGATTAGAAATAATTTTTACTAGTCATTGAAATCAACTATGCATATTTTGAATGCTGCAGCTTCTTCAAAATATAGTGTAAAATTGTTATATTTCTGCTTTATCCTCCTGACCTTGATTAGCTGCTACTAAGCAGTTAGCCAGTCAATTTTTGACTGGAGAACAAAATGTGACAGGAAGCAAAAAGGTAAAGTTGGAGGTGAGTCTGGGGTCAGTCCTTCCTCATGCCTTCTTGCAACATGGGCACAAAGGGATACTCCACAAACTCCATAACACATCTGCAATATGTGGAAATACATACTTTATCATATTCCAGAGTAATCAACAGTATTCACTGAGACAATAGATCATTCAGAATTTATGTTTTTTATTTATTTAATGATGTACATATTGAGAGAGGGGCAAATGTAGGAGAATAATAATCATGGTAAGAGGTCATTGTGAGGCAGTGCCAATAAAAACCTTAATTTGCTTTAATTTAAATGTTAGCAGATGTGCCAAAGAATAACGGAATGCAGGTTGCACCAGTTTATGCTGTGGTGAATTTTGTCGTGGGGCAGCGAGGAATAACCCAGGAGAGGAATGAAAACAGGTGGGTAAGAGAGAAAAAGAATGGAATTATACATGCTTGTCAATACCTTATATTCTAATACACTATTCTTTCTTTCATTTGAGAGTGAATTTTCACAATTGATTCTGTAAACCTTTTCAATATCAGAACCGCAGTAATTTTCCCCTATTTTCCATCCAATGCACATGGATGGCATAATTTATACCACCACTAAACACTTTAGTTCAGAGCAGGCTGTATCTAGGACCATGTACTAAGGTACCTTTTAATTAATATAAAACTAAAAATACTTGGAAATGACTTTTCAAGAGTGAAGCAGTAAATATCACTACAGTTAGATCAGAAAGCCCTCACTCATAGTTAACAGAAACAAATCTGTAAAGCAGCAAAACTGATTTAACCGAAGTTGGAGGCTTTACATGTGGGTTGCTGTTGGTTTTTTCTTTTAATCACTAAAGTAGTGGAAGAAAGGAATGCAGTAGCTGTCACGTATTTGGATATCAGTAAAATATTTAATAGTCATACCTCATCTTAAAAAACCTGAAAATGCCTTGGGTAGAAGCACTGTCATGCAAATTAACAATTGGCTAAATGACTGCAAACAAAAGATAATGAAACATGGCAACTCATAAAAAGGAGGTGTCTAAAGAAGTACTAAAGGGCTGGGTTCTGATTTTTTTTTATTCATAATCTCAAAGGGATAATAAACAACTTGATAACATATTATGAAAACACTAGAGGAGACAATAAAAATACTGGACAAAAAAAATATGTAATACATAAGTGTCTAGGGAATTAGCAATGCTGATTCTGATTTCCATTCAGAAAAATTCAATGGAGACATCATTTATGTAGAGCTAGTGAGCGAGCAAAGTCTAGAAAGCAATAATCCTGAGCATACTTGGAGTATACAGCACACCTCCCACTGCCATAATTTCTTAGCTCTGCATAGTTATTTATGTAAGTTTAACTACAGTGACAGTCTTTCTTAATACAATAGCAAAATGCTGTTATCTCAATAATTATCAAATTCTGGCATGTAAAACTGATAGTAAACATCAGATTAGGTATGTTCCAGATATACATGAAAGACAGGGTCATAGAAATTTGTGAGAGCTCATACAAAAAAACATGAAGGCATGTCAGGAAAATTAAGAACAGTTACATGATTATTATTTTTTAAGTTATGATAAAACATAGACAAGACCACAGTGTGCAAGTAGTGAAGGACATAAATACTGAGAACAAGGAGAAATCATCTCTGGGGTATGAAAGCAGTACACACAAGAACCAAAGAATGAACTCTGAAAACAAATTTCGGAGGGGTGTCCTGGTTTCAGCTGGGATAGAGTTAATTGTCTTCCTAGTAGCTGGTACCGTGCTATGTTTTGAATTCAGTATGAGAAGAATGTTGACAACACTGATGTTTTCAGTTGTTGCTCAGTAGTGTTTAGACTAAAGTCAAGGATTTTTCAGCTTCTCATGCCCAGCCAGCGAGAAAGCTGGAGGGGCACAAGAAGCTGGCACAGGACACAGCCAGGGCAGCTGACCCAAACTGGCCAATGGAGTATTCCATACCATGTGATACCACATCTAGTGTATAAACTGGGGGGAGTGGGGGCAGGGGATCACCGCACAGGGACTAGCTGGGTGTTGATCGGCAGGTGGTGAGCAATTGCACTGCACATCATTTGTACATTCCAATCCTTTTATTATTGCTGTTGTCATTTTATTAGTGTTATCATTATCATTATTAGTTTCTTCTTTTCTGTTCTATTAAACTGTTCTTATCTCAACCCACGGGTTTTACTTCTTTTCCTGATTTTCTCCCCTATCCCACTGGGGGAGGGGGGGGAGTGAGTGGCTGTGTGGTGCTTAGTTGCTGGCTGGGGTTAAACCACGACAAGGGGAAATAGGAATAAATTTTTTAGTAGCATGTGATGCACTTGGCTGTGGAATGTTTCTCCAAAAGCAGCACCCATTCACAAGCCATTTGCCATGGAGACCTAAAATGTGCAAAGGCAAAACTTGAGAGAGCATACAATACAGACCAATAGCTCTCCAGAAGGGAGATGGAGAGAATGAACGGAATGAAAGAAATGGAAATAAAGATCTCATTAAATAAAGACATCATTTTAGTTCCAAAAGAAGGGACAGAAGCAGTCCTGCTCTTGAAGACCAATGAGGAGGAAGCATGACAGTATGCTATGCTGTTACACTCCATTTTTACGACACATAACCAGTTCATCAAGGGCTCTTCAACAAGCTTCTGTGAAATAGCAGGTATTGGTCATAGCATGAGAGAGAAGACATAGTATGTGGAGCCTTTTGCCACAGGCACAGCCAATTCTACTGTCCATTACCACAATGAAGTTAGTGTAGTTGGACAGGTTTGGCTTACTAACAAGAGTAAACACAACTTAAAGGAACTTCACCATCTTGTTTTAAGATTCCAAATAGTTAATCCATGCTGCTGCTCTCTCACCATGCAGAGTATCTGACAAAACAAGACCTTCCCCACACTTCTGTTATGCAGCAGTTTGTGATTAATGGCTAGTGTAAATAGATGAGCACTGCTGTGGGAGTAAAAATGCCAAGACAAAGGTCCCACTACAGAAGGCAGCACATTCATGACCAGTAATGCAGCACATGCCCTATTTACAGTTTGAAAATTAAACTAGCAACATTAAGAGATTTTCTTTTCTATAGTATCAAAACTTCAATACATGTTTCTATTTATTTTCATATTGCTGAGCAATCTCATTTTGGGGACAGTCACATGGGCACCTCTTACAGCAAATTCTACTCACACAAAGCAAGCCATTCAAAAATGTTCATGTAAAAAGAACACATCTAATATAAAGATAGCATTCATTATTACTTTAACAGCTTTAAAAGTAAGAGTTGCTTTTTCCTTCTGTATAAAGCTCTTTAGCATATTAAATTAACAATTTTCATTTGTACGTGTGGCAACAGCATTATCAGATAAGGAATATATGCATATGTAGACTGAAATAAAGAAGAGAAAGTTTTAGCAGTAAAGGTATACTTAAAAGGAAAAATCAACAGAAATGTTAATTGACAAGGACAGAATAAAAATGCTAAAGCTTTGCATTGGCTGGGCACAAGGAAGAATAGTCAATCACCATCAAGAATCTATTTCTTTCTAGACATTTGATATTATTTTTACATAAACATACTACCATAAAGGGTGAGCTTCACCATTGTTCTTTCTCAGGGGAGTAGGCAGATATAAAGTACCTCTCCATCTCCCTGCAAAAGCTACTTGCAACAGAACAGCATCACAAGGGTTGTTTTTTGTGGGTCTACTGTTTTCTCACACATTAAAAAGCATAAAATTCATACTAGCAGTGTGAATTTTTTTGTTAAATAAGGAGGGAAAACATAACTCATGGTCTGCTTCTGGATATCACAACCATTCATTACATTTTATTCAACACAGATTAACTCAGTTCTTATCCAAAGACATTGTCCAGTTAATGGATACCAGGAAAGGTAATTCATTCTGTAATGATACTTGGATTAACAGTATGGATGCCCATGTAAAATCAATCCCTTAGAGAATTCTTATGGTAGTAAAATCTGTATTCCTACCATTGCTAGGGCTCGAAGCATTTCCAGGATTTCCTGTGCCTCATACCTTTACATAATTTTAGAGTACGAAGGTGACAATAATTCATTCAAGTATCAATGCTTGCGGGTTGACTGGTAGCATGCATAATTTTCTGAAGTCGTATCAAGTAATTGTTCGGAAAGGTTAAAGGGCAGAAAATTCCACATTCTGTTGTTAAAACAGGAAAAGTCTGTCTCTTAGAATAAAATGACACAAAGTACATTTTGTATATGAGATCAGATGGAATTAACACCCTGTATAAGGCAACTCCATATGGCAGATGTATGTAAATACATCGGACAGAAACAACCTGCAAACATGAGAGTTTGATGTGAACTTCTGTTGTGATCTCAATGCATAAAATCTTTCAACCATACCACTGCAACAGCATAGGTAAATGCCCCAGCTATTACATGCTCAGATTGAAATGTAGCTCTTCTTTGATAAAGCATTACATGAAACAGGTACCTCCTCAGTAATCAAATCTGCTACTCCATCAGTGTATTCAGACAGATCTGCTTAACTGTTCACACTTTTACTACATTTCACTCCTTTAGCTCTGCAGAGCAAATGTACTAAGAAATACTAAGTGATGGCATAATTCTCACCAACTTCAACAGTGCAAGAATTATTTCCTAACTGATTGGTGATCCCTGGTTATCTAATAGGATCTAAATGTCACAGATAAACCCAAGGACAAATACCCAATGAACTCTTAACCAGAGATCAACAAAACCAGCATTAAATGCTAGCAGGAACAAAAGTGACAAATGCTAGAAAGAGAAACCATATTCATAAATGTGTGGAAGAGACACATACCAGAGAATTGCCTGAGAAATGATGGCAGAAAGAAAAAAGGCCTTTGAAAAATGTTTCATGCTTCTAGAGAGGATACAGGCTCGAAGGGTATTGGCAGAAAGAAAGAAGAGAGAAAATAAGCCTGTACTGAGCTTTTAATCTTTCCTTAATTGTACTGAGAGTTACCAGCATTATCCCCAGAGAGAATTAAGCATAAAAGCCTAAGTAACTCAAACAAGTTCTCTTACAACTCAGTCCTTTCAGAACAGCATGATTTCTTTGAAGGACTCAGTTTCTCAAAGACTAGGTCATACAAAAATCGTATTGTAATGCATATTTTTATTATACTAAAACAAAACTATGATATTGTACCTGTTTCCACTAACCTGTACTCAGGAATGTCTGGATAGGGTTTTGTGAAAATTAACAGAATAAAGTTTGTTTATTTTGGAAAATGAAGTGGTTAATACTCCAAGAAAATGGTTTGCATTGGTAGTCAGAAAAGATATTTTCAAAGGTCAAGAGAGAGGTGGAATACAAAATTAAATAGAAATTATTCAGGAAACGGTCAGAGGTTAAAATGTAAATAAACTGAATTATATCAGTAAGTACTAAATGCACGAAGGCAAGGTTTAATTTTAAATGCTGATTATTTATCACCCTCAAACAAATGGTATACAAGCCTGGCTTTGAGCTATGTACAGCATCTAGAAGAACAAAAGTATTTTATCCATGTAATTTAAAATGAACAGAAGTTCAGTCAGAAGATATTTAATGTGTAAATTTTTATTTGTGAGTTTCAGTTTTCTTTTAATTTCTTTATTTAAGATTTAACCGAGAAACTATTTTAAGCAGAGCTCAGAGGAAATACAAACTAATGGTCTTATCTAATCAGCCTTGAGATGGAAGATAAAGAAATTGAGCCTTAAGCATCATATCAGACTGATGGTATGAATCCACAAATTCTGACAAACCATTGATTTCAAGAGCCTGTAACAGAAATATTAGATGAAAACACGAATTCTGTGAACATTCACTTCATTACAGAGTATAAAAATACAGGGAGCACATGCCTTAGAAAGCCACCATGTCTTATTATGTGCTGTTCTTGGATATTTGTGGCATAAATAAGCATTCCCCAAAAGAAAAAAAATTAGCTATGAACAGGTTCTTCCATAAATCCCCTTAAGATTTAAACATTTCAGAGGGCCTGCAGGCCCCCTTGGGGCATATTTCAGGCCTGATATTTTCACATTGCTAGTAAACAGATTTCTAGGAATTTTGTAGCTTACTGAACTAAGGGAATTGCAGCAATACCCACTAACGCTGAGAACTGTTAGGTGTTGGAGTACCACTGCTCAGGTTGAAACAAGGATTGATTCAAGAGCAAGCACATGGATTATCTGGGGCTTTTTAAATCTCTTTCTCTTCTTGATATCTGGGACTGGCCATAGCCAGCGCAGATGACAGGCTGGGCCCTGTATTTCTTACTCTCTGCCACAGAAGAGAGGTTCCATATTCAGTTCTTAGTCTTTTATATCTTCGTTTTTAAGCATACCTCTGGGATCCCTAGAGTTTGTAAGGCTTTGATACAATTTACCTCAGTACAAGTATTGGGTTGACCATTTTGTTAAGAACCCCTGAACTACTAAGCCACAAAATCATTTGAATGATTCCAGCCTCATGCTCTCACATAGCATCAACTGTCAGTGGGTAGAAACTGATGCAGAAAGGAAGAGGGTAAAGAGGATTTAAACCTACCGGTAACAGCTTATGCTGCATATTATACAAGAAGGAAGCAATTAGTAATTACCTGGGTTGAAATCCCACAATGCTCATTGACTTCAATAAGGTAGGGTTTCACCATGGATGAAAAGAGGGGAGGAACCAGTCTAAGGGAACGGGCAGACATTGAACCTTACAGCTCTGATTATGACCAGGAAAAGACATCTATCAGAACTGCACTATCTAAGGCAAGCAATGGGCACTCTCTTTTTGAGCCCATTTATTAATCCATATACCTAATAAATTGATAATGTCTGGGGTTTGGCTTGTTTTGAGTTTTAGGTTGTTGAATGCTCACTCAAGGGAGTGCTTCCTTAAGGAAGGAGGAATTTACTTTCTGCTAAATAGGACTTACAGGTTGCATTTTCCTTGCTACATGAAAATGAACACTTTTACAGTATTTTTCCAAAGTATTTTCCAAAGTAAAGACTGTCAGAATAAAAAATAATAATATATAATGTAATACAATAGCCTTGCTCTCGGTTTGTGTTAATCTGCATATGATCTTCCACTGCCACAGATCTTATTGTCAAAGATCTCTAATTTTTTTTAATGCCAGCAGCTTTAAGCTAATGGATTTTTAAAATGTCAATATTAAAACTGATCCATTGATCTAATAAATGGTATCACATTATTTGCCTGACCCATTATATAGTATAAGCAGAAAGCACCCATTCAAATGCAGCATGCAAGCATGCATTCTATAGCAATGCCTTGGAGGAACACACAACCATATCCATTGCTGTAAAGCTACAAAAACTCATTGCTAAAAGGAAGCTTCTAAGGGCTTACTATTTTTCTCAAGAACCTGGAGGAACCAGTAATAATAGATTAAGCTTTTCTGTAAGGAAGAAAAAGCACGACTTGTCTGAAAAGAAACCAAAGATTTAGATGAGAACACTGACCAGAAGTTCAGAAAGGGTCAATCTCCAAAATAACCTCATCCACATACCACCCCACAGTTGAGTTAAGGAACAGGCGGTCTGTGTCAAATCCAAAAAGTTTAGAAGCGTAAGCAAAGCCTTACGCAGTTGATCACTTTGATATCCATTCTAAGGCAGGAAAGGACACTGCCAACCACAAATTCAGTTAGAACCAAAGGTCCAGGCAATCTGACACAGAAGTTTGACATGGCAAATATGACTTTAATGTAGTAATATATACACACAATACATATTAGATAGATAGCAGATTATGTACACACACATATGTACAAAGACATAATTCTGTGTTATGCATTTTTTTCTCTCTGTGACAGATGAGAATGAAACACATATTTGATAGTTAAAATTATTTTGGGGAAAAAAAGCCAGAAACTATTTTATAAGCTTCAAATCTTATGATTCTTTTGAAAGACATTTTTACTTAATAAAAATGAACTAATGAAAGACCAGAAGTTTGCTCCCTGAAATAAGATTCGTATGCTCCAAGTTGTGTTTTGCAATACATGTTTTTGCCAGTTAGCACATCATGCTTAGAGATACTACATTTAATAATACAATCTGCTGAGGATGAAAAGCACTTTCTTTGCTAATAAAAAAGCTGGTTATAGAAAGTGCAAGTTTGGCAGTAAAGCTTCAAAGAAAAATAGCAGCCTCAAAAACATCTGCAGACTTTAAGTGTATACATTTCAGTTTGTCAGATGTTCTTCTGTAATTTAAATATTTTAGGAATTAATCAAAATAATTTCTTTTCTTGAAAATCGGATGAATTCATATTTTTCAACTTCACCTCTAACCATGACAAAATATGAGAAAACCAATAAAGGCATTACTTAACAGGGAGACTGACATGCTTGCTGGATGTTTCTATCTCTTTTTATCCAAGAAGGAACCTCAAATAAGTCAAGCTTTCTGCAATATAATTTAAGACTCTTTGAAGTGCTAATAAACATTTACAAGGGCTGTAAATAGGAATGACAATATATTTTTGCACAGTGCCTGGTACACTACCATTCAACAGGGCCTTCAAGCTGATAGGCATTACTACAGTGATACAGAATTCCACCTAAGAGAAATGACATGCTAGTATGGTTTGAGAGAAATCAGATCTACAAAGCCTCATTCCACCTCTGCATGGTGATCAGTGATACAGTCACAAAATGTTGCTATTGAAATAGATTCAGAATAAACTGAGAGACTGAGGTGGAAACTGATTGTAGGGATGACATACAAGAACATGCCCCAGGAAAGTTTGTTGCAGAGAGACATGAAGAAGTATCAGACCTTTCCAATCAGCTTATTATTTTTCAATCTTTTCAGTCACGTAAGGGGTTTTTAAAGTGCCTGCATCTGTAACCTTAAACCAAGGATAACAACAGCGAAATGGAAACTCACAGAGTTAAAACTAACTGGATCCCTTGATCTTCTGCAGAAATTGTGCCTCATTGACAGTATTGAATATCATACATAATGGCACAGCAAATTATCTGAAACAGTGCAGATAATTATTGATTATGAACTTTTCAGTCATAATGCAATTATTTAGAAAATAACATGTCATAGCAAGACTAGATCAAAAGACTTGTACACTTCCATCAGTATATATCACGCCAAGAGAAAAGCTGCGTTACTGAAGTGAAAAATCTCATTCCTAGATATTTTTCTCCCCTGCCAATGGCCAGGAAGGTTACGTTAGGAGATACACTGTCATAAACAGTGTTCACAACATCTGCATCCATTTTTTAAATGGTGATCAATACACCTGAATGAAAGCAGCAGTCACTGTGTTGCTATGCTGACAAACATGGCTTGTTCTGATGTAAGTCCGGCTACTGAGGATAGAATGTTGTTCCATACTCGTTTAAATCTGCTCTACCAGACAGAGCGTTGGTCATTAAAATTAGAAATGTTTGACAAAGCAAAACAAGAGAAAAAAAACTAAAAGCATATTACAAGGATGGTCAAAACCAATATAACAGCACCACTAAAGGCCAGACTCTGCTCCCACTTAGCTCCACGCGTATCAAAGCAATTGTACTGTATTCACTTGAAATACGCTCAGTTCACACCAGCAAAACTGGGAGTGCAATCTGGCACTTCTTCTTGGAATAATAACAATTTTGGAATCTTTCCCTGCTACTCACTTGCATGCTTTATCAGTATGAACACAGAAGGTATGAAGGTGGGATGTTAGTTATTTTCAAAGCTTTGCTCACATCTTGCCAATTCTGTGTTTACTGTCATATTCTAAAGCCGGGGAGGGGAGGAGTACTTTTTATATTCCTCTTCCTTCCATGTGTTACTCTAGGAAAAAAAATCTCCTGCTTGCCTACCATCACTTCATTTTTCAATGTCTCTCACACTAGCTCTGTTTCTTTGCATACAAATTTGAATTGGTCATCAGATGAAGGTTTGCAGACACCATAAGGCAACAGATTCCACACATTTGGGTCCTTCCACGTCTTCCTTCTGTGTTGTATTCTCTATCTGATACCATGGAATCATTCTTCCTTATTCCAACAAGAAGGCTATTTGAGAGGTTGGTGAACACAGTATTCCAGCTACATTGCAAATGCAGACTACTACAAATTGATCACTTTTACATTTCTCAAAAAAAAAACCATTAGAGAGACAAATCATCAAGGCAGAGTTTGAGCAGTCAATGGAGAGTGTGACATGAAGTGGGTCAAGACAGCTGAGTGTTCCATGACCACCTTTTTATACTTTTGTGGGTCTCCAAGCACTTTTACTATTTAAAATCACATGATCACCCATCCTGCAAAGCTAAATATTCTGTATTTTATTAACTATAGTTTTGTATCTCTACTATGTTTGCCTATGGGAAATCAGTAAATCAGAGCAAAGACTTCTGCAATAGATTACTGTGCAATAAACTGGGAGAGTAGTATACCATAAATCAAGGTGATAGTTTAGGGGCTGGATATGAATCTGATTTTTTTTTTTTTTTTTTGATTCCCCCCCTCCCAATATTTCATTTCTCACTTAAATGAACTGGAAAAAATTTCTGGTATAGAATGCTCATTGGTGAGAAGGTACATTAGAAAGTACTGACATTTACATGAGATTCCTAATACTCCTTAAACATGTTTAAGTATTCAGGAGTCTACCAGACAAAGAAGCAAGAACATTCTCAAGTAACAATATAACATATATTTTCCAGTAGCCTAAGGCAAGGAAAAGGCAGCCCCTCTGAAATGCTGCCTACTGCATTACACTACAAAACACCTACATGAGATTCAGTAACATACTTTGCTAAATAATGTACTTACAGCATGGCCAAACAGAGGAAACATATGAAAATCCTTACATGTTCATTTCCATTAATGTATTTTTACAGTGCCTTCATAATTCCTACTGCTACAATCCTGACACATAAAATGAGGCATAAGATTATATTACACCTTGGTATAAAGGATATGACTAGATAGACCTTAAAAAGACAAACTGGTATTACATGCAAATGCACTGAGAGCTGTGGTCTCAATTCTGATGGACTTAAGCCTTGTTCAGAAACCTCATTGAACAGTGCTGCGACATTTAAGTCAGCATGCCATTTCATACATGCATTTCCTACACAGCATTCCACTGAAACAGTATGTAAAATTTCTTCTGTTCTGACACAGGATCTGTTTTTAAACTAGCTCATTAAAAACTAACATTCATAGTGTTCAGAAAACAAAGATGGTAAGAAAGCTGCTTCTCCCGAAGCTGTAATTTCAGAGCAGTGAAGTCTGCTGAGGGCTACTGAACTGTCATCAGATGGGCAAAAGCAGGAAGCAAGTTATGCTACTGTTTATCAGACTAGATGATGTGTAAGTGCTGCTGAACATGAATAAAAAAGAATTAAAATATTCATTCTGACCTTATAGGGGCCAGGACTCCCTCTCTCCAAAGTCACTGCATACCGAAGTAATAGCTGTTCTTCATTTACTCAAGATCAAATGTTTCTCAAGGCATGTTCAGTAACTTCTAACATTATCTTATTCTACACAAAAGGAAATTGGTTATTTGTATGTTATCCAAGAAAGGCTGAGTAATTCACTGTGGTAGGAAAGACCTCTAAAAATAAGTCGCCTCTCAGCAGATTCACTCCCTTCCTGTCTGGGTTTGAATCAGTTTGCAATTGCATGAAAGAACAAAGCTTGAGGATGAACTACAGAGAACTTCTGTAATGATAACACTGCTCAAATACATACATTTCACTCCTACTCCGTTTAAAAGAATCCAACTATTAGAGGTGGAGCAAGCCAGTGACCCAACAGGATGTGCATGACCAGATCTCCTCGTGTGTAGCCTTCTGCTTTAATGTTTATTTTTGGATGTCTTTTGCTCTGTGCTTTGAAACAGTTTTTTGGGCACAGTAGCTAGCACCAGTTACTCATTGATGCTAAAGAGGGAGAGCAAGTTCTTATCAACACAAAGACTACCTCTTCCTACAGATTCATAGAGCACCTTGAAAGTCTACAGTGTTGTGATAGTGATGAATAACTTTTTTTCATGTTTGTTAGTGCTCCTCAGAGATGAAGGCTGGGGACAATCGGTGCACAAAGGCACATCACCAGTGATTCCCATAACCTCCTAGAGCTTCTTCATCAGGAAACTGTGTTCAGCTGTGTGAGAACCTAACCAGGGATTTCATCATCTCCAACCTGCTGTAGCAGCCACTGATAGAAAACAAGACTCCAAGGATGAGTAAAGCTTAAAAGTTCAACAGATGCTCCCAAACAGGATGGTATTTCAACAGATACAGTTATTAGAGAAAAGACTAAGCCATTTTAACTGGTAATTGTTGTTATCAGGAGGATACCATTCCTTTTAATTAGCATTCCCTGACTGTTAAAAGTGGAGGGCATAGAAAATCTTTCTGTGTTTAAAGAGCTGATTGAATATGTGGTTCTGCATATTACAGAAGGCATCTTATTATATTTTTGATAAAGAATATCCTATCTTTTCCTCAAAGTGTATTTAAATTTATAAAACTGACAGAAGAATAGTGATAAAAAAGAAAAAAGTCTGTTCAGAAGTAGCAATCTCTTTCTTTCAGGTATAGACCCAATTGTAATTGTACTCAAAGAATTAATACATTTTGCTGTATATTGTGCATTAAATACATTAATGAGCCACATCTGGTCTGTGAAACATTCTATCAATGCAATTGGTTCTTAGAGCAATACACCTAATACAGGAAAAGTCACTTCAATTTAAATGATACTCAGAAAAATCTGTGAATTCATAATATGAAGTTATAGAGATTCTGAAAATTCTTTCTAAACTTAGAAATAACTAAAATAGATAGGTATTACATCCTTCTCTTAAAATCTAGTTTCAGGATTTATACTGAAGGTTTCATAAGCATTTGTCTTTCAAAGAACTGCATAGCTTTGTGGTAGAAAAACATTTGCTGCAAACATGAACTTCATCTGTAGGTTTCAATGTTGATGAATTTTTACTATAAAGGAAGATAGTTCATAGCTCTTAGTCCTATCATTTCAGATTAGTTGCACAATAAATTAAAGTTCACACTGAATCAATTTATAATGGTTTATTTTCCAAGATCATATTCACAACCTAAAAATAAAAAAGAATATTAAAAATTGCAGTCTTAGAATTTCCATGCTCTGTATGCCAAAAAATCTTTAATCAGCTAACAGAGAGTTTTCATTTGTTCTTTCTCTCAAAAGAAGGAAAAAAGTAAATTTCCCCAAAAGTAAATTTCAGGGGGCGGTGGGGGAGTGGGGGGTGGAACCAAACAAAAAATTTAATCATATGTAAAATGTATTCTTTGCACTTCTACTATTAATCATAAAAATCCTACATTCATAAAAGCAGCAACTATTTTAAGAATTCCAACCCTACAGTTTATTTAGGTTGTTCTTAAACTACAGTATTGTATTATTTTGGAATTATTCAACAATTTTTTTTATGGAGAAACTACTTCTATCTGGAATTAAATTCTCATTATCTGCAGAGTTGAAATTTGTATGCACTAGATTTTAGTTTTTACTGTATCTGGATTGTAATGACACTGACATGGTTGCATACTCTCATTTTTCCCATGGTATCCCTGATAATAAATATCTGTGATCCGTTCTGACTTTCTGTGGGTTTTTATTAAAAACAAATTAAAAAATTATCTGAATGGCACATCACTGTATCAATAACCATTTCCCCATATGGGCTTTGTCACAGCAAAGATACATGAATCTTAGGATAAGGTAGACAAAAACCACAGCATCCATAACATAACAAAAAGTTTCCTTGAAGAAAAGTATTTACTTTTCTTCAAATAACAAGAAGAAAAGAAGAAGAACAACAACAACAATAATAATACTGCTGCTATTGCTAGTATATTTTGGGGGAATTTTTTTAAATAATTTTATGTCTGTTTTGAATATTCTCTGTTTATCATACCTTAGCTGCAGTTTATGTAGGCTTTGGGATCAGTAGATTGCAAGGAAACAAATACCACCTTGAAAAAAATGAACAACTTAATTCTACCTCAGACTAACCAGCAAAGCTATATTTTGTGGCGTAATTTTCCACTCACTAAGAGCACAGGGATAGCCTCCTTGAAAGAAAGCACACCAAAATATATTAAAAGTTCACTGTAAAACTGCACAGAAGGCAAAGAAGCACCACAAAGCTAAACTGTGGTCTGTGACTGACACCTGCAGCATCTGTGACATGCTCTGCTGCACAATTTCATAAAATCTGCAACATACAAGATGTGTGCTAAGGCTCCCCATGACAGCTCCCAACACTTTCAACACACGTGACCTTTTCCAAAAGCATCTATCATCAAAAAACTCATCAAAATTAGCAAAATTGTTAGAAACAACATTATTAGTGATTAAAGAGCAAATGACATCAGCATTTTTGTTTTAAAACAACTTTAAATATGTTTTAAGATTCAAGATTTTAAAGAAAGGAACTTAACATCCATTCTCCCAATATTTCTGATAGGAAACCAACAATCTCTGAATGCTTAGCAAGAAAGTCATATACACAGCAGAAATTGCTCTGCTTATACTAATTAAAAGTTAATTAGAAAAGAATGTTACTTGAGAAACCTACAATTGGATTTATTCTCCTCCATCATGAGCTTGTAAAGCACTATCTACATTAAAAATTTCTGACAACTGGCAAGTGTAGCATATGTTAAAACAGATGAGATCACTGGCATATTCAATCTTTTAATGCCAGGGTCTAAAACTATAATGAAGATCCTGTAGAGAAATAAGCATGAACTGCAGAAAACTATTGCATTGTGAATTTCTTAAAATTTTCCATGAGACTTTACAAGCATTTCATTTCAGCTGTAGACATTGCAAAAAAACCAGTACAAATTATGGCTATGCAATTCAAAGAATGAAATCTGATATTGTCAGAGCATTCAATGGCAAGCACGTTTCATTCACACATCAGTCTTTCATGCCTTGTTCATGCTGCACCATTAACTATGCTCAAAGCAACATATTTGCAGACAGGTGGCATTAGTGCTGTTTCCTCAGTCAGTGTAGCTAGTTGTGATTTTGTTTCTGATACCCTTACTTTAGTACTGCTTTAGGACAATTATTCGGAGTATAATACTGTTCTTTCTCAGGAAAAGACAAAGCCAAAAAAACCCCATCTTTCTGCACTTAGGAGAGAAGCTGAACTAAAATGCTACAACCAGCATCTACGTCTTAAATATAGTTATGTGGCCCTACATCTTTAGGGCAACTTTAGGACACTGTCACAGCATCTGACAGCTCTACACAGCACCTAAATTTGTACTGTCACCATTTAAAACAAGCTGGCAGTACAAACTGAAAATAGTGTAGGCCAGGCCAACAGGATGCCTTCCAATTCCCAGAACACTTTTCAAATCAAGTGTAATGCTTACAAAAATGAAAAATGATTGAAGTTCAGCAACTTCACAAAGTAACATGTTAATGAAGTCTTCTCAGCATGGATACCAAAGTACACAGAGATTATAGAACCTCAGCAGTACACTCTCCACAAAAGAAAGTTTTAAGGGAATTCACTTGTAATCAGTAACTTAATTTTTAAGTGATCTTGATCCATCTGCAAATTCTAAACCCCTTACAGCTGGTGATGAGACAGGAGTAAAGGAGAATAATTTAAAATATCAGAGTATATTAAGGATAGACTCTCCTTATAAATGCTGGCTATAAAAGCAAGTTTAAGAGTAAGAAAGCAACACCTGCAGTATACAAGTAAATTCCACCAGAAATTTCACCTAAGTTATTTAATTAGAAGAAGCCTACAAGACAGAAATACAGGAGTATGTAATCATACAGAATATGAGGCACTAAAAGAAATAAAAAGACTTTTCTTTTTGTGCAAACTAATTTAAAAGAATTATTACTTTGCTTACAGTATAAATGTGCTTGTATTTCATTACAAACACGTAAAAGGTTAAATCACTTCTTTCTGCATAAACTGCATATAAATCTGAATTTACCTCCCAAAGTGCTTTAAAGTCCTTCTGCTCAATTCGAAGGAGCTCGCTATATTCTCTGGTAACGATGGTTGCATGGCGAGGAGTGTTATCCAGAATGGACTCTCCAAAAGCAGTTCCTATTCCCAGAGTGCATATTGTCACAGCATCCTTTGAATTAAAAATAAAAGGACACATATTAAATATTCCAGGATTTTTTAAGAGTCTTTATGTCACATTTGCTAACAGCACTGCCTTAAGATTCTTCAGTAATTTGCTCTAAAAGAAAATTAATTAAAAGTGCAAACAAAAAAATCAATACGCTGATTAACAAATGGGAAGCTTCAATGTGGAAGCAAGTAGGACTTCTGTTTTCTATGACCATCAGTTGAATTATACATTTCTGCCTGCAAAGCAAGAGAACACAAGAGTTACCTTCACCTTTGGAAGAAAGTTATGACCTCTGTTCATCTACCTGTAAAGACTTCTGTGATGATGAGATCCTTTAGAAATGTCAGAGGTGATTAGAAGATAACTAGCATCAGAAATGCAACATGGGAATATAAATTTCTGCCTTATATAGGCTCATCAGAAAGAAAATGTCACTGTTATGTTTTCTCAGTAAACTTAACTTTCAATTGTAATATCCTCTTGCATTTGTAATGCATTTCTCTATTATACAAGGTCTGTGCACAATGCAGTTATACAGTTTAATCAACTCTTGGCCTTTCTGTTGAAAATGCCAGTAAATCTCTCAATTGTTCATGGATGCCTGCCAATTATGTATCAGACTAAAAAAAAAAAAATTATTTTCACATAAGTCAGGGATGTCAAGAAAACTATTTAAAAGTCCAAAACCACCTGGAATACAGTATTCAGGACGGTCCCAAACATGCAGTAAAGTCCACTTCAAAAGAGTCTATGTGAGCACATGCCATTCATATGATGGGAAGATGCCTAAATCAATCCCCCTTGGCCAGGAACTCCTCTGTAGTAGTTCCAATATAAATTCTGAGCTACTGCAGACAAAAAAATAGAATACTTGAAATTAAATAACTTGCTGAATCAAGATCTTTAGATACATGTTCTAGTCTAGGCTTACAAGTTGCTATGTTCCTGAGCACAGGCTTGAAGCTGAACACTTACATATGTCTCTTTCCAAGTTGGGCCTTAATTGACTGTCTTTCAAGTAATTAAAAAAAATTGCAACAGCATTAAAAATTTAAACTGATACAAACTGTACTTCACTAAGGAAATCATACATGCACACAGACAAATACACATAAACATATAAAAACACATGCTAATTTTACTCGATACAACATTAGAAATATAGTTTAATTCTAAAATGTGGGATTCATGAAACATCTACAAAAATAAAAGCAGAAAATTTTGTCATCCCATCCACTACATCCTTGCGGCTGATAATCCAGGAGAGATGCATGAGCATATTTCAGCATCATTTTCTGTGTTTAAAATTGCATTGTCTTCCTTTCATGCATCTAATAAGTGCTAATAGGCAAATGTTATTAAGATCAAGTTAGTAGCTTTATAATTGCATTACAAAGACAAATGCCCATAATAGTCCAGTTCCCTGAACCATAGCAAATTGCTTTTGCACAGATATTACCATCTAAAATTATGTGTTCAGGAAAACAAAATCAGTTATGTCTTAGAAGATATCTAGGAAGAATTTACAACTGTAAGAAATAAATTTTCAAGGAAGGAAACATGAACAGGGACTGTTTAAAAGAAAGAATATTTGGGAATGAGCACCTAGGCACCTAAATAGAAGTCTCTACAAACAGTCTATAATACAGGCTATACACTAAAGATCTGCCTTAACACGCTCACCTTTCAGAGTTGAAACACTATAAGCATGCTACCATACTCACAATTGCACTCAAAGGAGCTACAAAGAAAATGTGCCTACTGCTCACACAAATCTCCAGGTCTCCAATACATTATTCTCAACTTTCTAAATAAAGTTCAGATAAAAGATCTCTGTTTAGGGCAGAATAACCAAATAGCCTGGCAGAAACTTTTCCATTAGGTGGATCATAAGCAATATTTACATCTTCCAACGTCTTTCTCATTACCTTCCCTCCCTCCAAAAAAATAAACACCTTTGAAACGCTTCACCTTTTTTGATTCTTTACAACCCTAATGAATATATCTTTAAAGAGAGAATACAGAAGAAGAGAAAATGAAAGGTGTTGGTTAAGGAACCACTTTCTAAGATAACTTCTGATGAGGCAGCTGTTCAACCTGAGAAATAAATTAACATTGTGGAGTGTTAAGTCAAGAAGCTGGAATGGTCCTATATATGGTCATTAAAGTCCAGGCTTTTATCAGGTGAAAGTTCTTTCGGGTTTTTTTCCCCAGCCATCATTGCTCTCCATAGAGAGGCAGTTTCACAGCCAGCTAGGGAGCAAGCCCATTTGTCTTCTTCAGGACTTCAGAGCCCCATTTTCTCTCTGCCCCTTGTTTATACCTCTCCAGCCTCCTGGGGAATCAGGTGTGCATTTCCTATTACGCCTGTTAACCTTACACTCAAGAATATCCTGCTGTTCAGTGTAGACTTCAGGAGGATTGCTGGCAGCTCAAAACTCAGTTTGCTGTTCCCCTCTGCAATCCCAGAAGCAGCAGGGGGTTCTAGCTGCTGGTAACCAGCTAAAATTCACACAGCTATTTAAAAGGCAGTACTAAAGACTTTAAAAGATGAGATTGTTTCCATTGCTGTCTGTCCTCTGAACACACTATAAAATGGTAGCTTTCAAATCAGAAGCTGTTTGTGTATTCAGTTTCACTGACTCTCACTGGCAGGTGAGACACATGCAGTGAAAGAGTTGTTACCGCCCCCCCCCCTCCCCCCCAATCTAAAACATTATTGAATTTGTAAGACCATTCTATGGAATGGATGAGAATCAGAAACAAGACTCTGTCTTATTCCCTCCCCCACCATCACAAGGCACATCCCTGCATGCTCCTCCCTGACTTGTGCCACTTTCTGTTTTCCAACCTGGCAAACAGAATTTTTGTACTGTGTGTAAACAAAATCATGGTGTCTGAGAGAGAAATGAAGAAAATAGGAAAAAAAATTACAAGTCCTAGGTTGAAAGGGATTGGGGACTTTTCTCTGAAATTTTAGTTTATTCAATACTTTCAGTTTATAAAGGAGTTGATGTAGCTAGTTTGTTTTTAATTTCATCATTTTTCCCACACCTTGTACCTTTAACTCACCTCTGCACCTGTGTCCCTCCAGGACTCCATACCATCTCCATGTTTAATTGGAGATCTGCAAAAGCTGGCATTTTGAAAAGTTTTCTTATTATTAAGAAACACAGTTCACACCGTTCAGTTTGTCCTCAGCAAAAATTTCTTTGATAACAGAGAAACCAAAGGATACACATGAAAGTAAACTATCTGCTCTATGAAGTGATTTTCCTGTTCCATTACCTCCACTGGCGTATGTTTCAGCCACTCAGATAGGAAATCTTTATCAAACTACTTTTAAAGATAACATAGAAAGATCTTCCCACACTAGAATTGCGGCTTGCCAACCTAAGTTAGGCGATCCTCTTTACACAAAACAAGGTGATTTGCTCAAAGGAGGCATTATGCATCTAGAAAGACTGTGACCAACTTCTATTTCCTAATTAAGATATTTACAGATCAGATTATTTGTACTGTCATAACATATTCATTATTTCCATACCTTTCTATCTGATCCTCTAAAAGCTACCTGCAATGTCTTGGAATTTTTGCTAGGTTACCTTGCAGACAGAAGTGAAGTGATTTTTCCACATTAACTTTCAATAAGTCAAGTTCAAAACCAAAATTAGTACAACCATGACATTGTGGAACTCAGCATGGACCAACACACCCTGCTTCTCAACTGAGTACTTTAGTCCAGCCAATCTCTGTGTTACAATGGCTATACCAGTTTTCATGCTCAAACTAAGTAATTTAGAGCTAGCTTGGGCATATTTACACTACACTACAGACTACAGTACGAACCTATGTCACAACTTCACATAGGTTATCTCCAAAATAAATAATGTCTATTTACATGCACACAAAACGGCATTTACAGGCAAAAAGCAGTATTACAAGGACTGTCCTGTTTAAATCCCTTTCCTTGTTTCCACTTCATCTTATCACATACCTCCTTTGTCTTCAGTTTCAAACAGCCAGGAAATTCTTCCCTTTCTTACGCAGACATCTGAACCTCTTTCTTCACAGTTATTCTTCTTAGCAACACCATTAAATTATTTGGCTTTTGATCCCCAGCCCTTTGCATCTTCCTACAACTGACACTGCTGTACCACCCAAGCACCCACAGCTCCTCCTTTAAAGCTTTTCTAAAAAAGGCTAATTGTAAAGTCAATGCCCTGTGTTGAGTTTGGTCTGTTTTTAAAATCTGATCAGTTTAAAAAAAAATCCACCAAAACACAGACAAGATGAACTAGCAATAGCCCCTAGCGCACACTGTAATTCAGCTGGCAGACTACAGCAAAACTGCAGATCAGATTGCTATTTGGTCTTTGTCTTTCTCCTCTTCATTCCTTCCTGTTTTAGATAGGAATATAAATCTTAATCATTTGTGGTAAAAGGCTCTGAATCTAATTCAGTAAAACACAATGCTGCAGAATGTAAAAAATGCAAAGATGTCACACTGATGCTTTGGTCATAATGCATTTATTCCCAGCTTTATTCTGAGACATTATCAACAACCTTCAGAATCTGTTCTTTTTCAAAATAGAGTTAAAAAATTAAACATACACAAGGCAGTCAGCAGTATTTTTAAGACAACACCAAATTAGGGATACCTCTAAGAGGGACTTTTATTACTGTATACCTCGGTTGTAACATTGGGTAGGTAACAGTGCCAAAGAAAAGTTAAATTCAGAATCTGTTCGTAACTGAGGGTAAAGACCTCTTTCTGATAGATTCTAAACAGTCTGCATTTTCTGTTTATTTTGAAGGGGACTTACTAACTCTTTGTGTGACTTTTAAGCACAATATTTATCAGGGTATTTGTTACAAACAAGTTGAGGCAAGACCAAAACAGTTCATTACACTTACCTCTGCAAATCATAGTGTGATATTTTTACCTTAAAAAAGTCCTCTTCAGTCTCTTCTTGATTGTCGAATAGCCAGAAAAATCATAAATAATTTGTATAGAAAGCAGACACCACTCAGGATGTACTGGATGGGTAATCCTGCAGATCTCTGTACTGTAAATTGTATTGTCCCATTCAATGGCAAATGAAATTACCATCACGATCAGCAGCAGCTACCATATTTTACCACCTCAGTGGAACAGAACTAACAGCAACAAAGAAATCTTCTCTGGTCAAACTCTTTAAAATAGGTATGTTGTAAATAGTTGAATATGGTTTTCAAACTAGCCATTTTAGTATTAAATAGTGCCTGTACTCAGTTTGTTATACATTCTAACACTGCCCTCTTGTGACTTAATGCAGTTTTGCAACCAGCCAGAAAATTTTCCAAACCAAGATGAAAGCAAGGCTTTACCTATGAGATCCTAAATGTGTGTTTGTCTTTATTAAAACATTTAAATCAGTAAATGGAATGCTTCCTCTTATCATAATGTCAAATAATAGGTAATGTTAATATTTCTGTTTATATGAATTCTCAGCTTGGTCTTGATCAGTATTACTAACATTTTCTGTGAGAAATCACAGGTGTCTGCATGAGTAAGCTGATGCACAGCAAAGATGTGTACAAATTAATGCTTCCCTAGCTACACTGAAGTCTGGATCCATTAGTGCATTTAGATATAAATTCTAGTGCAAGACATGTAACTACATGCCTTTGTAGGAGCAAAGGCCATTAAGACATTCTTAGCACACACCAAGTGCAGAACAACTGTCCTGGTTTTAGCTGGGTGTATGGGTTTTGTGTGGCAAGGTTTTGGTAGCGCGGGGTGGGGGTTACAGGGGTGGCTTCTGTAAGAAGCTGCTGGAAGCTTCCCCTGTGTTCGAGAGAGAATGAGCCCATACCAGCCGGCTCTAAGACAGACCCACCGCCGGCCAAGGCCGAGCCAATCAGTGATAGTGGTAACGCCTCTGTGATAACATTTTTAAGAAGGAAAAAAATAGTTGGGACAGGGAGAAACAGCTGCTGGAGAGGGGAGTGAGAACACGTAAGAGAAACAAGCCTGCGGACACCAAGGTCAGTGAAGAAGGAGGGGGAGGAGATGCTCCAGGCGCCGGAGCGAAGATTCCCCTGCAGCCTGTGGGGAAGACCCTGGTGAGGCAGGCTGTCCCCCTGCAGTCCAGGGAGGTCCACAGTGGAGCAGATATCCACCTGCAGCCCGTGGAGGACCCCACGCCGGAGCAGGTGGGTTCCCAAAGGAGGCTGTGACCCCGTGGGAACCCCGCACTGGAGCAGGCTCCTGGCAGGACCTGCAGATCTGTGGAGGAGCCCACGGAGCAGGTTTTCTGGCAGGACTTGTGACCCTGTGGGGGACCCACGCTGGAGCAGTGTGGTCCTGAAGGACTGCACACCGTGGAAAGGACCCATGCTGGAGCAGTTCGTGAAGAACTGCAGCCCGTGGGAATGGCCCACATTGGAGAAGTTCGTGGAGGACTGTCTCCTGTGGGTGGGACCCCACGCTGGAGCAGGGGAAGAGTGTGATAAGCCCTTGCCCTGAGGAGGTGAAGCAGCAGAAAATAACGTGTGATGACCGTAAACCCCATCCCTGTCCCCATGTACCGCTGAGGGGGGGGGGGGGTGGTGGAGAAATCTGGGAGTGAAGCTGTGCCTGGGAAGAAGGGAGGGGTGGAGGGAAGGTGTTCTGAGATTTTGTTTTATTTCTCATTACCTTGCTCTGGTTGATTTGTAATAAATTGAGTTAATTTTCCCAAATTTAGTCTGTTTTGCCTGTGACGGTAATTAGTGAATGATCTCTCCTGTCCTTATCTCAACCCGCAAGCTTTTTGTTATATTTTCTCTCTCCCGTCCAGCTGAGGAGGGGGAGTGATAGAGCAGCTTTGGTGGGCACCTGGTGTTGAGCCAGGGTCAACCCACCACACTGGGATAGAGTTAACTGTCTTCCTAGTAGCTGGTATGGTGCTATGTTTTGAGTTCAGTATGCGAAGAATGTTGATAACACTGATGTTTTCAGTTGTTGCTCAGTAGTGTTTAGACTAAAGTCAAGGATTTTTCAGCTTCTCATGCCCAGCCAGCGAGAAAGCTGAAGGGGCACAATAAGCTGGCACAGGATACAGCCAGGGCAGCTGACCCAAACTGGCCAACAGAGTATTCCATACCATGGGACATCACATCTAGTTTAGGAACTGGGGAGTGGGGGTGGGGAATTGCTGCTCGGGGACTAGCTGGGTGTTGATCGGTGGATGGTGAGCAATTGCACTGCGCATCATTTTTGCATTCCAATCCTTTTATTATTGCTGTTGTCATTTTATTAGTGTTATTATCATTATTAGTTTCTTCTTTTCTGTTCTATTAAACCATTCTTATCTCAACCCACAGGTTTTACTTCTTTTCCCGATTTTCTCCCCCATCCCACTGGGTGCAGGGGAAGTGAGTGAGCGGCTGCGTGGTGCTTAGTCGCTGGCTGTGGTTAAACTACGACAATAACTTACTGCACTTTTAATGAGAGAAAGCTACAAAACACCAAAGGTGACTGCAATAAAGAATTAGCACATGTTAGCTGCTACACAACACATTTATTCCCATGCTTGCTGAAATTTAAGTTCCCCAGGTAGACATACAAACACCTAATAAAAGTGGGACTAATATTTTTAATCAAGAGAATTGATTTTCTGTATTTACATTAACACTGTAGTCATCATCATATAATCATAGGAAAATTCAAGCTCCAAGAAAATTCAGGTCATCTAGTACATCCTGCTCATCTTAAGTATTAAAAGATTATTAGTCGTGTCTAAAGACTTTTTAACCAATAGGAACCTAAATACAAAGTTAGCTTCTGTCTTCCTAGAAAAGATGGCATAGTCCTTCTGTATTTTTACATGAGAAAACAAACTTTTAAACTTGTAAACTCAGGTAAATTTCTGTACATCTTCTGCTCTGCTGGAAATTTCTCATTAGCATTAGTGCCATTTATGGTAACATATGGTACCAGCAGAGCAATTGACCATGACTATGACTTTGCAAAGGAAGCTTTGGCTCCTGGGTGCTGTTACCAGAAAAAGTGCTCCAGGGTAGGCTACAAGCATTCCTACATCTTAAGCACTGGTCATCCATTCCTGGCTGGGAGCACAATGCTGGCAACTGAGTCTGTCAGGGCTGCCCGCCCATGGACCTACACTGTATGTTCTCCATCACCTGCATTTGTAGTGAGCACAGTAGGCAGGGAGTGCTAGCAAGTACTTCAAGCTCAATGATGACCAGCACCATGCCAACAGCAAAGTACAGGCAAGACTGGAACAGGGTACCCAGGAGCTAAAGGCAGGAGACCAAGGATGGACAAGGTGGGGACACGGTATAAACACCAAGCTGGGGCAAAACCAGAGAAAATATTGGACTTAAATACTATTTAGGAGTCCCTAATCACCAAACTTATCCAGCACTAGAATGGTAAATGCATGAGCTGCTGTCCTTCTGGCACTGAGGCTGTATCCTATGGCAACTAGGCAGTGGTAAGAATTCAGTTCATTGCTCCTGAGAGAAGGAAATGTGAGGTTAAGAAATTAATGCAGAATATAGTTTCTAGAACTAGAACTATGCGAATTATAGTCCTGTAGTTTCCTATTGGCAGGAAAATGCAGTGAATCTGAACAAGCAGAAAAAAATATTCATATTAGATTTCTTAAAAGGCTTAAGTGTTCCATTCTCCATCTAATGGAACAAATCAACACTCCAAACAGATTCTTAATTTAACTTCCACATCCAGAACATTTTTGTGGATATATTTCTTTCTGATTCAGTAAAGAGCATTGGACCTTAACAACAGTGTAGTGCCATCTTTTGGCAAACACCGGAAAATACTCCTGATTGCTTTAGACCCACACAGAAAAAAGTCTCCTAAGACTCCAGTCCTGTTCCAAATCGCGACAATACCAGTGACAGCCAGGCCGTGCTGAGAATTGCTCAAATTGGGCTAATTACACTCTCAATCAGTCTCTACTTAGTACAGTGAAGAGGTTGCTAAAAATAATTATATGAAAGAAGTTCCTTTTGTATCTATCATCTTACGGTGAGTAGAAAGACCCAGTGCTCACACACTGCCCAGACTTGCATTCTGACCCAATTTCACTGGTGATGCAGTGCTTAACAAAGTGAAAAATCCAATTTCTGCCAATCTGCTATGAGCAAGAAGCCTTCCTCAATCAGCCAAACTTTGGGCAAAGAATGCACCACCACCACCACCCCCCATGTATGCTATATTCAGTCAAGGTGAGAAAAAGGGGTAGTGTTACACTTCAGGTCCTGGGTAGTTGTACCACTCATGTGAAGGCACAATGAGTCACATGTCAGAGGTACAACCCCATGCTGACCTACATGATGGGACAACCCCAGATCTCAAACATGGGAGCAGGGAATGGGACATGATGCCTTCCCAGAAGACTCAACTCGCAGGAGGAAGTGGTCAGCATGATGTTAGGTGACATGGGTGGAAGACTTTCCAGAAGGAATATCCCATCTTTTTTTACTTATTTATTTACTCTAAATTTCCCGATTTTGTAAATCCTGGAGTGCCAAGATACTGAGAAATAGCTTGCAATTTGGGGGGAATTTTACTTGTTCTTGTATTTGTTAATACTTGAAGAGGTATTACCTCCAGGCTTCTGGTCTAACATGGCAGCAGTTCCAATACTCTACTATTACTATAATACTTTCCCATTCTTGCAGTGGAGACTGCAGTATGCTGTTATCCAACTGCAAAGTTGGTGGGTTTGGTTTGAACTTTCTGAACAAGGACTGAATTAAAGTATTTCCAGGGAATGAATTAATAACTCTTAGATCTTTAGCTTAACTTCATATGGCACTATTAGAAAAGACAGAGGAGTCATGTTTCATATTAAAATGTAGACCATTTTCAGAGCATTACATTTCAGTTTTCTTGAAATCAATGGCATGATTTACCTCCACAGAGAAAGGACAACTGAGACTAAGGCAGACTCAGAAACATCCTTGTGATAGGACAAAGTATCTGTATGATATATGTTATCGTTATCTACCTCAGCATAAGTCATACCCTTTCTTTGTACTACTGACTAAATGGTTTAAACGAAAAATCTGTTTTACCTGGTGGTTGCTTGTATCAGAAACCTTCACATCCAATGATCCTGTCAGAACAGCATACCAGTTTGTCCCAATATCACCCTGACGGAATACTGGAAAGATGAAATCTTGTAAATAAAAGCTATCTCTTTAAGTTTAGCAACATCAATAAACATTTTCTCTCATATTACTGTACTACTATAGTCACTGCTGGCACTACAGAATTTGTCATATCAGCCTACTTACTTACTATTACAATAGTGTTTCCAATGACACTGGAAAGCACATTTATTAGTAAACTGGTCGATAACACTACAAAAACAATGAAAGCACATAGAATGGCTTCACTCTTCTCCCCAGTTTGCTTCACTTTTACCGCTGTCTTAATAAACAAAATAAACAAACAAAATAAAGAACAACAACCACAACAACAAAAAAGACTTTCTGAATTATGTCCCTTTTAAATTCAGAATCTTCCAAAGCAGACACAGCTCCCACTGACTTCAGTAAGAGTTCCGGCTGAGA
Organism: Astur gentilis; assembly: GCF_929443795.1. Classification (NCBI taxonomy): domain Eukaryota; kingdom Metazoa; phylum Chordata; class Aves; order Accipitriformes; family Accipitridae; genus Astur; species Astur gentilis. Next base: position 31,645,715 of record NC_064880.1, read on the forward strand.
AGCAACTGCAGGACTTTGGTGTTCATGCATTCCAACTGTGTGATTACAGAGTATTAGAATTCCTATTACTCTAAGTAACCCCCAGTGCTGTGTGCCTAAAGCATGCCAGACGTACCTGAGGGGTACCCAAGACTCTACTAAATACCACAGGTCTCCATTAGCTATTCCCCTGGTACAGCTCTGGGAACTCACACATTCCCATCACAGGACCACCATTTAATTTGATCTCAGCTTCATAGACCAAGCACACCTATCCACCTTCATCTGGCACAAGGGCTGCCAGAGAAGGCACAGAGCTGTTGTACCCCACAACAGCATGCAGCTCTGCAAATCTGTTTTGTGTTATACAGTGACTGCAAACCACACGCTATTAGTGATATGCCTAGGTGATACGCTTTTGCCCCTGACATCACAAAGCATCTACAAAAGAGATCAATAATACATTTACAGGGAAAGAATGAGGCTTAAGTGTAATGACTTGCTTCTAATCTTGCAACAAAACAGTGGCAGAGTCCTAAATCCAATAATGCGTGCGTGCATTGTTACCATAGATTCACTATACACTGCATTTGTAGAGCAAGCAGCACTTTAGTCCTGCCTTCCCTCATGACTATGGCTGTAAACATTTTTATGGCCGTTCCACTGACTGTGCTCTCTCATCAATCTCCTAGAGACAATCCCAGCCTAACCCCTAATTTTATCTACATAAAATAGGCTATCATATGAAGCTCTCTTACATGTGATTCCTTTTTCCAGATTTTCATAATATCCACAGAGACATATCTGCTGGAGAAGGTTTGGATGAAATTTCTCAAAAGCTTTCACTTCTTTCAGTCGTGTGAATATTATATCTACATCTTCACTGGAACGCTCCAAAGGTCTGCAAGAAAACAAAGGACAAAATTCTCAAGGGCTTTATCAAAGAAACATCCCCACCTACATGCACCAAACTTACAAATTTTTGCATTAAACATCACACTATAATATAAACCAATTACATACAGGTACCTAATGAAACCCTTCCAAAACATCCTAACAACTGTCCGTTATCAACTTGAGCATGACTATTATCATTTCAGCAGTGTCCAGAAGCCCCATTTAGCACCAAAGTCCTGCTGTAGCAATTACTGTAAAAGCATATATGATGATACAGTCCTTATCCTAAAGAGCTTATAATGATATATTGCTTTAAGTTTGTAAGGGAACACGAATAAACAGAAGTCCAAACACACAAGAGCTCTGTGGAATTGGTGCCCAAAATGGAAGTTCTCTATCTGGCTAAAAGAAAAGCTTTTCGATCCAATATCCCCATCTCTTTTCTGCATTTTACCAGGTGCAAACTAACTTGAGTGTTCTGTTTTCTCTTCTCACTTTCAAGCAAGAAAGACAACTTTATTAAAGTACATTCTCTTTCATGCAGTTCCTGTCTCTTAATGTTGGACAAATTAAAAACGCAAGCAAGAATCTTAACTCTTCATTGGCAAGAGTAAAGAGTTTTAATCCAAATACTTAAAATCTATGATAGTTACACCTTTAAAACAACAAGATTTCAAGAAAAATAAGATCACAGAACTTCCTCCAACAAAGTAGCATGTGGACCAGCAGTACAGCAGGTTCAGAAAACTACTACGTATTTAAGAAACTAAAGTGAATTAGCTCCATAACATATATTTTAAATGTGATTATCAAACATTATGAATCAGCAGGTAAGCCAACCACTAGCTGAAGCATTAGAAAGAATCTTTCGTAACAGACTAAATGCCTACCACTACATACAGAAAGAAACGTAGAATGTTCCTAGGAGATCATGCTGGATCAGATGAAGAAATCATTTATGTACAAAGGGGTACCAGAAAGATAGACAACTGTCAGTAAACATTAGACCTATCACTCACTGAAATGCTGCTAGTTAATTTTATTGACAAAAATGTTCTTTTAGCCGGTGGATGAGCTTCTAAACGAACAGAAGTCAGGTAACTTACAATGAACAAAGACTAAGTTCACAAATACACATCTCTCTAATCTTTTTGTTACACCCACAGTGTAAGCACTCCTTCCAACAGGATTTTTTTAAGGATTCCTCTTTGGAATCAAAGACTTAAGGGATCCAAAACTTTGTCTCAGGGAAGAAGCCCAAATCCTACTCACACTGAATCTCTGTCTCATCTTTCTTATTAAATTAAGTCTAGGAGGGATTAAAAATCTATCCTCATTTATACTCCAACTTAACCTTATTAACTACAGATGAGAAGAATAACTCTCTGGTGTATACAGTTGCTTCTACATCACAGTGACATCCTCTCACCACTTCAAACCACAGCCAACTACAGCAGCTCCCTTTTGAAGTATTTCAAGTAAGATTTTCACCCATTCCTTTTTTTTGACTGTGCACTAGGTGACGAGTACTGATAAGCATTAACTCTCTTGACAAAACCCTTTTAAGAAGATTAAGAGGTGCAGCTTGCAGACAGATTTAAAATCAATTTACACAAGATCCCTCCCCAAACTACACTAGCACTGGGGACACTAACTCCCTTAATGTATGGACTCTCAAAATTAACAGCAAAACCTGACATGGGAAAAAAAGGACATCATTCTCAGAATATCCCCATTTCCTAGAAAAACTGTGTCTGAGACTGTTTCATTCATACAACTGCTCATAGCTGACTCCATTCAAGTCCATCAGTTCATTTGAATAAATTGACTGCAGGATCTCAGTGTTTGGTGGTTCTAACTGTTCAATAAAGTCAGACAGGGAAAAAGCAAACAGAGTTAGCTAACAACATGTATCAGGTTGTATAAACTTAATCAACACTGTTCTCTCAGTGCTCTTTTCTGAAATGTGAGTGCAGAAATCTCTTCCACTTCTGGTCCTGTCAAAAGGACAAGATTTCGGTGGATTTAATTCATAGACTGTGTAGCTTTTTCTCCTGAATGCTCAAGAGATGGGGCTTCCATCTAGTTCAGAAGGTGAAAGCAGGGCTCACTTCCATTGATGTGGCAAGGAGTGTCATGTCAGGCAGATGAACTGCAGGAAAAGCTCTTTCTTCTGACAAAACTGCTTTATGACCCCAGTTAAGCGAGTCATCATGGAAGGACAAGCATTCTCACAGGTAGCTGAGCCACGCTTTTCGGAGTTTTAAACATCAGCACAGCAGTGAGAAACAAAACTCCATATTTACTGGGAAAGACAAATCGAAGTTCTGTGTTCCTAGTGGCTTACTTTAGCAAAGCAGCTGAGCACTTCGTATTAGCAGCCGTTACTTCCACTTGGAGTACATCAAGTGGGCATTTGAAGGAGGGGACACAGGCATGCTCTAAACAAAAAAAGAGGAATCCAAACTTCTAAGTAACATGCATAGTAGTAATCTGAAAATTGTTACATTCCTTACAATGTTTTTAATAATTCATTACTGCAAGCCATAGCTTTTCTTCAAAATGCACTGGGTTTAATACTACTGCGTACCACGAAATTTCCACAAATATTTTTACCCAGAGGGCACACATTTTGATCCAGCACATTTGGAAACGAAGCTAGAATTTGGGAGAGGCTTTCAGTGAATAATTTAATCATTAATCTATCTTAGAAAATATGCCTTTTCCTCCACCTATGTTTTGCAAAAAAAACCCACAAAAAACAGTAGCCAGCACAGAAACATGCAAAGAATCTTAACTGCACCCGAGAATAACAACTTACTTATGTCTCTCAAACACGACACACAGACAAACACCTAGTATAAGAATTAGCTGTTTGGTTAAGATGGTGAATAAACATAAAAATGAAATAGGATCTAAGTTGTTTGACAACAAAGTGCCTTTGGATTTGATCAGAGCTCCTGGGAAATGTCCTCTATGTTTAGGAGTAGGCAATTAACTAACACTAGGTGACCCAAGCTGAGGTGGCCCTTAGTCCTTACTAGGACATGGAATTTTGCCTGTGTACAATCTCCAGATTGCAGTGTAACAGTAATAGTAGTAGCACTCAAACTCATTTCTGTTAAGTGTTTTTTAAGGTATAACAATGAGAGTGGTTTCAAAAGGATACTTAGTGAGACAGCATAATGAGAATAATAAAACACCATGGCATCAATTAACTGCTTTTCCACACTCAGGCAAAGTTTGACCACTTTCTACAAACTATCTTTTAATAAAATTATCATCATTGTAACTGTTGTCATCATCATTAAATTAACATTAATGAATATATTTATGATGCCAAATTTTGTTTTCTATTTCCTAAGTACAAGCTGACTAGCATGGAACAACATCAGTACAGGACAACATAAATTTACTTCCTCATTGCAGCTATCTTACTAAATTGCTGCAAACTTGGCTCCTTTAAAGCATAGTTTGGAATAATATTTAATAAGCTAATATTATAATATATTCCTCAAAACTTCAATGATTAAACCTATTAATTAGAAAAGTACTACTGATGGAGAATTATTCAAGCTTTAATGTCACTGTAGTCACACTGATAGGAGGCAGTGGTATTAATCTAGAAAGGAACCATTACCCAAACAAAGGACAAGGAGATGAATCTCCCTACACCCCCTACATGGCTCCAAAAGCCTTTGGAAAGGCTTTTCCAGAGACCATATCAGAGCATCTGAAGTCACTCCTCTGTGATCACCACTGCTGTTCACTAGAGAGCAATCTCACTGAGTTCAGCGATGCTGATATGCTACTGAAGTGTCCCCTCACTGCTGATGCCGCAGAGTTATAACTTGATATCCGTGAGCCTAAGAAGTTAAAAAAATGCATTTCAGTGAGACTTCAACTACCACTAGATTTTCTGCTAAAGCTTTCTTTCCTAAGTGTACTCCTGTTTCTGAAAGCTCTAGCCCAATGTATGGAATAGGACCATAGATGAATCTAAAAGTGTGGACAACCCTCCTAAATCAATTAAAATTCTTCAGCTCTCAACAGTTTGGTAGAGGTATGAGCTAGAGCAGAAGCATTTTAAGGCAAGGCCATCCTTCTTGTAGAAAATCTATGACCCTATCCAGTGAAGCACCCACTCCCTAGACTGCCTCACCCAATTTAAAATAAATTTTAATTAAAACAAAATGTGGAAGTGTTACATTTGTCTTCACCTTTTTTGCTTAAAAAAATACCAGCTTCTTAGTCCTTTTTCCCAACTTTTCAGCATCTTTGTGGGACAGCTGCTGCTATATCTCCATTTCCCTTAAATCTGCAGGGTACAGGCCCAGAAAGAGCTTTAGCAGCTGCTGTAGTAACCACACTTCACTAACTGGCCTGGCAACCATAACTGAGTAGGTACCATGCCATGACCATAGCAAATGCCAGGACAGAACCATGCAGGAGGAATGACTGATTTGGAAATTAAAATTTCACACTCTTACCATGAAGGATAATGCATGGGTGACACTCCTACACTCCCCCCTCTAATCTTCAATTTGAAATTATTGTCCCCAGATTTGTATCTCAACAGGGTACTGTGCTGACATCTCATTTCACTGTGGCCAAAGTGAGGTGGGCATTTCCAGTACTGCAAAGCAGGGCTACAAAATTATTAGCAAATTACTAAAAGCAAGAGTATTTAATTTATTTTCACTATCCTACAAGCCTTTCTGTTTTGTTTGACCACGACCACTTTATCCAGTTCCTTATTTATATTGCTAATTTGCCTCTTTAGAGCATAGTAAGTCTTATCTGGCAGTAATGTTTTCACACAAGACGTCATCTATCTTCTCCTTCTGCTTTTTCAATACATCACAGCATATACAAGTAACAGCATCAATGCTAGTTATACATCTCTATTCAATTATGTCAATAAGGCTTCTTTAAAGGATATTTTACTCCTGATTTATTTGGTTGTGAAGATTTCAGGCATATATTTATAGAGATAAAACAATTTTCTTGACAATGTCTACTTGACTATCTGTAAAAGGAAATTATAAAAAAAATGCCAGAAGTGTATCTTCAAAAGACTATTTCATATTTTTAAGTGTAAAGTATTCAAGCTCAAAGTTTAAATACAGACAGAGGATAATTGCTACAATTCTTCACATACACAATTTGGGCAAGAATTCCTGTTCATGTGCAGCATATATAGCTTTATAAAAGAAACTATTTTGATGGTGTTAAGATTAAATATTTGAATGTTTATGTATGCTGAGAAAGACTTGTTAACCTAGAAGAAAGGAACAAGCTGAATTTTTTTGTTTTGTTTTTATCAAGTTTATCTAGCTATAACCTATTACCTTCTCTTCTACTATACATGTCTTTTTTGGTTCTTCCTCATAATTGGTTTGACACTTGAAAAAGAAAAAACAGAGGATAGGCAGTTTCACCTTCTTTGCCAAGATGCCTCTAGAATTTTAAAATGTTTATTTCTATAACATCTGTTCAAAGATCTGAACCCTGCTCTAACTGAATGAAAACACTGAAGTCTATTTCCTCCCCTTGCTCTTTTTTAACTCTTTAAAAGGGCAAAATACTGCACTTCAGACAGCAATGAACAGCCCGTGAAGGATGAGCAGGTATGATGTATTTCTTCCACTGGCAAGGCTGTCTGTAGAAAACAGAGTATCACACTACATAATAGACAAATAAAACTAGTTCATCTCTGGGTTAAAAACTGAAGCATCTCTTCAAAGATGCAAAGGCAAACTCTATGAGCTGGAAAGTACCAGTAATCACTACCATGGACCATTTTGTGAATTTTAATAGTATTTTAAAGTATATTCTGCTTTGAAACATGAGCATGGAGAAAACAGCAAGAAATACCATTGAAAGCAGCTCATTCCTCTGTGATACCTGTACTTTATCCTACCCTTTCTTGACATGCAGGGAAAAAAAAAGCAAAGCAGTAGGATGCAGAATACTAGTACCAAGATACCATTTTCCCATAGTGAGAGCAGGACAACACTGAGGCACCTCTGTCCTCCAAGCAATGCTGTAAGGCTCTTTGACTATTAATTTCTCTTTGAGAAAAGAAAGTTTAAGAGAGGGATACCAGTTACTTATCAAAGTATTTCAGACCTGTGGAAAGAGACTTAAATCCTAGATATAAATAAAGTTACTTTTAATCTGAAGTAATGTCCAGATAAGGGTTTACTTCCATGGGGACAAAAGGCAATCAACTCTCCCTCCCCAAGAGGCACTTTGCACTTGTGACAGTAGTATTACCAAATCCATGTTTTCAACATTCACATTTCAGCTCCTCTTCCCCTTGTCATGGGAAAAGCCTCATCATAAGGCTTTCAAATAATAATCAATTTACAATTCTTTTCTTTTGATTTCCATTTTATGAGACTTTGGGATTCCAGTTTTCACATTTCCTCTGACACACAGGAAGTAAAATTTTATTTAAAACCTGTTCCTTAGGATTCTTATACATACAAATCATTCCAGAGTTTTAAAAAAAAAAAAAAAAAAAGTGCAACATAAGTAAAACTGCTGATGCTTAGTTTCCAACAAATTACTACTGTCACCTACACTCAGAACCCCTGTGATAATCTCTCATGTCCTGCTATACAAGGCACAAGAAATGCTGTAGATCATCCTGATCTACACAGGTACTGGTTGACCAGCCAGTTAAATGCAGACCAACCAGCTGTCAGCTGCAGTCAGACAGAATTTGTAATAGTTGAGTTCTGTCTTCCTCAGCAAGGGCCAAAAGAATGCAAATATGTGGGATTCTCCTTTACCTACACACTCATCTCATTATTATATTACTCACTTATATTTGGGCCTTCAACTCAGTTTGGCCAACGCACTGAAAAATTATTGGAGGGTTAGACAGAGCAATCAATTATGCTTTGTTTCTTTACATACCCTGCTCTACTAATTATGCATCCTTCCAACAGGTCAATTTTTAGATCTGTATAAACAGTGGAATGCCAAAGAAACAAAACATAAAAGATTTTTTTTTATTTTCATATGCTTTTTAAAAAGACAAAATACTTCATGAGAAAAAATAAAATTACAAGGAAATTTTCTCCTTTTCATTTATGAAAATTTTTATGTATGGTGCATGCTTTGCAATCAAGGTGTGACTAAACCTTATTGAATAAACCCTCCAACTTTCACAAATGTGAAGTGGAGCTCAGGACAGTTAAAATTCCATTTGACAGAAGTAGATCTGGATGAAATTACATTAACCAGCACTGCAGCTTCATAATAGGCATCAAAAGCATTTTAATATGACGACAGACTCTGAGATACATTGCAAATGAAATTTATAATTGAACAATATGCACAAGTGATGATATCCTTTGATTCAAACTCTGGCCACTGCCATCCACCAATACACTACGCCAAATGCACTTTTACCCATTTAGGATCTGCATTGTTACAGCTAATGAAAATTTAAAACTTACAACAACTATGAAATAACTTCTACAGATTTACATTGACATACATTTTGACAACTGCTGAATTCAAACATGAAGTGGAAAGTCCGTTCGACATACATTTTGACAACTGCTGAATTCAAAGATGAAGTGGAAAGCCAGTTCACGAAACATTCATTGAGGATGCTGATAAAGCAGCATGAGTAGTAAGTGATCATGCCAGATACAGCACAAAAAATAGTAAAGAACAGAGGAAGTATCTAAGAATGATAGGCTTGTTAAATGCAGCAAATTGTAAGATGCACACAAAAACAGATGTCACACTGGATACAAAAAATACTTGTATTTGAAAAATATCTGGTGGCTTTAAGGGCATGATTTCAATTAGCTGGTTTGTTGGGTTTTTATTCCTTTGCTAGAATATGAGTTTTTGTTACAAAAGAAATTTAATCTGCTCAGAATACAGGATTTTAGAGATCAAATCCTAACAACATGCCAGAAATAACTCAGGCAATGACAGTTTAGACACGTTTCCAGTATCACCTGGTAAAAGAGAAAGCCTACAGTTGCACAAGTACCACACCAGTCATGCAGCCACTCCACAAGACTACCAACTACATTTGAATATATCATGTCCTAATAGGCATGTGCATGTACTAATTTGTTCTGGTGGGCTGTGACAATGTTTATACGCATGAATGCTAGGGCAATCACTTTTTCTTCCTCTTAATACTTGTTCATAGAACAAGTGTGTAACTTACTGCAACCACATGTAACAAATGGAAGCTGATACTAGAAATGCCTAAGCCTGAGAGCAGAGAATAAAACAGCTTGAATTTGTTTAAAATACAACTCCTGCTCTCTACGAGTTTTTATGAATTCATATATTCAATAAAATGCACAGATCTGCAAGCTTATGGCAAGCTATATTAACAATTATTTTGGTCTCTCTGAGAAGATACGGAAAGAAAAAGGGCTTTTTTATTATTCATCAAAGACTGCACCTTTGCACTGGACTAGAAAATGAGTTGTATGATGCGGAAAGATAAATTTGTTATTATTCATCATTCTCAGAAGAGTGCACCTTTGCACAAGTGCTAGAAAGCATCTGGGCTACGTCTATACTGCTCTGTCTCCGAGTTTCCACATCCACCATGGTGCCTGCTGCCGATACATCCCCACACAGACTTGATCCAAATATACACCAGCTTAGCCACGTATGACTTACAGAGAGAAAATGCCAAGCACGCAGGCCAACAGGAGCTGCAGTGTATGTCAATGATTTTGTTCAGATCCAAACTACATGAAAAATGGTGGTGTTATTTCTATGGATTTGTTACAAATAAAAAGGGTAGAAGTCAGTGTATGTTTTACCAATCGCATAAAAATACATTTTAAAAGTAAATAAAATAGCATTCTAAAGCAATTCTAAAATATTCACAATATTGCCTGATTATAAATCTATATCCCATTATCTTTGACATAATTATAGAAGATGACAAGCATTTTCCATATTTCTTTTATGACAATTCTTTCAGAATATCAGTTCTTCATTCTAGCCTATCTCTATACTCACAAGAGACCTGTTGACTACTAAGCATATACAGATAACTTACACCTCAAATATATGTTACAATGAACTAAAAAATAAATCCCAATTCCAGTATGTTGCCATTACATAGCTTCAGTCCGAATTTACACTCAAATCTATGTGAGCTTGGCTTAAGGTACAGACCTGAGATATTATCCTGTATGTGTTATTTTGGTTTTGTTAGATGTAAATGATGCAAGTGGAAAGTCTAACAAGGATATAAAAGCTTGGTATGTACAATATGTCCTCGAAATGCCCATTCATATTTAAATAATTTAGAAATAGCTGAGCAAAGATCATAACATTCTTAGCACAATAGGCTAGCAAAGTTACATGCTTTGCTCTGTGATCTACTCCTCCAGTCTGCTAAGGACTGAAAGTTATATTTAATACAGAGAAAAACACAAGATGCCATAGACAGGTATGAAATCCTGGGATGTCTGACTGTCGTGAATTCTGTACATCATTAAAAAGTTTGTATTTGAATCCAATTAAAACACCTGAATTCATAACTGTGATCAGGTTTAGAGAAATAATAGTCATGTAAAAAAATACACTGTCTACCATTCAGTAAAGATATGTCAACATGGAAATTTCCTGGTTAGTCTTTGTTGTGAAAGAAACCATGAGAGCAGAGAAGACATTGTTTCTAAGCTAATTATACACACTTGCATAAATCAGCAACTTGATTTTAATTATGTGCAGATTGGACATACAGAAGAATGCTAAAATGGTAGGCATGCTTTTGCTCCCTAGGAAATCAGTGGTAAGGCAACTATTTACTTCAAAGATAAAAGGACTGGTTTCCTCAACAGAAAAATTATTTACATCTCCAGGTACAACCAGGATGTACAGTTGCTCACCACTGATGATCTTTCTCTCCTGCAAAAATAAAATATTCCTGATAGAGCGCAGTGTTCTGAACATTTCTGTTCCCGCTTTTCCTTACCTTTGCACTTGTGACTTTATATATAAATAGTGTCCTGTGTCTTTGATTTTAAAGTACTGATCTTTGTCTTTTGTGGTTTGTAACCACACACGGAAGCTGCTAGCCCACAGTACTCTGCACAGTAATAACATTTCTCCTGAAACATTTTGGTCGTTCTTCTTTTTTAGATGGTCGTGCTCTTGTTTTAGATGTTAGTAGTTCTAGTTTGGTATGTGACTTGGAGAAAAACATAAAGAACATATACAAAACACATCATTTCTGTACATTATGTGTTTTGTTATTTCCATTTAGAATTTAATTCTCCCTTTTTTAAAAGAATGAATTTGGATAATCCATATTACATGCCATTTTAATTGTCTTTGCTGAGGCTCACCTAAAATTCAAAGCATACCAGTTTTAGAACTGCCTTTCTCCTGAAAACATATTCATTAACTAAAACATATTAAAACTATATTTATTATTTAATAAAAACAGATGGTATCCCACAGAGCATTGTCTCATTAAATTATCCTATATTCACAGAATCCACACCTAGGTTAGAAAATCCTGTAAGATTTTTTTAAAAGCTTAAAATACATAGAAATTACATAATAATTCAAATGAGTACACTGATAGTCATCTATAGAAAAAGAAATACACTCTAGAAATACAAGTGTGTAAATTAATTAAAAATGCTATACCTAATAGTACTTAGATTTCTATAGCACTTTCCCAACACAGCTTTAACTGTATTTTTTAAATGGAAAACCAGAACAAAACGCCTAAGTGTACTTCGTATGATCACAAAGCAAAGCATGACAGAGACCAGGAAAAAACCTACAATCTCTAATGTCCTGGGTTTGTCCTACATCCAGATTGCCTTCCGGAAAAGAAGGATAACAATACATAAACCTTCAGGGCACCTGGAACTGATTCTTTCCACTCAACAAACTGGTGCCATTAGCTTATTCCAAGTAACAAAAAGAGAAGAAAAAGTTTCATCTTAAGAGCTCTAATGAAATTCCCATTATAAAAATGGTCAGCATATTAATTTGCATATAAATATAGTGGCAGAGAGATTTCTAAACAAAATGCCTCATGTGTTTCCTAAAAACATTGTTCACTCTGCAAGGCTATGCATCTCATTAAGCACAAACCCCTGAATTTTAGTTTACAATTTAGATCTCACAATGTATTGCATTTAAGAAATGTGGGAACTGACAGGATTACCTATCTAAAAGTACTGGGGCTCATATTCTGCTTCTTCACATCTGCACAATGTCAGTTTACAGAACGGACAATCAGGCCCTCTGCTTCACTTTGGTTTTTATATGCCTAGGTTACCATCACCAGTTCTGTTTGTATTTACATTTAGAGTACTTCAACATTTATAGACATTATTCAACCTCTAAGCTGTTAGTCTTCTTTTAAGTCATGTGTTACAGAGGGGGATCAGTATACGTGGTAGGTGTCTAGACTGAAAGTTTCATTAACTTCTTACAGTTTGCTGCCTGGACTGTTAAGGAAAACCTAATCAGAGATGCAGTCCTACAACACTAGGAGGTCACCTGGTAATGGTAGAAAGTATGAGAAAAGGAAGGTAGTCCTTCCATGTGCACAAAGGCTTCTCTCCACAGCACAGCCCCAAATGGCATCAACTGCGAAAAGCTAGCTAATGATGCTCAGTAAACTGCTATATGCCATGTAAGTGAATTCTCTTCGATAGCTTTATTTGAACCATATAGCATATTTATGGTGTAAATTTTTGTTAACTATTTTCCTAGACTACACGAGACACTGAGCATTCAGAAATCAAATTGCTTCACTTATGAACTAATCCAGTAAGTGTTGAAGGTAGGAATACAGCAAAGGACGTTCAAACCACCCACCATGCAACTCAACACCGTGAGACTCGCTCCTGCAACACCCGGGGAAAGCAGTCCAAAGAATTTATTTAAAAAAAAAAAAAATTGCCTGTATTTTTAGAAGTGAGCACACCACCTCTGAGCACACGTTAGCCAAGCCGTAACTCCCACCTACGCGCTGCTGGCCGCCCACCTGTACCTGACCCGCAGCAAACGCTGCCGCCAGCCTGGCAGACAACCGCAGGCCCCCCGGACGCCGCTGCGGGGAGAAGAAGCTGCCGCCGCTGACGGGAACCTCCGGGGGCCTTTCTCGGGGCGGACATTTTTATTTTTCCCACCCTCCGGCCAACAGTCCTGCACCTGCTTGCGCCACGGAGTGCTCTGAGGCGAGGGTCCGTGCTTTCCCGCCCGCCCTGTCAGGTGGCTGGGTCGGGGGCTGTGAAGGGGGGGGGGGGGGGGGGGTGCGGTGTGCTGAGGTGAGGCGAAGCGAGGCGGGGGGCGGCGTGCTGAGGAGAGGCGAAGCGGGGGGCGGCGTGCTGAGGTGAGGAGAGGCGAGGCCGGGGCGGGTGTGCCGAAGTGAGGGGCTGTGAGGCGAGGCGGAGGGCGGACTGGGGCGCGATCGCCGCAGGCAGCGGGTCTGCCACGGCTGGCACGGCGGGTCCCCGGCCCGCAGCCCCAGGCCGCCGGGCCGCGGCGCCCTCTCCCCGCCCTGGAGCTCCCCCTCCTCCACCACGTGCAGCATTTTCCGGGCAGCAGAGCCCGGCGGAGAGCAGCTATCCCAGTGGGAACTACCCGTCCCCTCCACTGCCGGAGCATTTCGAGCCCTCATCCTGCCCGTCCGCCCCGACTCGGCTTCCTCCGGGCATTTTGCTTCCCACCTGCACTCTCCTTATGTAAGGCAGGATCTGATGGGGAGGGGGGGTGTCCGCGCGCACACACACACACACACACACATATACACATGCATGCATGCATGCACGCACGCATGCGGCGGGCAGGTTACAGGCACACAGCATCCCTCCGCAGCCGCTCCTGTGAAGACGCCGATACCTTTTATCCAGGCAAGCGATCCACTCGCCGGAGGATGAGGAATGGGAGGCGTGAGCGGCGACCATGTTGGACAGGGATCAGGTCGCCGCGCACCCGGTTGGCGGCGGCTCCCCCCGCCCGCCCGCCGGTCGGTCGGTCCGTCCTCCCTCGCTCCCTCCCTCCCTCCGCGCACGGCGCGATGGGCTCGCCCAGGCCCCCGCGGCAGCCCGCCCTGCCCGCCGCAGGCAGCGCTGCGCGTGGGTGCGGGTCCGCCCGCCTCGGCCCGCGGCTGGGCGGTGACCTGGCGCCGCCTCGGCCGCCCGGGGCACCTGTGGGCCCGGCCGGGAGGAGCGCCCGGCCCTGCCGCCCCGCAGCCGGCGGGTAGCGGCCCGGGGAGGGGGCAGAAAGGAGCTGCCCCCCTCCTGGAAGGTGGTGTCGTCCTCCGGTTTTCGTGAGCTCCTCAGTACGCACACTTGAGCCCGGCTTACTGGTCCCTGCCCTTGCTTCACCAAAGATGTCCGTGGCTGGGGGGGGGGAGGGGGTAGGGGAGGAATACAAGCTTTTTTATTATAATAAGCAGCTCGGGAGTGTTTTAGCAGCTCTCCAGAGCGCTGTGTGTCTGTCCCCCCCGGTAGTAAACCTGCAGTAGCTGAGCAGAAGGAAGGTGCAGTCCACATTTCAGGAATTTTTCTGAAGCCTTCCGCCAGCCTGCTGTCCATCCTGTCATTGCCCATGAAACTGTCCTAAAGGCTCTGGTTTATTGTAGGTGAAAAACGAGCTGGGCAGTACAGCCTGTGAATAGGATTTAACAATTGGAAGGAACCCAGCACACAGCATGAGAAACGTGAGTCTGCTATACAATGAAAACCATACACACCCTTCCGTTGTGACAGCATGGCCTGCAAATGCAGGTTTTTTAGGCATCCTAATACAGACATGATTTTAAAAAGTGGTGAGCAGAGGAAGGAATGCAGAGCAGCAGGTCTCCCTGTTTTGCAAAGTTCTATGTGAAATATTTTCTACAAAATATTTCAGGTTCTAGGTTATATTTTCCCAAGTAATATGTGTATAACCGTAAGCTTCAGCTTACAGTCATCACAACCTGCCTTGAGTAGTGTGGGAGAAGGGTAGGAAGCTACACAGATCTCAGCAGGATGTTTGGGGTTACATGTAGATGATAGCAAAGTAAAAATAAAACTGTGCCTGCCTTCAGGCTTATAACTCCTCTCTGCTTTACAGCGTGGACAAAAATGATTAATTCAGATGCTGATAATCTGCCAGTGCCTTTTACAGTTCTCCATGGGCTATCTTCTCTGCCCTCTGTCCTAATCTCTTTCGCTGTACCAAGTGTAATTTTCTTACATTCATGTGCTACTTCACATTTCATATCTACCTTTTAACAGCCTCATTGCTGCCACAGCTTCTTCAGCACTTTAACAGAAATAAATGTTAACATCAGGATACTGAACAGTATGATGAAAAATCTAAGGAAATATATCTAAAAATCCCTTTTGCTAAAAGAATACAGCTAAGAATTGGCATAGCAGAAGAGAATGCCACAAAAGCCAATTCTTTCATTTTGCCTTAAAAAAAATTAAAGTGCATGCCAGAGGAGTAGAAGACGCTGCCAGTCAGTGAGATCAAAGCTGCAGCTCTTCCTTTGCTATAGTCCATGGGGAGAAAAATAGGAAATTCTTGCATCTAAGCGATCAATCTACTTGAGGAAAATCAATGCTGTTCATTCCTCAATATGTGAGTGTTTGGGAACCAACAGAACAAGAGCTTCAAGTGTAAGAAATTATAAATTCTCAAATTAATGATTTATGACATAGTACGTACATTACAGGTGAATCAATAAAGTTCACTAATTTTGTACTTCCATTATAAAACATTCATCACATTTTTCCACATAATTACAGGTTTCCTTCCAGAGCAATCACACAAGGCAGCCCTTACTGCCCTTTTTCCCCTCAACCCAGTTTAAACTACAGTAGATACTCCTTCTTCTTAACTGATATCAGGCCTGAGAAGGAACCCAGAAATGACTTGTAGCTGAAGGCGTTTATCTTTTCTCACAGGCTGTTTCACTGACACAAGCAGCATTACACAAACCAGTACCAGCAGTTTTGTACATAGCAACAGCATAGCTCAGTCAGCAAAACCACGGTGCCACCACCACTGTTTAGCGTTCACTGAAGCCACCTCTGTCAAGTCCTCTCCTATCCATATGATGTTTAATGACCCAACCGCTAGAGGACAGGCTAGGCCTCCATAAAAGGTAGGCAGTAGGGATACTTCCTTGGTAAGCAGATGGCTAGGAAAAAATAGGCTGTGTTTGAAAAGACAAGACTTTTGGAATGCTCTCCTGGGATGCAAATTGTGAAAACCTTTGTCGGTGCTCATGAACCTACCCTTGACCAAGCAACCCACCTGCCCTGGGACAGCCCTCTGCAGTTACTCTTGCTTTTGATTCCAAGGAATGCAGTGCCTGTAGGCATGAAGGGGATGTTGCTCAAGTGCCCAGGCTGTGGGCAGACACCACTCAGAGATGCACCTTTTTGTGGGGTAACCATTAAGGAGAGTTTAACACTTTGTGGATTGGGCAAGCTAGACAGGCCCAGAGTGGGCTAGGAACCCTGGATATATCCATACTTCATTCAGAAGTGTCTCAGAGAGCAATTAGAGCAAGACAGCTAAAACATACCTCTGGCAGTTGGATTATGAGTGATCGTGTAGCTTTCTGATAAGACATGAGTGAAACTTCGCAGAGAAATTTAGGCAGCAGGGAATAAATATTTGATTGGTTCAGATAGCAGGCTGTGTCAACCAAAAGGTCCTCAAAATGCACAGAAATGTCAGGAGCTCCTGACTACTGAAATCAGAAATCCTGGACCCCAGGTCAGTGCGTGTTCTCCTGAGATAAAAGGTACCAAATAAGCAGTATATATGTCACATGACAAGTCAAATAGAATGTAGATTATCCTGTGACTCTTAAGAATTCAGGCCATAACAAGCCTAGGAAACATATCATTTGAGAGTACTGGCCTTATGTTAATGGGGTCAAGTGCCCATTCACCTGTGGGTAAGAGCATATGCTAGAAGGAAAATGCTGAAGCACACTTCATTAGTATAAGGACCATATCTCCTCGTGGTGCCCCATAGTGCCCATTCTTCATTACTTTTCTAAGCTACACACTTGTACGAAAAAGAGATGACCCAAAAGAGATTTGAGACCCAGGACTGTTAATGGCCAAAAATGCACTTATGTTCAGTCTCACCTATATCTATACACCTTTTGTGAAGTTTCACCTGAGAAAACATAAAGGATTATGCATCATTAAAATGACTGGTGGTGCGAAAATATCCTTCTCAGAAACAGTTCATTCTTTTTCAGCATTTGTGGAACTCCACAATAAAGTTTCAGATTTAATTTCTCCCTGTTGAATAGAAGGCTAATGGGACTTTTTAGAATCTGATTTGTGAGACTTGATTATACAGCCAAAAATTTGGAATGGCAGCTGCTTTCAAAGAAGATTGCTGCTGGGAAATGGAGGTTTGCCAGCTGAGGTATGTGAAGATCAACTGGCCTTTTAACTTTCCACAGTTTACAAAGGAATGACAGGGCCATGCAGAAGCCCTTAAGCCACAGAAAACCAGAAATCGGCCATCCTTCAAGTTATCCTGTGCCTATAAGACTTGAGTCAGAAAATGTAGGGTCCAAACTGTTGTTTGCATTATGGGACACAAGGCAGATCATGTTGAATTTCATACCTGGACTGTTTCTTTGCTTTTTCTTGCCAATACGAATACTTGTTCCTTTGGGGATTTGTATGCTTTGAGGGCTGCAAAAATATGGTGATGTACAAACTTAAAACAAATGCATATATCAATAAAACTGCCCTGTAAAGCCTACAAGCAACACATTGATTCTCCTCTCCAATGCTAATCCTTAAACCCAGCATATAATGACATAGAAAAGGCTTTTTCAGAACAAGTAAGGACTTCCTTCCCAAATTAACTTCCTGCATTATTTCCTGTTCTAGCTCTTTCTTGCTCCTGTCCTCCTCACTGATTCAGGACAACTCCCCAGTTGCTCTCAAAGCACCTTTTCCAGAAATTCCACAGCACCACAAGCCTTTCACCCCATCATTCATGAAAACCTTCCACCACGCTTCTCATGATAGCTCTACCATGATATTCTGAAAAGGGTCTCAGTGTTGCCTGCAAAACAGATACAAGTGAGATACAGATAGACGCCTAAGAAAACATAGTGGCCTATATAGAAAGTGTAACATGAGCACAGGTGCAAGGTGGAGAAGACACAGCTGAGCTGATGTTTATGTGAATCAGTAAAGTTCAGATTCTGGGCTCTCAAAAATCAGTTGGCAGTTTGCTGTTGTGTTCAGCAGGACCAGAACTGTTTCCCGAATTCCTGAAAGCAAAAGAGATAACTGGAATTACAGCATATGTCCAGTTTTATATATGCCTGAGTAGTTATGCAGATTTTCTGAACAGTAAAGGACTGCGTATTCACTACATAAAGTGCTGTAGTCTGCATAATTTTACCCATCCTTATTTGACATTGTCCTTCCTAATCAATGTAAAATAAAAGCATTGTCCACACCATAGTACGGGCCAACACAAGAAGGATTGTATTAGTTTATACTAATAAAATACTCTTGAAATAAAATACTCTTAAGTTATAGCATGAATTACAATGAGTTTGTGATACCATTTCTCGTTAAGAAAACACGATGCAGCAATCACCTTTTGTATTATTACTTGGCACAGGTTTAGCAGCAAGTTGCACAGAAGTGCTATAAACATTTTTCTGTTTGATGACCAATATCAAAGCCTTTCTGTGGAGTTGCATTTTGAACAGATGGTCATTTGATTTGCACACCTGAAATCTGAGCCCATATGCTGAGATTAATTCTGAAAAGACTCAGAAAAACCACACAGTAAGAAACATGCTTCAAATTATTAAAGTTGACAACATTATGGCTATGCAGAGGTTTCATATTTTTACTTTAACTACTTTCTTTTGAGTAGGGGTTTTCTCCACAGGATTTTTGTCAAATTCTTTCACTCTTACAAAACTAGATGATCAGGGGAAGGTATGAATGGGCCTATTCTGTTTAATCCACTTCCTTAGTTATGTCAAGACCTAGATAGCTGGGTTGCGAACAGAAGGCAGAATCTGAGAATTTTATTTCACAGGAAAAAGAAAGTCTATTGAATTAAATAAAAAACAAGTTCTAACTTAGTCACAAGAGTATTTTAAAGATTAATTAGCTGATGAAGTATAGTTCTCTGAAGATGCAATACTTTACGTAATTTTTTTTAGTATATTAGTGTTTAGATGTACAGGCATGTCAACATAGTGGGTTTAAACAGAACTTTGTATGCACAAGTCAGGACAACATAAGGAATTTCAGATGATAAATATTGAGAAAGTACTTTGTAGTTGCCAAAGATACAAGGCAGGCTGGGACTGTGCTATGTCCGTTTTCAGTACAACATTCAGGAGGCAATAGAACTTAGTGCCACACTAGACCCACACAGCCTACCATCATGCTCCTAACTCTGTGAGTACAGGGCGGACACATCAGTGCTTCTTAATGGACCTGAATCAAACTGATCAGCTGGGGCTGAATCACAGATGTGGTCAAGAGGGTCTGGCTTTATGCCCAGTCATAGGAATAGGGTTCATGGCGTGCTAGGCTGGCTCTCCACATATCCACAAGGGCCTGACAAATACGTTGTTTCAGCTCCCCACTGTCTGAAAGGAGCTGTGCTGCCTCTGGGCCTGACCTGACCCTACAAGTGTTCATTTATAACACAACAGCATACACTTAGAAATTCCACTGTACCTTATCCGCACTGCACTGTCAGCTCAAGTGTTTCAGTTTCTCTGGAACATACTTAACTTACCATGGCTAATGGAATTAATCATTGGATTGTAATTATTCAGTCATTCTTTCACCCAAGGTACAAACACAAATTAAGTTCTTATTGTCTATATGTATAATTCCTTATTCCTTTATTGTTCCTTGCCAGCTTTGCTGTATTTCAACAATCATAAATTTTTGTCAAAGGCTGAAAGGAAAGGTGGTTTTGCTTGGCTGCAGAGCCAGAGGAACGCATTTTTAACTGTTCAGGCCAAGTTTTATCTTCACAACTTAGTGTCAGCTCTCTCTGCTAGGTACAGATGGATGTACTTCTGGGCAGGAAGAGCAATAGTTCATGGCCTGTCCCTAAATTTGCTACAGCTGCTATTGAAGCCATTAGGCTATCCTATCATAATTCGTTATTATGAAATAACTAGATTTCATCATTTTATTGGGTGGAGTCTGAGGGAAAGCCTGGGAGTTCCTAGGAGCAAGGTACCCCATTAAACATCCTTGTGGTTGCTATGTCCTCATAGATGATAGCTCAGCAAGAAAATTTGTAATGGGTAGAAGGTGATCCTCATTAGGTCCCTTATTTTCATAATTGATCTTTCCATGCTAATTTCAGATAGATTTCATTTCCAACCTTACTTGATCACTGTAGGAAAATTATTTTTCCTAAAGTCTGTTCCCTATTTCTCCTACCAATCACTTCCAGATATCATATATATGTATTTATAAATCTTTTCACAACTGTGTTTTTGTTTGATGCATAAGTAATTAAAAAACAAAGCTCTGATGCAATGTTGAGATTCTTCTATTTATCTGTATTTTTGTATTATTCACAAGATGTGTGGCATAAAATCAGTTGACTACAGTCCCCCTGAGCTCCTTCATGATAATTCATGAAACAACCTCTCAGTAGTAGAGACTTTTATTTATGTGAGCACCACATCTCTCCTTAGAATTAAGAGGTTTTCAAGGGAAAAAGGGACATGGTACTTAGATTCCTGGCAAATAAAATTCCTGTCCTGTAGTTCACAGGTGATTTCAATAGCCTTCCCTCTCTAGCTCCCAGTGCCTTTGTTTTGAAATAGAAGCAACCTTAGCTGTCCCACTGATTCCTTGTTTGTAAAATTGAGATCTGCAAAATTATCCATATCATAAAATAAACACTTCTGAGAACCTTTGTCAATGAGTCCAATATAACTGGGACATGTAATTTAATTAGACCTTACATGAAATAACAACGTGTGATCTGCAGTGAATAAAGAAACAAGTATTTTATTTTCTTCAAATTCTAGTTTTCTGTAAATTCTTTCAGTCAGGCAGATAGACAACTATGAGTCCAACTGTGTAAAGTAAACTCAGATAAAATCTGCAAATTATTTCAGTGCAAGCAGTAATTTCATAAATACATTCAAGGAAAGTCAAGGACATTCAGTAAGTGTGAGACTGTCCTGTTTACATAAGTGTTCTTCACTACTCTAAGGACAGGATTGTAATTAGCATCATAGGAGTACTCTAATGAAAGTATTCAGAGTTTTATGTTTACTTGTACAGTGCAGTATGGTCTGTTATAGGTAAAGATCATACATGACACATTTGCACATAACAACACATTTATATAGTAATTAATTTTGGAGGTCCATATACATTCAATGCAGCTATTCTGTTCATCACAATACAGTAAACAAGTTCATTCTTTCTGCAAGGTTTGGATCACAGGATTACAGATCAAATTTTTTCTGAGCGCCTGCTGGGGGCACTAACATACACCCGTAAAAAAACAAAAAATGAAATTAGGCAAATGAAACAAGAAAGACAAATTCAATCATTTATTTATGCAGTAAAAATGACACAGTTCACCTCAGATAATATATAATTTTTATAGTCTTCTTTTCACAGCTTTGAAAATACACCTTACAGTAAATTTGCTTGCAGGCTTATACATGCAAATAATTCAGACCAGATGGGTAAAGAGTGAGCTGAATACAGCATAGGCAGCCCTAACAATGTATTATGGCTGAAAAAAAAAGGTGAACCACTTGGTAAGTGGGGAAGGAAACTGCCATGGACTCCATCCTGGCTAGTAAAGACAGGTGGCATTTGTTGGTTAAAAAACAGACTGTTGAGTTGTGTAACAGGAAACCCAGCTATAGCAGACCTGTACTCAAGCAGCAATCATGAGGTGCTACCTTGTGTGTAAAAACAACAGGAGGAGACCTGGATGGATTAAAAATATGTTAATGACACAACAGTAGCATAAAAACAATAAATACCAAGTTTGAAGCATAGGTGTTTTCACATATAAGTTGTATTGGCTCTAGAGAAAAGTTATACAAATCTGAAAGCTTTAAGCGGAGACTGTACAACATACAGCAAATCTTTACAGAGATGCTCTGTTGTCTTCAGTGTTGTCTGATTTTCCTGATGGAAGAAAGACTCCACATTTCAGATTCTCCCTTGTCCCCTGAAATTAGCAACATTCATGCCTGACAGCAGCTTTTAAATTATCTTAAAGTGCCCATTTTCCTAATGCTTCTTTCATAGTGGAAAGATGGGAAGGGTAGATAAACAAAAGCTAGGAAAAAAAGGAAATGAGAGGTCAGCAGAAAAAGAGGGTAAGAGGTGAGCATCTGACTGGAAAGAAAAGAGATTGCTGGGTCGGAAGTTCTTTACTCCAAATTTGTACAGGATCTGTATTTCTCAAAGACCATGGAGAAGAATCTCATTTAAAAAAATCCATGCAGATAAAGAAAAAAGGAAGTTATCACTGGGGAAGTTAACAGGAGACAAAGACGTCTTAGACAGTGAGCAGAAGAAGTTGGGCTTCCAGAAGCCGTCAAGTAATGCAGTGAGGAAGAACATCCTCATTGATCTAATGGCTCATCAGCTATCTGGTATTTGGAAGCATTCCTGAAAAGGGAAAGAGAAGTGACAAAATATTGCACAATTGCTGGCAGCTTGTATTATCCTCCCATAGCCACAACTTGCTCCTGACAAGGCAGGGATTCATTCCACGTTAACATTTTTCGACATTTTCATTTTTATTTTCTTGTTCTATTCAATCTAACCTGTTCCATTATTCAATTGCTCTTACAGTAATTAGGGTTTTTTTAACATTCAAGTGAAATTTTCTACACTTCAATTCGTGCCTGTTGTCTCTTGTTCTGTCTCTGGGCATCCCTGAGAGGAGTCCGGCTTCATCTTCCTTATTCCACCTCCCATCAAGTATTTATAAATATTGATAACATGCCCACTGAATCTTCTCTTCCCCAGGCTAACCACTCCCAGCTCTCTCAGACTCTCCCCATATGTCAGATGTGCTAGTTACTTAATCATCTTCATTGCCCTTTCCTGGGCTGTCCCCTGTAAGTCCATGTTTTGTACTGGGGAGCCCAGAACCGGACACGGCACTCCAGATGCAGCCTCATCGGTGCTGGGTAGAGGAGAATAATCATGTCTCTCGATATGCTGGCATACTCTCCCCCATGCAGCCCAGGATGCTGTTAGCTTTCTGTGCTACAAGGGCGCTTTGCTGGCTCATGTTCAAATAAAATGAGATAAAACAGGTATGGGAAATAGATCTTTCATCATTCCAAGCCTGGATCTTGAAATGCATTGTAGTTCACAAGTCAAGGCCTGCACAGTCGGCTCCCTGTGGAAAGGCAAAATTCCCTGAGTTTATTTGAGATGACTGTTCCTGGAAAGCTTAAACTTCATTGTATGATTGTTAGAGTATCCCAGTCACAGGAGGTGGAAAAGGAAGTGGGACTTAAGGGCACATTCTGGGACCTCACCTGCTAGACTTCCCGTGGCCAGTACTGCCAGAGATACCTTTGGTCATACTGGTGACAAAATTAAGGTTTCTTTACGTGTCTCACACTTGGACCCTATTTTCAGACATTTACGAGTTTGTCAAATTTTAAGATCTTAAACTGAATTTTTCCATATTTGGGGTCTATTGTCTGTCAGAAAGCCTCAGCCAATGCCGTTCAGTCACCCAAATGGCTTAGGACATATACATTGTTCTGCTGTTGTGAACATTCTAGTGACCTTTTCTTTTAAGCCTTTACTGTGTACATGGTCTCAGACAGGGACTTGAGATCTGAAAGAATGTCCTTTCTGAAAATCTACCCAGGTTTTTGTTTTTTCCAGTAGAGTACACACATGCAGGATGTCTCTCTCAGAGGCTGGAGCTCAAGTCTCTGAGTCCACCCTACTGAGCCATCTGAAAAGAGGGAATAACAATGATACCTCTGTATTTCCCAGCACTGTTGTGAAAGTTAATAATATTTGAAAAGCACCTTTATTCTACAGTGATGAGTGCAGGGAAAAGCTCATAAAGATATCATTAACCTTGTGGTCACAGTAAGTCTGCTACTGTATTACATTAAACACAAGATGAGCAACACAGAGAAAACAGTTCATTGGGGAAGCATAATCCATTTGTTCACTGCATTGGAGAAGCATCCTCATGAAAAAAAAAGGGGAATCTGATCACAAATAACTTCAGTAAACATATACAAGTTGGCCATAGGTGATTTTAATCCAGTCATTTCCTAGATTTTGAGTGCCTGACTTTGCAATTTTAATATTGTTCGGGTACACATCATCTGTGACCACCAATAGTGGCCAGCTTTCCTTACTGCATGTGAATATTTCCTCCAGTTAAGAGCTATAAAAATGAACCTGCTGAGTACCTCAGAGGGCTAGGATGGAAGAGGATCTCTGGGGACAGTTCATGCCAGGATTCTTTGTGATCCTTTTACTTCACAGCAGGATGGGTATGGGCTAGATCTCAGTACAGCCCAGCAATATTCCCCTCAGACGACCTTCTTGGCATGCTTGCAGCCCTCACTGGATATTCAGAATATCCAACAGCCCTCATGTTGTCATCATCCCCAGGGATGGTTAATGTGGCACAGCCCCAGCACGAGGGCTAAAATTGGTCAATTTATGAGCTATGCGCTGATCAAAAAATTGTCACCCCTAGACATTTTTAGAAGCACATGGTGTCCATCGTTTTCCTTTACCTCCTTAGCAGAGCTCTCAAAAGAGAAGTTCATAGAAGTACCTATGCTTGCTATCGTTAGTAATTTAGGCCCTCAAAATAGCAGTAGTTTGTTGGCCTACCTTTGCCAAAACAGTTTCTAAACAACGTAATTAAAAGGTTTTGGGAGTTTTGTTATGTTTATGCCTTTTACACAACCTAATACATTTTCTAGGGTGAAATCAGTGTGTGTTAGTGATACAGATACTACACATTTGTCTCTGTTGTAGCATGATCCCAGGAAAACTTGAAAAAGCAAAGTGGTGATTCACTACTATTGTTGATATCTTTCAGGCTTGCTTACACAGAAGATTTTAGGATTTCAGCTAAGGTTTTTGAGTTTTGAGGGATGTACACTGTATAAGCACACATTGCCTCTGACTAACCCACCTCATTTTACTTTGGCAGTGAAATTTTTTTTATTACACAAATCCACCAAAAATGCTTCATTTAATATTTGCTAGCAGACAAACCAGGGAAAAATGCAAATCATACAACTTTTTTTTTTTTTAAGGCATTTTTGGTTTTGCCCTCAATAAACCAAGAAATATTGTGTCATCTTATTATAATCTTGTAAAACATTTAAATATTTGAAACTAACATAGGGCTGCTTTCCCTCTGGGAAAGAAGACCATGAGGATAACATGCCACTGTCCAATTACAGCAGTATATGTATTGAAGTAAAAATATTTAAACAGATGTTATAAAAGACTTCATTTCCATTGTACAGCAGAAGCACATCTGCTGTGCTTCAAATACTTCTTATCCATGCCAAAGGAATACTATGAAGAGAAAATGCATTTTTATGTGCTTTTCCTTTGAGTTTACCCTATGTGAATATGGAAAGTCTTTTCAGTAGGAAAAAAGGCACTGATTGTGATCACTTGACATTTTGTGTTTGCCCTACAGCTGCCATTTGCGAGTAGTATGGAAATCAAGTTCTGGCTCTTGATTTCTGGCCTGATCTTTTAAAAACCTTGAATGTTGCTAAAATAGTATTGAGCAGGAAGCAAAGGAGGGACAACACGGTGCGAGATCAAACTAATATAAAAATGCTGCAGTGCTACACTCCATTCCTACCGAAACATTTTCAGGCATTAGCTTATTGGTATTGTTCTTTACAAAGAAAGTATTTGATATCACAGTATTATCATCAGTGATGAAGTGCACCTACACTGATGTTATGATACAGCCTTGTTTTGGGGACATGCTTGGGTTTTAGTATTAATGCTTCAAGCACATACAAGTTCCAGACTTAGGCAGCAGTGGAGTGGTGGCTTTAGAGTAATAACCTTAATTACTTATAAGGTAAGGCTCTTATGTTTGCTCACTGGTGAGTCTAGAAGACTTAATACAGTTATATTTAGTGGAGATACTTAGTGAGAAGCATCCACCTCTATTGACTATGTACTTTATTAGTGCAATAGCCTCAGTATTAAAAAGCACTCCAGCAGGCAGTCAGCCTTCCTTCCCAGAGCTACTTATGTTCACAAACCTGTTATACATTCCTAGCTGACACAGGTACACAATCTCTTATTTTGACCATATAAGTTTATCCATAAGATATTATTTAAAGCTAACAGCTAGATGGGGCACAGGAAGAAGAAAACCTTGAAAGCTTTTGGTTTATACAGATTCTTCTGGGAAGCAAGTGTGCAGCAGCAGTCTGATGGGATCCACGCCAACCTAGCGGCACTGCTTCCATATGGCGCCAAAAGCCCAAGAAAAATCTCTCAGGGACATGAATTTTCGCCATTAACCCAAGTGAGGTTGGAGTAGGAGTGGAATATAAATGTTACCCACATCGAAGTGATGCAGAAGTGGCCCTGTAGATCCTGTAAACCCTGAACATAGGACACAGAGACAACATTGCTTATCATTGTCTTGCATAGGGTTTTGGAGAAAGTAGAGTGGGATCTGTAAATCCATCACCCTAAGGCTGCTGGGTACAAGAAATACAAACACATTCACTTTGTACGTACAAAAATTGCCAGCATTTTGGTACTATTAACAAGCACTCTGAGAGGATTAATGTGCTTGATATAAATCGTACTGTTGTGCTTGCAACTGCTACAACATGAAATCAGATTAACTAATATTATGCTCTAATGTACTCTACATTTTCAATTATTTCAAAAGTACAGTTTATGAAAATGATGCTCATTTGCTGGCAGAAGAATATTGTATGCCATAGCAGACACCTCTATTATAAGACACTACCCAAGAGGGATTTGAAAGTAATGTTTTTGTGCTTCACTTGTCTTCATCTGTAGTGCAAGAAGCTTATGAGATTTGTATCTCTTTGATAATACTTTCCTTCTGCTTTCTTTACATTTTTACTGTGCCTTGGTTTAGAAATTTCAACTATTGTCTTTTGGTTTTGGCATTTTTATTTTTCTAAGTTTAGTTTTAACTGAAACCACTTATCTCCTCATAGTGCACAAAGTAGGATTTGTATGCAATCTTAACAACAGCTTTTTAGATTTCTCATCAATTAAATAAAAAAGGAACAGAATGTGAATTAGTTTGGAAGTGTAGCCAAGTGACCTTATCAGCCAAGTGACCCTAGTGGTGCTTTGTAGAAACATCATTATTATTATTATTCTCAATATTTTTGCTGTTTAATATTCCACTGCAAGAAACAGAACTGTTCTCCCTGTTCCTAATTCTGCGAAGTGAATACCTGCTACCTTCTCCAACATTACCATAAAAACAATTTGCAAAGTGAATTGCATTCACCAGTGTGCATGGTCCATGCTTTTATTCTTCACCCTATGAATATAATTAAATTTAGCTTTCCAGACAGTAGACAGAGGAATAAATACTTTTAAGTGAACTGCGCAGCTATGTATCAAGCCAGAAATGAAAAGACCATCTGACTGAGAAATGTGTTGAAAAGCTTATGTTAAGAATTCCAGAAACATTCTTCAAAACAAAGTATCTGAAAATTACTTTCTTCATTTATGAAACTGGGCTTGTTCAATTTTTGATAAAAATAGCAAATCTTATTAGACTGGAGAAGTTAGATAAAACTAAATCAGACTTTGTTTGAGGACAGATACAACTATCAGCTCACAAGCCACTGAACAATAGCTTGCTGGAGGTAAGGGAGGCTTTGGCTGTCACTAGAAAAGTTCTGACTTCATAATCGTCAGAAAAAAAGTTAACCTTTTTTCCTGCCTGCAAAATCAGGATTAGAAAGCCTTTCAGTACGAGACTACACTTTCATAAATAACATGGAAACAAGGAAAAAGAATCTGGAAAAATACAGATGTAGGAAATAATTGTCTGGTTTAAATATATGGGGCAATAGAGGTATATTCCTAGATTATTCTAAGCCAAACGCTATTACATTACTTATCATTCTAGCTGTCATCAAAAAGGATCTACAAATCATTGTAAAAATTATTTAAAAAGCAGGCAGAAGCTAATTAACTTTTTTACATTAATTTCTGAAAATTTTTACGCATTTGTAGCATTTGAGCATTTGAGAATTCCCTGGTGCCTCAGTGGGAGAGTCAGGTATGCATATGCTGAAGTCTTTATGTGATCAGGGATGTTATTCCTATTCTTTTGTTATTGTTGTATCACTATAAAGGTGATGGTTTAAAAAGTAACAAGAAGTCTCTGACACTATTATCCACTTCATTAGGGCCAAACCTGAGAGGCACTACAGACAGTAAACCTACTTTTTTTCAGTGATTGTAAGCATTGTAGAAATTGAGGTTATTTAATTTAATAAATAAATAATTTCTCACTGAAAAAACAGTGATCTCTAACAACAACCAGAAGCGCCCATCCTGTAAAGATGGTACGCAATGATTAGGGTTTCCCTAGTTGGTAGTTTCAAAGAAGCCAACAAGATGCGCAAAATTGACAACTATCAGTTTAAAAAATGACAAAACAATTGAATTGAACTTAAACTGCACAATCATAGTGAATTGTTACTAGTATTTCCTATAGACCATACTGATCCTTTAGTATTTTTTGTTTTTAAAATTACCTAAGTATTCAGGATAGTGAAAGAAGCATTACATTGATATTTCAGGGGAAAAAAATGTCAGATTTCAGGCATCTTCTAGTGTGGGTATAAACACATGGCTTCAGGAGTGCTGACACTCACTTGGGATGACTCAGTTTGTGTAAGGAGGAATCGGTGGTATTTTTCATTGATGTTTTTAATATATCCATTATAATGATTCCCCACACCAAATACTAGCTGAAGGATCATACCAGATTTTGCTGTGACTCTATCAGCCACTCATTAATATGCTGTAATCTATAGTACCTGTTCACTTTTCTTCTCTAGTTTCATGAGATGCTGTAGTTGCTGTTTCTGAGCTTTCCCTGCTGGATAAAGTCATGTGTTAAAAAAAAAAAAAAAAAAAAAGAGAGAGAAAAAAAAAAAGAAAAATACTGAATTTATCATGACTTATAAGATCACAATTTTACCATGTAAAACTGTGTGAAAGATGATTCATACTCCAAGAAAGTTAGAGAATATTGTTATAATTGTCCAGCTAGAAGTTCACCAAATGTATATATTTAAGTAGTTCTCACTGTTTATGTTTGCAGATAAAAATGTGATCATATCATCCTTTCAAGATAAGCTACCACTAATTTTAAACACTATGATTAGTCCCTCTTTATTTTTCAAAATAGGATCTCACAGAATTTCACTGTGTTGAATGCAACTCCTTGAGCTGTGAAATGCTGCCCAAGAACTTTTAAAATTCCAAAGATATTTTAGTCCTGACAACATGTATGCGTGGTATGTCATTCAACCCCTCATGATAATAAAACATTTTTGCCTGTATGTTGTAAATGGACCATTTGCTCCATTTAGATTTTGTGTTCCTGCAGCTATCTGAACTCTGAAGTTACTTCACCTGTCAATACAACCAAGTCTTTTATCTGCTGGTTACTTTAAGGCTCCTAACTGCATTTAAATCCAACACATCACTTAAGCTTCAAATCTGAGGGTTGTCTTGATCTCTTAAGATTAATTCTTCCCAGAAAAGTTAAGAATAGATATTTTTTCTATTATTTTCATGAATATTTTGCAGCTTAAAATGAACAAGGCTGAAACCATTCCGTACTCTACTTCCAAACATGTCCACAGTAAGAAACGGAGGCATTCTTACCATTTGAAGCTCCAGAGCAGATGGAGTTTGGCTATTCTGAGTCAGGGTCACAAGGTTTCATATTTCCCTCTGTTCAAGCCTTGTAACACTTGGTAAGCATTAGTCATATACCAGGCTTCTGCATGTTGCCCTTATCAGTGTGGCTGGAAGGAAAAGTAGCTTTTCTGGTAAACTGGGGAGGCTGAGCAGAGATTTGAAATTGGCATAAAGTCAGCATCAGTCTCCTGAGACCATTAGTATGGCCTAGCTTCTGCCAAACAGACTAGCAAATTTTTCATGTTTGCTTTTGAACTTTGTTCTGCATATGGCAGGGCAGGCTATTAACAGCTGACAGAATGGACCAACCACTGAAAACTTTTTGTAATTAGCTGAGTATGACTGTGCTGTTCAGTGTTGACTCTGCAACTTGGCAATGCTATCCATTGCTCACCTTTGAGAACGTATATTAGGCGTGCATTTAACAGTATTTGAGTTTATAAGATTACATGTGAACGCACGTTTGTAGCTGTCAGGAGCAGAAGCTAAAATATTTTCAGTGAATTCCATTGCC
Source organism: Astur gentilis (assembly GCF_929443795.1). Taxonomy (NCBI): domain Eukaryota; kingdom Metazoa; phylum Chordata; class Aves; order Accipitriformes; family Accipitridae; genus Astur; species Astur gentilis. The sequence goes on from NC_064880.1 coordinate 31,676,090, forward strand.
AACTAAACAGAAACTGTAACTAAGCAACACAGAAACACCACTCCAGTTATTCGTGACCTGGAAACATGATTTACCTGATGTCTGCCTCCCCCTTGCCCCCCAACTAAAATGCCTAGATTTACTTGGCTGTTTTATTTCACTAATCTGCAACATGTTATATATCAAAATTTAAAAAGCCAATATGAAACTGAATCATCCTCACCACAAAAATTAGTAGAAAATTTGATAATGCTGAGCCCAGGAACAACATTTTCAAAAACTTAAAATAGTTTCACATGATTATATAGAGAACAAGATAAGGAATAAATTAAAGAAATGCTTTTCAGTTTCATTTTTTCTTTATAATAGTGAAAGTGGCTTTTTACTTAGAGATTTAGAAGGACACCTTCACAGGCAATGGCAGTGCTAGTATCCCAGTAATACACACTTACATCTGTACCTAACGCAGTAACCAATCACTTGAACCAGGTCAAAAGGACTTCTTCCCAATGATATAGAAGCACTGGCAATGTGAACTTCTGTGGACTTCTATTGTGACTTTAAGGCAGTATGTTATGCAAATGTTTGTCCTGCTGATTCTCCATCCCTAATAACCTTGTTCCCTCTCCCCTTTCTCTGGGTCTCAGTGGATGAAGGAAAGTAGTGGAGCTACTGTTCAACTCAGTCCTGAGCTAGGAATTCTTACAGAGCATTTAGCATTATATAGGAAGCAACTTTTCTCAAAGGCAGGATGGTATATGTACTGGTTTATATAACTGATATGTGTAGGCATTTATTGAAAAACCAAAATTTTTCTACACCTCTCAAGTATAAAGAGATCTAGACAGTCACGTCCCAGGAGAATGCCGTGCTAATTATCCCATGAGTCATTCCACATGAAATTATACATTTCTACAATCTGCATCAGTATTTCAGCTTCTGTCTCTAGACAAGCAAGCAGTGTACAGTGAAACATACTTTTCAAGCTACTAGTCACCGGTGGGTTTACAAGGAGTATCATAATTTCACAACTCTACTGGAAAGTATGGGGGCTGCACCTGAAATTTACTTCTGAGCCCAAAATTTTAAGCAGAAATGAAGTTACCACTTTGTGAGTTGCTGCCTTGGAAGATGTGCGAAGTTCAAGTTAGAAAACTTCATACCAATATTATGGGAATTCTGCAGGGTTGTACCTGTTAGATGTTTTCCGTAATAGCACCTGAAATCTAAAAAGAGCAAAAGGTCATTAAAACCACAAAAGTTTGTTTCACTTTTCACTGGTGTCACATCGATTTAGCTCTAGTGTGGAAAAATACATATATTCACATATGAAAATTTGCAATATACAGCTACTGTTTGTTGAGGGGCTCTGGTAGACATTTTTCATCTTTTTCAAATGGAAACATGTAAGATTTTCAACTGAAAAAGAAATATGCCTGCACATATGACTATATTTCACCATCATTAAAATACGCTGAGCACTTTGAAAGCAAAGACAATGTCTCTGCCTTCATCACTTTAATATGTGTGTAGAGTACTGTATCTCTTTTCCCAAATTGTCAAGGTACAGAATAAGCATTCAAAAAATGTTCAAGTAAATCCTTCATTTGCTGTTATAATTACTTCTTGGGCAAATTATTTTTATCACAGTTTCAGATTTCAAAAAATAACTAATTTTTTCAAACATAAATTTAAAGTATCTATTTTGGCCATCTAAAGAACGTGGTTTACATTTTCATGTTTTGACACAGACATTAAAAAGGTATCACTCTGGGATTCACTGAAAATAATATATTTTTTATTTAAAAAAAAAATCCCTTTTTAACCAACGGTAGTAACTATTTTAAATAGTTATTTAAGAGACTGGACAACAGAATGAGACACCTGAGCTATCATGGGTCCTGGGAGCAATTTCACAACATTAGTGCTGACCTACATGTATTTTGATTAGCTCACTGAAAGTCCCAGTGGTATCCAGCTATTCTGTTCTGTTTTGGATAATGCATGTTCCCCAGGCATAGTAATTAACCTTACACAGGCCCTTCCCTTGTTATGTATTAATCACATTTGTATGGGCTACACACATCTTCTCACTATAAGATTTTCCAATTACACGGGGGTTTTATATTTGGGAGAGGACAGCTCCTTTCTATGCTCTTCTTATCCTTGTCATTGTACCTCTTTAAGACAGATACCTAACATGGTGGTTTCTAAAGATCTACCTTTATGAGCCAATATCCCCCTAAATGCTATTATAGGCAAAAAGGGCTTCAACAAAAGCAAACTAAATAGGCTGCTTCTTGGCTGAGCTCAGAAAGAGACCTGCCAACAAGACAAGGAGCTTTCAGAATTGTAAACCGTGCAAATGAGAAATAAAAGAATTAAAAGCCTAGTGTTGTCCTCAGGCTGTTGTCCTCCTCCTTGGTTGCAGTCCAGCATCTTTTTGGAGACTTGTTTTCAGGCCAATAAAAGCTCTCTTCCTCCTACCTCAACCAAGAGCTACGTTTAGGTTACAAATAATCCCATCAACCAGAATGTTCTTTGTGTCCCTGCAAACCTGTACCTGTGTCATTCAACAGACTTGAGAAAACTAGGTATCACTCCTAGTAGGCTTGAAAGCAGAGGAAACATGTGAGATCTGGCAGATTTCCTGATACAGCCCAGAAACTGGATACTTGATATCCTGAGCCCTTTTTGAAAGAGAGCAAGGGAGATGCAGCAAAACGTTTTTCAGCTTTTCTTATCTATCAGACCAATCAATAAAGAGTTTCAGAAGTTCCTACTTCTTTTCAAAATCTAACTTTTAAAGCCAAATGTCTTCTAGGTGTTCAGACTTGAACAGATTTTTTTTTATTTATTTATTTTTCATTCTGGAGCTCTTACCATGTGGGATCTGAAAACACGTTTACAGCTTGTACGTACCTGGCAGGTATAGACAGCAACATTTCACATGATCTGGGTCCCCATCATCTGCATTTGAGACATGTTTGGACCATTTAATGCTACTTTTTGGTTCACATGCTAAGGGGTTTCTATTCATGAAAGTTAGAGCTCTGGGGAGAAACACTGCTCAGGTCTCACCCCCGAGATGAATGAGGAAGCAGTTACAATGCACACCTTGAGATCACATCCAGTACCCCAGTAATGACAGCTGTTTATTACCATACAAATCTGTAAGAGTCCAAATCTGAATGGACAAAAGCAGCTTTTCATAGGACTTATGCTATGTTCTTGAAGGATCTTTTAAAATAAACAGCAATTAAAGTATGATTTTATTCTCAGAGGAAATGACAAAATAAAAATGGCTTAATGGACTATATGCATATTTAAACACATTCATACTTTCTTGCAAGTATGATAGATGGGAGTCCTCCCTGAGTTACAGCACCAGAACAAAGCCCATTACATTTATAACAGCCCCCCAAAAGTTGTAAAGAACTCTCTTGATCCCAGTCTAACCATAAAGAATAAATGTGTCATGAGTTTCCTTCATTCAGAGTATTTCCCATGCCCCTGGCTCCATAGCCTGATCCCTTATTATCCTATATTTCAAATACTTTTGTTGCAGACTTCCAGTTTGAAACTGTCATTTTGCCCATTTTCTCTCTTTCAGGCTGTTGTACCACCTATGTTCCTGTAAGCACGGATGAACGGATGAAGCGTTACATCTTCCAGGACTTTGTGACCTTGCAACAGTGGGTAAGTGTCCTGAAACTGCCTCTGCCCATCCATTTGTCTTCCAGAGCAACCTTAAAATCCTGTGCATTAGAATGTTTTGCTTATCAGAACAATATTCAGCCCTGAGTGCACTTATAGTTGATCATGTGAAAGATGCTGTTAAACAGTTTCAGGGATTTTCTGATACATTACTCTTCTTTGAAATACCCTCAGAGAAGGAGGATAGTGGTTGTGTGTGTCATGAGGCTTTGGAAACCTTTTGTTTTTCACCTCAGTCCACTGACGGAAGAGAGGTGAGTCACTTTATTATAAGTATCCTGTCTCCCATTGCTTTGTTTAGGTTTGCACCTACTTCTTCCTGAACAGAAGAAAAAGATTAATCACACAAACATGCTGATACACAGATGATACAATTTTATACAATCAAATACAAAATTAGAACTGCAACAGGGTGTCTTCATTTCTTTGGGGCAGGGCATCAAGATGAAGAGTAAAAGGTTCCAGGAGCTTAGTGGCAACACCATGCTTTTGTAAGAATAAATCAACATTATGACAGGTACTCTGTAATAAGCACCTTTTCATGCTTACATGCATTAAATAGATATATGAACCAGACTGTTGAGAAAAGGCAATCTTTGATGCACAGTTGATCATTCCTGTTAGTAGCATAGTACATGATGGAATTTAATTGATTTGGGGTTTGAAATTAACCTGAAAAATTAAAATGTGCATCCTTTTTTTTATTCTATTACTCTTATTAACAGAACAGTGAAGCAGTTAGAAGGCTGTGGTCAGCAGAATGACAGTCAGTAACTCTTATTACGTAGATGGGTGTTTTGTGTATAAAATTGCTACTTCTTGTACCACTTTTAAAATCTATGGTGAAGCTTTTAATCAATGCCATTCAGGCTCCGAAGCAGCACCATTCTCTCCTACACTGTCTCAGGATTGCCTTGCCCCTACTGTCTTAAAAGTGCTCTCCTCCTACAGAGGATCTGGTCAGCAATAGCAGCAGCTGCAGGAACAGTGCGTCCAGCATGCCAGACTGAAATTCATGTTTCAGGAATGTCTCCTAGGGGGGTTGAGCAATTCAGTCAGATTCGTAGTTAAAAGCCTTTCACTGTAACACAATTACCCTGCAATAGAGAAGAGGAATGGTCGGCATTTGTTTGCTACAAATGTGCCTTGCAAAAACCACTATTACGAAATCCTTCCTCAGGTGAAAAGTCCACCGACAATGGGATTTACCTCTGCTAGAAATACAGGCTGCCGGATTGGGAATATAAAATAAAAAACAGAGTGATCAACAACATTTTATATGAGTTTCAACATCCATTTACTAAAAAACAGTAGGTTTTTTCTGTCTGAAAAGTAGTAAGTAACACTGTCCAGCAGGACCCCAATAGTGCCAGGAATTTGTGGTTTAGGGACTGTTTAGAAAAGCATATATTTTATTTTTTTCTAATTCTGGCTGATTCTCATTATCATACAAAACACAGAAGGTCCTTGCAAAGAATGTATCATCTGCCTTAGGCAGGTGGGGCACTCCCACTGACCAAGTTACAGATTTAACTGGCCTGTAGCCATACAGTTTGCAATTTCCATCACACATTCTGCAATTCTGGCTTAGTCTGAGTCATGGCCTGAAATGAGAGGAAACTGCCACTGTCTGGCCAAACTGTCTCATCTTGCAATATGAGTACTGCGTACTCCTCTGCCTCATGATTCCCACAATCAGGTCCTAGCCTTCCAGCCCACCAGGGAATAAAAGCAAGAGTATCCAAAATTGGCCCTCTTTAGACCACCTTTCTGCCTCCTGCTAAGTGAAATGAGGGCTCACACACAAAGAGTGGGGCAGAGGATTGAAGCACATATATGCTAGTGAGAGTTGCATGATACAGGGTAAGAAGAAAAGAGCAAGGGATGACTTGGATGCTTTGCAGATTATTTATGATAGAGCCAAAGATTGTGACAGTAATTAAAGCTTAGAGACTTGGGGAGGAGATAGGGCCAGACCACAGACAGAGTTAGTTAAGGCAATTGTTTACCCATTAGCTGGGATCTAAGCAGGGGGAAGAGAGTAGAAAAAGGAAAAGAGAAGAGGTGAGTGGTGGTGCAAGTAAAAAACTGGAGGGAGGAAACTGTGAGAGGTAGTACAGGGAGAGAGTGGGGGAAAGCTGGAGATTGGCTCTCAAGACTTCCAGGTGTTCACTCAAAAGGCCCAGGGTACAGAAGGTGGTTTCTTATCTGAGGATACCACACAAAACTAGCATTTTAACACTTTGTACATGTACTCATCAGCCAGCAGTATGACTGTGAAACACCTAGGCTTATGCACAGGTCATCTGGTTGATTCTGCCAGAATAGACATAAAGAAGAGAGCTTGACCAGTCAGATCTGCACAACCTCTTTGGTTTTGCAGGGATTCATTTCTAATTTTTGGCCTGACATGAACTCCCCCATCATGTAATTTGAGCAGTGTGAAACACAGAGAACTATAACTCAGTTGAAGCATTGTATACTCCATATTGTCTGAAGAAGTAGTCTCATGGCAGCATAATTTTCCTCCTTTCCACACTTACTTTCTTTTGGAGTCCAGAACTGATATGCTTTCCAAAGTACGTTTTGTAAGGGATTATACAGACAAAGTGGTCAGTGCACAGAAAAGAAGCAATTCATAGACTTGTCAGACAAATCCGTAACCTGGACGTAGGACAAAAAGAACCTGATATGATAGCAAGGTGTGGACAGAGAGAGAAGGCAGAACATCTGAAATAGAAGAAAAAGAGACTGAATTTCCATAATGTTAAATCTGAGCTGGTGGTCCAGGTGATATTCACAGGCACCATGCTCTTTTCTTCCAAGCTGCTATAGAATAGTAATTGCATGGGTTAAGTTCAATTAGGCTATTGAAACAAATGTCTTGTAGATAAATTAAACAAGAGAGGCTTCAAGTCACAGTGCAAGCATGTATAATCACTCCAGAGGTACATGTGAGACTGCAGTGAATTGAAATGTACTGGGAAGAGGCTATTTGGGGAAATATCTATCTAACCTTTATATAAAGAAGAAACAAGAGAAACACAAGAAGTAGGAAAAAAAAGAGTAAGAAAACATGAAATATAGCCTGAAATAGCTCTAGGAGAATGGTTGCTAGAAAAACTTCCATGCATTTTGTGCTGAAACCTGCTGATACTACAAGCAAAAGAATTTGCTTCTTGTTGTTCAGATCCTCCTATAAGCACCAAATCAGATCTTCATACATTCTTCAATGCAGCTCTGTACAGAGATTCCCTGCTCTTAACATGAGCTTCTTTTCCAACAGAAACAGTTTGTAGGATCTCAAACTGGATAACCGCTTAGGCCAAGAAGTGATAACAATAATAAATACCTTTTGTATCCTTCAAAATGAGTCATGTTGTTCAAAAGGTAAGAGGGATTTACTCATAATGGACAGGCAGTGATGATTCAGCAATTACATTTTCAACAGACTGTCAAACAAACTTCACTGAACTATAAGAATGCATCTGTACTGATCTCATGGAAATATACAAAGGGAGTTGTTTTTACATGACTAGAATCAAACACATTACTCAGAACCAGCAGTATAAAAGAGAGACTGATGAGCAGCCAAGTCTCCCACCAGACAAGACGAATAGATTTCTAAGCCCTCTCGAAGTTGTCTTTGCATTCCTTCCTGGAAGAACGTTTTCATAAGCAGTTACCCAGATTTCTTTTAAAGTAATCCACTACCATCCTATAGCTCTAGGTAACTACTACTAAATGCCAAAAACACACTGATACTCCATTTTGTGCTTCCAGAAATACTTGAAAATGCATCAAATGTTAAAAATGTTTGACATTGCAAAGTACTACATGATTAGTTCATCACAAGTGAGTTCTCATCCATCAGAAAGCTTGCATATAAATATTTTTAGGAAATCCTTGAAGAGAAATAACATCTACCTTTGTAGCACCTAGTGAAGGCTAGAGTTTATATATATATATATATATATATATATATATATATAAAATATAGGTAAATCCCTGCTACGCCAACGTATTCCAAACAAGCATGGTCTTTCTTTCTGGAGTTCAGTTGATTTCAAAAGTCCCACATAGATATTGATGTCTATGTACGTACGACAGAAATTTAGAAGTGTCTGTGTGGATACAGAGAACTTTTTCCATCAACTTTAGGAACAGCTGGGTAGGACTCAATTGCCTGTGATGCAGTTTTCTTTGAGACTGAACCAACCTTTGAGCCACCTCCACCCAGTTTGCATTCAGATGAAAATGATACATTTAAATCTATTGACAATGCTTACAGAACTAAACAATTCTGTATAACAACCACTTTATAACTTGAAAATCAGTAACAGTTTATGATATTTTTAAAGAAAGAAATACTTTTTCTTCTGAGACATGGGTCAAGAAAACTTGAAAGCGAATATGATGTAAAAACCTTCTAAAAAACAGTTCCAGTGTGGATAGAGCCATATACAAATGGCACTCAGTCAAGAATTTCTTAGAACCATCCAACTGAGGGGTTAGAGTTCAAAGACTTTAAAATTCAGATTTATTTCTGGCTGAACTAAATATGTAGTGTTGACTTCCTGCTGCTTAAAGTAAAAGGCATTGAGCAGAATCCACCAAAACAAATGGAAAATGGAGCCTAAGCAGAATACCATAAGACAGACCAGCCAAGCTCCAGCACCTTTGCACTTCCTCTACTTTTCTTATCCCATAGGATGTAATACAACAAAATATCTTTGTGTGTGTGTGTGTGTGTGTATCCATGCAGAAGCCTATGTGCAAGTATATATAAATACATATGCCCATACACAGTTATTCTTTACAATAAATAAATATAATACACTTTGTTCTACACATTAGCATTCAGGGTCTGCCTGCCAGATCAGAACATTTTGTGTGTTTGCATTGCTTGGAAAATGGCAAAAAAAGGCAGCTGGAAACTTTGGCAAGTCATGTAGTGCTGCTCACAATCAGCATGTAGAAGGTTAAAATTAGAGTCAGAATTTGTTTTTGACATATTTTAAAAATAACTGACATTTGTCCTGGGAACATACATCATCTAGCATGCATTAGGAAAAAAATCTTTCTACATCTGAGCACACTGTAGCAAAACAAAAAAGGAAAGCTTTCAACAAGCAAAAAAAGCGAAACAGCAACATGATCTTGAGATGCATAAACAGGAGAATAACCTGCAGGGCACAAGAAATAATCCCTCTGCTCTGCTCTGCATTGCTTAAGCCACAGCTAAAGCACCATGTCTGTTTTTGGGCACTGTATTTCAGAAAGGTTTCAGTGTGAGAGGACTAGAGGCAACATGGTAGCAAAGTTCCAGTATATAAAAGGCCATTGTAAAGAGGAGAATAATCTTGTCTTTTCCTTGTCTACTTTGCACAGGTCAAGAAGTAATAAACTGGAACAAAGTTTAAAATTAGACATTGGAGGTGGGGGAGGGAATTTAACAGTGCATTCACTGAAAGACTGGAACAGATTGCCTGGAGAGATTGCAGGTCGTCTGTTACCAAAGTTTTTTAGCAAGAAATAAGGTAAAAGTCTATCAGGAATGTTAGAACTATAACTGATCCCATTACAGGGAAGGAGGATGGGCTAGGTGACTTCTGGAGGCTTCTACCAGATCTGAGTCCATAATTCGCTGAGAAGAGTGATGGCATGCTAAGATGTGAACCTCCCTCACAAGTTGTGAAGTTTCCTGATGGTACAGTGTCTGAGTGGACAGATTCTGGTTCTGTTCACATTCAGTTTGTATTAGTTTCCTTTCAGCACAAGGTTTTACACAGTTTAGGCATCAATCTCTGATAATCCCTTTTTGTTTAATCACTCAAATACAAGGTTTTCAAATGGATCTTTTGGATTTGCCTTGGAGAGGCAATAGGTCACACTACTGAAATTTGCATCTCGCGGGTTATATTTATATGATGTAGTTATATATTATAACAAGCAAGTAAAAACTATTTTGTTATGAAATAAATAACTCAGTCCTTAAAAATTGGATCAGCTATTGTGTTTGTGGTTGAACGTCTTAATTACCGTTGCCTTATATGGTTTTCTTCATACCGATTGTGCTACTACTTCACTTATTTACAGTATGTATCCAAATTGAGGGCCACTAGGAGTTTCATACTATCAGCATAGCCCATAGTTACTTCCCTTTTCTTTCCCTATTCTATTTTTTTAATCTTTTCATTAGGCTTTTCCCTCGCCTCTAATAACCTTGATCGATAAAGTGAACAACAATTAAAAAAATTCAAGTACAGTAAAATGCAAAAATACAGTTTTAAAGCAAACGATGATAATATAGAACCGTTGGAACCAGAACATAACAACACTAAAACTGACTTTTTCTTGACCTCAGATTTGCTTTTAAAGTTATGGAATATTTCCAGTTGTGTGGGTGTATAAAAGAAAGCAGGAACTCTAAATACTAACTACACCAGCTTTAACTTCTCTTCCCACTCACAAAACACCACTAACATACGTGGTGATGGGGTATAAAAATACTAATACTATTCATTACACATGTTCATTACACATGTACTAATGCTGAGGCTGAGAAAATTACTAACAAAAGTTGTGCTCAAAATGCTTTATAAGTTCAATTCCAAAGCATGAAGAGTTTTTCTGTACACATAATATTATCATGAATGGCTCTTCTGGTGATCAGTGATCTCTAAAGACAGCAGGAAGAGCCCTTGTCTAAATACACCATGAGAAATGGCTACCTTTAACATGTTCTTTTATTATATTCATGCTAAACAAGGCTATTTTTCCAAAGGAAAGGCAATTTCTACGATTTCTAATCACATTTTAAAGTGTGTTACATATTTTTGGTTATCCAGCTCAGATGACACATACAGGAAAGAGGAAAAGAAAGAAGGTGAGACAATTCCTGTCTGAGCATGACAGCAATACCATACCCCACACAAGTAACACACTGAACTGTTTTGAAAGCCAGGAGTTTTCTGTTGTTCTTTACAAGAAGCAGCAGTAAAAAAAAGATTTCTACTCTTAGCACAAACTGTTTCCATATTTCCTCATTAAAACCAGAAAGTCACATTGAGAGTCAGCATACCAGTAAATAACAACAGTACGACTACCTGCCAGTTATATTCATATCTGGTTTGGTTTACTTATGTCGTGCAGTACATTTAGCTCAATCATCAGCAATAACAACAGGTTTTCTGGTCCTCCAGAATTCTGGGGATCTGAAACCTCAAGCTGAGCATACACACTCACATTAATTTTTAGTCCAACAATTAGAATGGGAAAGAATACTGCACAGGCATCATGGCTTAAAAAAAAAAAAAAAAAAAGACAAAGTGCCATTATATGTATAACGTAGTACCATCTGCAGTAGACTTCATATTAAAAAAGCAATAAATATAGTGCATTAATCCAGGCTTTGCAATTACCCTATATGGACTAGAATAACTTAACTCCTCAAATAAGGGTTAAAAAGGGGAAGAATAATAACAGACCATATTAATTTTTTTCTGTTTTTTTAATCTCTTGCCATTGTTCAACATTACACAAAGTTTGTACAGATTGCCCATAAAAATAAGCCAGTGGTTTATTTATTGTGTGTAAGCAAGTAGCTATAAATTAATTTATTACAAGTGTCTGAGGGAATCTTTGTGAAATATATATGTTCATAAAATAGTATTACATTCAGCTAAAAATGAAAATCCAAATTAGTTGCAAAATCCTGTCATTACAGTGATTAAATCCATGGCTTACCTAAGCCTATATTTCAAATGAAATATTTCTGAATTTATTTAAAAAGCTGTGACCAGACTACTTAACGAGAGCAAGCAAGAGCTTAGCACAAAAAAATGCTGCTACAGCAGCCTGCCACTCTTCAGCCAGCAGCTTTATCTTTCACTAAATTCTAAAATACTTTTTTCCCTTCACTATAGATGTACAGTTGTAGCAGCATATTTCACAGCGACACTGCAGCTGCAATTTAAAGCATAAATTCAAAGTCAAATTTTCAGAAGCTGAGCCAAATTTAACCTTATTTCCATATTTGGATACTTACCACTGTAACTGAGATAAAGAAAATGAAACAACTCACTATCAGAAAAGTCTTGCTGTTTTTCTCAACCACAAAAAGCCATGAGGTACTATGCATGAATTTGGCAGTTCAACTACCTGTGCCATTTAGTCCGATTCATCTCTTCCTCCTCTCATGCCCTGCACATGGATTGACCAGCCCCTCCAGAGCGGGCCATGTTCCTTGGGAATTACTAGAAGGGCATGTCATGTACCAGTGTGTCATGAGGCCAACACTAGTCTGGGTAGTAACCATTTTCATCAATGGTCTATGAGATGACCCACGTGTGGCTGAAGAGAAATACACAGTCAATGCACTTCCCTCTAGGTTCTTGAACGCTAAACCGTAAGTAAACAGAAATTTGCCAGAAGGAATAACTTTTGTCAATAGTCTCAGAGAAAAATGCAAAAATAGCATGCAGGAATTAGCCTGTTTAGTGATTCTTCTGGAACAGAAACATTACATTTGTCACTCTTCATCAAATCATTGATTTGTTCAGCCCATCATTCAGCCTCTGACAGCAGCAAGTACTAGGTATTTCAGAGGAAATGCAAGGAAACCCTACAGAGGACAATAACAAAATACCTTATTCTAGATATTTTCTCTTTCTGGCCCAGTCAGTTAATATTTACATTGCCATTTATTTATATCTTGTCCAAAATAATTGTGGCTGTTCTTATTATACTTTAAAAAGTAATTATTCTATTGTTCAGTCCCGCTAATCTATTGGCTTTGCAGATATCTTGTACTACTGAATGATTCAATTTATTTATACATTGCATCTAAAATATATTTCATCATCTTTAAAGTTAGGTTTTAAATATGTGGTGCTTCTCTGTTTCACCTCTGCGCTGACCTTGGATTGGGAGAAGTAGTAATTGAAAGTAGCAAAGGTATCTTCCTATTTTTTATATCTCTCATTACCTGTTTGCCCATCTTCATAAAGCTACTCAGTCCCAGATTTTCAGCCCCTCTCATCTGGAAATCTACACATTTTCCTTGGTGTTTGATCCCTTTTCTTATTTTACCCAGCTTTTTGATAACAGATGTTCAAAACTTAAATGTACTGTTTCAGAGGGGAGTAAAATTTGAGGTCTTTGCACGCACATGTGCAGCTTAGCGGAACAGATGTGCTGTGCAAGCCCAACCAGCTGCACAGCATACAAGCAGTACTTGGGGTACGTTCACCACCGATGAGAACATACTGTCAGAAGGCCCCTTTCACCTCTTGGTCCAGAATCTGAGCACTGGGAACTGATGCCTTCAGGCAGCACTGATGTGGTGCTGGAGGTTGAGTCATACTTGTTTGGAGAGTGACGAATCATCTGCGTAGGTAAAGCCCAATGTATTGCTGAACCCTCACTGGGTCTGTTTAGCCAAAATCGAAATTGCTGTTCCTGTAAAGTTCGTGGGCCCAGTTCCTGGGCCAGTTGCTGTACTCTCACGACCTTTTAGGCTAGCCAGAAAGGACCAGTGTGGTCAGTTGTAGGCAAGAACTAGCAACCATTTAAGCTAAGAACTGACTACTGCACTCAGCCATGTCCTAGTGCTTCAACCTAACCTGATGCTTTTATTGCATTAAAGACACAGGAGAGATTTATGGTTTATTATCTATACAAGTTAAAAGACAGAAAGTCTGCACACACTGTGTCTCATTAGGGAGATGAGTTTTCCTCTAGTAAGTAACTGGATGTGCATGAGATTGCAGCAACAGACGCTACAGAAATACTATGATGGCTAAAGTGATTTTGTAAAAGATCATATCCTATTTTATCTCTACTGCTCCTAGAAGGGGGATCACTGTGTTACAGTGGGTGTGGCTAGGCTCAACTTTTTGTAGTGTGTTACGTGCAGATTCCCAGAAGCACAGACATTTCTCTAAGCAAAAGAAACGTGCCCATGCACTTTCTTTTCAGGCAGCTTACCTTCTGAATATTGAATATAGCCGCAACCAGTCTTGTTTAGACTAGTGCGAAGTATGTGGGGACTTTCTTATTGTGTCATCAATGCTTACCAAAAGGAGCAAAAGGCAGGTGGACCTGAAGCTGGCTGCATGCTGCAGAAACCAATAGACCTTAACCGTAATTGTCCTAATGGGCTACCTAGACCTGAACAGCTCTTACTGAAGTTCATTTGAACTGACAGAGTTAATGCTTTTAAATGTACGTGAATAGATCTAAGACACGTTGTATTTGCTTGTATTGCAAGTTGAGATAGTACAGGTGCAATTCACCAGACCAACAGACTAAAACAAGGCTGTTTTCATATACTTCACAGTATACCAATATTCTGATGGTTGTAACACTTCTTACTCAACTCCAAGTTTCAAATTAATTTCTGTACAAAGGAATTCATAGCACTTGACGTAGAAGATATGTAATAAATACAGTAAGGCTGAGAAATTTTTCATATAATTGACCCCTGAGAAAAGATGCTACAGCACTTGGAGAGATGATGCAAATTGCGTTTATGCCTTTCTCCTACCAAATGAAATATTAACAAAAAGATTGATACCTCCTTGGCATGGGCTACAGCCAGTGAATGAAAACCCTTTGAGGACAACAGGGATTCTGTGCAGAGCATTTAAAAGATTTTGCTTTACCTTCCAGACAACTCTTCATCAACACACTGCATCTCAATGAGAAATTAATAATCTGAAACTTGGAAAAAAACTCCATCTAAATGTATATATTCCTTTTTAAATTACATGAAAATTATCATATCAGTATAATAAAATGGTCTGAAGAGTTTTCACAATCATCTGAAAAGCCTTATACCAGGCAAGTACTTGCAAAAAGTTAATCCCTTCTATACAGTAATATACTTATTATGCTTAAGAAAGAAGAATAGAGTGGCAACTGGCAGCCAAGGAAAGATGATTTTATACATCTTGTAAGCAGTTCAAAATAAACCACATCAGGACTTCTTACGCTATTGTGAGCATATATGCTAGTTGTGCACAAGTTACATCTTGTTGTTTCTCAACCATCATTAGATATGGAACGATTTTACATCTCTGAGCTATATATAGCTGAAGACACCAAAGGAAACAGAAAGTACCTCTAGATATGTATCCCGAATTCAAATGTCAAAAAAAAATCAACACTTGCCTAGAAATTCAACACTTGGTATATTTCCATGAAAAATTAGTTTCCAATTAAAAAAAAATATTGACATTTTCTGGGAAAATGCTATTTTAACTACACATAGTGCTTATATCTAAAGATAATTTTAAACAATGAAGATCACCTAAACAATTCATAAGGCTTGGCAAAAAATGTCTGCTTTATATTTAATTATTTTCTTTTGGAGAAATATTTTTCATCCTGAAAACAAATCCGTGTTACAAAAAGCAAATTATAGTAACCATTCTGGGTTAAAACTAAAAACAAAACTAAAATTGTTTTAATTGTCTTTCTTTTATCTAATTTAATCCACTGCTAGCCAATTAATTTAAATAACAACAACCAGCTCTTAAATAATCTTCTGACGAAAAGCTAAAAAACAGACTTATTGCCAGTGATGACAGGAGATTTCCATACACGTATAAAGAAATTCTTAAATATCTGTGTAAATCACTTTGTACTGGTTGATTTCATAAGCATGCAATTAATGTCAGGTTTTGGGTTATAATTCCCTGGGATGGTAATGCTGTTGCTGAAATATATTACATACACACACACTCTTAAGTTGTTTGTTCTGGGTAAATTCCTGTAAATGGCCAAATATAAAGACGACATGACCATTGATTTAGTTTATATGCCGAACAAAATTGTGGTTCACAGAGTCACAGAATCATTGGGGTTGGAAGGAACTCTGGAGATCATCTAGTCCAACTTCTTTCTCAAAGCATGTTCTAGATGACTCATATTAAAATACCCCTTATTGATTCACACTTCTATGAATTCTCCCTTTTTTTCACCTGTTACAACAGAGGCCTTAAATCACCATTTCATGCTATTTCTATACAGTGGGGATAGGTGCTTTGGAAATCTTTTACAAAGTAGGTAGCTGTTTCTTTGGAACACATCATCTATTGAACCAAACTAATCATATTCATTATTCTGAGATGCTTATGACATAAGATCTAACTGGAATCAACTTTGCTATGATGTTATTTGTATCCTTCAGCCTCTTACACAATTCATCATTTCTTATTTATACTTTAATTTTGCTCTGTATTCTTTGTATAAAAGCCATATTCTTTCAAGACCAAGATTTATTAATAGCTTAGTGCACTGAAGATGTACACATGCTAAATAGCAATACTCCTGAACTGAATATTCCACTCTGAGCAATGCATCAATAGTGGTCCTTAACAGAGGACTGTATTATAATTACACACACCATATATCTGTGATATTCTTTATAATATTGTAATAAGCAAATACCAGTCAACAAATTAAGGTTACAGTTTTCCAGCCTCAGATAATAAATAATGTTTTCTGTTTCTTTGTTGTTATTTTTGAGGTCCCTTCCTCAGAGCTCAAGACAGTGATGATGGAATACATCCCCCACACCAGAATGGCAGTATGGAAGGTAGTTTTCACTTGTTCTACCACCCGGACTGAACTTTTTGCAATCACATGGCCATTTCCTTTTATTGTAGTGGAATTCCTTAACTGAGCAAGATTAAAAGTGAACTGTCTATATAACAAAGAATACTGAAGCAGAAGGAGTGGGAGGAACACCAGAAAAATAGGGAGCATGGAGGAGGAGCAGAGAAATATCAAAAAGGGTTGTAGAGCACATTGTAGAAGAGGGTGAGAGATCATCAAATAGTCCTCTACAAATCTACTATATTAACCAATTTCTAGGGCAGAGGGTTAAGTGGTATTTCTAGTCCTATTTTGTTACTCAAAGAAACTTCCTATATCATTAGCCTCCTTCAACTCAGTATAAAAACATCATAGCAAGGGGTTTGTTGTGTTTGTTCTTAGAGAAATTAAAGAATGACTGTGAGATATACATGTGACTAGTTCCTAAGCAATGCAAACAGCAACACATCTCTAAATATATGAAAAACTCTTATGGAAGTATCTAAACTACTAGACTTTGTATCTAGCCTTCTTTGGAAAGAAGGATGAACTGGCTTGGCTTTGCCAGTCTGTTACACATATTTAAAAGAAAGTCAAGAAAAGGAAAGAGTCCGAATAGACGTCATGAAAACTAAGAAGATAAGAAAAGTTGAAGTTCTGAAAAGAACCCTTTCACCAAGCCTCCTAATAAAGACGGTCCATCTCTTCATTACCATGCTACTCATCCACCTCTGTTACACTGCACAAAAGGGAAAAAAGCGGTCTTTATAGTTGTACATGATTATATTTTCCTTTTGTATTGAGTTCAAAGTCTTTTCTAAAAAAGCAAGAGTAGATTGCTCACAATGTAATGGGCCATTCCCAGGAAACGAAAAAATGGCCTTAACGTTTTATATTAATACAATAGGTTATGTATAAAACAGGTTTTAAAAAGTTAATGCATATTAGCTTAGAACAGCCATATTTTAACACTGTGCGACTGAAAGTTCCAGTAGAGCAGATGAATGGAACTACAGAAGAAAAAAACCCGCTATGACAAAAGGATAAAGGTTTAACTAAAAGGACTCAAATCTATATTTCAGGTGCTTCTTTACCTTCCATCAGGAAACGAGTTATTAGGAGTAATGAAATCAGAGATAGAAAATACAAAAACTTTTTAGATCCTTCTGTGCAAGGCGGCGACACTGGCCTTTACTTCTTCACTTTATAATGATTCCTTTGAGTTGTGGTTCTGAAAAAGCTGTGAAACATCTTCCTGTTACTTCTTTTTCATCTTTCCAAACACTGGCCAGGAATAACCCCATCCTATTCTTTTCTTGGGTTTTTGAAACACATATTGACTGTAATGACTATAAATTATCTGGTTAATGTGCCAGATTTATAAAAGTGTTAGAGCTCCTCTACGCTGCTACCAGGTGCTTCTGAGAAGGTGCAAGGCACAAGACAGAATCTTACTTTTTTTGTGCCTGTTTCTTCTTTAGACCACTGCAAATATTTAACTTTCGAAAATTTTGTAAGTTAACTGGATTTTAGGACAGTCTCACCACATCACTCGCCACCTGATGGGCTGTTAGCTCTTTCTTCATCAGAAGTAGCAGTAGATTGCTAGCCAACATCACCTCTCCCAATTGCCTCCCTACAGTCGCCAACTTGACAGTCAGCTTCTGGGTTATAATCTTCTTTAATAAGGCCTTTTATGTTTCAGATACAGACTTTTACTGAACTCCATTAAATCTGCATATGTAAAGAAGCAACTGTAACATAGCTATGGTCACTTACTGTACTGTACTGACTACTCTAAAACCACCACAAGTACGGAACCAGTAGAAGTTTTCAGGCTGCATTATTACACACAGGCACACTGCAAAATACAGGAAGCCAATTAATAAACCTTGCAGTGTCTGCATCTTCAGCACTTGTCTTTGGCTGCTGACCTAGGAATATAGTTGAATGCCTTAAGTGCTGTATGACAGAAATAAACTGGTACTACAGAATTATATATCCTCTCCATAACCTATTCAGTCTCCTAAACCAACACTGGAACAAAATCAAGGTCTTGGGATGAAATGTCTTAAGAAACACCAAAACCACCTCTTCTTACCTCAAAATCTTTTTCAGATCATTTTGATCTGAGCAGAGCCATAACAATCAGAATCCAAAAGGAAGTATTTCAGTGTCCAGAGTGGAGCTTCTGCAGTAGAAGATTCTGGGCTCTGGGATTTCTCATGACAAAGATTAGCAGCAGTCATATTAGAATTTTTTTGAACACTTTTTTTTGGACAGCTCAACATCTGCTACACAGAGGAAACTTCCAAAATTTAAACAAGTGCTCTCTTCCAACAGTTCTTCCCATCCCACCTAAAATCCAATTTAAAAAGTACAAACCATCTTAAAGAGAGTTGCCAGTAGTCTGTTACCAAGCACTGGCTGACTTCGTTTTTTACGATGCCCATTTCTTTGCTGATGGCACCACTCAAATTATTTAGATACATACTACTATTTGGGTTTCCTGCCACGCATTTGACTAGTAATTCCTGATAGAAAAGTGACCTGTATGCAGAACTGTGAGTCAGGTAAGGAAGCAGAACAACATATGCTAGTGATGATCTTGAGCAAAAGATATTACAAAACCACAGCCTTAAGTACAAATTTATCTACCGTAGATCTAAAAAATGCATCTTTCCTGGTAGAAGGCGTTCAGAGTTTCTGCTCTATATCAACCGTTCTCAGGAGAAATTGTATTTGACCATCTTTGTATCTATAATTATAGTTTTATTTATGCTATGGTACTTCCCGTGGTCCCAGTTTGGATTGAGACCACTTTAGATCTACACTATCTGGCACTGTATGCACACCATGGAAGGATAACCCCTACCTTGTGCAGTAAAAAGTTTAAAAACCAACAGTACTTGAAGGTAGAATTTTGGTTATCTTTTCAAAGGTATATTATCAGATTGTGGATGTACTACCAAAGTGAAAATGGCAGGAGACCTGACCTCTCCCCGACTTTTCTGAGTAGTTTCATGAAGCCACTTTTTTGTTTGCACAAATGGTGCACATGGAGAGAATCCTTTTATTCCTATGAATGAAAGTATTTGTGTGCAAATGAGCACATTCACATGCAAATGGATGTATTTGCACAAGAAGCACTTGCCCACCTGCCACAGGAGCCTTGGCTTTTCGACTTTCAGCGTCTGAGTGCTCAGAAGCAGAGAGTGAATAGGAGGATAAGAATGCCAGTAATATTTCAAAAGTTGAATGGTCAATCACTATGAACAGTGAGCAGGAAGGGCAACAGAAAACAAAGGGGGGGGGGGGGGGAAATGAAGAAGAATGGAAATGTAGAGAGAAGATTCTTACAACCATCCAGATAAAGACCACCACTACCCAGAGCTGAAGCAATGGCAAACTGGAAGCAAGGAAAGAAGAGGAAGTACTATAAATGAAAACAAGGCTTTTGACAAATTTCTTTGTTTGCCTTCTTATTTAGCAGCTAAATAAATTGCATGCAAGGATAAAATCTTCTCTGAAATAACGGAGTCTTACTACACCAAGATCCTGTAGAGGAGAGCTGGAGAGACTCTTAAAATACAGGAAAATTAGGTTTTTGCATTCACATAGAAGTGCTGCTGCTTTCTAGACTTCCCTATGCTGCTCAGAATCACCGCTACTTTGACAGCATAGGGCACTAATCTGTTTCACAAGGCCAATTTGGCCTTCTAGTAACAAAAGTTTAACAGTCAGTATTAAAAAAAGATCTGGGAGTAGCAATTCATGCAGCTGAGGACCTGTATCCTTAAGGCCCATATTATCAGAAGCAGCAAGACTATCCAGCTCATTTCTTATCTGTTTTTCATTACACCTTGTATGCAGCCAAGAAATTGCAGCATATATCCCAAAAGTCTGTCCCAAAGACAAAAAAAAACAACACCAAAACCCTATTGCACCTGCAATGGCTCTTCAGGAGCTGGCTGCTGACATACGCATGCAGCAGGTGGACATGCAGTGAAGCGTATAAATCCCTTACAGAAGACCAAGTGAGTAGGCTTTCTGGATACAGAGCAGCCTGCCAAAGTATGGCTGCTAGGTGGCTGATGCATTGTATCTCACAGGAGCCTTCCTGCACCTAGCAGAAGATTTTGGGGCTATGCAGCCCCCAGAGATTATTTTTTTCTTTTTAATTTAAAATGTGTGATTACCCCTTACTTTCTGCCACCTGTTCTGCTTATAAACTTCTGCAGGGCCCCTTTCTCTGCTCTAATTTCCAGCAAGCTGTCAAGTTACCCTAGCCCATGGAGCTACCTCCTCCCCTAGGCATTGAGATGACTCACGTGCATTCATGTATGTAGAGTGGCAGCTGGCCCTAAGGCCAACCAGGGATGTGACCCATATATCAGTTGCTTAATTTTCTTGAAACTCTGCACCCTGCTAAAATAGACAACTCATGTGGAGCTTCACTTCTAGCAGCATTTCTGTCATTCCCATGCCTCTTATTATGGTTTCTGGAAAGCTATGGTTCACAAAAAATGTATGGAAAAACATGGAACTCCACTAAAATTTTCAGCATTTTGGACTCAAGACGTACTTATTTCTACAGGAACCCCAGGTGCCAATTCAGGGACCCCCCTCAGACAAAATTAGATGTATTCTTTCTGAAATCACAGTCAGCTTGCTACTACAGAGTAGCCATCCTTACCCACACACTCCTGGTCCTCATCACTTTCCAACAGCTCACCAAACAAAGCCTGTATGATCTATATCACTTAATTTTGTGTTACCAAACCCTCACCAACATAATTTCAGCTAGTACAAAGCATAGTCTCTGTAAACATTGCTTCAGGGTGTTTGTGCCAATCATTGCAAAACTCCACAAGGTGCTGTTGTCCACTAATGCTGCGAAGAAGGAAAAAAATATGAAAGCATTTTAAATAAAAAGCAGTTTTCAATGCCAAAACAACATTATAACATGAATCTTCTTCAAACAGAAGTTGCCAGTGCATCTTAACGTGAAGTTTAAATGTGAGATTGATACTGTAAGAACGAAGAACACCCCAGAAAACAGATGTGATCATCACTTTGTAAGGTTTCCTGAATGCCCCTGGATGAGCTCAGTGAAGGAAGATGTCCTGATGTCTGTAAAAAATTTGAATCTTTTTGCTATTTGAAGAATGGGATGTAAAATTAGATTAAGAGATACAGAAGTCTCAGCCTTTGATCTCTAACTGTTTGCAGATTCAAACTTAAAAGCCAGCCAGAACGAGAAATGCTAATTTGTTGCTGGATAAGCTTATTTCATTTCTTCATGGTATTTCTGGCTATCCATGTGTATACATCCCAACATGAAGCACAGGAAAGATTCAGCAGCTGAGACTGTGGTCCCAGTTGTGTCACACTGAAAATACACAGAGATATCTGGACACCTGGTTGTTGGCTGAATGAAAAACAAATATTGAACCACACGACATTTCCCTGTCACTAAGGTTTAAAAAAAATAATTAAGAGAATTGAAAATCTGCACCTTAAAGATATATTCACATCATTATATAGAATTTTAAAACTATAATAAAATGAAAGGTTACCCGTACTGTGAATGACCAGAAAATCCACATCAGCCACATGCATTTGCTAAGCTCCTTTACAGTACAAATTTAAACAATTCTTAAATATTAGGTAACAGGATAGACGAATTCAATGTAAAGTATGTTTTGTAACAGGGATTCATCTGTTTTTTCTTTTAAAATTCTCAGAGTGTATGATCTTTGTGGTCACTTTATGTGTCCACTGCAGGGGTCAGCAACAGCTGTGCTACCGACTGTAGATGTAGGCCCAGAGGCTGAACTACCCCAAAAGATGTAAGGAGTTGATCCAGATCCTAAAAAGTTGTAATTGAAATAGTCCCTTCACTGCAGGTTTGATGACTGGCCCAGAATAGGTTTTTCTAATAATTTCGGTAAAGAAACCATACATGGTTATACTCATATACAGACAACAGCAATTTTAATGTAAAGACCAGTAAGGCATGATTACAGTAACCTAAGCAATGGAAGCCAGGGCAGGAAAAAAATGGACCATTCACATTGTGGAAGGACTGCACACACACAAAAAAAAAAAAAAAAAAAAAGAGACTATGCACATGAAAAAGACATGCTTGACCAAAATGAACAGGATTACATGGGGTTATTGATTATACATTAATGTTCTTGATACTTACAGGAGAGTCACAGAAAACAACCTGCACCATCACTGTCCCAGATCATCTCTAAAAATAAGATGCGTACAGAAGTAACCAGAAATGGGTTACTTAACGAATACTATGAACCCCCCCCCAACTTCTAGTGTCTTGTATTCTAATAATGGTTATTTTCTAGACATTCTTTAAACGTGTGTTGTTAGGTAGAATTACTAAAGGGGGAGGGTGATCAAAGGGTACAAGAACACTCCATCTTTCTGTCACTTGTTGAAATTCAGCCCAAGAGAGCAGCAGCCAGTAGATATCCAGATGAAATTCTTATGGAGTCCTGTATACAGACAATTACTTCGGTCCTTTTTCTATATTTTCCTCAGAAAGAACCAATTCCTAATGGTTTAATTATAGTATACAACCAAGTCTTTCAGGGTGGCATGGAAGGGAGGTTTGCTGGTGTGACTCTGAATCTCAGTAGCTTGTTTTTAGTAATAAACATACACTAAAACTTGAGAGGGGTATGTTTGCAGGACACTATCAGCTTCCTGCTGTAGCCACAAGACATTTCCAACATTTAAGAAGAAACATTTCCAAGCAACATTTGGAATGATTTAGGGGCATTTGGTCACAGGGCAACTTTTGGTACGTTCTTGGTTTTTAGCACATTATCTTAAAAATGTTCCAGTTTGACCCTATGAGTAGGGACTGTCTGAGTAACTGAGTCAAAATGAGAAGCAGGCTGCAATGCAGGAAGGAGGTTCAGGCAATGAAAGCAGTCCTGTTGCATTGTATGAACACATTTCTCCATGAAGACGTCACAGTTTGGATGTTTTCTTTGTGACCGAAACAAATAAAAGCTTTTGGGGCTTTCTGAGTGCTTATACACACAACATGAGCAACAGGGGGAAACCACATGAGATACACTTCTCTCTTCCATTTCTAGCTCTGAACAGAAAATGAAGGGAAAGAAACCTTGGAAGATTTACTGGATGCTTTAGGGTTTCTCTTCCCCTGAAGCAATCATTGCAGGATTTCACTCGCTGCCTCTAGAAGTATTTTCAAAGAGGTTTTTCTCCTTCACACACATTGTGAATTTCAACAATGCCTTAATTAAGCATCTCATTTCTCTTCCCCCCTCCCAGGAACTGAAATAGATATCAGTGTCTACACGAAGTGCCTCATTACTATACGCAGTGCAGCCTGTAAATAAACCCAGAAGACTTTACCATGTCAGCTTTTATAAAAACCTGGTTTTAAACATCTCCAAGTTTTAAAACCTCAGCAGCTGTTAGAAGCGTTGCCTGTTCACTGGCCTGTTGCCTTCTGGTCTAAGCAGTGCCGAGAGCTGCACGTCCCGTTGTCATGGCCAGTGCTTATGCTGGCATGCTCTGAACAGCTCTCTCGCTCAAATCCCAGCTATGACATTTTATTAAACCATGCAGTTATCACCATAATCCCACATTAGGGCCTGAGGAACCTAGCTCTGATACTAGTATGTATTTTCAGTTCAAAGCCTGCAGCCAGGAGATTATTAAATCCCCCAGCTGTGAGAAAATTTTCCTATCCCAGAGTCAAACCAGTGAGAAAGCACACAGCTCCCCCAGACCCCTCTTTAGGCCGGAGTCAAGTAATTTACTGCACATTTTCGGACTGGTAAAATTAATTCCCTTCAAACCCCTGAACCCACCACCATGAGGTTTTGCATCTTCCTCAACTGCTGGATTAAAAATATATTACTTGGGCTTTTTAGACTTTGTAGGCACTAGCAGATGACTACAGAAAAGAAAAAAACCAAGGCTTTTTAACCCATTTCAGAGTACCCAAATTTCTTATGCCTACCTCTCCACCCAGCTAATAATGCTTTGCCTAGACAGGGCATTACACAGCACTTCTCACCAGAATTTGTCACCGTCTATGAAGCATTAATTCATACACAAATTACGCTTAGACACACAAGACACTTAAAGGAGCAGTCCCACAGACAAATGATGATGTTCTTGCACAGAAACAGTACCAAATACTACAACCACATGATGGGAATGAAGAAGGTTGCCCATCTGACCCTACCAAAAAATGAGAGTGCGCATTTGCATATATCAACAGGCTTGCACAAAATGGGAACTGAAGTCATCATGAGTGCATCTCCAAAAATACAGGCTTAGAGAGATGAGGTAAACAGCAGCATCACGACAGGGAACTAGATACACTTCAGGAGGTCCAGTATCTCTTATCCCATATACCACTATGGCACATTCTAAGTTAAGGTCTGGGAGAAAATGTCAATTCTCTCTGAAGGGGAATAAAGCCTGTATCTGCAGCACATAAAGAATAAAATTCCAAGACTGTTGAGAATCGAGAGTAACAAAGCAACGCCTCTCTTATTTCTAATTCCAGAAGGCAATGATGTTAATATTAATAAGCCAAGAAAGCCCTTGACACTCATTTTCAAATGTTCATTCGTGTTCTGCACTCTGCACCAGACCCTTCAGTGACTTGCAGGTTCAAAGACTGCAAGGGAGACAGGGTTACTCAGGGCTACAAGCAAAGAAATAATGTAGTGCTTTAATCCAGACCATCCCTAAGTGGAAACCATAAATTAAGGATCTATACCTATATTACAGCCTTTCTTGAGAAATGTTACGTATTTTACAGAACAATAATTTCAGTTCTAAGTAGACTTTATTAATGTCTACAGGTGTTCTAATCGTCTATTGGTATATACTTACTGGTAGTCTGATGGAGCATGTTCTACACTAATAAAAAATATTGATCTATAGCTCTAAAGTACCTTAGCACTGAGTCATAAGTCCCATTTCACTATGACTTATTAATGTGATTTTTCTTCTTTTTGTGATTTAATGCACTATGGCTATTTTATGCTAAATTTATCTTTCCCACATGAGGCTCATAAACCAGTGAGCAGACAAAGAATTATCATAAACCATGCCATCACAGATAAATGTAAAAGCATATAAATTAGACACACATCTCTGTCAAAGATTTAGATGCTCCTGTTGGAGATCCTTGACCATAGCAATAACTGTTCTCCAAAATCCCCTCATTATCTCCCTCCCTTCATTTGTTGATCCACCTTGAGGACCTTACACTTAGTTTCAGCTTGGCTTCCAAATATTCACATACACAAAACGTTGTAATGGACATAGTGCCTGACGTTTGTGAAATTCATGAAATATTTTCAAATTTTGACACCTAATTTTTTTAGAAGTGGTTTCTGAATGTTTCAAGTGACAGATTCAGGGTGAGATGCAGCAGCAGTGTGGAGGAAGCAAATGAAGCAAAATGCTTTCCCATCCCATGAACTGGCAACTCAGTCATACAGCATGATGGAGAGACAGGCACCACAGTCCTTTGGGACTCCCACTAATCCTGTGCCAAAAATTTGCTGTCAAATCACTTTTGAAGTTCTAATAAGAAGGCTGATTCACTGCATGTATTTTTTGATATTATGAAACTTTGCGTCTTCCAGAAATGTCACTTATTTTCAGGCTATTTTACAAGGTAGGTGTGAAACAAATTAGGCATTATGCTTTGCCAAACTAAAAATCCGAGAAATACTAGACTGGAACATCATGCAGATGAAATTTGATAAAAATCTGCAGTAACTATGTAGCTGACAAAAATCAAGGTGTAGTTTCTGATGACAAACCCCATGAGTTTAGTTTTATTGTTACATTATGTCACTGACCAAGGTCCTTTCAGCTGTGTTTGGCCTGTACCAGAGAGTCCCATTACTTCACTTTTATGATGTTAATGACAACAGCAATAATTTTAAAAAGGCAAATATCAGCTAACACAGAGCCATCTTGAGTTTGTTTTGTGGCTGTGCATCTTGAAATATTTGCTACAATTACTCACGTAGCTGGGGCAGCTGTATGCATCATATTTTGCTGCTTTGGGAATTGTGTGCTATTTTGAACAAGCCAGACAGGCCTTTTGAATAAGCGGCTTTAGTGTCTTTCTTGGTAGATGGCAATAGTGGCTAAATGATTAAATGCAAGAGGTGGCATAAATAACAAGTCAGTGCTAATTATCAAATGTTTAGGGTGTCATAGAATAATGATGGCACACAACTTTTGCAAAAGGAAATTATCCAGCTTTGCTAGTCAATTCAGATGCCAAGCTCCAAATTCGCTTGTTTGATTGGGCTGGCGTTCTTTCCGCAGAGACTAGAAAAAGGTCCCATAAGCTTTCATTGGCCTAAGTCAGAAACATCTGTTAAATGTATGAATCACTCATTGGTGGAGATCAACAGTCAGAAATCTGTACAAGGGCAGATTTTTTCCCCTCAGATAGGTGACAAGTCAACCATATGCCATCATTACTCTGTATGTCAACCTACACATATATTTCATTGAATTGCCAACTCAGCCCAAGCCTGCATCTTTCTTTGAGCTCTGTTAGTGGTATTCTAAAATTAAAATTAAACATCCTACACTTTTCTGTCTTCTTTCAAACCGGTGCTTTGTTACTCTTCACAACAGCATACAAATGCATTAGAAGTTCCAGAAATCTAAGGAAAAAAAAAATCTTACAATCCTTCAAAGTAGCTGAAACACAGTGGAAAGATAAACTTAAACATTACTTTATTTTCCATCTCATGCTATTCTGTTTTAGATATGGAGATTTGATTTTGAGCATTCCATGAAACCACTTCTAGCTGATGCACGCTACAGACTTACCAGGATCCATATCATTGCTGGTTTTGAGGAAAAAAACAAGGCCCCCTCTACAGGTATCAGCTATACCCCACTGTAAATAAGCACAAATATAGAGGAGTATTCCGCACGTAACTGTGAAGTGTCCGTGTTAGAGTATGTTTGGCCAGCTGCGCTAATTGCATCCAAACCCCCACGCCCACGCTCCTTCTGGCACTGCTCCATCTCCCCATTTACTATAGCTGTGCCTCTTTTCCTCTAACAGATTCTGGCATATTCTCCAATCCCACTATTTCTAATCCTGACATCCCTTTGCCAAATTGTGGAGGCAGCTTGGGGAAAAGGAAAAACAAAACAAAGCAACCATCATCTTCAGCTGAAACTCACCCGCCTGCATGGCTGCCTTCCAACATGTCTGCCAATGCCTGGTTGCTCCAGCAGCTACTGCAGGAGTTGGAAACTTGAGGGAAGGAGAAAAAAATACACAACAGGCACAGAAATGAATGTTAGTGGCTTCAAAAGGAACAGCCATCTGTTTTCCTTACTCCCTGGCAGCAGCAGGAGCTCCCTGCAGTGAGGATGGAGATTTGGCAGGTTTCCGTAACCCTGTTGAGGTTTTACTATCCCTACCAGCATCCCCTGCTGCTTCTCTCCACACCCTCAGACCAATTATGCTTTGACTTTTTCCTGCAGCAGCAGTGCCTACACAACCTTATACTCATGGGCACTTTAATCACCAACACCTAGTCAAAACCAGCAAAGTTCAACTACCTCTTAAGCATGGCATTCCTAAATTTGGAATTATATAATTTTGTAGCCATGCTGCATCCAAATCATAGGAAAACTGGTTTTAAAATGTAGCTGAGGCAGAGTTTACACCTGAGAAAAAGAACTTGTCTTAGTTCTGTGATAGCATGATCTGACCTATATCACCCAAGATGTCAAGAAAAATCATGTTATATTTTCCCATTGTGGCTGCCATTTGAATTTTTATTTGCATAATGTTGCTTTCCCATGCAGAAGGTTGCCAGGAAAACAGAGCATGAAACCTGTCACGGAAATGCAACAGAGAGGATTCAGGGGCTTTATTTTGAAGTAGATTTGAACTGATTTCAGTGTATTTCATTGCCATAAAAATCAAAATAGAAATTTGCTCAGTCTTTAAGTCTATTATTAATATTTCTCATCATGGTGTGCTATAGATCAAATTTTAAGGAAAGCAGCAAGTACTAGAAAAAATGTAGCAGGTAAAAGAATGTAAGAACATACATTAGGCACAGTAAAAAAACCAGCTACCCACAACCACAGTCTTCCCTCGGAATAGCAGCTTTTTAGTACAGTTCTTCAAGGCTGTTTCTGTTCTCAGTTATCACAGTTTTAATATAACTTACAATCACTTCCTAGAGACTTAGTTATCTGGATTTTACAAAGCATTATCTGCTTTAGGGAAAACCAGAGTGCTGCATACAGTAATCTGTTGTGCAAGAGTGAGAGCAGCTGGTGTAGCTTACATAAAGTGGCAAATAGCCCAATGCAATAAAATGTAAGCATGTTCATAGCAAGAGCAACTATTGGCATAGAAAAGATGCCAGAATGTGTTTCTATTTGAATCACAAATAAAATAATCTGTTTATCATCTATCATAATGAAGACAAAACAAGAAGATGCCATTTCCATAAATTTCGGGGTGACAGATTCTCTTTGAAATTTAGATTCTCTTATTTTTATTTTACTTATATTTAGTGCTCTCAGTTACAAGGTCTGGGTTATCACATAGATCTAAGCAAGTTGAAATCCAATTAGTTAATTTCTCTATCACCTTATCACTTTAATTTTGGTGTTTGGGGGTTTTTGTTTGTTTTGGGGTGGGTTTTTTATTTCGTTTTGGTTTTTTTTACATAAAAGCAGAACTAGCTAAATAGAACATGGAATAAGGCAGTATTTTTTTTTTTTTTTTTTTTTTAAGGAGGGAGATTGTCCATTCAAACACATAGTCCCTGCCTCAGACAGTTTATTGTTTTCTTAGTAGTTATGCTGCAATAACTTTAACCATCAGGTGTACTTGGATCACAGATTACTAAATGCTCTGCTCTTGTATTACCAGAAGCACATTGGAAGAAGGCTTGAACTAGGCTGCATCCCAGCTGCAATATGCATTGTACAAACATGCAATAGTTGACAGTACACCAAAGATTCCTGGGATAAGGATGAGGGGAAAGATGTGACCTCTTTAAGACTTCTGAAGCTATTGAAATATAGACTAAAAATAGTAGCAGTGATCTCCATCACATCAAGATCCATTCTGTCCATGGACTTAGTGGGAATTTTATCACCGACTGCAGAGGATGCAGTTTCAGACCCTATATTTTCCACATACCTCCAAAAGAAAGATGATCTTCCAAAAACTCTACATGCTGTTGGAAGAGTTCAGTAGTCCCTCCTGTTGGGAAGCCATTTACAAATGCCATTTAAGTCTGTATTTTCTCTCTTTTTTTCCTTTTTTAAAGGAACATTCACTCAGTTTCATTCTGCAAGATGTTCAGGTCCCCATTTTCTACTCAAAGGGCCTTGCCCAAAGGGCTTAGTGTTTCAAAGAATTAGCCCCTTAGAAGTCTTTGTTTCCTTATCTTTGAAAGCAACACAAACTATGGGCCCACAAATATACGTAGCCAGAGTTTTCAACAAACTGTGCCTATAAGCCACTGACCAAGTTATTTGCTGAGGATTGAAATCCCTCCATGGGGCAATGTTAACAGGTATGAGATAAAAGGAGGAGGTAGGGAAAGCAAAATGGCTGCTTGGATTAATTTTCTCCATCTTTTATGGGCAAAATTGTAATGATACTAAAACTTAACATCTTGCCTTTTGCACAGTGGTAATAGCAGAAGCATGGCTTAACTGTATGTGACAGCTACAGTGACTCTTTATGCAATACATTTAATGATCTGTGTTTAATGAGAGCTGAGACACTTCCTGGACACTGTCCATATCAGTCCTTCTCTAAGGCTATAGTCACACATTTAATGCGAGAAGAAACTCTAGAGGAAATATTTTCTTACTCTTTCTGCTATGACTGCAAAGTCATCCAAAGTGAAATGAATGTTGGAATGACCCTGTGAAAAATAGAAAATAAAAGCTCAGCAGAGGGAGCTGCCCCACTCTTCTCAGTGGGTTAACCCAGCTTCCTAGTGATGATACTTTTAACATTGCTGTTAATAAAGCCTTTAATTTTAATTTTAACGTCATATACTTTCCATAAGTAAATTTCCATTTCAGTGTCACAAGTGGGTAGGATTTGGGATGTAATGCTTACCTGCTCCCATCTCCCTCCCCATAACTTCCTATTCAAGAAGCTGCTAGTCTTAAGAAATGTACAAGAACCTGTGAGCAGATTGAAACCCACCACAAAAAACAGCAAACCAGTCCTACTGTTAGTCTCTCCAGAGTGCCACCAAGCCACTGGGAAGTGAAGGGTACTTAGAGGAAGAAACCCACTCTGCAGAGAAACAAAGATATTTTCTTTTGTAATTCCATAGTTGTGAGTTCCAGCACATTTGGGCGTCCCCCAACTGTACACAGAAACACCTAAAAAGCACATCAGAGTCCACAGAAAGAAGGTTCTATTTTGCACATGAATCTCTGCAAACAAAAAAAAATGAGGGAAACGCCCAGTTTAGCATGAACATTGTGGTCTGTATTGTGCTTTAGAGGCTTAGCCCTTTATCAGTTGGCAGGAGGAATGAGGAGTTGTTCTGCTGGTATTTTGGCATATTAGTGCAAATACCTCTGGGGGCCTAAAAAGCATTTCCTGGGGCAGCAACTACCTGTGGGTTCAATGCGTGCAACTTGGACTTGGGTCTCAC
The DNA here is from genome assembly GCF_929443795.1 of Astur gentilis. NCBI lineage: Eukaryota > Metazoa > Chordata > Aves > Accipitriformes > Accipitridae > Astur > Astur gentilis. The sequence goes on from NC_064880.1 coordinate 31,707,112, forward strand.
TAGCAGATCTAGCATACCATGCTGCAAAGGCTTAGGACCTTACACCTATCACCCTCAGCAGGCTCAGAGCTTTTCATATGGCATTTTTCATACCTCTTATGTTGTGGATCCACTGTAAAATTGACCCTGCTTGGGAAGATCATCATTCCCAGCAGAGAATCTGCTCCCCAGGAGAAAAGAAACTGAAGGAAATATTCCTTGAGTTCTCTCAACCCTGAAACATTAGGATTACTAATAGACCTCCCAGCTGCTATGATAGTTTGCATAATGCAAACACCTGCCTGCTGCAATGACGCAACCAACGTAATAGACATTTGGCCACTACACAGCTAGAAATTACTTTTCGGCACTACAGAACCAGGCCAGTTACAAACAGGTAAGCTATAGCTAAAAGATAGGATAATCCTGTTCTGGTCTGACAGCCATCCAATCCTCTGGATGCATATATGTTTTTTAAATGGTCACTTTATCTCTGCATTAAAGGTTTGTTTGAAGCCAAGAGCTCATTGCCCTAAGAAAACTGCATTCCTTTGGGTTAATATTTCACTTGACAGGAATCCTTTCTGGCCGGAGATCGACTATGCAAACAGGTTTGTATCTCATTGTTTCCAGGAACAAGGGTTTTTCAAACCCTTCTCAAACACAGCTGAATCAAAATATGCCCAATTCTCTTCCTTCTATTTAAATCTGTAACTCCAGGTGTACTCGTTTCTCTAAGAATAGCATGTTTCTTTACATTAGTTACATATTATTTAAGTACAGTACATTTATACTAATAACAGGTTGGATACCATGAAAGTGTATGGTTTCAGAGCTCACACATAAAAAGCCGTTAGAATTATTTAGTCTCAAGGGGACATTCAGGACAACAAATCCCTTTCTTTTTCATTTGGGACTATCCGGCCTCACTAGGTCTAATCTCATGTCAGGAAATGTGTCTTCCTGCTATGCCTATTATTATTATCTCCTCTGAGTAACATGCAAGACAAACATAATGTACAACAAAAATATCGCATACCACTACATTACCTAATCTTCTATTCCTTTCCTACAACACAGTGGTCACTAACAAAGAGCTCTACCTTTCTTCTACAAGCTTTTATATCAGTAGCCACTGCTTATGTTTTACCTTACATACAGTGAGCAGCGGAACAGTTTGGATGTTGTGCCCCTACTTCCATAATTTACTCTTGTCTCCCTGGAGCCTACTACAAGGAAGTGCACCAGAAATTTGGGAATTAAGCTGGAAACAGGAAGACTGGGGAAAAAAAAAGCAATTGAGTCAGAAAAGCTAGTGAGTGATTCAAGCAAGTAAGATGAATTAGGACAATGAATCAGAAGGAAATTGTAAACTGGATATTGACAATAGAGGTTGCTTTTAATAATTTTGTAAAATGCTTACTTCTTTTTGAGTCCTTTGAGTCTCCCAACAGCAAATCTTTACTGAAAAAGTAAAGTGGTGGCAAAGATAAAGAAGAGTGTTTCAATGTCTTTCTGGGCCAAGTATACTTCACCTACAAAATCTCAGTCCAACTTTTTATGCAGGATAGAGGTACTATTGCTCTTTGGCTTCCAAAAAGTGCATCAGCCATTACCCAGCAGCAACTTTGCTAAAAAGCTAGAACAGAGTATCTATCATTCTATATCACTTACAAACACACTGATCATAAATACTTCTGATACATGATAATATATCAGAAAAGTTTTCAAATATTAACTATTCATAGGGCTAACCGCGGATTGCCTCTTCAAAGCACATCTAGTTACCTCTCTTCTGCAATCAAACAGCAATGGGATTAAGAAGGAAGTCCCGAATCCTTACCTTCATAAATACAGTCAGGAGTTCCCAGTCCACACGCTACCAGTGAAATCAATGCATCTTGCACCTTGTGCCCTTCTTGGCCTTCTCAAAGACAAGCAGGTGACAACTCAAAGTATATTGCTTATATCCTCCTCTACCTCAGTTTCCTGAGGAAGCCACAGCCCTCCATAGTACAATATCCATCAGTCACATGATTAAAACTGGTCCCTCAGCCCAGTAACAAAGGCATGTCTGTTACGTTAGGGGAATTTGTAAGCCCTCTGCATCACTCAGCAAGACTGCTTGCATGTCCTGTTCTGTTACTGGGCTTGTACCCACCAAACATAAGAGAATGTATGAATTTTCATCAAATTGCAGATATGTCTTATCCCATGGTGAGAAGCCATGGTCCCACAATCCTCAAAATGCCTTTGTAGAAAGCTCTGTGGCTTCTTCTACCTGAAACATTGGGCATCATTAAGGCTATAGGGACAAAGGTACTCATCTAATCTCAATGTCAGTAAACAGAAGACTACAATGGTTTAATTCCTGCTTCAGTTTCAATAGCTGTCCTTGCATCAGAGTTGACCTTTCCTAATATATCCATTCTTGATTCAATAATTTCTAGTAATGAAGGATCACTGGAACCACTGGTAGCCACAGCCTTCGGTTACCAGTTCATTAATCGCTGTAGCCATTGAAAATGTGTCTTCCATTTCTCGTCTAGAAACAATTTCCTATTTTATATTTGAGCAGTAGGCTGGAGATTCTTATTCTAAAACTTCTGTACCTTCCATAATTTTTTTAATAGATTGTCATCCAGCACCTCATCTTTTAAGAGCTAGATAGAGTCAACTTCATTAAAGTTTCTGCTGCTATTTTTCAGCCCTTAAATTATTCTTTTACTTTTTGTCTGTACCAGTCCCAGTATAGCAGTTCACTGCAAAGTGAATGGAGGCAGGGCATTTGAAATGTCGTGAGCATTCGCAACAGCCTGATATGACCAAGAGCAGGCATATTGCTGCTGCCAGTGCTCGGAGCAGGAGGGAGGAGAGGTAAGAGGGAAAGCCTTACTACCCCTTAATCTTCCTTCCACTCCCATTACCTCTACATGCTGCTCACAATGACATGTTAAAAATTATCACTGGGATAGTTGTAGTCCATTTGATGTTTGCCTTGATGGCTTTTGTTTTGTTATTCGATTTTATTAATCAAGATGCCACAAGTCAAAAAGTCTCATAAAAATCTTTGCTTATTATATTGATATTATGACAGAAGTTTGTAGTCTCATCCAAAAACATGAAGGTAATTTGATAAAAACTGATGGGAGAAGGGTTGGTTGGTTGGTTGTTTTAAAATAGATATCTGCTTTCTGCAATGGAGCTCACATTGATTGGCTCTATTAACAGCCTGTCTTTGCCCAGGAGTCTCTTCACACCCAGTCTATTCTACCCTTCCATTTGAATTCACTAATATAAAGGGTATGCATGGGTGTAAATAAGGTGGCAATGTTATCAATCATTATTCTGCAATTCCAGGTCTCCATTTATGAGCTTAGGTGTTAAAAGTTATTTACCCCATCACAAGATTCTTGCAGATGACAGTAATTCTTCTTACTATTACTTGCTTTTTCTGTCAATAAACATTGGCTCAACAGTATATTTAGCAGCTTAGAACATCAAAAAAAGGAAAAAATTTGTCCAAAGCCTGACAAATATTCTGTAGTTGCCAGTTTGCGCCTTATAACACAGGACCACAGAATAAAGAAGCTGAGAGGAAACTCTAGATCGACACCTGCACTGTTCCAGCCAAGCCCTCTAGATTAAGGTCTTCTCTTACTGGAGATGGAGCAATCCCAGCTGAGTGTTTCTATGGATAGCAGAGCTTCAGAACGAAGGAAACCCACTTGCCAAACTGAAGGTACTTTTGTATTTGTATGGCCTTTCTGTAATATCAGGTGTTAACATTTGAATTAGACAGAAGCGTTATGGTAGTATTTCTTTTTCACTCTGAAGATATATATTAGCTAGAACTGGAATGTTCTGTTAATTTTGAGAAACTCTACTTAAGGAACTCTGTTTAACATAACATACACAAAAACATATTTTCATTTTATCACCTAGACCTGTATAACATACACAGACACAACAACTGGTTAAAGATTTCAGATGAAAAAAAACAAGCAAAAGGAGAATACTTCAGCCACACAGATTTTATATATAAAATTTATATATATAAACCACTGAAATTGGAAACTGCATTGACTACAGTTCCTATAGTATGCAGCTTCCAGGATAATGGGCTGAACATTTTCCTCCCTTGTTTATTTAATGAGAATACTTCTCTTCCCCCCCCCCCCGCCCCGAGTGACGCAGGTGTTGGGTTAATCTTTCAACTCCTGCAGAGGATGCAAGAGTAGAACACTAATGGAATTACAGTGAGGTGGCTGGGCATTATTCACCCATAACTGTATCTCACCTTCAGTTACTGCAATGCAGTGATATAGTTGCAGACAAAGGTCAAACGGAGATAGTTTACAATCCAGCACTTTATTTGTTCCTTCTAGTATGAGGGGAAAAAATCCTCATGGTTATCCTACTTTCTTCAGTAAAAACCACACGATGACATGGAACAATACCAAGAGACCTCAGCATATATGGGGAATTTATGGGTATCTCTGGGTGTGTGTAAATTAAAGCTTTGTGACTTGATCCAAAGCCAGCTGAAACTACTTATTCCCATTGATTTCAATGAGTTTGGAATCAAGACTTGCCTCAAAATAATTCTAAATCATAAGAATAACATTGGCTACTAACTCTTTATTCTGTTGTGAGAAGTGCTCAGTGTCTTTTAAAAAATGAGATCGTATGTATTTAAAACAAGGCTAAATGAGGGTTAGGCCTTGTACTGAAGTGGAAAGCCTAGGGAAAGATGCATCTTCTCTTCTGTATAAAATATATTCAAGTGGCAATTAGAGCCCAAAGTGAGTGTAGCCTTAACAATATTTAAGATAAAAGTCCATCAAGACAGAAAATATAAATGGACAATGACCAGACTGAATATTGTTGGTTATATAAACATGCTATACAAGTGCATAAGCTAGAACACATACATTTTACAATTTACTTAACCCCATCATCATCATCTTTAAATATACATACACAAATACAAACCACTCCAGGGTAGGGCTATACTGATGCATGCTCAAGGGCACTCTCCTGAGCAAGCTGCAATGACCCCTTCAAGTAGCATCTGGAGTGCATAAACAGGCCTCGCTCAGCACCGAATGGATTGAAGACCTGCTGTTCCACCTCAGGACCATGTCTTAAGTTCTTGTATTTGGTTTCATTCGGAGTGGGGCAAACTCAAAACCTTTCACACATTATCATTATAGGCAATCATTTCCACACACTCGCTCAAACCAAAGCCAGAAGTTTATGATTCAGAAAAAGGCAGAGGGAGTGGAGGAATGATTCTGTAATTCTGTAACTATTTTAGCATTTTACTAGTCTTTGAACTTCTGCAAATAAATTGGGCTACAGGAATAATTCTAGGTAACAGCAATGCATTATATGCTAAATACTTTCTCAGGTGTTTGTATATAGAGAGGGTATTTGAATAACACTGTTTAGGTTTTATTAACTCTAGTGTTTTAAGCCACGTCTGCACAGGGTGATCTAGTTGAAAACAAATGCAAATAAGCGGAGTTAAAGCATGTCTAATGTGAGCAATGGGGTGTTTATGCTATCCTCACACATACCAAACAAGCAAGTCTACCCACTTTTTTATTTGCTGTTTACCCGTATGCAGCATGTGCTCTACAACTGTCTTAACATGTATTGGCATGTCTGACCCCTATGTGAAAGATCAAGAGGATTCTTTGCTTCACTCCGGGTGTTCCAAGCAATAGACCCATGCAAAGCAAAGCAATAAATTACTCTTCTGATTTGGTTATGATACCCCCCGACTTGATAGTGCTTCTCTGCTCCTTTTCTACTTGTTTTACAAAGGAAAAAAAAATAACCAGAGAAAGGAACAATGAACAGGAATCTGTATGTACATAACTTTCCAGTTTTGTTTAGCTTGAAACAAAAGCAATTTTTTTTTAATCTTTAAGAATTAAGGTATGAAGTACAGAGCAAAGGACTACACAAATAAGGTGGGAAAAACAGTACCCAGTTTTCACCTGGCCTGACTTTCCAGAGCTGACAGTACCTTTCTTTTGCAAATTCCTGGTAATGTTGAAATGGAAATTTTAGTTACAGTTTTTTTGTTTCATAGTGGCCAGTCTGAAACATCTGCCACCCAGTTGACAGAAACATTCACAACTGGAATGAAATTAAATTTGTTCAAGGAGATATCACAGAATCATAGAATGGTTTGGGTTGGAAGGGACCTTAAAGACCATCTGCCATGGACAGGGACACCTTCCACTAGACCAGGTTGCTCAAAGCCCCATCCAACCTGGCCTTGAACACTTCCAGGGACGGGGCATCCACAGCCCCTCCGGGCAACCTGTTCCAGTGCCTCGCCACCCTCACAGTAAAGAGCTTCTTCCTTGCATCTAATCTAAATCTACCCTCTTTCAGTTTAAAGCCATTACCCCTTGTCCTATCAAACCAGCAATTACAAGAACTCCGGCATTACTGAAAGAAGGTGAAAACAGAGGTGGATCTGAAACAAGCTTTTTAAAAATTGTTTAAGTGGATGAAAGGGCAAATATTAAAAAAAGCAAGATTTTGGAGATTTTCAGTGTGGAGAAAGCCACACGAAAGGGTTAAAAACTGAAATTATAGTCACTTAATTTTACAAATAAAAGTTATTAACCTGATTAAGTTGCAAAAGAGCTAGTTTTAAATAATAAGTAAAGGGTACATATATATGTAAAAAAGGTAAGTGGAAAATATTTACTGTTTGAGTCAGTCAAATTTTGCTGTTGGATAGAGAGAGGTATGAACTCATATTAACTTCATAAAAGATGCTGTTCATTTATGAAACAAATTTCATTAGTTGTTCATTTACTAAAGATTTTATACAAACAAATACAAATAAACTGTCCTGGATTACTAATATAATTTGGAGAACTAGGTAAACCTTTTAATGAAAGTTTTAAAATGCTGAAAAGGCAAAACAAAGTTTTAAATATAAATTAACTCAGGTTAGAGGGAGATGATGTTTCAACACCAGGAATTCAGCATGAGAAAGAAAAATATTTTCATAGAGTACTGAAAGAGAATTCTAGCTGCAGAAATGGTGCTGTCTATTTCCTTTTCTGAAAAGGAGGTAGAAGCCTCCTGAGGAGCAAAAAACCCCGAAACCATAGTTTGTATTGTATACAGTTTCAAAACAGCCAGGACAGCTCACCACAGCTGGGACGGGCAGTGTTCAGCACCACTGCCACAGTCACAGACGCTCTGTGTGGAAAGGTCAGTGCAGACTGACCCGTTTTGTGCAGCTTCTGGTCCAGGCTGGTGAGGTGCAAATCACCTGCTCTTCAGAAGCATGCACTAGTGCTCTGCCTTAGTTATTATGCACCAACTAGAATATTAGGGGGGTTAATTGTTTTCATGCAAGCATTGTATTAACCATGGAACTGGTGCCAACTCGCCAAACCTCCATCATTCAAAGAGGTTCCTATTTTGGGGGGGGGTATGGCAGGATCCAGCTTTGTCCAAGAAGAGGCCTCTCCACAGCCACATGACTGTTCCTTCGTTGCAGGAGCAGTGCTGATGGCCTACAGCCACCTTAGTCTCCCAATAAAGGCACCTGTAATCCAAGTGCATTGCTGGTGAAAGCCATATTCATTTAAAAAATTACCTTTCTACCACTCCCTTTGGTGGCAGAGAGGACTAAGAGACAGTGGTACAGTCAAATCACTTGGCAGGACTGTGTGGGCAATGAGAATAGTCAAGCGCTTGGTGTTGGAGACATAGGGAGACAGTACTGGGACAGAAGAGTACTACTTCTGTTACAAAAGTTAAATTGAATGAAAATTAGATCATACTACTGGTATCTGGAAAGGATTACCTGTTACAGTAATATTAGAAAGTAGGAGTGAAACAGGAACTTTAAAAACAAGATCTTTCACATTAGCAGGAGACACTCTTTCAGCCCTAACAAATCCCCATGAATGGCATAGCAAGAGGTTTGACTGGTAGTTCCTCATCCCAGAGTAACTTGTCATAATAAGAAATTTTGTATGCATCTAAGAATAGATTCTGACCCTTAAGGAAAGAGGCAGTGTCACCCTAAACTAAATTCATAATGTTAGAAGTTTTTATTATGTCTAATCCAGGCTCTTTTTGCACAGCTTATTTGTGAACATATATGGTTGATGATGGTGTTCACAATCTTTTTTTCATGCCTTGATCCATCCTAAGTAAATTAAATCAAGGGGAAAATATATGATCCTGCAATTATAAATTAAAAATTAGAAGCAGTCAGAATTAGAGTTGTCTATGCAGCATTAATGTGTTCTGTTTTAATATTCCCTTGATCATAATTTAAGCGCTTGACTTTGCAATCAATTTTATTTAATTTTAACATGCACATGAAGTATAGCATTTACATGAAACTTCCTGCATTTACAAAAAGAAAATCTGCTGGATAAAAACAGATTTTAACCATATGGAAGTATGGTTATGGTTTACATGCTTGGAAGGGGTCATCAGCAATACCAGACCTTTAGATCTACTTTCTTAAGCCTTTGCTAGTTGAGTTCAAAGAGCAACAGAAAGCTAGAGAAGGCTATTTTTTCCAGCTTGGACCACCTACTTTGCGAGTGGGCTTCACAGCTGTTTGCACAGTATCTGTAAACCCCAGCACTCATCTGCTGGGCACTACAGTGCAGTCTGGGGAGTGAGGCTTCTTTAATGGCTATATTCTGCTGCTGGTTCCTGCAGTATTAGTCCTTTGTTCCTGTCCTGTAAGATGCCCCTGCCTACAGCCTGTCCCATCAAGCCCTTCCCACTCCCTCTGCTGCTGACTCTGCTCTGTTTCTCATTCCTCTGTGGTCATGTTGCCTTCCACTTCTCATTTACGCTGCATGGGTGTCATGAGTTGGAAGACAAAGTGCAGCCTCTGGCCCAGGACTGTAAGGGCCTTGGCTCCTTCCTCAGAGCTGGGGAATCTTCAGACAGCTTCACTGCCAACCTCCAGCTGAGCACCTGCAAACAGGCAGATCTGTACAAGAATAGCAATACTTATTTCACCGAGTCTGCGATGACAGAGAGCTCCTTACCCTCTTCACCGAACCTTGCTTCAAAATATGGAAGGCAGCACTTCAACATGACTGTAAGAACTTAGTGAGGACAAGATGAAATGTTTTCCCCTAACTGGAACTTGGAAATGACTTACGTCTTATTAAGCATCTCCTCTCTCTAGGACTTTCATGTCTACTGTGTGCAGAAGGAACTCTTTGGGGAAAGGTATTTTCTTTTGTGACGGAGGTGGATCAATAAGCTAGAGCCTGTTACACCTGATGTTTTTCATGACCCCATAGCACGTTCTGCATCTGTCACCAGAAAGTTCCCTTCAAGAGAATGAAGGCCCACTCTGGGTTTGTTCAATTGTTTTTCTTCCTATTACAGGAAGGGTTGTAAAAAATGTGTATGACAAACTGCCTTAGTATGATCTTCTACCTTAGAGACAGACAACTTTTTTCTCTTGGGAAGTTTTATTTCCCACTTGCTATGAAGTCAGCCTTTTGGCTTTTCTTCACTTACTTCACCTAAAGTTAAGTCAGAGATAATTTCCTTTGCTCACAGAGCTTGTCAAATTGTGCCATTAAGTTTTTTGTCTTTCATCCCACAAAATTCTCAAGCAGGTGACACTAATAAAGTTTTGTGAAGTAAATTTGACTATTTTATTCAAAGTTATGTACAAATAATTTCATTTAATCTCATAGAGAGCCCATATCAATTATTTGCCAATGGTATGGTCCCTTCCATTAACTCCTCATAATCTGCTCTGAAATGGTGGGCTTGAAATCAAAGTGCAAGAATGGGCCACTTGGGAGTTGTCAGAACATACTAAATCATGGTCACCCTGCAGTGACAATATATTGATTCCCAATGTATTATTAATATACAGCTACTCACATATGTAAGCTGCACTCCACTGATACAACGTGTTCTTTTCTGTCTAATTTAAATAGTGTTGTATTAGCTTTGGGGCAAGAACAATTAGGAACTTCATAAAGTTTCATTGGTTCCTTTGTGTTCTTTTCACTGCATTACTGGAAATTTTACTCTTGAAAGGATAGTTGATATGGCAGTGTATATGTCCTGAAAGAATGGGACAGCTTTTACAGAATATATTTAACATTTCTAACTGGTTATATACATGGCTAACTCCCACTCATTAGTTTTGAGGCGGAGGTCCATTCAACAGAGCCTTAGCCTAGCCAGAAATGTTACCCACATGAAGTTTGTGTATATCTATGAGCTCTTCATAGATATGGTGTCTTTGCTTCCTTTTTTACCTTCTAGCTAAAATCCTTTTCGCAAGTTCTTTTGGTATTGGACTGATTCGTGTTTCTTTCTGAAGTATCTTGGATTTTACTTCCAAAGTCAGGAGTTGCGTTTGAGTTGCATTTACTTCAGACTCCCCTTCATGGGTCTTTTGTTTCTTTCAGCTTAACATTAAAGTTCTTTTTCACCTCTCCAGAAGCTATATTAGTTCAGATCAACCGTTTGTGTTAGCCTATTATTCCTGCCACTAGCAGGAAATGCCTGGGGAAGAATAAAACAGGGCAAGATCTTAGTGATGCTTTTCCAGACTACTCTCTCATCAACAAAGAGTATTTTGGACATTAAATAATTTCCAATTCACATACAATTTACTTGTTTATTTGGATACATGCAACTGGAAATATATGTTCTACTAAAATAATTTTCAGGAGCAAAATTTAATTTAGTTCTCTTTCTTCTATTATAGGTGTCCTATTTGCATGACGAAGGTGTCATGAAGAGACATAGTCACCATTAAATTCAAACCAAGATAGCATAAGGGTAAGAGATGAGTGTTTAAGAACTAATGTTTTTATCTTGTCAAACTGTGCCCTAGGATTAATCTTTAACATCTTATAATTCTATGACACATGTTGGATTATGACTCAATAATGACATTTGAACTATCCATACAGTGCAAGCTTTAAGTCCACTGAAAAAAAAGAAGTTAAATACAATGAAAATAGAAACAAACAAACAAAAAATTGGAGTGTCTAAGAGGTTCCCTTTTCATATTGTAATGTGTAGTAATGACTCAACAAAACTAATTAAGAGAATGATGTGGCAAGAAGACCAGTGGGTATTTTGGTTAGTTCCTGGTACAACTAAGGAAACCACAAAACCACATCAATCCCTAGTCTGCTCAACCGGTTACAACAGAAAATATTTCTGGTTTTGTTTCTAGAACTGCAAACCACAAGAATAAAGAAGTTTTAGCTTATTCTCAGGAATTAACCTAGATTGCTTTCAGAACCTTATTGACATTTAAAACTAGGGTCTCAGTACAGTGCTTAGGTGTGACATGAAGCAAGCCATACAAGCACTGGTACCATGTATGCCTTATGAACTGTAAAAATTTAATTCTGACTATTTTCCACTTCTTCCAGATGGAATAAAATTAATTCTGATTCCTGCAAGAATCAACACATCTTCTAGCCATATTTTATGTCATGCTACAAAGGGAAAAGACGTTTAGCAGTGTATTTAAATAATCAAGTTTTATTTTCATGATTCAACTGCTTCACAAAATAAACAATGAGTAATACAAGTTGGGGAAAATGATTGTTCTCTGTTCTTGGCAGTTCTTAAGTGATTCTGTATAGCAGGACTGATGACTGCTGACCTAGAGATGATGTTGTTTTCTTTGCTTAAAAGGTATACCATGACCTTATGCCTATGCTTCTTACCCAGCAGTATCTGTATGCAGCAGATACAACCAAGCATGCATCTCTCCCACTGGTTTGAAATGCTGCTGAGATCAGTAGCCAGTATTTCAGTCAAGCACGTAAGGGATCTCAAATTTGGTGGTTATGTACAGCCATGCTCCTGAACGACAGTGCTGACCCAGAAGGGGTCCTGAGAGCTTTCTTAGCAGTATCCAGAAAGCCTTCTCAAAGCAGCTATGCAAGATGTTACAGGATCCTTTAGTATCCTTAGGAAAGGATGGATATGCTCCATATTTCAGAATCATTGGAGGACTATGGAGTAAAAGCAAGGCTGACCCATTTAGAAAGTTAGCCCTACACCAGTACTGATGACGCAGACAATCCCCCCACATTCAGCTGTATGGGCTTCTGGGTATGCAACAGCAGAGCTATGTAAACAGATACAGCACAGCCAGGAATCCAGGAACATAGCTGGGAATGTCTTCTGCTTCCAAAAGTCTGAACCTTTCAAGTATAATTAAATCTTTCTGTAAATGGAAAGCTAAAGAATGGCATTTTTCTTTGACACAGATCATAGTCAAACAGCTACTAGTTGTAAGTATAGCAGTACTTTAAATCAATCACTGCAGTCTTTAAGCTGGAAATAACCTAGAAGCACCACTGTGTTTGACATCTGTAACAAAATGAATGCCTGGTCAGCATTCTTCCTACCACAAATCCCATTGGTTCTTCTTTTTCCATCTACCTACAAAAGTAAAGGTTACCTAGAAATTAGCTCATAGGTTATTGTATGCAAACAGTAATCTGTTGATCAAATACCTGTAAGGAACGGGGATTTTTTTTTCTCCATTTGTGAATCTTCTAATAACATAATAAGCAGAGCAAATATATATTGATATTCCAGGTAACTGTATGTGACGACCAATATTTTTTCATGTATTCATGATTCAGTAAAGAGAGACATGAGGAAAACCAACATTATTGAGGATAGCCAAATCCAGAAAGACACCAAAGAATATCAGAAAGATTTAACAATGGTAGGTGACTAATACTGAAATATCTAGGTCCTTTAACTTCAACTAAGGAACAATAAGCATACGATACAGCACAATAATTCAGTTCTGAGATTTGTTTGTTTATTTAGCAAGGGATTGTCTGAAATGGTGGCAATCTGCAGAATGTCTATGACCTCTTTAAAAATGTATTCAAAACTAGTCCTCCATTTGGGTGCGATTCCTAGGGAAACAGATAGACCTCATATGGCAGTTCAGCTACCCTATCACAATCACCTCTTAAACTGTTTCCTCTTGATGACTGTTTGGTGAGAAATATTTTTGAAGTCTTCTGTTAATCATCACTAGAGTAGATAATATCTTAATATATTCAAGAAAGAAAACATTGTATCAGAGCTTTGCACGGTACAAACGATCAAAATGTGTTAATCCTTCTTCTCATTCCTTACAGAAACATTCAAATAGTCTTCTGACAAAACAACATCTTCCAAAGAACAAAGACAATTTTGGAAGACTAAAGAATAGCTTTCCTAGTCTAAGCGTCTAACTGTAAATTATAGTGGAGTACTATATGATAAGTTAAAACGGAAAAGAAAATCACTCTTCTATTTTCTGAGCAAATTTCTGGGCAAAATTTAATAAAGAAAGAGCTCCTAGGGAGCTCTCTTTATAGGATGTTCTAACTGAGTATTAAAATCTACAATAGAGATCATAATCTGTGGAATTGTTTTGGCTAACTACTCTTACACTACTAACATTAATGGTTACGTTCTTAATCATTAAACTTTTAATATTGCTGTCAGTATGTTATTTAAAATTAAATCTAAAAATCACCAAGAAAAAACATTAATACTATTAAATGCCCCAAATGTACTCAAAAACATACTTCCTGAAACATTGACCTTCACAAAACTGAAATTAGGCTTACTTCCAAGGACTTAATTTTTGAATTTTGAAGTGCTTATGCAGTGTTTTTATAAACTAAAAATAAACCCATCTGATGTTCTGAATATATTTTTTGAGGTTTTTTTGGTTTGCCTTTTTTTTTTTTCAATCAAGCAGAATTGATGATTTAGTAAGCATATGAGCTTATTTCTGACCTTCCTTGTTAGAAACAGTTCTGGAAGTCTGTGATGAGGGATGCTATTCAAGAAACATGTGATAGGCATTTAGCTTTCTAAAATGTGCAGTATGTGAGATGAACCAAGGCGCAGTAATTGCAATGCTTCCCAGGCCTTTTCATTTGAAGATTTCCAATGCCTGTTGTGGCAAATCTCAGCTTGGCAGTTTTCCACATCTACTGGAATAACTCCCTCATCTCTCTTCCTTGGACATGCTTCCTTCCCTTTATTTCTACTTTAAGCCTGGCCCTGAAGCTCTCCAGATTTACTTTATTTACCCTGTTCCTTATGCTATTTATATAGGTTCATGCTATTTACGTTCATAGGTCTCTGCTGTATATTTCTTAAACGAAAAAAAAATACACCTTTGCAAACAAAGACTTTTACTTTAGCATGTCTTTGCTTTAGACTGCATGATGCTAGACTTCTAGATGGCCTTTCTATGATGGGAAGGCACTCAACCGCAAATTTACTAGTGCTTCTGTCCCCCGCCATGGTGAAGCACCCTGGGCTGTTGCACCTGGCTCTTGGCATGGCAGACCAATGTGTGCTCCCCTTGGTCTCAGAGGACTCTAGTGTCTTGTCATGCTTCCTGCAGCTCTATCTGCTTCTTCTTTGTAGAAAGGGAACCGCAGAGGGTAGCTGACCCACAGCCACAGAAGGTACACGCTCGCTCTTCCTCAGCATATCAGCAAGCATAGATTTTCCAGATCTCTGTCTCTTTACCGGGTCTTCTGTCAGTTTGCCTCCTCAGGGACATGACAGCAGCAAAATCTGTGCAGATGCCAGCAAATTTAGCTGGTGCAGCAAGTCTGCAGACCTCAGTGAAATAACTGAAAGTGGCATTTTGTTTTCACTCTTGAGCATTTTTTTTAGCTTGAGTTCCCCCTTCCTGTATGTGCCTTTTTCTCCTAATTAGGGTCTTTTTTGACATCTACAATTATTGCTGTTCTTCTGTGTCGTGGTTTAGCCCCAGCCAGCAACTAAGCACCACGCAGCCGCTCACTCACTCCCACCCTACCCAGTGGAATGGGTGAGAAAATCAGGAAAAGAAGTAAAACTCGTGGGTTGAGATAAGAACGGTTTAATAGAACAGAAAAGAAGAAACTAATAATGATAATGATAACACTAATAAAATGACAACAGCAATAATGAAAGGATTGGAATGTACAAATGATGCGCAGGGCAATTGCTCACCACCCGCCGACCGACACCCAGCCAGTCCCTGCGCAGCGATTCCCCGCCCCCACTTCCCAGTTCCTATACTGGATGGGACGTCCCATGGTATGGAATACTCTGTTGGCCAGTTTGGGTCAGCTGCCCTGGCTCTGTCCTGTGCCAACTTCTTGTGCCCCTCCAGCTTTCTCGCTGGCTGGGCATGAGAAGCTGAAAAATCCTTGACTTTAGTCTAAACGCTACTGAGCAACAACTGAAAACATCAGTGTGTTATCGACATTCTTCACATACTGAACTCAAAACATAGCACGGTACCAGCTACTAGGAAGGCAGTTAACTCTATCCCAGCTGAAACCAGGACATTCTGTCTCATATAAATCACTAATGCCCCACCATTTACCTAAACTGGTGGGTGACACTTCCTTCCATAATCTCTAACTGTTTTTGAAAGCTGACTCTCATCATCTTCATCAGGTGATCCTTTGTCTTTTTAGTCCACTGGGTAGAATCAGTTTCCCTGGCACTGCCATTTACTTAGCATATCCATTTTAGTGCTCAGATAAATCTATTTACATGTTAATAAGCCTCACTCCTCTTACCACCCAACTCAGACACGCACAGTGTATTTTTGAGTGCCAATGGGTGTCTCAAAAGAAATTAAGATAATACAAAATTAAATTACTAACTTGGTTACTCTTCATGTTCCATAAAAAGAATGCAGAAATCTTTCTTTCATGCTCAGTGTCCTTGCATCCTATCAGCGTTATTCAGCATTCTGGAGCTGTTTGGAAAAGAGATTGTGCCTGTTTTCTCCTACTCAGATGTAAAGATATTTAACTGAATTCAATCTCCCTCATCAAATATCAGCTGTACTAAAGATTTTTGTACGGCTGTGCATTGCATAATGCTTAGTAAGCTTCCTGCACAGCTCAACAGAGTTATCGCATGGCCATCATGGAATGAGTTTGAATTATATTTCTTGTCTCCTGGGCCAATTTATTGCACTACGTGGGAGCATTTCTAATCTCAGTAATACTAAAATCAATTATAACACTCTGGCTATTTGCCAGCACAAGATCAGATTCTGACTCATTCTTCTGTGTTTTGTGCTTTTTTCCTCCTCATTTCCTTTTCATTATGAAACTTTGTGACATAGTCAGAAATTGGTTATAAAATGATATCTTTTTGCTAATGTGTTTTATATTTGGAAACTTCTATTCAAAGCAAAGTTAGTTCTTATATAATTGGGCATGCATACTTTTGTTCTATGTGCTTTGAATATGACACTGTTAGCCACAAAAGCCTGGCTAAAGCTATGTTAAATTGTAGACATCTTAAATTCCTTTTAATTATTAACACAAATAATTGATTCTAAAATCCACTGCACCATAAGCAGCATGCTATAACAAGTTGCTTTGGTTTGCGGTGTGTGGATTTTACCCCCCCTTACCCTATATTATGCATGACTTACCAGTGGAAAAAAAGAACCACAAATGATTGCTTTTCCAACAAGTGCTAGAAAACATTTTTTATACGTAAGCACATCTATCATGCAATTTATTACTTGTTTAGTAACATAAATTCCACTTTCTCCCAAAAAGTGGGATAACTTGACTCAAGTCACTAAGGGGGTGTAAGTCACTGTGAGAAACATTTTCAACATTTTGTTCAACAAATCCAGCTTCCAGGCATTCTGATGCTCTTGAAAACCTTTCCTTCTCAAGGCATTCACTAGGCCTTCCCATCAATTAAGTCCACTCACCTCTTACTTTGAAAACTTGTTTGTCATTTAATAAGTGAATAGAATTTTACATAAGATTTCTGAACAGGGTTAATTTTCCCTTGTCTGTTAGCAGCAAAAGTAGAATTAGAATGGATTTAGCTCAGTTGTAAGATTTTCACCTTGTTCTTTAAACTAGCCTTTTCACAGAGGAAGCTATTAATGACAATCTAATTAATGGAATACATGGAATACTTCCCCTCCACCCCGCCAGTTTCCAAGAATTGTTCAGGTTTTGTTTTCCAAAATAAAAAGTAGCTGCAGCAATTCACACTCTTGTTCATTTCCACACATAGAGAAGCCTGAAAACAAGCTAAACCCAGCCTTCCCAAATTGGACCAAATATTACTCTCATTTACACCCTAAAAATCAATATGAATGAAGCAGGAAGCAGAAAATAAGTTGCCAACTGTAATCATTCTAAGTGACTAATCTGTTTGCTTTGGTCTACTATATCCACCCATTTTCCTTATTTTCCATTTGTTTCCACTTCATATTCAATTTATGACATGAACACATCCAAGTCTACCTACTACATCCAGGCTTCACAGCATTGGCTAATCTTCCTGGTATTTTTCATGCAAACCAGCACGAAACAGCTAGAACAGACTGTTACATGTGGCCTGCAATTCACTTTGAACCCATGATATGTCTGGCTAAGGCAGTGAGTGGTTGTAAAATTATATTTTTCCATAGGAGGGGCTACTTTGCAAAGATAGCAGGGGAGAGAGATGAGTAGTATTCTTCAAGAGATAAACATAGGTCTCCCAAACCTTTAAAGAATGATGTTATCCTAGATTAAATAATTTTACAGTGCTCTATTTAGCAAAATATCTCTTTCAGGAGTCTCTTGTAGAACATATTATTTTACTGCTACAATACTTAGGTTAGGGAGCAAAATCACAATTCGTCTTTCTCAGAAATGAAAAACTAAGTAGCAGCCATTGCAATGAAAACCTGCAGTGTTCAAGCTACTCAGAGAGCCCCGGGGGCTTGGCACCTTGGGGAATGGTACAGCCAGGCTCCCAGGTACCAGTGGGCACCTGTGATTCTTGTCTATGCCAGTGGGCAAAGTGGAAAGAAGTAGCAATATGTGTTGAAAATAGAAATAGTTTCCCTTGAAAAGCAGGGTCTTTGTTAAGGATGGTCAAATATTTGCTATCAAAGCTGTTCTTCAGTGGCAGGCTACCCTCATAAGTTTTTGGGGTTTTTTTCTAAAATGTATCTCCTACCTTCAGAAAACTGAGTTTTCATTATTTAAAAAAAAAAATTAAAAAAAAATCTCTTACGGACATAGAAGGTTCCAAGTAAAAACTGAAAACAGTCCAAAATTTTCTCTGTGAAAATAAAGGCCTTTTTTGTTCATGTCTAGTCGTCGCCTCTACCACTCCACAGCCAGTCTTAGAGCTATTAACAAATAGAAACCTTTGTTAGAAATTAGTTCTGGTTGAAAATACGTCACAAGAACCTGCCTACAGGCAGAGACTATCTAATCAGTATTTTCCTTCTTGTTTTTTATTATTTTACTCTTTTATCAATTTGCAGTGAAATACTCATTTATTAAGCAAATAGTTGAAACATTGAGCAAATATCAAATAAACAGTTTTTATTACTTGAAAACAGATCATGAGCTTTAAACTTTATCTACGTAAACATCAGTTCCCCATGAAAAAATAAAAATAAATCATGCACTAGCTTCTATTATCATTCCACTGGTTTTCTTTATTGTATGTTATACATACATATTATATGTATGTATAGCACCTCAAAGCCCCAGCATGACAAGTAAACAGAGAATAAAGAGATAATCCCTGCCTCGGGGTTTGTGATCTTCACAGGACTTTGCAGGCTGAAGCAAACAAGCTCCTCCACAGTCCTCACCTTTGAGATCCAAGCCAACTCCGAGCTGGAAGGGAGCAGCATCGTTAGCACAAGTCAGCAGATCCTGCTGAAAGGCAGCATATGCTCCTGCAGCAACAACCCTGGCTTAGTACATCTACCTGTAGCCTTCTCACTACACCGTTCAGGTGGGTTCACAGCTCTCCATGAGAGACATAGACATACCCTGGGTATAAAATACCAGCCACTAGACAAATATAAAGGCAGTTAATAAACAAGGAAAGAGGGAAAATAAGTCAGCCTTGATAGCCGAGCTACTATCCAGTTTCTGTAAGCACTACAGTTACAGGTAAGTGCAAAGAAGCCATTTCAGAAAACAAGATGATTTTTTGTGGGTGCCTACAGGAAGGTCTCACGCAGCGTGTGGAGAAGCGTAAGAGTGATAAATGTGCTTCCTTGAAAATTAATCAATTATGTGATGGAGACCAGAATCCAGTCAATTGCAGTCTTCAGTGAAAGACTATAATTTTAGGGGAGTCTAGGACCCTCAGCATGAGAACAGATAGCATATGTCTGAAATCATGGAGAATCAGTGGAGGAGGGCCATGGTCAAAGCAACAGGCTGGGAGAATGACGCTTGCAGCAGCTTTCTGTACGTACAGAGCGGGGAAAACTGCATTTGTTGAAGCTGGGGAAAAGGATTTGGCAGTGATTGGAAAGCGAGACAATCAAACTTGATCAGTGAGTTTTTGGAATGACTTTAGAGTATCTTAGACTTGTTTGGAAAAAAAGAGTGTACTGCAGCAGGAGCACTGGCTTTGGCTCACCTGCCTGGTTAAATCAGACATATGAATGTTTTGCATGACAGGAATGCTCAAAACAGCCAAAGCAGACCTTCTGTTTTTCTGCAATACCTTTCAGCTTGGTTGTATATATTACAGAAAGGAAATATTATTCAACATTTGAGAAAAGAACAGAGCAGGACTTTGAAGAGAGATGAAGTACCTAGTTGTGGGGGGAGGTTGCATGTTTGGGTTGTTCCAGTATCATACAAATCAAAAATCTAGAGGGGTTGTTTTGGGGGGTTTTATTGTTGTTTTTTTTTTTTTCCCCCCAGGGAAATCTACTATGGATGTCGGTGAGACTTTGGGGTAAAAAGATTTCAAGAGTTAGCCCATGTTACATTGTAAAATTTATGCAAATGATTCTGTCATGCTATCCATAGCAATCAAGTGTGTTTCAAGTAGCATAATTTGGGAAGGAAGGAATGCAAAAGAGTTATCTATACATATTTGTAAATACAAAGCAAAGTAATTTTGTACAAAAATATCTATAATATGTATTTCATTGATAGAAAGCAAGGGTATTTCTAGATACTGCATCTATGTGAATGTTTTCAAAGTTTGATTTAAGAAAAAAATGCTCTAATAGCTGCTGCCCTTAATAAACCTGCATTTAATGCTTTTAAATATTGCCACTGATACAGTTAACTTAAAATGAAAGATGTGTTTGCGTACAGGTATGCATATATGTAATATATAAATTAGTTTTGAAACATTTATTTCAAGGCTTAAAGTAAAATATTTTGAGGTACTACTGTACAAATTAGGACTTATTTTCAGATGTAGAGGTTTCAATGCAATGTCATTAAACCAACCCCCATCTCAGTCTCCCCATCTCCTCAGTCCCCTCCAATTACGAAGTCACAACAGAAACTTCCAAACCTAGTTTTTAGTTTTCCTAACTTCTCCGGCTGCAGTCAGTGAAGAAATGAAAGACAGGACCTGATCTGCGATGTGCTATGGGCCATATCATTTGAATCTTTCATGACACCAACACCAATAAAGGGCTGGGAGCCGATACCACTGTCTTATTACTACTAAGCCTTTTGGACAAGAGATCAGAAGATTTCAAGACAGAGGCAAGATTTTCTTTGCTACTCTGAAAAACTAGATGTCTTCACTTCTGTCATTCTTTAGTAAAGAAAACAGGGCCAAGACATGGGAGGTGGCTAATGGCACAGAAACAAAGCAGAGAAAAAGACTTGTTCTGCAGGCAGCACCTAGAAATTTTGGTATAGCGTACATTTAGAATGGTTGTACTACTACAATGTCAATCTAATGCCCATTACTACTTGTAATGTAGCTGCAACTGTACGCCAAGTTTACAGTCAACCGTTTACAATAGGAATTTAGTGGGAAACTATTGGGGCTACTCAAAGGATTCATAGAAATTAAGAATGGAGAGACCCAGAGAAGTCACTTGTTACATCCCTTGTCCCAAACAGGATTAGTTCTGCCTAAAACACTCTTAAGAAAGGCCTGTATTACAAGTTCTTAAAAAAACTTCCAACAGTAAGGATGCCACAGTCTCCCTAGACATTCTATTCTGTGCTCTGCAATCTGTATCTGTTGGAAGGCTTTCCATAGCATGTAATCTAAGTCTCCCTTGCTGTTTTAAGCACATCACCATATCCATGAAGAAAAGGGCAACAAATAAAGAGTGTATTGCTTTCCTCAAACTAGCAAACTATTGTATACTTGAAAATAGTTGTTGTCTCCCTTCAGTGTATCCTCACCAGACTTAACAACCCATTTCAGTCTGCTTTTTTAACTCACGTTCTGTGGAAAAAAAAAAAAAACAAGTTTTTCTCTTCCTGGCAATCATTATACACTTTTAATGTGAGGTATCAAACTGTATTCTATCTTGGAAAACATTGGTAGATTAAGGAATATGATCAGCGAGAAAAAAAATATCAGACTGAAATATAGTAGTAAAAAAAATCTGTACTGTGTATGAAATAAGGAGCTATGCTAATGCCTACTAACATAAAATGAGTTTGGTCAAGCCTTCCTTTAAGCAGTTTGAAAATACTTATCACTATATGGAAATCCATGTAATTTCCATATGCAAATTTTTTTATTAGAAAGTCTCAATTCTCCATTCTGTAATTGGCTTTGCCTGCCAAGCAATATGCTAACAATGAATTTCATCTCCTTTTACAGCACATCTGCTAGTAGCGAATGACAGTCAATTGGCAGAAATGATATACCAAGCACTGGCACAAAATCAACTTTTTTTTCCCATTGATCTCATTCCTTTCCTGCCAGTTGAAAATCACAGCCTCCCAAAAATGGTATCACTTCATACTGGCTCTCAGAACAGAGTTGCATTACTGTAGTTTAAGAAGATGAAGGTATTTTGAAATGAACTAATAGGATTTGTTAGAAAAGGAATGGACAGATTACTTAGTACAATCCGGGAATTTTCTGCTCTTTAAGTAAGGATATATCTGGTGAGGTACAACTCTCTAGATAATTCAAATGAAAAATTGCATAAAGAAAAAAATGTTCCAGGGACAGGGTGGAGAGGTCCGTGTATATTCCCACCCTCCAGAAACACGTGAAAATAATCTGGTCCTGCAACATTCTGGCTGAAATGGCAACTTTCTCCTTACACCAGCTGTTCTAAAAGGCGTAGAAATCTTTTCTAAGTTGGATAAGACAGAGGGCAGGGAAAATAACAAAGATGTCAAGCTGACCAAATAATATGCCTGCTTATACCCTCGTGGAGAAAGTTCAGCACTGAGCAAGATGGCTTTTCTTACTAAGGAGACCCAATGCAGCAAAGACATCCCCATTCCCTTACAACTCCTAGCACTGTTATTCTCCATTCCCTGGGGCAATGAAGCAAACTATTTTTGTGCTGACATTTCAGACAGACACAGACAACATGCCAAGCTGACTGTACTGGTACTAGCACTTCATCCCTGCCAAGAGGAGGAATTCCCAGGTATCTCCATTATCATTAAAGGCCCTGTAAATGTGGTCATTCTTATCTCCCTCTCCAACTCCTAAGTGAGTACCGTGTTTTGCAACAAGTATGAAATGGTTGCTTAATTGAGCTTGTCCTCTAAAAAGCTAGATGTGAATTGTGCTAAGTACATTTGCAACTATTTGAGAATACTTTCTTCTTTAACAGAAGTTGCCTAACAAGACAGAGTTCCACAACTGTCAACAAAGTTATAATATCTAAGAAAATACAGATTAAAAAAACCCTGAGGACCTAACTTATATCTGTGCAAACATCTACCAATATTTCTGTTTTCTGCATTTTTCTTTCTGCAGATAAACTTGGAGGCTGCTTGTTCAACATTCAGGTAAAAACTTACATATGTTTTTCTTTTTTTCTTTTTTTCTATTTATGAGAATATGGTTTATAGGAGGGATGTCAAACTAAACACAGTTGTATAATAAAAATATGGAAGTAAATAAAGTCTAGGTTTTCTTGGGAACAAGCAGATCATACAGCTAGCAGCAATGATTGCAAAATGCTCACTTCAAAAAAACTAACTTCATAAGAAATTCAACACATACTGTATCTAGTGCTACTCATTATTTCTCCATGTAGTATTTATAAAAAAATATAACTTTATAAAACATGTAATACAATGAACAATGAAAAAAAAAAAAAAAAGCTACTGCTCTTTTTGGTTTAAAAATTGTGCCGCGTTTCCTTACTGATGTTCTCTTAGGGAGAGTAGTATTCACAGATACCACTCTGTTCTTGAAGTAGAGTATTCTACATTGACAGAATGGTTTAGAAATGATGTTTTACTTCAAATGTTGCTTTATTCCTCTGTAGAATAAGGTGTTAATCACCTTGTTGGACTCCGAGGTGTGATAAAGAAGCCTTCACTTGCTCCATTTCTTCGCCTTCTGTAACACATGTATGTAAACAATTGTTACTGGCACGGCAATGCAGTTCATTGGAAGGTAAGTAAAAATAGAAGTCGTATATCAATATTTGTTTTGCTTCTGTTAACATCAAACTAAACATCTTTGCAAGTTTTGTCTTTGATGATTCTGTATGCCCTGAAACACGGGAGCCACAGATGGAGGGGCCACACTGGTATATTTACAACACACGCTAATTGGTGCCTTCCCTTCCCCATTATCTGACTGAGATCATGGGCTGGTATATGCAAGGTCTTACTCAATGTCAGTCAGACTATCAAAATCTAGCTTTTTCTTCTGACATCTGTCCTTAGATTACAGGCATTTTTTCCACATCTGTACCAGTACTATAAATTAAATAATTCCATGCGACTCAAATATGCTAATTTTTAAGTGAATTCAGATATTCAGATGAAAATATTTCAAGATTAGCTTCAAATGGCTTCTAAATGCTTCTATAATAAACCTATGACAAAATACTACCTATATTATCTGTAATAGTAGATCTATTACCTGTAGTATGCTTGGGAAGTATGACTTGGTCTGACTTACCTTCATTTTTAAGGATGTTCTGATAACATTTGAGCTGAACTGAGTTGCAGACACACTAACCCAAACAAGTTTAACAGCCGGTATGACGATGACCTCACACTGTGGTCTAGACAGGCTAACAGAATGACTGCATAACTGAAAGAAGCCTCTAGAATAGGATAAAATACAGATTTTGATGAAGATAAACAATGAAGCTACGGGGTGTATAATAATAAATCTACACAGTAAATTTAAGTAAGTTCTGTAGAATGATAGCTTTCATTGAGATGCGATGAGGCCACTTTGATGGCTGCACCTGCTGGATAAAACAGAGGGTTGAACAGGTTTTCAGACTTACTGTCGACACAAACCATGAATCTGCTCCATAGTCCGTAAATCCAGCAAAGACAAGCCCAATATACGTATTGAGTTTAAATCTAGTCTGTGTCTAAGTGCTTTCCTTTGCAGGGATATTTTCCAAAACTCTT
Source organism: Astur gentilis (assembly GCF_929443795.1). Taxonomy (NCBI): domain Eukaryota; kingdom Metazoa; phylum Chordata; class Aves; order Accipitriformes; family Accipitridae; genus Astur; species Astur gentilis. The sequence continues at coordinate 31,731,492 of NC_064880.1, forward strand.
TTTCCCCTAAGTAGCAAAATCATGGATAGAAATAACTGCCATGGGAAGATGGTAATATTTTTCTTTGGATGATTAAAGTTTTACTTAACAGTTAATCATCAAAAAAATCAGCTTATTCTGAATCAAAAGTTTCCTATTTTGTGCCTATAGTTCAATTAATTTTGAAGTAAAAAGAAAAATGTTTTCTGATTGTCCTGGTGCCTAGCTCAGGGCTGGAAGCGTGAGAAGCAACCCACAGAAAGGTGAGGTTAGGGGCTCATTACAAGGTTCAGACAATGTAGCAAGGGCCATGGCTGTGATTAATTACAGTTTTTTCCACATGAACTTCATAATGACAAATGGGTGACTAAGTATTTTTGCACTGATTTGAAGGAGCTTTGAGTCACAGTATCTTATTTTAAAGAGGAGATGACTCAAAGACTTCCTCTTTTTTTTTATATAGGCAGGCGCGTAAGTCTGCACTAAAGTACAAAAGAAACTTTGTGATGCAGTACAATACCAACTTTTTATGACTATAAGCTTTTATTACCTAGGAATAAGCTAAGGAGAACAATGAACAAGCTATGTAGCTCTCACTAAGTGACATGTAATAAAGGCTTTATATCTCACTATGACAGCAATCAAACAATATCAGAGAATACTTTACTCTTGCACTCCCATCTGTACTTTTTCTAAACTTCCCTATACCACAGAAAGGAAGGGTAAAATGTCTCCCTAATGTCTATGAGTGTGGTTCCAGTGTCAGCAGAGCCACGCTCATTCCTATCACCTGAGACGGGTGTGAAGGAAACGATCTACACCAAGCATAACCAGCACAATACTTCTGCCTCAGTTTGTGGAATGTGAACTAAGACTTTGTGGCGCACAGAGGAGCACTACTACATGGTGAGGCCAAATCTGCAGTCGAATTCTAGTAGAGTTAACTTGCTCATATTTTGAACATCTGTAAAGTCTAATGTGAACTGAATGTTAAGTAAATCAACTGAGTTTATTAGTAGAGCATGGCATATTGCCATTTGTTTCAATTCAACTTCTTTCCCACATCACATGCCTTTTGTGTATTTCATACATGCTTGAAAGACACTATTTTTGGAATAGTTTTCAAGGGGTTTGCTATGTTTATGGAACTGATCCTTGTATTTTTCCTGAAAATATGGGTAGTTAGACCCTTGTGTGCAAAGCTCTCACAGCAGAGAAAAAAGATCAAATCAATGAGAGTAAAACAACCCAGAAATTACCCTGCATAAGTTTTATTCATTTGAAATTCTAACTTTAGGCTATACTGGGGAGCCTTCTGAGTCAGAAAATAAATGCTGAAAAATAACGGTAAGACAAAACTCCTATTTCTCAAACAATTAAAGCACAAGTAGACAAACTACTGAGCTTTTATTACTGCAGAGCTGCATGTTGCCTAGTCTGCATCTCAAAAGTAATTTTGGGAAGAAACTTAGGAGCTAGGGAGCAAGAAATATTTTCTGACTATTACTGATATTAAGAAATGGGCAGCTGCTTAAAAATGCTCAGTGGTTTGGAATGTCAGCCCAAACACTGGGGAATGACTTGGTGGAATGGTTCACAGCCAAAATCATCCAGTGCACATCCACGCTTCCAAATCAAGCCTTCCAAAGGCACACCAGGTTGTTGTGTGACCTGGAAATGGGACACATTAGCAGCATACAAGGACTTGCTCTATGTTGGCAGGTTTAAGTGTGTAGACAGACACTTCCAAAGTCTCATTAGGATACCAGTCTTTGGAAAGATGTGATTACAAACACAACATAATTTACTTTGCTGGCACGCTTTACCACAGGGCTATGACCTCCGGCTCTCTGGCATTTGGTATGTGAATATAAACCTAGAGCTATAGGTACAATAAATAAATCAGAGCTAGACTGTGACTCAAGGCAAATCCTCTGTTGATTCTACTGTCCTTCCTGTTAGGTCTTGTGACGTTTTGCCGTACTTATCTACTGACCCCATAAGACGTTCATGTGAGCGGCTCTGTGGTTTTATTTTCATGTTTAAACCAAGTTGGTGTAATCAGCTTTTCTGTAACCTAAACTGCAGTTGTTAGGACCATATTAAAGTACAACTTTTCAGGCTCAGCCTGTAAATCTGCTATTAGAGGTTTAAACCTCAGTGTGGAGAAAGTCTATAAAGAAAGTGAAGCTCTCTTTCATTTCCTATGACTCAGCGTAGCCGTACTCGAGAATCACCCGGTTTTGCTTCCCGCGCTGTGACATTTGAGACCTGCCCTCCGAGTGCCAGTGGAAGGCTGCAGACTCGCTAGCTGGTCATTATAGATGATACTGCAATGATGGTAAAGCACCTCCTCAGGGCTGGCTTGGAGGCAAAGACACACCGAGTGAGTATGTGGGGTGGTTGTTAAGGATGCTACTCATGAACCTCATCAAAAGTACATTAATTTCAGAGGGAAGGTGGTTTTTCAATTATTTCAGTGTACTTTAGATTAATCCCCAAGATATTCTTCTTGTTTAAGGTGTTAATGAAAATATTAAGGGTCGTGGTGTAAGGAGGTACTAAATGCAGGAACAGAATCTTTGGAAGGCAGCAACTTGCTTTACAGCCAGTAGTAGTACTACATCACTACTTCAATAAAGATACAGGAACAAATGTTGTATCCCTTAGATGGGTACAACCCCATTGACTTTTGCTGTAAGAATAACACTAGGAGTGATCTTTTTAACGGTTTGTTTCTAAAGCACGTTTAGTTGAGGATCCCTCAGTTTAGTAGTTACCTCTCAATGGTATTTCCTACATTAAAAAGTCACTGCGAATAGCCTCTCGTCCTTCTGTTCCAACCATAAGAACTGCAAAACAAGCTGGTAGCTTTGCAGTCAGAAAACCTACAAACCCAATTCTGAAACAGCTCCAGCTGTGACACCTAGGAAATCAGCCAGTCTGGTTTCAGCTCCTGTGAAATTAGAAACTTCAGCCTACCAGTAAAAGGCATGGACACTTCGTTTATATTCCCAGAGAGTACTGATACGCATCTTAAATACGCCTAATTGAATCAATATAATGTCAAAGTGAATCCCTTTAGTAGGAGTCACTGAAACAGTGACAATCCACCAGTTGCTAATGATGTTCTTAAAGCTATTCTAAAAGTAACACTTGAAGGCAAAGGTCTGATAGCAATATTTAAATTAGGCGGTTGGCAGGTCTTTCTCCAATGCAGATGGAGTTAATGCCTTGTATTCACCAGGCACTATATTTTTAGTTGTCTTAAGAGTAGCACGAAACTTGGTGGTTGTTTCTGATATATCGCTTGTTTACCTGCGTTTGGGGAATTCAGATTTCTTTTTTTTCCACTTGCTTTAGGGCTTATGGTAGGAAAGACTTCAGTCATAAGCTTGCTATTTCTTGGTACATCTGGGCAATGTATTGGATTCAAAAGCTAAATTAAAAATGAAGGAAAAAAAGGTTCGGTTCAAGTGAAATGCATTTTTTCTATTTTTCTAAAAAAAAATAAAATCTGTTTCTCTTTATGCAAAATATCTTCTTTAGCCTAAATGTTTCACTTTTTATAGTTATTTTGTCCTCTAAAATATTTTTAAATGATAAATTTATTTTCAAAAAAACCTGAATGTTTTGATTTGAAAATGTCAAAATAAGCTCTAAATCTGACTTATTTTTACTCTTAAAGCTATTTTACAGATTCACAGATTTGGAAAATTGATATTACGTCTCTGAAAATGTTGGTGTGAATTTAGTATTTGCATAAAATGCCTTTTTAATGCTTTTCCCTCACATTTCCAACATAACTGCAGATACATCTAGTAGTGGGGAGTGATTCTTATTTTCTGTCTACGTAAGGCTTGCAAAATGCACATCTCCTAATACGTTGCAAGGAACCATCATAGAAATTGTCCTGATAGGTATCAGATTAAAATTATTTTCTCTTTGTTATGTAAGTTATACCATATACCTGAATTCTATGTCCTGTTTTATTTTGACGCAATTATCATTTAAAAAATAACTGAATTTTTGAAGCTCAGTTTGTTTCATGTTTTTCTTCTGGTTTTGTAACATTGATTATTTTTTTTAATATATATATTCTAAACCTAGATGATGTCAAGCAATACTTGGACTGACAGAATTTCAAATACTGCCTTATTTATTTGAAATTATTGATAATTGAAGGAAACAGCTCACCTATGTGTAAGATCATGCTTCTCCTTTTTGCTTTTTCTAACATAACTACTATTTCAATATAAAAGATATGCAGTTAGAATGCTTCTGGTTTGCTTTTTAACTGCATTGGTTTAGCATTATATTGTAATCTAAATTCTAGTCTCTGTATACTTGTCACTTTGCTTGTATATAGCCATAGTTTTTTAAAAAGACTAGGGAACCTGACTATTAAAATTATGATACCTTATAAGGACTTAATTTCAAAGGATTTAAGGTTATCTCGTAACTCAAAAATACATTCATAAGTGTGTTATGTATACATACATAGCTATAACTGTAATGTAGATATTTTAACAGAGGGCGTTTAAAATATTGCTATGAAATAACACAGTATAATGCTATTTAATTTTTTTTAAAAGTGATCATAGTTGTGTGTGGACAGGATTTATTTCACATGATTTTCATAGCATTCCTGATTATAATTCAGATCAAGGATTGCACTTTTATTGTGTAGAAAGACTTGGGTTTTCGATAAAACTGTGTGGTTGAACAGAAACTAGCGTATCAAAGTAAGAAATTGTGCGGTGAACTCCAGAATTAAAGAAGCCAGTTACTTTCCCAATATGTGTCTCTTGGTTGACTGACTTGGCTTTAAAAAAGATGCAACTTCAAAATAAGGCTTTTCTTGTGACTAATACATTCACCAGGTTTCATTCTTGTGTGGCTTATATGGGATTCTCTAGTGGCTTATAAGGGGTGATGTCTTGCTGTCACCTTTCCCTTGATTGATCTTGCAAGATCTTTCTTTCTTCTCTCTCTCTCTCTCTGGCTGCCTATTTTTACAAACTGGCAGGAACATAATTATTGTTGAAAACTCTCAGCCTGTGTCAAATCTGGTCGAACCAGTTGGCCAGTTTTCAAAAGTCCTTGCAGAGTAGGAGACGCTCAGAGGCACACAGAGACAGTACAACAGCATAAGCTTTCTCGCATTGGAAATCAGTAAAATCAACAATAGCCACAAACTTTATTTCCTGAAATCCTGTAAATTCTATAAAGCTGTCTCAACAGTATTCCAGTCATCAGGCTGAAATACGCAGTGATGGACTTTTCTGTTCCAACAGCTATCAGTGTGGATGGTCTTATTAAGACCCCCGCCTCCTTGTCACGCCAACATCTCCTTACTGTGCTTGAGAAACTCTGGCATGGTCTTGAACTACCTTTTCACACAATTGCACAATGTGGTCATTTCTTCCCTCCCCTGTTCTTTTTCTTTCATGCATTTGCCAATGTGGCAAGTGGCTTTGATGGTTTGGACACTTCAGGAATGGGGCTTGTAAGGTGAGGAAAGTCTCAAGTGTCTTCTGTTCAGCCTTCCTGGCAATAAAGACTTCTTTGTTTGAATGCAACTTTGAAACTCAACTGCCAATATTTTACCTTGAGGCTTAGGAGATTCTGGAAACTCAAGACTTAAGAGATTCTTCTAATTTTATCTCCAATGTGTCTTGGAGCTGTAATGTAAGGAACCCTCCTTCATTTACGAAGACCTAGGAACGCATGCTGGCAGCCCAGCTGTGCTCAATGCAAGTTTCAGTGATGTTCCACCAACCTTCATTTAACATTTGTGGTTCTGTGGCCAGAATACGTGGTCAGGGTATTAATTCACAGCATTTCTGGGGAACAGCATCCTGGGTGGGCTGTAGAAGGAAGTAATGGAACTAGTCATTCATCAAATTCACCCTTCTGCAGACAGCCCTATCCTTGAAGGACCTATATCTTAGTGAACAAGCAGCAAAGAAAATACTGATTTTAATCCAGCATGTTAGACACTGAGGTGTTACTCACCGGAATGGCCCCTGCCTGGAACTTTGCATGACAGACATGCTTGGGAATGAGAAAGGGCAACCCTCCTTTGCTGGAGCTGCTTCTGTTTCTGAAATTCTGCTTCATATCCCATGTTTAAGGTTTGGTGCAGCATAAGTCCTACTGCAGTGAGAGAGAACCAGGCAAGCTGAGGACTTGAGCCTTGACTATCAATGCCTTGTTAATAGCACCGCTCAATATGGTAGTTTTCTAACTAAAGGTTGCTTGCAGCAGTATAAACCTTGTTAAGGTTTGTACTAATAGTAATTTTTTTCTTGATCAAAATGCTAGTTATAGTATATGTATTTTATATTAGACCTATAAAATACATCATCCTCCAGTAAGCACAGTTCTATTCAAAGAGCTTTTTCTTTATAACTTGACTCAGCTGACCATGGAATGGGACAATAGGGGAGGTTCAGAGGTGGCAATAGCAGGAGAAACCAAAAATAAAGCTGCAGAATTGCGGCATTGCTGTTACCCATTTCAACTTGTACTACTGTATTTTTATGAACTGCTTCTCGAACGTGTTTGGGAGCAATTTGAGGAAAGAGAAACACAACCTGGAGCAGGCACTAACTTACCCAAAACACTGTGGCTCCAACTTTAGAAATGAAAATAAATGTTGAACATATATATCATCATATGCAATGGCAAAGACAGACGCAGTGATGTCTCAGGCTTTCTCTGTGGTGTTGCTGGCATGCAGTAGAGTAATTGCCACATTATCCAGCACAATTTGAATGGAACCGAGTCAAATTTAATTAGCTTCTGTCTTTAGAGCATTTCTTCACCCACAGCACTTGTAGTCTCTAGGGTCCTGCTGTGCAACTGTAATGTTTTACACAAAATGCAAGCAGTTAGGGGAATCCCATTCCGAAATCTGCTCTAGTTTACCATTACTTACTGTAACTCCTGCACTAGTGGTGGTCTGGTTTTTGTTTGTCACTTTCTTCTGGGATATCTTTACATCCTTATTTCACGTAGTATTCTATGGCAGCCTGGCTAGTCCAGCCCTTAAGCCTTGGAAATGTCCTTCATGCATTTGACCATATTTAGACCCTGAGCTTTTATCTTGCAGGCTTTTGCTCCATATCTGTTCGCAGCCATTGCTGCACTGCCTTTACCAAATGACTTGTCTCCTCATCTACTCTGAAACTTTTTGCTTCTCTTTCATTGATCAAATGCTATTGACCATTAAATACCATTTTGAATGTTAGTTCTGTTTTATTTTTGTTTAAAATGCTACTTTATTATTTTAGATTTGTATTTAACGTAAGTACAGTCTTCTAAAATTACAGAATGCTTTCTTAATTCTAATGATAGACATCACAAAATTGCCCACCAAACTTACAGAAGGTGCCCTATTTCAAACTCAAAATTGCTGTTCAAATTATACTGAGTATGACTGAAATACTTCCAGAACATTTTAATTACTCCTAAATGATAGAAAAATATTTTCTTAAAATACAACTTTAAAAATCTACAGAAATAGTTGTGGAACTCTGAATGCTTAATTATTCCTTCTATTCCTGGCTTTTTGGAAAAATAAAAAAAACCCCACTGATTTGTTCTACTTAAAACTGCTGATGTAACTCACATTAAACTGATTAAATACAAATATGGTGAGGCTGCATTTCAAATCACATGATAAAACTGAAATGTGGATAAAGCAGATAACTTTTTAAAAGTTCAGAGAATTAAGTTTTGCAATGAATGCTGGAGACATGGTTCTGTCTCACGCAGGCTTCTTCAGCTCAGCTGATCACCAGCTTTAACAATGTTGAACCGCTAACACCAGCTGTTGTGCTCTCTTTGCCCTGGGAAGCACTTGCTCCTACTCGGCCGTCCCCTGCCCAGACAGCTGTAGGGATCAGTAGAACAGCGATGGAGAGAGAGGGAGCTTTACCATCCAGCCCCCAGCCGACGCATTTGCTTGTTCAAGTTTTTTAGTTTCTTAAAAGACTTAAGACCAAAATTTTCGTGAGTTGATTAAAGTATGTTAATGGAGTGACGATATCAGTTTCAAACTTGTTTGGTGTAGAACATGCACTTAATGGTTTCTCATGCTCATCTTGAACAAACAGCAGCAACTGAATCCACCAGCATCAACAAATATTAACCCAGACCGCTAAATACCTGCCCCATTTTAGCTACATTAATCATTCAAGTGAAGTCTAAAAGGATGGCTGTCCTCACAAGCTGAAAGTATACAAACCATTTAAGGAATGTTAGTTTATCTAAGCTCATCTATTTATATGTTTATTGGTTCTTTCTTACGGGATAATTTCACACCAATAACAGAGTATCACTCTCATCCAGACCTCCTGAGAGTCTTTTTCCTTGCTCAGTTCTGTTTTAGACACTCTCTTGATGTACTCATAGGGAATGCCTGTTGTTCCACTGTTAACATTGCCCCCAAACCACACGCATAGGCATGTGTGTGCAACAGGGGAGGGATTTTGAAACAGTTCAGCCAAGACAAGAGTAGTCACAGAGATATTGTTCCATTCAGAAGATGCTTAATCACACTCTGATGACCACTGAAATGGATTCCTTTTGTGCATACATGCCTCTGTAATCAGAGTGAATACTGAAATAAACATTGTACCTCAGTGGCAGTTTAAACAACTGGGTTTGTAGAAGTGCCCTCAATTTTTTTTTTTTTTTTTTTTTTTTTTTTTTTTTTTTTGGAAACACTTTCTTCTTTGTCTGTCTTCATTAGGTTCATGAGTTCATATACTGCAGCACTGATTCCCTTTTTCCCCAAGAAGATTTTGAGCTGCCAAGGTCCCCCTTGTAACTCCTATTTTTTTAATACGCTTAGATTACAAAACGTAGATGCTTCTTGCTCAGTGCAAACCATTTGCTTACTCACCATTGTTTCACCATCTTTCAAGGAAACGACCACACACTGAATGTGTAAGATACTCTTCCCAGGTTTTATTGCAGTTATTTGCTATGATGAAATCATAAACCACGTCACCTTTCTAGACTTCTTGCTCAAATTCTAGAGGTCTTTATCTTGAATTCTTCTGATCTTTTTAATCATTGTTTCCGTAAACAATTCTATTATTTCTTTCACATCAGTTCGCCTAGAATGCAATTCAGAGTCTTTGCTCACTAGAAATCAGTCGACCCTGATAAATGTTGTCCTTCCTAAGAAGCACGACTAGCTAAAATAACCTAGTGTATGTTTTCCTAGTTAGGATAGGAAATTGTAAGGAAATAAGGGTCCTTTGATGCAACTAAATCTGTTTTCAGGATCTGTAATTACAATTCCTGCTTTCTCAGGCATGGGAGAATTCAAAACACAAGAGTATCTTCCTGTTCCAGCCTTTTAGCCAGCACCCAGTACAAAGGCCTCTGACTTCCCTGGGCACGCTTTAGAGCTGCTTTGGACTTTATTATGTTGTTCCTGAGCTCTACCTTTGTTTTCTTTCAACAGTCTCCTATGTACTGCCAGGCTCCCCGAGCAGCATGCAGAATGTTCTCTGTCCACAGTGTTCAAGCTGCTGAGCAATCTTCTATTTACCTTTGGTTTGTGAATGTCCTGGTTTCAGCTGGGATAGAGTTAACTGTCTTCCTAGTAGCTGGTACCGTGCTGTGTTTTGAGTTCAGTATGTGAAGAATGTTGATAACACTGATGTTTTCAGTTGTTGCTCAGTAGTGTTTAGACTAAAGTCAAGGATTTTTCAGCTTCTCATGCCCAGCCAGCGAGAAAGCTGGAGGGGCACAAGAAGTTGGCACAGGACAGAGCCAGGGCAGCTGACCCAAACTGGCCAACAGAGTATTCCATACCATGGGACGTCCCATCCAGTATAGGAACTGGGAAGTGGGGGCGGGGAATCACCGCACAGGGACTAACTGGGTGTTGGTCGGCGGGTGGTGAGCAATTGCCCTGTGCATCATTTCTACATTCCAATCCTTTTATTACTACTGTTTCATTTTATTAGTGTTATCATTATCATTATTAGTTTCTTCTTTTCTGTTCTATTAAACCGTTCTTATCTCAACCCACGAGTTTTGCTTCTTTTCCTGATTTTCTCCCCCATCCCACTGGGGGGGTGGGGGGGTAGTGAGCAGCTGCGTGGTGCTTAGTTGCTGGCTGGGGTTAAACCACGACAGTGAAAGAGACATTTGCTTAGTATTCTCCTGCGGTCCATGTTATTGAAAGATGGTGGTTAAGTTCTGCAATTTCAACCCAACCTACAAACATGATACGAAGGAGAATCTTGGGAGCATGTGGCAGAAAGATCACCGCTACTTGTTCTAGGTAAGATCTACTTACTCTCAAAATAAGAAACATCTGTTGCACTTACAGTGAAACTATCTGTATTAAAATTTTATTCAAAACGGTGTTCCCAAGTGCACCTAAGACTGCTAGTGGCAGGTCTTGGTGAAATGCCATTGTCCCTGTGAGGTTTGAAAACACAGAAGAAAGTGCCAACAATTTTGTCCCTGCTTTGTATCGGAAAAACAAAGCGTTAGAAAAATTTATCAATAATAAAATTTTCTTTTTAATGCAAAATCACGATTAAGGCTAATTTGAAACTATATCATAGATTTTGAATCAAGCTGTGAAATATTCCGGGCATTGTGATTCCCAGATAAGCCAGAGTCAATTGGGATGTCTGGGAGAACGTATAAATTTCACCATTGATTTGAGTAATAAACTAGTGACACAATTCTTTTCAAAGAGTCTAAATAACCGCTACACAATTTGGTAACAACAGTTGCCAAATAATTGGTAACTACCAGTGCTCTTGAGTGCTCGCCTAGTTATTTTGTGTGATTTTTCTACGTGCTCCGTGTAAGTGGCTACACTAGGAGCCAGTCAGTGGTCCAAATTCTGTCTCTAACCGACAAACAGGTGGAAGCCAGCGCTTTTATTCGGACTAACAAACGAGAGAACTGGATGCAGGCAGCACTCCCTGCAAAACCGCAGTCATTGCCGCCTGCGGCTGCCGATGACGGGCATCACGTTCTCCGTCTCGGGGAGCCGCAGCGACTTCCAGCCCGGGGAGCGTGCGTGGGAACGCGGCCGCCTCGGCCGATCGATCGGATCGTCCTGCGCGGACGTGTCGAAGCATCCACGAGCATTGCCCGCAGAGCGCAGGGAACCGCGCTGCGCGTCTCCCACGCTGAGGGAACGGGCGGCAGGCGGGCGCGGGCAGCGCCGGGCGGCCCCGGACCCGCTCCGGCGCCGCGGGGAGGCCGGGCGCTGCGCCGGCTGTGGACCTTTGCTTGGGTTCGATACTTACCTGTCCGGGAGGAGTTGAAAACAGCATGATTTTTTTTTTAAAAAAGGGGGGGGGGGGGGAAGTGTCAGGAACGTTTGGCACTGTTGTTACTTCTGGCTGTCAGAGCCTCGGTCGTGGCAGCTGCCGCGACTTTCCCTCCACCCGGGAACTGCGCTGCCCCGCGGTGAAGCCGGGGCTACCGCTACCCCCGCCGCGGTGGCCGCCCGGGCTTTGAAAATAGCGCGCAGCTCCCCATCGCCGGCAGCCCGGCGCCCCCGTTTCTTCAGGGACGCGTGGCCCTCCCTCCCTTACTCCCTCCCTCCCGGACGCCCCGGCGTCCCCAGTCGCAGCCGTTCACCCCGGCGAGCGACCCGCACCCACCACCGCCGCCGCGCCGCGCCGCCACGCCACGCCCTCACGGCCGCCGGCCCGCTCGCCTCCCCGACATGGTATCACCCGAAACCCGTATCCCGCTATGGCGTGGTATATCCCGGCGCGGGAGGCGCGTCCCTCGAGCCAGGCGCGCTCGCCGGCCCCTCTCTTCCCTCACGCGGAGAGGAACAAGGGCGCGCCCGCCGCTCCCTCTCTTTGTGTGCGAGCGAGGCAGCGCGCGCGGGCGGGCGGGCCCGAGACACAGCGCGGAGGAGGGCGCCGAGCGGCGTGAGGGCTCAGCGAGCGGGGCGGGCGGCCGTTTGGAGCGCCGCCGCAGGGGCGGGGGGAAGGTGGAGTGAGGAGCGCGGGGCGGCGGCGGCGGCGGCGGCGGGGGGGGGTGAGAGAGGGAGGGAGGGAGGAAGGGAGGGAAGGACGGAAGGAGGGCGGCTGGCGGCAGCGGATAATGATGGCGTGGTGTGCGCGGCCGCTGGGCGGCCGGGAGCGCTGAGGGGAAGGAGCTCGGCGGCACCCCCGCCCCCAGGTAGGCTGCCTCGGAAAGTTTGGGGCGAGGTACCGGGGCGGCTCCGCGGCGCGCCCCGCGGCGCAGAGGCGCCGCCGCGGGGAAGCCCCAACTTGGGGCCGAAACTTGCGGCCGCTCGCCCCGCCCCGGGCAGCGCGAGGGCGCCCGGGCCCCTCCGGCCCGCCGAGCCGCGGTGCGTGCGGCGGGGTCCGGCCCGGGCCGGGCCCAGCCTCCCCCGGGCGGCAGGAAGGGCCGGGCGCTGCCCCCCTCCCCCGCCACCCGGCTCGGTCCGGCCCGGGACGGCCGTTGGCGGGAGGGGCGGGCAGCCGGGAGCGGCGCGGGGGGACGGGCGGGCGGGCGGCCGGGCGGGGGGGGTGGGCCGCCGCCTGCCGCCTCCGCCGCCGCATCCCCCGCCGGAGCCGCCGGGTCGGTGGCCGGGCGGGCGGCTGGGAGCAGCTGGGTCCGCGCGTCCCGGCGGACACAATGGGCTTTATCCCGCGGGGAGGTGTCGGGCGGCGTTTCCCACCCCGAGTTTCGGATTCGTGTCACACGCCGGCGAGGGAGGCCCCGAGTTAATGAAAACTCTCTGTCTCTCCGCAGATGGCTTTCCGGATACCGCGATCCGCACTGGGGATAATACCCAATGTGGCCATTTACACGCTGTGATTTCTTTCTCTCTACGTCTGCTCCCCTGCGCTCCATTTCAATGCCAGCGGGGAGGCTGGCCAAGTGAAAGGCTGCTTTTCGGGTCTTCTGTGGGACCTATCCTGCCTGGTGTTGGAGGGTGGAAGCTTTGTGCCTGGGAGTTGTCCTTCCCGTTCTTCTTCAGGAGTCAAAGGAGTTTTCTCTCTGACAATGATGAAAACCGAAGGCAAAGGGGAAAGGACTTTGAGAAGTGCTTCTCCACACCGAAATGCCTATAAATCCGATTTTCATGCTATCAAATGTTCTTTTGATGGCGTAAACAATCCTGAAAACGCTTCCAACAAAACAGGCTTGCATCAGAAGCTGAGCACCTCTTCCAATGGAGGTGGAAATGACCCACACAGTCGAGGCAGAGCTGCCACTTATGGCAATAGAGTACACAAGATCAAAAATATGTTTCTGCAAATGGGAGGCTCTTCTTCCACGCCCTCTTGTGAAAGCAGTCCACCTGCTGAGAGCAAATTAATCAGCCGGGCCGTGGCAGCAGACTACGGGCCTTCTCCAGGTAGCCCATCTTTCCTCATTGTCCAAAAAAATAATCATCTTAATACAAGTACCAGCCCCTCCGGCAGTCCTGTGGATTCATTGTCTGTGCCTTCTGCTGCCGACAAGGTCATCCGTAGCAACGATGAGGCGGACTTGGACAAAGTTGCCCTGGCAGAAAAATTTTCAGAGACCAGGAAGCTATTTGAGAGAAATATAAAACAGCGGAGCTCAGTGGACAGATACTCCCCCAGCAAATGTGAAAGAAGTGAGGATAAGAGGAGACGCAGTTCAGCTTCTGATTCCGGCAACGTGGTGGACCACTTCAGTTTTAATACAGAAACGAGTCTTCCAGTTGCCCCGGAGAAATCTGAAAATCAAGGTAATGAGGAGTTGAAACAGCAATATCCCAACAGTGGTTCCAAATCCTCCTTCCTGAATGCAGGGCCCATTTCTAGGAGGCTGGAAAGCTTTCTGGGTGACAGTGATACTGAAGAATCCAAAGAAATTTCCAAAAATGATAGTCCTCCAAATCGGGACCCTTTGAGAGGCCACCCGAGTTTGGATTCATCTGTTGTTGCTGAAGGATGTCCTGAGAAGGCTGCGTCCACCAAAGTGCCTGTGATCCTCAGAGATGAGATGAGCGAGGCGCTTCAAAAAGGCAAAAGAGAGCAACTGGTACTTGAGAGAAGCCTGTGGGATATGGGGAGTACACCTGGTCAGGAGGCTCAGCAGAGATCAGATAGTGTTCTGTCCCAGGTTTCCCCCACGGAGGGGACTTGCGCAGAGCTGGTTGCACCAGGTGAAACCTCAGGGCATGAAAAAGAAGGTTTGGAGAAAGATCACATTATTCAAGAGGATCAGCTGTTCAGATGTCATGTACAGGAAGGGAAGAGGAATGACTACTCCTTGGAAGTGGTAGAAGAGTTTACAGAAGGCAGCAAGACCAATGGGGAAGAAGAAAGAGATGGAGTGGCTGGGAGAGGTGGTCCAGTTACACGAGTCCAGGATGTTCTAGAGCAGGAAGGGGATACTGAAGAAGAGGAGCAAGTGGTGGAAAAGCAGAGCGAGAATTTCAGTGCTTTTGGAATAGAGAATGCAGCTTTTGATGATGACAGGGATACAGAGCCAGAAAACCAAGGGCCTGAAGGCAAAGAAATTTTCGAGGGAGAGGAGGAGAAGTATATGTATGACAGTGAATACGAGGAGTTTCCTGGACTTTCTGAAGAGGAAGATCCTGAGCCAGACCGAAAAGTCAAGTTCTCAACAGCTCCTATCAAGGTAAGTACGTTTGAATTTTATTTTTTTTTTATTGTTCTATAGTCAAAAATACCCAGGTAATACATTTTTCAAAGCTTTGAAAAATGTAAGTTCATGGATTTTATTCAAAACTGAATAAGAGAGAAGTTACAACTTCTATCTTGTTCAGAAAATTTATGAATTAGTCACAAGTGATTTCTGAATCACAGCAGCTTCATAAGATAGTATAGTGAAACGTGAGAGTTTATGTACTGGGCATTTTCAGGAGCACTAAACTTTTAGCAATAGTTATAAACATGTGACCTGTAATACTTGCCTTCATTTGTTTAAAATTGAGGTGTTGAATTAGGAAGCATTTTTTCTACAAAAGTTCAAAAAAAGAAACCAAACCAAACAACAAAAACCCCATAGCAAACCTTCAGATTCAACTTCCGACTCGTTTTCAGAATTAACGTTGACAAAATATCAAATGACTGGTTCCCGATATTTAAGAATTTAGAATTCTGTCTAATAATAACCATATATATGTTGTTTGGGGGTTTTTTTTATACTGACTTGGTGAACAAGCTGTAGGAGCGTTAACATGAGTATTTTTGAGTTACAAACTTGCAGAAGTAGAAGTCGTAGGGCAGGCTGGGTAATGAGGAGTAGTGTAAGTTAAGACACTAACAAATTAAAAAGATTTAGGTGTCCGATCTTCCCTCACCAAAAACACCCACAAAATAAGTCATTCCATAACTCAGGCAGTGGTTACCCATAGTCTTGTTGCAGACTTCAGTTATTCTAGTCCCTCTTAAAGTTTGAGAGTAGAATTGGGAGGTGCGGACCAGGATGGAATGAGAAACTGTTCAGGCTTTCTCAAGCATACTTCTCTTCTTCTACAATTTTTACGCTTTGTTAGCACAGAGTCAGGACTCACTTTTACTCATCAGAGGGATGTAAAAAAATCTGTTGACTCCTGTACTTCCTACAGTGGAGAGCTGTAATTTCCCAGTTTGCTGAACACACGCCAGTGCTGTACCCCAAAAAATGTTTTGGGTGTGGCAAAAAAATGAGTTTTGTTGCATGTGGGTTTTTTTATAGTCCCTCCATAGACAGGCTGACTTTATATGGCTTTCTTGTAGTTGATGCTGCTTTAGTGGTGACCTGGAGCACTGAAGGGGAGAGTGCCACTATTGGAAACTGCATAACAAGTCTGGTGAGGGCTGTGAGAGAGCCGGAGGGGCATCAGTCCATTTCCCCTCGCATTTGTGCACTGTCTGAGGAAAGTGCTATGTAGAGTCTACTGTAAATGTGTGTTCGTTGAGTGACTGCTGGTATCCTGCTGTAGGCAGGGTTTTACTAATCATTGCCGAAACTACTGAGGCATGGAGTGAAGGCTTTTCCTGCCTTCTCTGTTATGTCTATGCCAGACTTAGTTGAAAGCGTTAGTAGAAATCTCTGTGCCAGCTGCGATGGAAGCTCTCGTGTAGGCAAAACTCAGTTTTTGGTAAATAGCACTGTTCAATTACAGCTGCTCCTCTGAAAGCCAGAGGAACCAACCTGTACCAGATTATCAATTACGCAACCAAGGAATGAATGATTAGCAGCAACTGCTAGCAGTTTGCCATTAAAAATAATGTACGGAATGAGTCCTGGTGTATGGTTTTCAGCTTTTGTACTCTATAAAATAAAGAATTCCAGCTTTTTTTGCACCTCCTCAAAATCTTTTTTAGTAATGTACCTTTAATATCTCAGTAACTTTTTAGAAAAATCCCACTTCTACCTCACAGAAGGAAATCTCTCTTGTTTGACTTTATGCATAGATTTTTAGTGCATCTTAAATTGGAAGAGGGGGAAAAAAAAACATCCTGAGTGGTAGCAGATTATTCTTGGTCCCACCACAGCTTAGAGCAGTGCCACAGTAAGAAGTGTATCCTAGTAGCTTCTTCTTTCAGCTTTATTTAGATGAGTAAGTTTGACCAAAATGTGACTGCCATTCCAGACATCCATAGCCACTAGAGGAGAAGGCCTGCGTTTCTTAGATGCTCCTGAGGCCATGCTGGCCTTGGCGTTCTTGCTGTTTTCCTTCTGCACCTATCCAGTGATTATGAAGAAACCATCTCTGTATTTTGCAGTTGCTGTTTAGTAGGTGTCTGATAGAGTTGGAGAATTCAAAACATTCAGAAGGTGTTTGGACAAGAAAAAGCACGTTCTCAGGTCATCAAGGTTCTGCAGTGATGGAGCTCTGACCATTGTACTTGATATACCTAAAAGGGAAGTTGGATACGTGTGTAGGTAATGGATATAACTTACACACAGGCACCCTAAAACCAGTATTTATGCTGCAGCAGCAAAGAGAACTTGATTAATATCTCTGTTTCGAAGTTTCTAGTCGGTTGCAAAATTGGCAAGGCTTTTGAGTAAAAGGAGACTGTGGAGCTCTCAGGGGATGTATAAGGTAGCTAATACTGTTAGCACTGCAACTGACCCATGCCAGAGATCCATAATTGCTGACATCCTGTAGCAGGGCTTAAGAACATAAGTTGATCTGATAATTTCAGGAAAGATGGAACATAATTATACAAATACTCTGTTATTTTGTGTTGCCCTATGCCTGTGAAAATAAGCATAGATGAGACATTTTAAAGTAAGTGTTCTGATTCTGTAGAAGCTGGTCATAAATGATGTGTGAGAAGATTTCTTGCTTGCCATGGGTGACCTGACTCTTTAAGTCCTGCTGCTGTTTGATATCTGCAGACGTTAAGGAACATTATGTCTCAATTGCTTTTCCTTCCTACAGCAGTGAAGAGAGTGATACCGTACAGTTATTAGCAGAACTTCACAGACTGGGTTTGTGTTATGGTACGTGAGCTATTTTTAGTCTCATGCCACATATGAAGCCAGTAAGGAATGTAAAGCACACTCAGCTGTCCAAGGTATTTGCGAGGGAACTGAATTTGTCTTAGTCTTGAAGCTTTCTGAATAAACTGTGTAAACAATCAGCATTACAGACAGTGCAAATAATGTCAGGTAACTGTGCTGTCATCCCTTTATATTTCACTTTGCTTTTGTAATGTAGAGCTTAAACTCGCTTTCAAATGTGATTACCTTGAGAGGCTTTAATTAACTTAAATGTAAAGACTTGAGTGCTGTTTGACATTTGTAATTTTGAAACTTTCTGTTGGGAAAACAAATGCGTGTTTCCAAATTGACTTCTTGCGATGTTTTTACCTCTGACTGTGTCAAACTTTGTCGTCGAAACCTTTAATAGCACTATGACTAACTTGTGCAATGATTTATAATCCTTAGAAATTCTGTAGCTCAGGTAAACTGAAAAGATAGTACAGCTGCTGTTTGCTTCCGTAAGTCTGTTTAATTAGCAGTGTTATCCAGTTTATGTTGCATGGGAGTCTCTGTTCCCATCTTTTTGTGAATAATACTTTCATTTAAAATCAGTTAAAAAAAAAAAAAAGAGAGAAACAAACCTGAAACCTTCACAAAGGCTTTACTTTTATATTTGTCACAGCTGAGCAAAAGTTTAAACTTGTTTCTTTAAAAAGGAAACTGAAAGCAGTTCCATAGCTTGTGTCTTGGTCCTATCCAGCTGAGTATCAGCTGCTCCTGAGAGAATCTGGAAGTCCTTCATAATATTGCCATTTGTCTTGCATATCAGAATAGAGCTGTTTTATGTATAGCTGGGACACAAACAGTAATCTTGTTCAGGCTGGCATACTCTTCAATCTTTTTAGTACAGAACTGCTTACTGTGGGAAGTTAATGAAGCAGTAAATGAAGATACACTTGAATTAGATTGCCTGTATAACAGCATATCTGTAAAAGCTTACCACTTCTAGGAGATGCACCATTTTTCTAGGTCAACATATATTCTTCTGAACTCTTTTAACAAAATCTTGCAGAGTAGTGCTTCAGCTTCATACGTCCTCTGATTTTTGAACTGTAACTTCTATACCTATGATGTCATACACAGAAAGGGATACAAAATACACTAACTGGTGGAAGACACCCAGACCCTGGAGTTTCTTCAGTAATTAGAGAATTGATGACTGCATAAATGGTCAATTGTTTGTCAGCCACTGGTCAAGCACTTCAGTGGCATTAAGAAACAAGTATGTGACATGGATGTAGGTTGATCTAGGAAAATAGAGATTTAATTTGACAGTAGATTTAAACAGAATGGACTTGTATGTGGGAAGTCATCTGCTCTTTTTCTTGACACAAATAATGTATTTCCATCATGCTTTGTTTGGGTTCTTTTGCAATGACAGTTTTGTTTGTTGTAACTCATAGATTTTAATTGCTTTGAAGCTCTGTTTATCACTTGCATCAACATTACAACCTTTGCAACTTAACATCATAACAACTCTTCTTCATACTTTTATCTCAAACTTAAACTTTCCATGGTAGTTTTCAGTGACTTTTCACAAAAAGTAACCCTATTGTGTTCTGCCTGCATCTGAGAGTATGGCATTTCCAGCTGGTTAACTTAAGAGTATAAGATATTAAAAACAGGGATACTAACTGGAGGAAGAGGGTACATATTTTCACACACGTGAAAATTTTGTTATTTTGGGGTTTGTTTTTGGTTGTTTGTTTTTTTTTTTTTGAGGAAAGAATCTTTAAAATATTACTGAATTTGAAAATTCGATTTTCATAAAAGTTAAAAGTTTATTAAGCCTAAATTCATTTAATTGTGCATATAGATTTACCTGGGTTTAGAAAGTTCCATATCCAGTATTTCTGATGCTTTTCTGGTCCTTGTTACGTTTTGATTCCACAACCTTTGTTCAGCTCTCCGGAAAGAAGCGCTTTCAACTCAAGCTTTCTTTGGCTTTTATTTTTTTTAATCACACGTCTTCTGTTTTGATTTTTAGGAAATATTTGATATGTAAGTTTTACAATGGTAGATTGATTTGGCATTTCAAGAGCCTTTGGATGAGAGTCCAGTGGGAGGGTTTGGAGCTGTAGAGCAGCAATCTAAACCAGAACAGAAAAAGAAAAGAATTTCTTTTTATATCCTGGATCACTGCTGCAGCAGCTTGACTCTTTACATTAATATCTCAGTGTATTTCTAACTGCATTATTCCCTGTATGCAGTTATAAGACATACTAGCTGCCCTGTTTCATGTACTTGATGATGCTATAAAACTACAGACAAGTAAGAGAACAGTCAGGTTATGGATGTCAGGTGAGGTGACAGTGAGGATGACGGGTTATGACCTGTCTGTCCTCACTCCTTTTTCAGTCCCTCCAATTTCTAACTTCCTAGCAGTTTCACTTGGATTTGACAGGGAAGAGAGAGATATTTTTAAAGGTATTTTTAAAATACTGCTTGGTTTGGGGAAAATTAGCACGTCTGTCAGAGTTGCAGATTCGTGCCCTCACTGATAGCAGGACTACAGCTTTAGTTTTAGTTGTTCTTTTTTGACTTAACGTTAGCTGATCACTATGCATGTCCAGCCTGTGCTGTTTTGCTCTGGGAATAGCTGTGGGGAACAGGAGGGAGGAAAGGAAGCGAATAGGAGGCTCATGAGGGTTTCATGGGAGATGTAGTCAGAAGAAACACTGAGCAAAGACAAGCAAATTTATAGAAGGCAAGTTCATTAGCTCAACAGTTAAGCTGCTGAAAGATTCAGCATCTTTTTGATGATGATTGCTGTTATTAGCACCTGCGAATACTTAACCTAGACTGATAAACGTGAACAGGCAGTAGCTTAAACTTGTTTGTAGTTTACCTTTTGAGAGATGGAAAAAATAAATTATCTCTTTTCATATCATTCTAACATAAAAGAGAAGGTGAACACTCAGAGGACATCAATAAAAAGAAGTGTGCCTCTATTATCTGAGTACATATTTTGTAATCTTGAGATCATGAAGGTGCAGTGTAGCAGAGGTTTTTTTTCAGGGTTCTTATATTTTTATTGTGTAGTAAATTATTATTCCAAAAGGCAACATACAAACTCTTTAGATTTATTTCTCAATCATTTTCCTCCATCGCCCTCTGATGTGTCTCGGTATAGTGAGATGATCCTCCTTTTCAGACCTGGGGTATTGATCATTGCTAGTGACAGTATTACTGCAGGTTAGGTAATTAAGTTGATCTGGTATGGCAGGGTTCCTTTGTAGTTGTTTCTTCTTATGGCCTTTAGAAAACAGCCAGGTTGACCATTTTTGTGTTCATTGTTTTTCTTTTTAAGTTCATCTTAACAATTTGCTTGCTATTTAGATTTGGTCAAGTCAAGATTTTTGTTTTGGTGAATACTAAATGAAACACATACCTAATTCTTCTGGATTGCCAGGCTTAAATTGGTGGTACTAAGGCACCTGTGAAGCTTATGGATGTTGATAATTTAATCACTTTCTTTATATAAAGTCTTCCAGGAGCTAAGATTTTTGGGGGGTGCCCCCCCCCCCCCCTTATGTCGTATTGTGAGTAATTTTTGCCTCTTCTGATCATATGCTATTTATTTGGAGTCTTTCAGTCTCTTTGTCAGTCAGAAAGCAATGCCATCTCAACTGAGATGGTGGTGGAGTACAACCAGGTCACAGTGGAGCTCCACTTCCACAGAGGGAGGACATGGATTGTCTCTCAACTTCTCCTCTGAATGTTTGAACTGAAGTAGAATCGGTGCACCGAATGTGAATGGATGCTTTTCTCTGCCTTCCGATGTTTCTTTCACTGGGATTTAAAAATGAAATACCTGAAAGTGAAGGAGTGTTTCTCCTTCTGGAGTAGGTAGCATGACCTGACTGAAACAGGTACCATGTTGTCTTTCTTGCTTTCTAGCTAGCTTCAGTGCCTTTGCCCCTGCAGTACAATACAGAACTAGAGAATAATTTTTACTGGTTTTATTGAGAATTAAGTAGAGAATAGGGAGACTGGTAAAAAACTGATTTATTTATGATGAAATTATCTATATGAAATTGTCTGTACTGTAGATCTGAAGCAAGGTTGCACCTATGCCTTTATGTAAACTGACTTGTTTGGGGTTTTTGATTAAGTCATGCAGAGCTACAGGATTGAGTGCAGAAGTGTGCACAGCCTGCCTGTCCACCTGTTTGGTAAGAGAAAAGGCTACATTGAGTGTAATCGCTTGTAGTATTAACCTGTTTAACAATTGCCAACCATTCTGAATACTTTTTGGAGAAGAATGAGTGTGTTTTAAAAAAAAAAAAAAGGTAAGCAAGGTATTTCTGTTTGCTCATTAAAGGATTTGATAGCATGAATTGACTTAAATCAGGTATAGTCACTTATTCACTTAAAATATAACACGTAGTCGTAATAAAATACTAACTGTGTAGCTTTCGGAAACAGAGGGAAGAGTGGGTCGCCGTAATGAGATGTCTACTTTAACAGAAGAGATTTTAAGAGTAAACTGTGAAGTGTACCTTATACTTCAGCCCTACTTCAGTGCTACTGTTTCAAATGATTATTCATGTTTGCCTGGGCACTTCACATTTTGCCAGGCATTGCAAAGGCAATCAGCTTGAAAAGCTGAAACTGTTCACTACTAGACAGTTTTCCCTGAGCTATAACTTGTATTTTGAATGTTTGGCTTTATTAGGTGTCAGTAAACATGCACGTTCAAAGTAAGAATTGCGTTTCAGAGGTGTGGTGTCCTGGCAGTGGTGTCAGTAATACTTCAGTGCCTCTCTCAGCTGTTAAGTGTTCCTTTAATTGCCTGTGCAGGTGTTGTGAGGCTTTCCAGCAAATACTATAGTATATTAAATTTTAAAGTTATATTGATAGTGCTTCTGTTCCAATTAGTTGGGAGCCCTTCTGGTCAGTTACTGATTTCTTAATCTTAGTTTAATTACTTTTGTAATGTTCTGGTTTTGATCAGGCACAAATTATCTACTAGAAATGAATATAGGAGTGAAGGTCTTTGGACTGTGTTTTATGACTCCATAGCAGTTTCATGCAAACACGTGGTAAATTAGTGTTTACCCTCTAACAAAATGAATGTTCTGCTAAAACTAACATACTTCTTAAGTAGAGCTTTTTATGTGCTGCTAAGACTTTGAATTAAGCGATGTCGTTGTTTTTCTGTGATGATGCTGTTTTCTGTGATAGTACTAAAATGTTAAAATGGATTTTATTAGTTCCGTATAGTAACAGGAACTGAACAGTAAGATCTTTTAGGCAGTAGGCGGCATTGGTTGTTTCTGAGTGCTGATCTTGATGATGTTGATATTACCATGTTCATAGGAGGAGGCAAGCTGAGTTTTGCATTCAAAAAGTGACTCATTTTTCTGGTGTGAAGAATGCAGTTTGTTCTGTCTCCAGACAAATATATTTGCTGTCCAAGGACTAAGTATAGGAGACTAAGTTGAAATTTTCCAGTTATGTAGGTTAACAATTTAATTAAAATAATCCTTAAAAATTCAGCAGTCTGCCAGAACTTTTTTAGATTCAAATTATTTTTATTCATTCTGAAGAAAAGAAGTCTTGAGTGTAAAAAGAAATTCTTTTTTCAGATAGCAGGGTTCTTCATAATTTATTAGCTTAACAGGATCCAGAAGTTATTAATGGTATGTTAAGCTTCTGGATATGTAACAAGCTATGGTAAAAGTCTTGTAAAGTTCACATGGTTTCCACAGTAAAATTCATCTGGTTTCTCCTATGTAGAGACAATAACTTGTGTTTGCTAAAGCATATCTTTAAAAAAATCACTTGCACACTACACTTCTATGATCTCTGGCTAGCAGTGGCTTTTAAATAGTAAGATCAGAATTTCTTTTGTCCTTAACGCATTTGATTCAGTGACTAAACCCCGCCAGACATGGGGCAGGGATGAACTGTGTTTAGCATTCTCATCAATCTTCTAAACTTTGTAGCTTATTATTTATTATCCACATTTTAACTGTGTTTAATGTTACTTTTGCTGCTTGGCAAGAACAACTTGCTGAGCAGTTCTGTGTTTTCTATATTAGTATCAACAATTTTACTGTTTCCATCTCACAGAAGATGAATATCGTGTTATGATTCCACATCTACACAACATAAATTTCCGTCTTTTGCCCTTGACTCTTTGGCCATAGTTTTCTTAGTGTGCTCTTGCTTTTCTTTTTGTTATTGCAGTGTTTTGCTTCTGGTTATATATCAGTTTTGCTTTTCCTCTATTCTTTGTAAATCCATGTTTTTCCGCAAAATTATTTTTCTGGAGTTGGGGGGGAGGGATTCTTACCATTTTGAAATGGGTCTATCTTGTCTTAATTGTGAAGTTATGTTTTTTAGAATATTACCTAAACGTTATTACACATTTGCCATCTGTCACTTTAAGAGTAAATTGTGAATTCTTTCTCTCAGTTGATTAGTCAGAATTGATTTCAGATGGGTTTTTCTTAAAAAGCTAGTGTGCATAAATATTAGTAGTTTTCATCTGCATAGATATATTTGTGCTATTATTTTATGAGTAACAATTATAAAGATCACTGGAATCTAAGCTACCACTAATTTTAAATTCTATGATCCACTCCCAGCAGATGATCAATTCCTATGATCAATTTTGTGTCAAAATAGGCAAATTCCATGAGACTCTCAAGTACAATGGTGTTACTTTCAAACTGGAAAAATATTTAATAATTTTTAGAAATTCCAGAGATATTTTAGTGTAATGCTGTTATGATGGTCCAACTTTGCTTACCCCACATTTCCAGCACTTTATAAATCATTGTGTAAGAAACTGGTAATTCCTTTGCTAATGTAATTCTTCAGTAGATAGTGAGTACTTGCATCATCTTCTGCTTTGTGAGTTAGACCACTGAATTATAAAGAATCAAGAAAATACAGTTGTCAGTGTCTCCAAAATGAACTACTACCATTATCCACCTTTTGCTCATTCAGCCATTTGGTAGTGACCTCTAACATTTTACTCATATTATTAATACTAGAACATATGTACACTTAAAAATAAGCAAACTTGATTTTTTTCATGCCCTGGTATTTGGTTTGTTCTCAAGAATTCACATATTCTCATTAACAAGTTACCATTTGTCCACTCGTTAACTTCCTTTTTATAATTATCTTGTGATTCATCTTCTTATAACTTGATTATATTTTTAGAGAGATTGCTTTTTCTGTTGGGATGGAAAGGAACCAAACTAGACGGGTCTTGTTCCAAAGGGAGAATAGTGCTTCATGAAATGCTTCTGCTTCATTTCCTATTTACTGATTTGAGGGGGTGGGGAGGGACATTAAATTAAAGAACTTGGCCACCTTTTTTCTTATAGTGATAGAGTAAGAATACTTGAGACCATTTGGATGGTTTTCTTTGTCTATTTTGCAGATTTTTCTGTAAAATTTATGGAAGACAGATACTGTAATTGCAACCCTTGTTTCAGTGTCCAGTTGTTGCCCACTGGTGTCTGTATGGTAGTCCAAAGGAGTTTATTAGTTTGTCTACCTTTATGCAAGACTTGGGAAGAACAACTTTTCAGGAAGGTTGTTCTTTTATTGGGGGAAACATAAGACTTCCGAGAGTGGGTTTCTTCCTTCCCTTTCAGCCAAGTGCATCTAATACTTACTGGGCTGGTATATGGCCATGGCGTGTTTCTGGAGTAGCTGTTCTGCAGATTTGGCAAAGAGTTTGTGAAGCTGTCCGCCAGCTGTAATCTGGAGGTGAAGCAGTAAGCTGCCCATGGGAAATGCTGAGTTACATTAGTTGCTTTTTGGTAATCTGTTTCAATAACTGTTTTCCTGTGTCTGAGGCTACTGCCATGCAGAGTTAACACCATATACTAGTGGATGTAAATTCACTGGGAAAATGTTAATTACAGCTAATTACAGTTAATTGTCTTATTTACATGATTGCAGTTACCTGTCTAGGTAGTCTTAGTGGGAAAATGCAAAAGTTGCAAAAACTTAGTAGGCTTGTGTAAATTAACTGTGTGTCAGCGCTCTATGTTCTTGATTAGGGAGATGGCTGCTGCAGCTGCAATCCATAACTTTTCTCTTACAGTGACCTTGAGTAAAACACTCAGTGCCTGCAAAAACTTAAGCAGATAAACCTTGTTTTTCAGATAAAGGGGTGGTGGTGTATTTTTTTTTTTCTAATTTATGAATTTAAATACAATCAATGAACATGCTGATAAGTAAAATTAACCCTGTTACATGTAGCTCATTATTCTAAATTTCTGTCTTAATTCATGTTGTTTGTTTTATCTTTTATTTTTAACAATTCAGAAATTCAGTTGGAGTGATTACCAAAAATAGTAATGTATGTAACAAGGCATTTCCTTTTCCTGGGAAACTTCGTGATTCCCTTGCAAAATCAGAAAACTACATCTGTTTGAAGCACTGCAATTGGCAGATGGTGTGGGGGGAGGGAAGAAGGGAGGAAGAAGGATTTGGGGAAATGTAGTCCTAAAATAAAAAAGTCATATCAAAGAGGAGATGACTGATTGCTTGACTGATTTCTTTTAACTGTTTGGTGCATTTACAACACAAAAAGTGTTTAAGGAATTGTTTGAAACTTCTAAAATGTTACTTCTCTGCAAGTTAGAAACTGTCTTGCAGCAGCAGAATTTATTAAATTGATGGTTGTATAGAAAATGGGATCTCTAAAAATACCACTTCAATTTTCTTACTGATTTTCTTTCAATTATGTCATGTTTGAAATGGGGTGGGAAAGCACTGAAAATTTTTCTGTTACCTTTCTTAGGTTTTCAGTACTTACTCAAATGAAGACTATGATAGACGTAATGAAGAAGTTGACCCTGTGGCAGCCTCAGCTGAATATGAACTTGAGAAAAGGGTGGAAAAAATGGAAGTGTTTCCTGTGGAAATTGAAAAAGGTGCAAATCAAACCTTGAACATTTGCAAGAGATACTATGCGCACAAGAGATAAAACAACTGTAAACTCTATTTTCCCTGAATTTAGGTCTTGAATTTTTGAATATGTGTTCAGCCTTACATTTATGGCTAGTTCTGTTGAATTCAGTGAATGTTAACTGGACAGGCCTCTACTAAGTGCAAATTGTCATACTTAATTGAAGTTAGGAAGGCTACATTACTGAGTGACAGATCTGCACCAAAATATATACAATTCATAAACATTGCTATCTCTTCCAGATACCATGAAGCTTTGAATCTAACAGGCAGTCATAACTACAGAACAAAAAGGCTTTAAGTAGTACTGTCTTTTTTTTTTTTTTTTTTTTTTAAGTGAATTTTCATATCTTTTGTGTGGAAGGACTTGGAGTGCTTTGAAACAGCTCACTACTGCTAAGTGTTACATCTTGTGTTATGCGGCTAACGTTACATTTTTTAATCCCTCAGGTGACAGTGGTCTGGGCATCAGTATTATTGGAATGGGAGTTGGTGCTGATCAGGGACTGGAAAAACTAGGTATTTTTGTAAAAACAATAACAGATGGTGGAGCTGCTCAGAGAGATGGACGGTGAGTTTTTCATTGAATTGATTATGCTTTTTACAAATTTCTAACTGAGCCCAATCGTTTTCATTGGATATGCTAAATATTGTGAATAAAAGTACAAAAGCTGAATGTGGCTGAATAAATATTACATTCCTGCATTATGTTAATTTTTTTAAAAAAACAATTTTTATTCAATATAGGACATTTTTGCAAAATAAGTGTAGATCTGCTTACAGCATATATGAGAAAAGCTTAGGATGTACCCAAGTGTAAAAGTGCCACAAAATCATGTTGATACCCCAGGACAGCAATCGCTGTGTAAACAGTATAAAAAATATCAAGGCAAATACCATGTAAATTTTACTTGGTGATCTGCATAGTAACTGAGAAATTCTTATTATAAATACTAGTGACTTTTAAGTGATACTTGTCATGTCAAAAATCTGTCAAGCCAAAATATTTTTTTTTAAGTGTTAGCTAAGCATTTATTTATTTTGCAGAATTCAAGTAAATGATCAGATTGTTGAGGTTGATGGCATAAGTCTGGTCGGAGTTACTCAGTTCTTTGCAGCCACTGTATTAAAAAACACCAAAGGCACAGTGAGGTATGTATGTTTTCTATGAAATACTAGTTTCTTTTTTTCATTCTTCATTAATGGAGAATACAAAACCATAATCTGAAAGTTTTACAAATACATTGCTGAAGGCAGCAGTATGGCAAACTAATTTATTAAGCATATCTTAAACTTTTTGCTTCAAGGTAATTTGTTTCTCTTCTGTAGTTTTCTCATTGGGAGAGAGAAGCCAGGGACTCAGAGTGAAGTAGCCCGCCTCATTAGTGAGACCTTAGAGCAAGAGAGATGTCTGTATGAGCAGCACTATGGTCATGATGATACAGAGCAGGTAAAACATCGTACATACTTAAATATTTTTAAAAGTACATGATTTCTGCAAGTGGAATAAACGTTTTTTGAATCAAATTGAAGCAAAAAAAGAGTAAAAGAGGCAACTTGTTAAAAACAGAAACTACAAACTTCATACATTACTATTATCAAGGCACATGATTAGCACTACTTGCTGTGCTTCCAGTTTATCAGTAATCCAAAAGGTATCAGCTGTGTGTGATTGTTTTGTGCATGGCTGGCTTAACTCTCTCTTGTGGAACTTCGATGAAGGTGTTTGCAAGTCATCTTTAAAACTTATCATAGGTATAAGAAACTAAAATGGTATAGTAACTAGTTGAGAAAAGTTTTGCAACTGTTTGGATTCCTTGATTGTATGCTTTTGTTATTGCTGCTACTATAATGCAAAGTGTGTGTGTTAGAGAATGTCATGATCTTCCCATTTTGTCAGGATGATGACTATGATGATGATGATGATGATACATATGAGTCACATTTACATGGAAAATCTGTAGAAGTTTTTGATCTTCCTGAAAATGAAGATATTGGTTTACCGCTGGATATGGATTCAGCACAGTCTCTTCTTAAATTTAAAGAGGTGTGGTAGCAGTTTCTTAAATATTCTTTGTGATGCACTGGGGGAGCACCTGAAGCTTGTAAGATTTGGATATAATCTCTTTCATGTTCCCCTTCATGTGGTTGGGGTTTGTTTCAACATCGCCAATAATATCTCTGGTAAAGGTCCCTTGAAATGTAGGTCTTCTGTAATTTTCTGATCCCAGCTTCCCTATACCTATTCATATTAAATGGTCCTTTCATTTAAACTAAATTAAAAAAAGCCCTTGGAAACAGGTCTTAGAACCCAACATCACCTCCCTCCTTGTTGTGATGTCTGAACATTGCATTAAATAGATATGACGCTTCTCTTAGTTCTTCTGTGGCCCATTGGACTTGGCTTTTATTTGCTGTGTAGTAGAAAGGCTGTAGCTGTAGGAGGAGCATGGGGGGACAAGTATGCCCATTCTGAATGGTCTTGAATGTTGTGGTTAGATATTCTTCAGAAAGACAAGAAATACACATCTAATCTCTTGCTCTAGTCCCTGAGATTTTTTGGGTAATATCTGCATACATAAAAGCACTTGATTCTGTAGATAGGCACGTTTTTGGCTTGGAGGGTTTTTTCAGGTAATCCCTTCTGTGTTTTTTTTTTTTTTTATTGTGTATTTTTTTGAAGTAATGAATTTGTAAAGTCAATAGGGCATTACAGACTGTGAATCCCAACTTAACATAATTGGAAAATTCAGTTCCCTTTTCCCAGGGTTTTTAAAAAGGAGCATATTTGCTTTTTTCAGGTCTGTGGAATTTAGTTGCAGATTTAAGTGGTATGGTCTTTGGCATTTAGGGGTCTGGGCTTCTTTGGTAGATTTAAGTCCCTGTCATTTTCACTGTGGAGGAGAAAAATATACTGCAAAGAAACTGTTTTGTCAGGTGCCATTTGTACATGCACCAGCTTATTTTTTAAAGGATCAGTATTTTGCAGATCTCCTTAAGTTTGCTCTCTTGATGATATTGATGATGTTGTTGGGGAAGTTGAAAATTCAGGCTATTGAGCACTAGAGAACATTTACAGTTTTTCTAGGTTAGGAAGCATAGCAGCAGGCTACAGCATCTTTTCATAAGTGCTATATTTACTAGGGATACAATTAAATTCTCAGCTGGAATCATTACTGTGCTGTTATTAACATAATCTAAACAAAGGATAGTCATGGATTCATTTGTTTTAATGTGTTTGGTGCATTATGTCTTGCAAAAAAAACCAAAACCCCGAGGGTTACAGATGGAAAGAGGTATAAGAAATAACTAACAGTTGTCAAAAAAATGTGCTTTTGCACTCATATATGTGCTGTTTGCTTAAGACATGTAAACAATAATCTTTACATTTGGCTTAGGTGTAGCTTTTATCCATTTCTAATAATCCTATGCAGATTTGTGGTGTAAAGTACAAGGCTTAATTTTAAAACAAAGCCAGCATGTTTATTTGTAAGTGCTGAATAAGTAAAAATATTTAGTACTGTTACATTTTTACTAGATTCTGTGTACCAGTTGTCATCATAAATGCATGCTGCCTTTTCATTCTTCTGGCACATTGAAACATTATTTTAACCTCCTCACTTAATGTATAGAAAATGATCACCTATAATTAAAAATCCCACATCATGTATTGATTTTTGTAGCAAGTGGAATAATGTGGAACTTTTTGGTTTTGAGTTCATCTTTCTTTTAAAAAAAGCTCATGATTGCTTCTCCTGTAATTGAAAAATAATTAAGTTGACTTCATGCTACTATAAAAATGGTTTGAGGAAGAAGGGAATCATGGACAAATGCATTTTGTGTATGCTCATACAATTGTTTGTTGTTTCAGCTACAATTAAAACATGCAGTAACAACAGCTGAAGTGAATCAACTGAAGGAGAAAGTAAGTTTTCAACGAATCTTATTTGGTGGTGGGGGTTTTTATGTGTTGGGGTTTTTTTAATTTATTTATTTCTACCTATAAATTTTACCAAAAGTAGGCTGGATGCAAAAGGCAGCAATCTGTTTTAGCTCTCAGGCTCAATATACTCTATGTTATGCTAGACAGACATTTCTAAGCTGAAGACCTGTGCTCAAATTAAAAAAACCAAACAAAACCAAAACAAACCCACCCACCCCCAACCCCACACAACAAACAAACAAACAACCCCCCAACCCCAAAATCCCCCCCGTGCTATTATAAAATGAATGCTTCAGGATTACTGCTTAGAGCAGAACTGAATATAGTGGAGTACTGTATGAAACAAGCTCCCAAACAAGTATTAGAACATTTTCAGCAGATAGAACTTGTCTTATCTGAGTATAGATTTGGCACTTAGAGACAATGGTTTGCGAGTGACTTTCTGTTACCAGAAAGTTATTTCTGTTACCTTGTTTCCCCTCTTTCCCTCCTCAAAGTTCTGACGTGCTGTGGGGAGGGAGTTTTTTTCCCCAGCTTCTTTGTTTTTGGGGTTTTTTGGTGAGAATTGGTTCAACACTTCTGCTTTCTCTGAGAAAGGGTTTCTTGTTCTTTTTGCTGCTTTTTGCCCTGATGGAGATCTGTGCATCGCTTTTTTCTGGAAATATTTGTTGTAGGTAACCAGCTTCTTTTATTCCATTGCCCTCCTGTGTTGCCTTACTGAGAAATGTGTACCCTAGGACAAGTTGCAGCACATTGCTGGGGGTGCGTAGCAAGTGCAGAGGGTATAGTGCTTCAGACTGCAATCATTTTGAATAACAGTATCTATTGGGTGTTTTCTTGCACTCTGCAAATGTTCAAAGCTCCAAGTGTAGAGAGGCAAGGCAGCCAAAACTTCTTTGTGTTCTTATGATAGTTCTTATTTTGATTTCTGATAGTGCTCCTCCTCCTTGCAGTAATCTTGAATTTTGGCCCAACTGGATTGCTAAAAAAGCTGTTAAAAATGTTGGCATTAGTACAACTTACTGCCCCATTTTAAATTCAAGAAATTCTTGGTCCTTACAACATCTCTGTTCCATCAGCAGGTGATCTTAACTGGCTTCAAAAGCAGTGATTTCCTCAGTGTAAATGGTGTCCCCAAAGAAGGAGGCATGGACAAATTAAGTGGTATCCTGCCTGCTCATTCTCCAAGGCCTGGAGAACTTCAGATGTTAACATTCCCTTTTATAATGTGGCTTCTGTCAAGCTGAAGGGGCCCTATCCCTCTCCTTTGTTGAGGGAACGTTTGGTGTTTTTATAAATTAGCCCCAGGAAAGCAAACCATGAGTACATCATAATTTATTAGGAAGACCAATGTTGTATAAAGTACCAGGGAAGATCAACCGGTCTCATTAGCTTTATTCAAAAAGCTGTTGGTAGCAAAGTAGTAGGACAGGGAGCTTGTCTTATACAGGTTAAGATTCTGTATCTCCAGTTGCCTTTGAAGGTAATCAAAATAGGCCTCTCCAGAGGTATTAAGAAATGGTGAGATCTTGAACAAGTCAACATAAGCTAATAATAAAGGTCTTACTAATTTTATCTCTTTAAAAAGAAGCAATACTAATGAGAAAGTAGTAAAAGACTCTTGGGTTTGAGTTCTGAACTTACTTGCATTAGCAAGGGTTAGAAGAGTTGATACCTTTTCTTTAAAAGTTCAGTGTCTTTAATATTAATGGTAAGTACTTGTTATTAGCTATTCTCTACTTACATATGTATAAACAACTGGTTTTTTATTTCATCTTTTAGTTTATATTAATTCCTTAAGTATTAATCTTTTCAGTTAAAAATTGTTGAAGCGGAAAAAAATGAATGGAAACTGAGTCGAGCCCAACTTCAGCAAAACTTAGACGAAAGCAAAGAGAAAATTAAGAAGTTAGAGACCTACTGGTTAGAGGCACAGAGTTTATGCAAAACAGTAAATGAGCATCTTAAAGAAACTCAAGAACAATGTGATGCCCTTGAAAAGAAATACAAGGCAGCCAAGAAATTGCTTAAAGATTACCAACAAAAGTAAGTACCCCAAAATACCATGTCTCCCTTTCTTGCTGGTACATTTTGTACATTATGGGGAAAACTGACAATGATATCTAGGATTAGGATTTGCTTAACACATTTTCTTTTCAGTTGTCAGAGTTCAGTGGGTTATACATGCTGAATTCTTCCGTACCTTAAGTCACCAGCTTCTGGAAAGGTTCTCCAAAAACTTTGCTGCTACTTTTGATTCTAAGCTTAGGAAAAATTATTGAAATATTTCAAGAACAAATTTTTAAAACAACTTAATTGAGAAACTGTAATGCATCTATACTTTTGGAAGGACTGCTTGCAATTTGGCATGAGGTATTTGCCAATATGTTTTGCTGTTCATGAAAAACCCTCTAGCTTTGACCAACCTGAATGTTCCAGATAGGGTAGGCATCAAAGGATATAAAAGCCAGATATGTGTGATTCAGCCTGACTTAGGAATTATATCTTGTAGGGGGAATAAAAGCAATTCTGAGAAAAATTAAGAGTTTGGCATATGTATCTAGCCCATCAAAATGGCAGCATGAAAA
Organism: Astur gentilis; assembly: GCF_929443795.1. Classification (NCBI taxonomy): domain Eukaryota; kingdom Metazoa; phylum Chordata; class Aves; order Accipitriformes; family Accipitridae; genus Astur; species Astur gentilis. The sequence goes on from NC_064880.1 coordinate 31,764,450, forward strand.
CAGTATCTTCAATCGGTTAACAGGTTTGGGTTTTTTAGTAGAGGTAATATTGCTTATTAGATACATCTGTGTAAGACTTGTACACTATTGTCATGCAGTTGTGTCTATTTGTTCTGCCTTCTTTCCTCTCAGCTAAACAAGAGCTAATTGCAAAATACTTGTAGAAGCGTCTTGATAATGTTTTTGGTAGTTACTGTAAGCATATAATTCTCTTGTCCCCAATTTCTCCACTTGTTACTTATTTTTAAAGGCAGTTTGCATGCTCTTTTGCTCTCTAGTCCACATGCAGAAATGTTACTTTTCATAGTGCATTTTTGTGCTGTTTGGTGAGCTTTTTAAAGGTCTTCTTTCCCCTCCCCTCCCAAGATTATATGCGAGGAAGTTCAAAAGTATGTTAAGATGACTGCTAACATGCTAGTTTCTGTTTCCTCGCTGTTTAGCAAATTCCCATTACTCTTCTGACTGTCCCTGAAGCTTTTGCATTTTGTGTAGATGTTCTACACTGATTTTCTATTTTTGTGTGTTATTCCATCTGACTTACAGGAAAAAGCAGCTTTTATTTTTGTTTCCTTCTTATAATTGTTGTTTCTTTTTTGTAAAACCCAGACATTGCAATTTCTGTAGGATGAACCAAGTGGAAACTTGAAATGCAATTTATTTTCCTACAAAGAATTTTACCGTAGCTTTTGGAAGGAAAATACCATGTGTGCATATATCTTTGTGGAAGAGAGTAAGCTGTAATGGTTGGAGTCGCTTTAAATGTATATGCAACTTGCCAGTTTTAAAGGTAGAGAAATGGTTGTAACTTTTAGAAGAAGTGTTGCAAAGCATCCTTTTTCAGCCCAAAGTAAATTATAGCGTCATATGTACTTCCTTCTGAAGGCAGTAGAAACATAGGTCATTTTGTGATGTTACAAGATTAATGAATCAGTTATACCTTACAGACTGATTTTTTTTTTCCCAATGTTTACTAACAGAATGCTTTTTAGTAAACGCAACTGTGCGTATTTCTATTTTATGTATTTTGCTACATTTCTATATATTACTGTTTCATATATATGTATATATTTCTTTCACCAGAGAAATAGAATTTATGAAAAAAGAAGATGACCATTCAAGGCTACTTGAAGAGAGAGACCAGAAATATGCAGAACAGCTGAAAATATATCAGGAAAAAGTAAAGCAGTATTATATTTTGAAATAAACTTCTGCATTCTTGGAGAGTTGTATCTCACTCCTGAATTTTAATTCTTGCAGATTTCAGAGCTTGAAAGTAAATTGAAAGCATATGAGAGAATGCCATACATGTTTGGAAGTGGTAGTTTATTGACAGATGGCTGTCAAAGTCCAGGCCAATATAATGAGCAGTCAAAGATAAGAGAAGAAAATGAAAAAGAAACAGAATCAATAGAAGAAAGACTAAATTCTTCAGAAATGTTAATTTCTGGTGAGTAGGTCATAGGATCTTTGATTTGCATTTAACAAAAATCAGGAGTTATATGTGTACTGTTTTTTGTTGTTAAAAAGTTAAGCGTTTGCTGTTTCCTACTGATTGGGTAAATGTTTGACCTGAGCCAGTGTGGATATTTTTGTTTAGGTCCCCCAACATTTTCAGTATTGTAATAATGTATTTCTTAAATTCTGTGGGAAAGAGGAGATAGATGGAGAGAGATCCATCTTCACTGTTCCTCAGATTCTCTATTAGTGAAACCAATAACGTTAGTGGGACTAAAACACTGAGATAGGTCAGTTAAAATCCCATTGATTTTAAGGTATGATTTGCACCAAAACTTGCTATGATTTTCTTAAATTTGTCTTGTAATTTTATGCCTAGAATGTTATAAAATATCAGATGGTGGTTCAGATGAGAAGCATATTTTAAAAAGATTTGGTAGATGCTTATGTACTTTGTAAGGAGTTTCTATCCTAAAGAACAAGCATAGGAAAGCACATTTTGGGGCACAAATTCTCATCTTTTTGAGAATAAAATTCAGAAATTATATCCTGATTGATTTTATTTTTTTTTAATTTAAGAAATTGGGTAGAAATATAATTCAAACTAATTCAAAATTGCTATCACAATGTGTTAAAATATTGTAGTATTATATAAAACAGTATTTCCAGATTGTAATCATTACCAGGTAGAATAATTCTGATTTAACTTCTGAATATTTTTCTGGACAGTGGGTCGGAGAACTTGCCTACCAGTTTGTTTTGTTTTTTAAAAGAACTACATATTTGTTGCAGATTTTGATTCTTTTGTTGGGGATACTCCCAGATTAGATACCAGTGCCCACAAAGCAAAAGCTCAGCTTGCTTTGAAAGTCAAACGCCAGCCACCTTCTCGATCAAAGCTGAAAGAATCTCTTGGGGCTGGACAACAGACTGCAAATCTACAGGTACCGATATTGGTAGATAATTATGCATTCAGGAGCCTGAATGTGTGTTCAGTTTTATCTGTATTTGCAATTTTAAGTGTTCTCTGTGCTTCATTCACACTGTGCCGAAGCATCATATTTTTTATGCTGTATCGAGTGAAAAACCATCTTTGGGTTCATACCACATATGTGATCTCTGGCATGTTTTTTGTGGCACAGTTAATTTGAAGTTAGCAAAAAAGTATGCAGGCTTGTTGTATTCTACTTCCTGAAATATTTTGATGCAGTGGGAGTGGTATGTTGTGAAATATGCTTATCTATATTATAATTCCTTTGTCTGAAACAAGTTAGTTACCAAACTTCTTCAAAAACTGAACACTTCTGAAATGCTTCATTATTCCATAAATAATCATTTAAGGCCACAAAAAATAATAATAAAATAATAAAATGTTCTTGCACATTTCTGGAAAACAGTTGAAATACTGAGGTGTATATAGTTTGTATAAGAGAGAGCCTGTCATAGATGAAGAAGATTGAACTACTTCAGTTAGACTGAAAAGTGGTTGCATTGAATTGGAATGGCCAAGATATACCAGAACATTTCTGACTTGGCTAGAGAAAGATGATTTGGGATGTGCACAAGATCTGTATAGAGGTAGATAAAAGTCTCTAAAATCAGCTTCATGTGATTCAGATGGTATCTGCAAGTGATTAAGTTAAAATTTTCTGAACTGGGAAGTTTGTCTGTAGCATAGCATATCCTTATATCCTGGTAAAAGATAGATAGTAGAGGATTATGTCATGTTTGTAAAATAACTTTTGAATTTGTTGAAGGATGAGGATTCAGAAGATACTGTTCTCAACAGAGAACTTTCCACTGTGTACCTAACCAAGACCTTAGAAACAAGTGAAAAATTAACTCTCCCGTGCCTGGATGACATAGATCGAAAGAGTGAAAAGCCTGAGCAAACAGAAAGCACAGAAAGTCCTCTAGAGTCAAGTCCTTCTGCTTCCACACACTCTTCTCCAGTACACAAACCAAATAGCGAAAACAGCACAACTACCACACGTTCACCTCCTCCTGAAGAGATGGCTCCCAATTCTCCTCAAGGGTACCCCAAGAATGTTAAGCAAAGAGAAGCAAAAGGGAAAGGAAAAGAGGCCAAGGGTAAGACTTAAGGGTTTATTATTATTTTAATCCTTCAGGGTTAAAGTATTACAGATTTTAGATATAAATGAATATTGAACAATAAGCTACTTTGAGGGGAAAATGAACTGACTTAAAAACTAATTACCTATTCTAAAACCACTTGTTAACTCTTCAGCAAAGTTTGAAGTTAGCAAAAAAGTATGCAAGTTCGTTGTATTCTATTTTTACTTACTGAAAGATTTTGATAAAATAGTAGTATGTTCTGAAATACGCTTATCTATCTTTTAATTTCTTCATCTGCAACAAATTAGTTACCAGATTTCTACAAAACCTCAACATTTCCAAAATAATTCATAGTGCCAAGAATCTAAAAGGTGCCTGCAGAATAAATGTTGTTTCAATTAAACAGTTACAGAAAGGGATATGTCTAAGTCAGTTTGGTAAAAGCTCAAACCTCTAAATCTAGAGGGTCTAAATGGTTGCCTTGACATAAGCCTAGAGGGGAGCTAAGTAAGTGACTGTGGCTGATCAGTAAAGCTCATAACACATTTCTGCAAAACGCTAGCCTCATAAGTGGCAATGTATTGGAGAGCAAGTTTGACTAATTTCCCAATTCCCAGAAAAATTCAGTGTTGACTTTGTGTTTCCCCAACGTTATCCAGGTGTTTAAACAAGATACGGATTCTGAACGTTAGGGGAATTACTGCATTATTCATCTTGCCCTCTTAGGATATTTCTCACTAGGCAAAAGTTAAAGGTCTTATAATCAGCCTAGTCACTACTAATCATTACTTGATAGAAATATTTGGCTTTTTTTCTTGTGAATAATTGAAAAAGGGATCAGATAGAATATTTTAAATGCTTGATGTTTCCTTTAGTCAGCTAGCAGAATATATAAAGGCAGTTTATACTTGCTGTCTTTTCTATACAGCTCAGACAAAACTTTTGAGTATTCTGAAAACAGGATTTGTTTTATACTCTCCTCATACTATGTGTTTCAGGAAAGTCTTAAACAAAAACTGTCTCCACCCCAGCTTCTGTTTATTTTGTTTGGTTTTTTAAAAAAAATCTTATGAAAACAACTACCTAATATATAAGTGATTTTGCTTTCTTTTCTACAACTTTTTTGTGATGGCTGAAGCATTGCAAACATTTTCTTAAAATTGGCAGACTCAATGGAAGAGCTAATTAATGCAGTGCATCAAAGACGAGGACTAGTATTGAAAGCTAGCTCTTTGCAGGCACAATGATACTAAATGCTACTTTCTGTTAGATTGTTGCTTTCTAACTATTTAAATATCTACCTGTTATTTCATTGAAATAATCATTTCAATTACCTTCCCATCCATTCATGTATCAGTCTGTTTTTTAACCTATTGTAATGTGGTTTAGAAATTACCTCTTTTCTTAAAATATTACCTCTGGAGACAGAGCTGGTGTTGTGGTTTAACCCCAGCCAGTGACTAAGCACCACGCAGCTGCTCATTCACTCCTCCTGCACCCAGTGGGATGGGGGAGAAAATCAGGAAAAGAAGCAAAACCCGTGGGTTGAGATAAGAACAGTTTAATAGAACGGAAAAGAAGAAACTAATAATGATAATGATAACACTAATAAAATGACAACAGCAATAATAAAAGGATTGGAATGTAAAAATGATGCACAGTGCCATTGCTCACTACCTGCCGACCGACACCCAGTTAGTCCCTGTGCAGCGATCCCCCTGCCCCCCCTCCCCCCAGTTCGTATACTAGACGTGACGTCCCATGGTATGGAATACCCTGCTGGCCACTGGGTCAGCTGCCCTGGCTGTGTGCCATCCCAGCTTCTTGTGCCCCTCCAGCCTTTTCGCTGGCTGGGCATGAGAAGTTGAAAAATCCTTGATTTAGTCTAAACATTACTTAGCAACAACTAAAAACATCAGTGTTATCAACACTCTTCGCATACTGAACTAAAAACATAGCACCATACCAGCTACTAGGAAGACAATTAACTGTATCCCAGCTGAAACCAGGACAGCTGGAAACACATGTCAATATTAAAATTAATTCTTCTGGTTTTGTATTTAAGTTGACAGAAAAAAATAACCAGTTTAACTGGTAGTTACAATTTATTGGATGTTACATGATTAGGAAGAGTGGTTAACTATTTAGATAAAGTTCTGATGTTGGTCAGAAACTACTGATCAGATATGAAAAAAAAAACCAAAACCACAAAAACCCTGACTATCCTGACTATTCAGCATGTAAACTTTGAGATAACCATTATATGTTTCAGGAAAGATTATTAGCTGATGGGGTGGTGGGGAGTTGTCCTCAGTTTTGTGTAGTAAACATGATTTTTTGGTTTTTTATGATCCCTGAAGGCATCTGTGTACATTACTTCATGTCAGGGGTTGTCTTAAAGGAAGAGCTTAGAACCTACTTTGTCTCACAAAAAGCAGGGTGCATGTCTTTCATAGGCAGCTTAGTTATGAAACACCTGATTTGCAGTATGAAATGTCTTTCAATTATCTAAAAAAAAATAAAATAATCTAGTAGCCTGAGAATTTAAAAGGAAGTACGGTCAGGATTTGCAGTAATGTGTCACATTGGGATGAGGTAGTGTGATACTTAAATTTGTCACTTAATTTCACTTGATAATTGAGCAGTTGGAATTGAACATGCTCCCTCTGGTGAAAAATTAGATCCTAGCAGGTTGTATTCCAGTTTTGAAAATACCACAGTCTTGGAGGAGCTTCAAAGTCCCAATTATTTCTTTAGAATAGTTACAGTTTGTATACTGTTTCCAAGAAACTCGGCTTGTTGGGATCTGTCTGCTCTCCAGGTACTGGCTATCATGTTGGTTAGGCACTCATTCTGGAGCTAGCAACTTGCATATGTAGCCCATGTTCCAAGTCGCTAGCCTGGACTAGCTACTGAACCAGAAAAAATGTAGAAGGAACATCTTTTAATACTTAAGGTGTAATAAAGGATGATTAAATGCTCAACTGTTGCTTTAAAACTGAGTCTTTCATGCATTTATACCGGTTATCTAGTTGTTGCATTTTCAAGTTGATATTTTGCAGAAGAAAGAGGTACTTTTTTCTAAACTTATCTTAAACTATCTTTGTAATTCATTGAATCAAAATACTGTAGTTAAGTTTTATCTTTCTGTAGACAGTATAGAATTACTGTTTATCAAAAGCAATAATTTTGATCAGTCATAAGCAACTGTTGTGTTGCCATTTTTCAATGGTACGGCACAGCCAGAATGGTGGGAAGATGCCATAGAGAATAACTTATGTTGATATGGCTGTAGTATTTTCAGCTAGTATCTGTATGTGCGAATGAGAATTTTAACACTGTTACTTAGGTTTTAGTATCTTCTTTAGTTACAAGCATCATCGTAAGTACTTGAAACTTGCAAGTATTTTTAGAATAATGTTTTTATTTTTCATCCCTCTATGAAAAGTAGAAGAAAAGAAAAATGAAGACAGGACAATAGAAACAAATGAAGGAACGTCATCAGGGAGGTCCAAAAGGAGATTTCCAGATTTTGGGTAAGATTTTACTTGTGTGCATTTGGAAATAAATGGTTTTCAGTGTTATTTTTGGAGAATATCATGTTCTCTAAATAAAAAAATGTTCAGGAAATCTAGTAATGCTACATCATAGCAACACCACTGGAAAGAGTCGTCTTCATCTAGAATTTGTAATATTGCATTACTGTTTCTACCACATTTGTATTTTATTTATCTGGGTTTTTTTCCCTCAAAGAACTTCTTCGGGTTCTTCAGTTTTTATCTGAATACACAACTTCTCGATGAATTAAATTGGAAATCCATGCATAGGTTTATGCCAAAAATACTGTTGGAGCTTAGACTCTATTGTTATGTCATGCTGGCATTACAGTCTAAAATAGATACCTGTCTTGCCGTAATTCCTTCTACAGCAGAGGTGTCATTGCACAGGGTTTGGCTATAGTAGCTGCTTACTGAACTGTTCCTTGGAGGCAGGCAGCAGTGATGAGTGGATTTCTGAATTCCTTTAGAAGATGAAATGTAAACAGGGGTAAAACAAAAGAGCAAGCTGCATATTATCTGGAAATGCAGTGTGGTAACTGAACTCTGGGGATTTGGGAGAGAGTTGCTACGTTTTGCAATAAGCCTTGCTCCTGTGGAGCCAGGTATAAAGCTTGTTGAAGCCAGCTAACATCGAAGACTCAGACTCGTACTGCAACAAATATAACAAATAACATAAAAATGATAACTTACTTCACACAAAGAGGTTCAACTCACTCTGCGTTGCATATGAACATTTATATAGCAGTAAAACTGTGTTCTTCCTCTTGGTTGTAGCTACTATATGCTAAGTTTCTTTGGTCATTTCCTATGTTTATTTTGATTATATGTGGTCTTTAAAAGGTACTTTCATAATTCTGTCATGGTTCTTAAATAAAATATAACAGTACTTTTTCAATTGCATGCATAATCTGCAATATCATGCTCTGTGTAACAACATAGGTGTGGCTTTTTCTAACTGTTGAAATCGATATAAAAACTACCTTGCTGATAAAAAAAATAATGTTGTACCCTGTAAATGTAAATGCTTTATGAAAATTGTGGTTTTTCACTTCAGTGGATTACGGAAATCTGGGGGCAAGGGCAAGAAACAAGAAAAAGAAAATCTAAGAGGTTCTCTGGATAGCAGGTAGTTGTTTTGTTTTGTTTAATACATACATGCTGCATTCCTAAAATTTTTAACCTAAGAATTTCTTTAAAACTATCATGACTGTTTGACCTTAAAGTATATTCAAGTATAACAGTAGCAAAATTCTGTGAAGATTAATACAATGATGAGAAGAAGAGTTTCTAATCTCCCAAAATAAGAAAAATACATAGAATAGTATAGCGGAAACAGTAAAGCAAAGTTACATTTTAAAGTGGCTCATAAGATTAACATGTTATACCCTATCTTAAATATAAAAACTGTATTTTGCTTAGGAAGATGAATATTGAGTAAATTAAATTAAATTTGCAAATTATTTGAAATTGTTAAATTGTTGTGTGAAATACTGCAAAAGCTCTTAAATGTGTTGTTCAATAACAAATTATTTTGCATGTATATTTAAAGGCAAGTATTAGTTTTCATTTTAAATATCAATTGTGCTGTGAAACAGGTAAAAATTAGTGGTGTGTGTTTTGAGTTTGTTGCTTTGTGGGTGTGGGTTTTGTGTTTGGTGGGAAGGGTAGGGGGTTTTGCTGCTGTTGTTTAAACACAATTTAATCTACTTATTTCAGGGGTTCCCGAGAACTGCTGGATGACTCTGGCAACAATCTATCTGCATCAGATTCAGATTCCCCTGTCCCTACTTGCATGCCTTTCTCTTGGTTTGGAGACAGCCACAAAGAACCTCACATTTCTAGTAGCAGCCTGCACGTTACTCAGAGCGGGCAGGACAGTTGTGAACATGGTCAAGAGAAGAACAGGAGCAAGGTAAAGATGACCAATTTGTGCTTTGAATATTTAAGTGTTGCATCTTGATAAAGTAAAAACATCAGTGCTTAGTATGTGGAAGCTTGATGACTTAGTCCTTGACCACACCACCTCTTACAAACATTGCTGCAGAAGTTTTGAGACTTTACAGCCCTCACAAGCAGAAATGCTGTGTTCCCATTCCCTCCTGTTCAGTTGAAGCATCAGTGGAGGCTATTCAGGCTGAAGTAGCATCCAAGGAACAGTCACAGGGTATGTTTTTTGCACTGGTTTATAATGCTAAAAGTAACACTAGCTGTAGGACAGTATAGTTTTAAAAGCCAAATCTGTTTCCCTGTTGTGGTTTAAGCCCAGCCAGCAACTAAGTACCATGCAGACGCTTACTCACTCCCAGTGGGATGGGAAGGAGAATCGGAAAAAAAAGTAAAACTTGTGGGTTGAGATAAGAACAGTTTAATAACTAAAAGAAAATGTAATAACAACAATAATAATTAAAAATAATTGCAATGAAAAGTAATATAACAAAGAGAGAAATAAAAGCTAAGAAAAAACAAGTGATGCACAATACAGTTGCTCACCACCTGCTGACCAATGCCCGAGCAGTGATTCATGCCTCCTGGCCAACTCCTACCAGTTTATATACTAAGCATCATGTTCTACGGTGTGGAATGTCCCTTTGGCTAGTTTGGGTCAGCTGTCCTGGCCATGCTCCCTCCCAGCTTCTTGTACACCTGCTTGCTGGCAGAGCATGGGAAACTGAAGAATCTTAAATTAAACATAAGTGCTACTTAGCAACAATTAAAACATCAATGTGTTATCAACATTATTCACACACTAAATCCAAAACACAGCACTGTACCATTGTACCAGAAAATTAACTCTATCCCAGCTGAAACCAGGACGCCTGTCTAATGCAGTCTTATACTTGGAGGAAGTATACCTAGAGGTCAGGTTCCCAGTCAGCTGGCCAACCAGTTGTTACCATACTGGTATGTAGGGGTGGAGTACCATGGATGAAGATAGCATCCTGGTTTTCATTATTGAATTTAGTATTGAAAGCTAAGAGACACTTCTAGGAAACTGCTTCTGAGTAACTGATAATGTTCTAATAATTTAAAGCCTTTTAACCAGATCTTAAGAGTGAGGCTACACAGTTCAGTCTATAACCATAAAGTTACCATCTTTACAGTTTAAGGTATTTGTAAGAAGTGGCTCTAAAAAGTAAGAAGTTTAATGTGTGCGCTGTCTAAATATTTTGTTAAAACCTATTGCAATGTAAGACTATTACTAAAAATCTCATTAACTTACCTTCATTCTTGTTTCCTTTGGATTTTGTCAGATTCAAAGTTGTAGCTATTTGAGTAACCTCATAAGCTAGGTTTATTCTTGAGTTTCACACTTTTTCTTCACTTTGGTTGTCTAAAGTACCCTTTCACTTTTTCCTTTTCCTCTGTGTTATTAGAGAGAAATGAGTTACAAATCTAGAAAAGAAACTTGCCTGGTTGTAGTCCATGAAGTCACTGATATTTTGCATAGATGGCAGATAGCAACAAGTTGGCTTTCCATCTTTCCAGATGCTGATTGCACTAAAATGCTCTTAAAATACATTTTTTTAAATTAGCTTGTTTTCTTAGTGTGAATTTACAGTCCCTGTGACAGGAGTAAGCTGTCTGCATACATAGTTTGTAAAAAAAAAAGACAGAAAGTGGTTTTAGAACCATACCATACCTTACTGTGACACAGGAACTTAAGAGTAGGAAATTTTTAATTTCTGAAGTAGAACGACACTTTACAGAATACTGTCCAGTGTGTGTCAGCCTTGTGTATTTATACCTCCTGCATTGTTTGCTTCTGTTGAAGCATGCAGTGGCCAAAAGATGTTTCTGTAAGTAACCTGAGGATCTTGGGACTGCAAGATCCATGTTGAAGGGGATATGCATACACTTTGGTACAATTTTTTATTAAATAGGAATGCATGGTTGATCTCTTAGTAGGCTGTAGCAAAGCTATCCAGAGATGTTTTCTGTATACAGAAACATACAGTGGTTTAGCTTTCAAAGTCATTTGTTCAGAATAACCCATTCATGCCCTCTTCATTCCTCCTTTCTGTCCAATTCAAATAATTGTTTTGAGCACAGTAAAAAGTCCTACTGCTGCATTTCTACTATAAGCACCCATAATGTGCTTAAGCACCAGACACTGGGGTTTTTTGCCAATCAGAAAGGTGTAGATCGTACAGATTGGGTGCTCTCTTCCTTTTCACATTGCCCGGAAATAATAGCGTTTTCTTCTCATCGTTGTATCCTTTATCCAAGTTGATTATCACTTTAACCTTCCGCCTGGTTTCTTCCCTACTGTTTTATGTTTGCTTCTCATGCTCCAGTATGTAATTGCTGCTTGCTGCTCTTTTCCTTAGTGCCAGTTGCAAACCAGCAGCTGGAAGAATATACAAGTTTTCAGCTGTATTCCTGCTTTGTAAAGCAGTAGAAAGCTGACCCTATTAAAGAACAGATTCTCATAGATAAATTGATCCTAAAATCATACGCAGCCTCTCCGAAGTCAGGCTGTTTGTTTTAACTTTGCAACATTTGGGCTCTTTTATGAAGATGGTAATGTGACAGCAGCTACTGCTTGGAATGACTGATCTTTGTAGATATTAACCTGCAGCTGACCACTACGTTTGCACTACAATAACAAGGCTTTGGCTGGTAAACATCACTATGAAAAGACATTAAAACTGAGAAAGAAATGTGCTTGACCACTCAGCAGTGAGTCTTGCTACTAAACCAAAATAACAGCAGGGACAAAATCATCTTCCCAGAATTTAACAAAAGAATACTCCTTTTTCTTGATGTTAACTCCATAATATTTATTGCTTTTATGTCTGTAGTATCCCATATGATCAGGCGAAAGCATTTATTAAAGAGCAGGTAAAAGTTGAAACCCTAAAATAAGAACTTTGTCACGTAAAAATCTCTAACGGTTGTGTTGAGTCTTTCGCATTATGTATGATTTCTGTAGATGTGTTTTAATATTGATGGTGTAAGCAATGTAACTATATTTTAACTGTTTTCTGTTTCTGCAAAATTTGCTCCTAAAAATTACTGCGCCTAGAAGGATTTTGTTTTCTTAAAATTATACTGAAGTTAATCTTAAAATTATAATTGAGCAAAGTAATGAATCGCCTTCTTGTTGCTTGTGAAAACTAGAAACACAAGAACTAAAATCCTGTGATCTGAGTGTTTGCAGACTGTTTAGATTTAGGAGATTCCTGAATTACACAGTTCTTAAATTAGTCCCTTTACATAATCTGCCCCTTGATGTAGTCCCATTCTCTGATACAATACAAACACATACATACTGTTCATATTAATTATTTTTCTAGAGCATTATTTAGCTTCTGTAAGCTTGTATGCAGTGTTTCATTTTCATTGTGAGGAAGAACAATGTGGTATAAACTATTTATATCCTAGTACCTTAAATCTTAGGAAGCATACCTATAAAACCTTTCCTATCCAAATTCTGTGCTCTTCAAGAATCAAAAATCTTTGCAACTGGCTCTAAATCCTTAAAAGGAAATTACTACTTTAAACCAATAGGAGCAGGGGGAGGAGAAAACATTACAACTGGTGATGAGATGCTTTACTTTTGGCTATGTTTTCTTCATGTTTTTTCTAAGGTCTCATTAAATATTTAGCTCAAATATCCTGTCGTTTTGTGTGTGTGTGCGTACAGTTTTGTTTCTGAATTATTCTCAGCTGCTCTGCAAAGGTAGGAGGAGTGAGCTAAGGGTAGCCAAAAGAAAAGCTTCTAAGTAGATTTTCAGTTTGGGTTGAAATTAATTTGAGAATAGGTTGGTAGATGAAGTAATTCTCTTGTTTCTAGTAATGCTTTTTACATCTAAAAGACTGAAGAAGTCACTAAAATATAATGTCATTAATAAAATTATCTGCATGATAAATAGAACACCAGTTTTCAGTCATGTACAATATCACACTCCATGAAAAGGTAGCAGGAAAACTCAAGTTGTGGTTTGGGTTTTTTTGTTGTGGGTTTTTTTTGTTGTTGTTGTTGTTTTCTTTACTTTTTCTTTTTCTTTTTTTTTTTTTTTTTAAGACTGGAAATGCATATCAGTAACTTAGGGTAAAAAGGAGTGTGAAGATCAAGTATCCACCCCCAAAACAAAAATAGAATAATCTAGAAAATTTAGAGTTCAAGTTAAACTGAAATCAGAACACAAATACAGAAGAGCTCAACGAAGACAATTGCAAAAACATGGTCTTATAGGAGCTTAAGTTACTGAAGAAAAATGTCTTTACATTCCTTAATTAGGATCTCAGATTATTTATGCATATAGGGATATGTTATATCATCCTTACAAAGTATAGTTAGTTGATTACAGACTTAGAGAAAATTAGAGAACATAATGATAAATAATTGCTTACTGTTTGAAGGACACAGAGTAGTGCTGAGAAGTAAATTTTAGAAAGACAAAAGTAGGAGGCATGCTTTTGGCGGAATTATTTTTCACTCACTAAAGAAAAATGACGAAGCGGTCAGGATCTGACTTGGAATGGAGGTAATGAAATCAGAAAATATTCTGGGGAACACATACGTAAGTAGTCTTTAGAAGGATTTTCTTACCAAACCTGCTGTGAAGTTTTCAGGTGTAGCATCTGGTTTTTTCACAGTCTTCAGCTTGAGTCACAGGCTGCTCAGGTAACCTGCCTGAGGTTGTATGAGTATTGGCTGCTGGATGAGTTTGAACCTAGATCCTGCTGCTTTTAGATGCTAAGGAAGGCATACAGATCCAAAAACTTCCTTTAAACACAGACTAAGTGTAAAACTGAATGTAAACAGTAAATGCTATGAAGATTTTACAGTCTTTCAATATGATAGTTCTTACATTAGTCATATTTTTAACCTGAATTTTACTTTGTTACGTTAAAAAAAAAATATTTTATTGATTTATTAAAAGAATAAATCTCTCAAAATCTTTTATTTCAGAAGACTTTTCTATTTTGCAGATAATTTATTCAGGCTGTCAAACTGCATAATTACTGTAGTTTTACAGTGTTAAACCATTTTTTGTAAAGACATCCGAGTAATTGTTTAACTTCTTAAATGTTCAGCTTTGTTATAGGTTTTTTACACTATTTGGTGCTTTAACTATAAAGAAGACTTTACATAGCTTGATATGGTCCATTTATTATAAAAATTCTTCTAAAGATATTTTACATCTATGTGGTATTTTTCATATCAAGGTAATTTTCAGATGATGTGATTCTATGCCTCAAATGCAGCCACCTCAAAATTGAATCATAGAGTAGTTTGGGTTGGAAGGGAGCTTTAAAGGTCATCTTGTCCAAACCCCTCATCTTCAACTTGATCGCACTGCTCGGAGCCCTATCCGACTTGACCTTGAATTTTTCCAGGGATGTGGCATCGACCACCTCTCTGGGCAACCTGTTCCAGTGTTCAACCACCCTCACTGAAGCTGTTCAAATGAACAGCAATACAATACAGTATCTTGAATCAGAATTCAAAGTTTTGGGAAAGGTTGTCCTTAGGCAAGCTCTCTATTATCTATTAATGAACTAATTTAAACCCTGATCTGCAAGCTGCCAAAAGGTCCTTGCTCTTCCAAGTCTTAATGTATGTCAGGCAAAGACAGCCTATTTGTTTCACTGTTAACTACAGTGGTTCAATAACAGGTAACTATGAAGTCTAAACCTAGCTCTTGTTTTCAGAAACTTTGTAAGTTATGGGGGCACTGCTGTGCCATAAGAATCTTAATGACCATAAACGATTAGGACTGATTTTTATCTCACCAACAGAACAGCACCTTCTGAAGCACATTCATAGTGCTTGTGTAGATTTCAGTTGAATACAAAGTTGGCATAATAATTCCACCAAACGAATCTTAAATTGCTTCTCCCCGAGTGTGGTATGCCTGCTGAAAAAGTAACCGTGTGTGTTTCCTTGTGTACTTTAACACCATTTCAGTTTATCACCGATTCTCCACACAAGGTGCTTCTATTGGGGATATTGCTTTAAATTTGTTATTGCATTTTTTAATTCAGAAGTTTAACAAAGACAAGTCAGATGGTTGATGTAGTGAGTGCATTTCATATGTGATCTAAAGATAACTGAGTCAAAGTATATTTTTTTTAACCAAAAATCAAAATTACTAGGATGTCACCTTATGACCTGCTTTTCCAAGGAGTGAGTTAATAAAACGTTATTTCCACTTGTTTGCAGAGTAGAATTGTCATAGATGATACATACCATAGCAAGCCAAGTTGTGAACTTTCAGGGTTAGTGACAGAACCAAATCTGTCAGGTCGTTCACACACTTTAACCTTCTCTTCAAATGAGGTGAGTTTCAAAGTGTGTATATGTGTCTTGTTGATGTTGTTGTTCACACTACAGCATGTTTAATAGAAACAGATTTGTGTAATATGAAACTAGATGGCTGTTTCCATATTTGAATGTTGAAGAGCACTGTAAAGAATTGTTAAGGTGTTACTGAACTAAGGACACAGACTAGTAGATGCTGTAACAGCTTTTGTGTTCTGATCGTAGTTATATCATAAAAACTGGAACGAATGAACTGTGATCAAATTGCAGTTTTTAATTTTAAATGTAACACCTTTCTGTTCCACTAATTTAAAGCAACTTCCTGGGTGAATGAAAACTGCAGCGTTTTTTGACCTTGCCTTCACATCCCTGCAGGTTTGTTTTACCATAAAATTTCATCTATATAAAAACAAACAGAAGAAAAAAGAACAACAAAAAAAAAGGCAAAATATAGTGGTTCTGATATATTGGTAGAAACTAGATGCCTGAAAGTCAGTGTTCATTCCATTGGAGAACTAACTCCTTTGGCTACAGCTGAAACCTGAAGTCTACATTTTGGTAACATTCTGAGATATTGTCTCATTTGATGTTTGACGATGGGCGTCTTTATAAATTAAATCGTGTATAGACTAGGAGGAGTCATTAAAAGCTGAACACAGTCATCTTCCAGAAATGAGTTAGAGGGCTTGCCAAACTGGTAGTGATAATGTTTGAAGAAAAAAATTAAATGGTGGTTCATGAATGTGCGGGTTATTAGCTATCTTAAACCAGGCTTTGGTGAAAATCTTAAAATAGTCCAGTAATATTTAGAAAGCCGGAACAGTCTTACAAACAATGTTATAAATATGAAATCACTAACATAAAAATCTGGGATGTCAAAAATCATATAACTAGTTTAAAGGTTTCAGTAGTGCATTCATTTCTTGCAGATTTTTATCAGAGATAACAGTCATAGAACTAACGAAAACCAGAGGAACTTCAGCTAATACCTGTCATTGCAAGCGCTCCGTGCAGATTTTTGAATGGAATAATTCATGAAGAGAATATGTGTTTTTAAAACTTTCAAGCAGTATAAATCATAAGATATATCTTCTTGAATATTGTTCTTTGATCAGTGTTACAACTTTCAGTAAACTTCTGGTCCTAAAACTCAAATGAAAGTTGTCCGTTACTAATTCTGCATGTGTAAAGTGATGATTTTGTTGTTGTTGTTATAGATGAGTCTGATTCTAGTGTTCTGTCTAGTTTATATGTTGCTTAAGTGTATGACCAATGAAAGTCGTTTGTACCTTTTCAGTAATTACATTGGTTTTCAGGGTCTGTTCTGAGGATAATGATAAATAAACACTGAGCTGGTTTCTCTTTTGGAAAGCCATATGTGTAAAGAAAAATAGGTAGTTCTGTTCTTGGGTTTTTTTAATTAGTAGTACAATACATTGAGGTCTAAGAAAAAATAATAAACCAATCATATAGCAATTTTAGATATTTCAAATCCTTAACTTAAGCCCTTCACAAGTAGAATTTCTACCTGGTGCTTGTTGTTTGGATGGGTTCACAAATATCCAGCAGGGATCATGCTAGCCAGTGTAACAACCCCTGCTTTCAGAGGAATGGGCTACTGCACGCTGCCCAGAAATCCTGGAACTGTTAGTAGACAGGAGATGGGAACACCTCTTGGAAATCTAGATGGGAGCAGCACTGAAGAGTCTGCTTCTGCTGGGCAGTTACTCACCAGCAGTTTAGGGAAGTGACTGCATGGTGAGAATTAGGTTGTTAGCAGCCAGCTGGTTACAGCAAAGGCAAGCTAGCTGGTAATCCCTCCTACCTTTCTAAAGTTTTTTCTCTGTTAAATAGTGTGACAGCATTGGTGTTTCTTGGGTTTTGTATATTTTATCGTTAGAGCCTTCAGTATTTCTATGCTTGCTTTCTGCATCATCTGCATTTTTATGCAGGAACACATGATTTTCTCATGTTTCCATACCTTATAAGTAGTTTTAGTTCTGCTTTCTGAATTTGCAGCTGATCTTTTGTGTGTGTGTGGTGGCTGTTTTGGGGACTGTAACTCTGATGTACATACAGCTTGGGACAGTCCTTCTGCCTCTAGAAGGACAGTAAACAATTGTAAAAAAAATGATGTAGAGGTGTTATTTAATGACCATTAAGTATTACTCAAAAATCAGTGTTCTTCATCTTACTCTTCTACACTTTTATTAACAAAATAGTTACAGATGTGCTTTTCCTTTGTGCAATAGTGAAAAATTCAAATTATACAGCATTAAATATCTTTCTGTTCACCTTCACTTCTGTGAGGAGAGGATGTCTAAGTGTTTTAACACAGATTCAGTTTTTGGTACAACTTCTTCTGGTTTTAGGGTTGTGTCTTTACCAATAAGAAGTAGGAGGACTCCATTAGCAACTGATGATGCTGAAAGCCTAGACTGGAATTAGTAGCTCAGTCTGGAGGACTCCTCCATGGTACAGTCTGTTAGCTGCTCTAATCCGTGCTGCTTGGAGGAACTGGTGCAGAATGCCCCCGAAATTCTGTCGAGGGACTGCATTCCCCTGGCAAAATTAATTAATCTGGCCTCTTTGTTTGACAGGAGTACACCTTCTTCAAGTACTTACAGTTTGAAATTACAGAAGTGAAGTTGTTGCATGGCTAGCACAGATTAGATAAAACTAGTGAGTGAGTTCCAAATGGAATAAAACATTTTACACATTTCTCAGTGTAAAAGAGATAGATAGATAGATGCACATACACGCCCCCAAAGGATAAAAGTAGTTAGATATAGATATATATATATATATATATATATAAAAATATGTGGCAATATATGTTTTAGTATTTTTTTGCTGCTGATAGATCACACACAACTCTAAGATGCAGGATGCAGGTCAAACTTGAAATGTAAAGAGTTTCCCCTTTTTTGTGTATTATTCATGAACACTTGCTAGTATGAGACAAAATAAAGTTACCAATATATATTTTGTATTACACTATCAGGTTGAGGAGTACTGTTACCTAAAATTATTTAAAATAAACAGGCATTTTTAAATTCCTTTAGTAATTTATACAATGAATGTTCTTTCTCTGTACAAAGCATCTCAAGCTTGATAGCTTGGATAAAAAACTCACTGTGCCCCTGTTGTCTTGATACAGATGCTGTATAGAGCACTTCAAGCAAAACCTCTTCTAGAGCCCTCTGCTGTTATTTTATGAAAATTGCTATTCTTCTTTTGCACATCAGGAGGCGGATGTGTTCACACTTGTTGTATCTACATAAGCATTTTAATTAGGATTAGGAGTTAATTTTTTAAGTAAATCTCCTGATTGTCCCTACTTGCCTTACTTTGATTTATCTTGGAAATCAAATTAGATGTGCTCCAACAGTGTTCCTGGTGCTTTCCAGCTGCTAGTGGCCATTGAGTCTGTGTGACCAGACTAGAGCTATTCTGAAGTGAAGATCTTTTGAAATGCTTGTAGTATGGATTTAATACCTCAGCACAGACTGTTCTGCTCTACAAACCTGTTCCTATTTATCTGCGCTACCTCCTAATGTAACTACTGTCCTTTGTTTCACAGACCAGGGAAAGCAAAATCATTTCTAATTAGCTGTAGTCCTGTGATGCATCGGAAATTTAAAATTGTATTTGTTTCACCTCAGATGTGTGTTCCATGTTGCACTCTCGGATCCAGTTTACTGTATGATTGGATTGTGTGACAGGCCTATGTCTCAGTATCTTTCACTTGCAATTGCCAGAATTATTTTGTTACATTCAATCAACTCCCAAATTTTCTATCAAGGGAGTTGGATTTTGTGGCTCCCTCTGACTGGGAGTTGTAGTTGTTCACCTGAAACTTACAGGCTCGTATTTCAAATACACCACTAGAAAGATGCTTATTTCCATGTTTTCTGTTTACAGATGACAGGTGTAAGGCTTGCTGGAAAAAGTAGGCATACTTTCTGCTGGTTTGCAAATATCTTTGATAAGTGGTGAAAGCTGCCTAATGGAGCAGTCTGCAAATCTAATGCAGCTTGAACTCAATCATGAGCTAGTGAGAGATCATTTTGGATAGTTAATAAAACTTCAGGTAACTCTGATGTTACTGATTCAAGTATTGCACTAGAATTTCTTCTGTACAGACACTGAGCTCCGTTTTATGTAGCTTTTCTTTTGTGATGAAGTAATAGAGTGCTTCAGGATGAACAGCAGTACCTTTTTCCCCTCAGAAGCCAACTGAAATTGAAGCAGAGAGCTTCAAAAGCTCTGTGAGCTGGCAAAGTGTATTTTCAGTGGAAGGCTACAAGCTCTTAACGTTTCTGAAATGGTCTTCTAGGCAGACACTTTAAAATGTTGACAGGATGTTTAGTCCTTTTTAGAAATGCCCCAAATTTAGTAAAACTCTACCTGAAACAGTCAGTGGATTTATTGACTACTGGAATTGTTTTTATTTGGGATTTCCTTCACTGAACAATAATCAATAACATAGTTGAAGTGCTAATTGATCCTTCTTGATGATGTCTGTGTAAGGCAGTATCTAACATTAGGATTGAGCTACCTTAACTGAGGAAGCTTGTTCATTGTTAGGATACATCAAATTTAAACTAATGCTTTGCTATATAATTTCTTAGAGAAAACCATTTATGTTCTCTATTTCTGACTTAGTTTGTGTTGAATGTTGTAGTGTCTTTTTGTTTATAGCAAACTCCTAGGCAAACTGTGATCCCAAGAACTTAAGTCCTTGAGCTAGAGTATGTTTAAAAATGCATTTTGTTCATCAAACTCAATTGGCAACTGGAATTCAACATACAGTCAAATAAAACATTGCTTACAGTGACTTTTCTCAATTGGTTAGGCATTAGATGATGAATTTACAACAACAGGAAAGCAAAATCAATGGCACAATAGACCTATTTCTGAATGGACCACCCAGCAAGTATGCCACTGGTTAATGGGAATGAACATGGAGCAGTATATTACGGAGTTCACAGCTATGAACATAGATGGACAGCAGTTAATGCAGCTCGACAGTGAGAAGTTAAAGGTATGTGAATATCCCAGGATAGATATGGAACGGTATAAATTTCACTGCTTATTCAGACATATTTTTAACCTACAAAGTCTGTTTTCCTGTTTTCATGGCTTTTTAAGGGATAGAGTTTTGCTTTTGAAATACTTGGAGATTATACAGTTAGATGAGAATTAGTAATTGTACAATTAAAGACAAGCCATTTTTAATCAGAAAAATACCAAGTATTTCTCCCTTGTTTGCATCTTGAGGAAATCAAAGTAAGCATAACTCCCCAAAGGGGCTTCATCACAAGGTTGTATCAAAACAAGATCCAACCAATTCAAATGCATAGAATTGCAGGATCCAGTTTTAGAAATCTGGGTTTTTCACATCTCTTCTTCAGAATCCTATTTGGTGACCTTTTAAATGTTTTTGTTTTTTATTCCTGCTGAAAAAATCTATTCTAAATCAATCTTTTGAGCTTTTTCTTGCCACTTCACCTCTGGAAGCTGCATGGTATGTATCCCTTATAGTGCTAGTAAACTCTCTCAGTTTTTCTTTCTCATTAGGTTATCAGACTGCATTTTGGACAGCCAAGATGTGTGACTAAAATGAGGTTCATTTGTCTGTTCTGTTAATGATCAATAGTAGGACTTCAGTGTTTTAGGGAGGAAAAAAAAAGTGTCTAACTTCAGCCTCCAAAATACACCTGCATTTTAGAATAGACGTGCGACAATAAATGTCCTGTATTTTTGTTAAATAAGTATTTCCTTGGACACAGAGGAAATACCTGTTACTCATCTGTCAAATGACTGTCTCTATTTGGGGAACTTGATGCTTAAAGCTTAATTTACACCTAATGCCATTCAGAGTTTCATAGAGTGTGAGCAAGTGCTCTCTGTAACTTGGAATTGGGTACTGCCACCTGCTGATTAAAAATCAAAGCATACCATGTACTTCCTGAATACACTTTTTAATAATACACTTTAAAATCCTTAATATTACAAATTAAATATTAGTTATTGAATATAAATTCCTCTTGTATATAAAGAGCTAGAAAAATATTTTGAGAATACTACTTAGTTTGCTATTTGTTGGAAATTCTAGAGGTGTCTACCTGTTTGTAAAATGCAATGAGAAGCTGTTATTTCACAACCGAACAAGAGTAGACCCTTGTTTCCTTACTTACCTTATTAACCAGATGATCATTTACGATGCTTTTAAGGACTTAGGTCCCTATTTTTCAAATAAACAGACTAGGTTCCAGCAAAGTGAGTAACACTTTCTTAAACTGTTCATGCACGAGCACTGTTGACAGTGCTGTTGGAAAAATTAATGATGAGGTATTCTTCTTCCCCCCCCCCCCAAAGGCTTTGGGAGTTTCCAGTCAAAATGACCGATCAACAATAAAGAAGAAAATTAAGGATATTAGAAAAACACAAGAAAAACTGGAAAAGCAGAAGGAAAAGGTTCAAAAGAAGGAGAGAGAAGTTCGCAAGACTGGCAGAGTGGTAGCCACTCTTGAATCAAGCTGCTAAAATGACCCTGTTTTATTTTAGCACAGAATTGCTTCGTCTTGAGGAAGTTCAGCAAATTTGTATATAGTTGTACAATTGAGGGAGGAGGGAAAGTGCAACAGTTTAACATGGTAGGTGGTTTTTTACTTTTTAATTATGGTCCCTCCCCATTACAACCCAGTAAAATGAGATGTTTTCAGTATTTTATTCCTATTTGACTCTGCCTGTACTAATAGACAATAATTTAACTTTCTGCCTTAAGTAATATTTGTGCTTCTAAGACCTCATGCCCTTTTCATTGAAATTGATGTTTGTGAAAAGTAGAATACTGTATTAAAAATCATTCCAATATTAGTCAATTAGTATTTGATAGAGTTGAATCTGATAGAGGGACAATAGAAAAATCCTGCCAACAAATTCAGTCTGTGACAGTCTGTTTATCTGTTGCCACTAAAGGTGTATAGTAAAAATTAAGAAAACGGTAATGTCAAATTAATTTAAAAAGAAAGCATGTATTTCAAATTTATTGATTATTTTGTTTAAATTCTTGTATTTCTGGGATTTTCTTTCAAAGTTCACTGTAGTAGCACATTGTTTTTGAGTTCTATGTGTTGCAACTTACTGAGAAAATAACAAGTATTAAGTAGTTTTCACAAACTACATATACTAAGCATAATACTAAGTTTTCTGTACACTACCCATATGGTGTTGGGACAAGGTTTAAACCTATAAATAAGATCTTTTTTAACCTATTTTTCCTAAATAATACATAGTTTTATAGATTTATGCTATGAATAAGATCAATTTGCAATACATGTATTTCTCTTTTCTACCTGCTACAAGATTTTTGCGGACCAAATTTATATATTTGCTAATTTTAAACTATACTGTTTTTCAAACTTAAAATACTGAGGGAAGAATTGTAGGAAAAATTATCACTGAAGCACTGGGTTTCTGCATTGTATTTAAATGTTCAATTGTAGACTACAGATTATTTCTCTTTAAAGGAGGATTTGATTCTCAGAATAGTTTAGAACATGGATTGGTGTTTTGTATGTTTACATACTATTTTCTAGAGATACTACAACAGCACTTCCTTTGATTATTCCAGAAACATAGACTAGTTTAAATATCAATTCCACCACAGAATGGACTAGAACAAAACTTACATAATTTGTTTATGTGGACCAAGTTCTCCTTTAAATCTATGGACTATTTTTCATTTTAATTAAATGAATGAACTTCACTGCTGGTGTTTCACAGTTGTTATTTTTTTGTGTAAATGACTTATAAATTTCAACAGAAGGACTGTGTGGAAATGCTTCTGCACACTATGCATTTCCAAAGTAAAATCTGAAAATCTTGGTAATAATTACTTTGAAAAAGAAGTTCAATTTTCAGGTTTGTGCATTAAGAAACAATTCTTTGGTCAAGATTTAACTTACTTACTTTGTTTCCAGTAGCTTCCAGTTTGTACTCCAAACTTACAGACCTTAAGCCAGAGAGGAATGCTGCCCTACTGATAGAAGGCATTTAGAACAATGATCAAATGCTTAGGATCACACACATAAACCCACCCTTTGATTAATTCAGTCAAGGAAGTTCTTTTCTCTGTTGTGCTTTCAGCTAGAACAGAGAATATTGATACAACCATGTATTACCTTTTTCCTTTAAGCCTACTGAACTGAATGTTGCACCCTGTGAAGAGTTTGTTTCTCAGGAAGGAGACTAGTGGAAATAATGATGTCAAAGGTTTGCCTGTGCGCAGAGCTGTTGTAGTTAAAGAGGCCCCAGCAGGGATGATAAACTCACTTGGCACCTGAGCATAAGAACATTGATTATCACAGACCACAGCATTTAACATCTGTCAGATGCTAAACAAGAAGGCTGGCTCCATGGAACTAGCTTAGTACCAAGCCACAAAATCACCCAACTGAAAGTTTGATTTTTAAAATAGTTTTAATGAAGAAATGTAGTGATTCTTTCAAAAAAATCAAGTTAACACAAACCAAGTTTAATTTTACAGTGCAAGACTGAGCTCATTTGCATACAAAACTATTAATCTCAGCATTCTGATAGCTGAGATAGTATACTAATTTTTTACAGTGATTCACTTCAACTTAACCAGTGTGCTAGCAATGACTTCAGTACAGTAATGAAAATATTAAACACAAAAATTATCTTCTGAACTTCTATTTAAATCAAAAGTAAGATTAAACTTGTAAGCATGGTTAAACATTGTAAACCAAAATACTACTCCATTTGTGTTTGCACCACAATCATTCAGGGTAGCAGGTGAGGAGATGGATACAAATATAATTACACAGCAAGTTGTTCTAATAATCAGAATTCAATTGGTAGCTAGCTGAGAGCATGAAAGAGGTTTTATTTCAGTAATACCATATGAAATATTATAATAGACTGTAGAGAACAGTGTTAGTTTTTCTTGTAGTTCTCAGATATTACTAAAATCAGTTAAGTTAGTTAAAAGAAGATTTAAAACTCAGCGTAAAAGCTACAATGTTCAGTTTCAGAGATGAGTTTTTAAAATCCCTTGCTGTAACTTTCAGCTTTAGTTTAGCAAAAGCCATAGCTGCAAGCATTCCCTCTAACTTTTGTACAGGCCCCATTTCACAATATGTGGAACTTCTCATATACATCGTCTTGCAGGGCTGAAGAAAACTGCTATAGATTCTCCTTACTTGTAGCTATGCAGATTGAAGGGTACGCCAGTCACCACCTCACATCCTTGTAAAGAAGACAAATAGGGACCTCTCAAAGTGCTCACAAGCTTGAGTGGAGCAGGTAACTGTACTGTTGTGGTGGCAATTAAACTAGAATAATCCTCCCTCAGAGCATCAGTTTAACTGCATATATAGCCCATTCTGTACATCACTCCTGTTAAACTGACCTACGTTAGCTTGACCAGGGTATAAAACCATTTTATTGTTTTGCACAACTAGGCTAGGGAGGTAGCAGGTGATAATCTTTAATCTGGCTCAGCTACAACTAGAATAGCATGACTTCAGTTTCTGATATACCAGCTATTCCCTTCGCTTGTGGTTTCTCACCTTCTGCTCTATGCAGAGCTAGTAAACTAGCAAAATTTAGGCTTGTTCTTTCTGAGTGGGATTATGCATGTCTGCTGCAGAACAAAAATCACAGAATTACATGCAATGAATTAACTGAGAAAAGGATTAGTTCTCAGTGTCTTTAACTGCATCACTCCTAAAATGTTCAGGAATGACAGGGATGGAGGTGCAACATAGATGTGTATGATTTGAACAAAGCTGGCATTAATAGGCATTAAAAGAAGTTGAATCCTTTATTAAAAGGACTTTGTACCTGAAATGTAATACTCATTCCCCTCTCTTATCTTCCCCAGTATGTTTTGACAGTTTGCCTTTGACTGATAAACACATTCTGCTTACCTTATTTATGTTATAGTGTGACTTCCAGTTACTACATAAACACTGCCAGAAGCACATCACAAATACAAAGGTATTTTCAAAAACTGTTAATTCCACTTTGTCTAAAATACTCCTGAGAAGGTAAAGGGCAAATTTTAAAAATATGTTTATTAAAATAGTTTCCATTTATAGCTGTGCAACCTGACACACCCGAATCCGAGATCTTACTAGGGCTAGAACATTGATAGTGCGTTTTGGTATTACCTACAGAAATATAAGCAAATGCAAGACAACATTATCTTTACTGTACACAGGCCAAAACTATTTGCTAATTCACAATGATCATGGCAAGAGAAGTTTTTCACATGTATTAAATATTCACATTACAACCAAAGAAATATGACTGATACCACATACCTGAGATACATTATACCAGTGGTAGCAGCTAGAACTGATTTTTTTTTTTTTTTTTTTCATCCCTACAGACCTAAGTGTGATTTCTACAGCTGCAAAGAACCTTGATGTAGGCAAGGTGTGTAGGCAACATATCTAACTTTGCAAAATTAAGCTTCAGCATGCTTAAGACAAAAGAATAGAAAGTGCCATACAGGTGCAAAGGTATAGCAGTGACCTCCTCAATATTTCTTACATGAGTTTTCCATTAATCTGTAATACTGGATAATAGAAAATGCTCTGGTGAGCTTTTTCAACATTTCTTCTAGTAAAATAATTTTGTAATTATATAATTAATACATTTCTCACCAGATATGATATAGATTGCATTGGTCCCTGTAAAACCTGAAATTACTGCTCCTTTGACTTAGCTACCTAAAGTAGTCATAAATAGAAACTGGAACAAATTAATTGGGGCCTCCTCACTTAACATGTAGATGTAGAGGTTTGGGGTTTTTCTTGGTTGGTTGTTTTTTTTGTTTAATTCCAGAAAAGAGTAATTACTTTAAACCTGCTGTTACTCCACTTAAAATTACTTTCACATACCAAATGTAGCTCAGCATCTTGGTGTAAATCAGGTCTTTTAAACTCCCTTTACAGACATGCCTACTTCGTATGAACTGTTGAGGAAAAAGCTATATACTGCGAAAAGTGGTCATGTCCTTTGGCTCACTGCTTGGCACGCACCAATCATCTGCTTCATGGTTTGCTTTATAATGTTTCCAGGCTGCTTTGTTATATACAGGGAGTCTTTCAATTGAATCTGTTGATAAGGCCTGTAAGTAGAGAAGACTGTAGCTGACGATTCTTTTTTAATCGAAGTTATAGTAACAGAACAAGGAGTTCTATTAGCAGTTAGGGTTGCTGACAGATTTAAAATGGTAAAGTGTTAACATCATACCTTTATGTAAATAACTGCATCTGTACCATAGCCTTCTAAGGAATACAGTTTCAGGTCTCCTTGGAAGTACTGTGCATACAGACGTGATATGGGTAAGCCATAACCAAATCCAGCCTGATCCAGGAGGAAAAAGTTTATTTTCATTAATTGTATCAACCAGTGGTGTTTTCTGTTTTAACTTAAGTAAATAGATGAACTAAGCATGATGTTTGACAGTAAGGGAAAGAGTTCAAATGTTGGCTTTTATGCCCCCCAGAACTATTATACACCCCAGACACAGAAGAATGCATGGATGACTGTGATTATGAGAAAACTGTTTTATTCCCTTCTTTGTCAGACAGGGCTGCTAGATGACACTCCTTCTATTACGGTAGCTTTTTGAAGAAGACATGACACCATTAGAGAAAACTGTACTGAGTCTGTCCTATGACTCATGGAGCTGCTAATCTTAAGAACGCTGAGTACTTAAGTCAGATACATTTCATCATCAGTACATATAAAAAAGGTCCAAGAAACAATGTCTATGAATTTGTAGCTTATACTAAAATTCTATCAAGCCCTGTCTGTAGTAGCAGGACATAGCCCTGAAGTGTTGGGGGTTTTATGTGCTAAATTTTAGAGGTGATCTCTCAATGAATATACACAACACTTCTCTGTAAAGATCTAGTGTTTAATGAGTTGCAGAGTCATCTAGATGCAGAGCACTATATACATTTAAAAAACACATTTTGAATGATCCAATGTGAGAGAATAAATTCAGGAAAGCTGTTCAGAGCTTCTTACTGAAAGCTAAGGCTTTATTTCTTGTGCATCTATTAAGTTCACATGAGACCAAAGTAGATTCTCCATGTGCCCTGTCGCATCTGCATACCTTCATCGTTGCTGGGGGATGGTACAACTGACTACACAGTACAAATGAAACTATGGGCTTGATCCAAAATCATTGCTGTAATTGTTCTTCTTTTCATTCAGTGGCCACAAGAATTCAGAGTCCTGTCCTTACAGCAGTACATGCAGCATAGCTAAGTGTTCTGCTTGAGATAGCCGATCTTTATATTTGGTAGAGAAAAAGAGAATCTTGAACAAGTTTAAATAATTTTTATTTTAGGGTTTTATGCAATTTTCCAGTTACTTTCAGAAAAATACTTGAATTAAGCTGTACCATTCAAACAGTGATACTCGTATCTATAAAATCAGTACTTCATAGCTTTGGCTAAATGGTTTCTTTTGTGACAATTAAACACATCCAAGATGACAATGTATAAAAGATTTGCATACCAAAGGTGTAGCTTGTGATGTCTCAACACGCGGACGTGGTGCTGTTGAATACATGTAGTTGAATAGTCTGTCAATTTTCCTCATAGGAACACCTCCACCACGATCACTCATCTGGAACAAGAAGGAACATGTAGCATTATGTCCCTGAATACATTTTTATAAAAGACAATCAAACAATGATCCAGAGAAAGTTCAGGTAAAACATAATATAAAGTTGTGCCTATTAAATTATGGAGTTTCTTAAATTCCCATCTCTTAGCTACAACAATGACCACAGAGAGATGAATCCTTCCCTTTCATCCTTTATCCAAACCATTTAAATAAAATACTACCATAAGAAGCATTCATAATCCCTTGGAAGCAAGGAAATTCTACTTAAATTATGTATTGCTTTTATTTTATCTTGTTCATAACTCAGTTTTGTCTGAAGTCAGTACTTAGACCTTTTAGAAAATGCCATGTTCTGTGTATTTTTATCTTTATTCCTCAGGAATACTGCCGGTTAAATACAATCTATTAAAATGTCTTTCTGAAGGAGTAAGTCAGAAGAGTTGTTTTACTACAGTTTAGTTAGATCTACGAAAAAGACAATGCTTGCAGTTGGTCTTTGAAATCCAACATGGATGTTGTACAGAAAAAGAAGAAATTACTCTGCAAACTGTACTTCAGAGAGGTTTGATTTGCATTGAATATACAATATTTATTTCCCTTTTTTCAGTTGTTTCACACCTGTATAGCTCTGTCATTGTCACATACAAAATGTGAGTGACTGATGCTGCAATTGTATAAAGATGCTACTTCATCTTTAGTCATGGTTGCTTATAAGCTGGGCAAGACATGAGCGTGACAAAAGCAAGTAATTCTACTGCAGAGCCTTCAGTGTGACTGTGCAACCTCTTCATGAATTTCCTACCGATGCAGTACGTGAAGTTCCATAATGGTCTTGTTACTTACTTACAACATCATATACAATCTGTTGTTAAAACCAGATTACCAGCTGAAGTTAGTAATACGCTGCCTGTGATGGGAAAAAAACCCTAATCAAAATAACCAAAAAAAGCGGGTACCTTCACAGTTAAATCCTCATTTCCCAGCGTGATGTGTACATGAATTGGAGGATAAATGCATCGATCAGCATTATGTTCCATGGTGGCTCTCATTGCATTCTGCAATTTTCAAGTACAACTTTAATCCTGTTCTTACCACTTTGTATGTTATCTTAAAACATCAACTTAGGAAAATTATTTTTATCATATATT
Organism: Astur gentilis; assembly: GCF_929443795.1. Classification (NCBI taxonomy): domain Eukaryota; kingdom Metazoa; phylum Chordata; class Aves; order Accipitriformes; family Accipitridae; genus Astur; species Astur gentilis. Next base: position 31,793,645 of record NC_064880.1, read on the forward strand.
TCAGAATCAAGACAAATGTATATGGTTTTAGAGTAGGGGGGTTTTAATATTTCTGGTTTATTCAGTATCAGTATTTATATAGTTTATTAGAATACACAGATTTCAAATATTTAATTTTTTTAGAACAAACATCTTAATATTTTAATGTATAGTTTTATTTGTAGATTTCTTTAGAATGCATAGTACATACAATATGACACAAAGATCAAGAAAAGTCTAGGACTGAACTGCTTGAGAAAGCTCTATAGGACCTGCTACACATTATACCAGATTTGAAGGTGTCCCAAAAATTTTATCTCTTACTCTCACTTGCTTTATTAATTAATGTCTTTATATATTTTAAGGTTTTTTTGACCAAGCTGTCTACTCAGAAGGTGTCAGATGTATTCAGTGGCTAGGCAAAGGAGATACATCTTCCAAAGCCGCTTAATTTTCTGTGCGGTTACTGTTTGTCTAAGTAGTACAATTTAGGTATCTTCCTGCAGTCAAACAGCAAGCGGTTTGTTTGCACTTGCAAAAACACTGCTATCTAGAATTAAGTTCAAAAAGTCAAACAAATAAAATCTCACTAAACAAAGAGGTATAAAAAAATTGTGTAATGGTTAAGTGCACAGACCTTGAAAAGTTCAAAAACCATGTGATAGAGATGTGATGGCACATACACCACTTGCATGGGCTGTCCTGGTGATTTAGCTGGAGAAAAGAGAGTCTAAATAATTAAATAGCAAACTAGGTATCTTTTATTCATCCCCGCAGTAATTCAAAATGTGTGTTTGTATTGTTGAGAGAATTTACAAGAGAAGGAAAATTTGAACAGAAATCTTACAAAAAGTTGCATGTTAATCAAAAGTCGTACTCAAGATTTTCAACTGTGCCTGCTGCTTTAGAATTTAATCTTAAAACCCACTGTGGCATCACTGATTAGGGCATATAATAATTGCTTTCTAATACCTATGAGGAAGTTATAAATATAGAGCCAGTCTATTCAGGTGGTGGGAGAACAAGAAACAGTGAGTGTAAGATGAAATAACAGAGCTTCAGGCTGCATATAGAGCAAAACTTTTTCACCATGACAGTTAAGGATTGAAACAGGTTGCCCAGAGATGTTACATAGTCGTCATCCATGGAGGATATGTAAGACCAAACTGAATAAAACCCTGAGCAACCTGGTCTGACCTTGTAGCTGTCCCTGCAGGTCAGGCTAGAAACCTCCTGAGGTCCCTGCCAACCTGAATTATCTTATGATCCTATAATGCACCAAACAGTAACTGCAGCACAGCCTATTCTTGGATTCGTTTAGATATTAGCTGATTTCTAGCAAGAAACAGTAACAAAAATTATACAGACAATTCTGTCTATAAAACTGGTATCATTTTCAAAGATTTTTAAAGAATAAATTCTAGAAAATACATCATGGCAACACGTTCGTTCTATGAAAGTTTAAGGAAAGCTTGCTCAGAAAATTCTGCTGGCTCTTAACGTTTTTTCAGTTCAACAAATAAATAATTTCTCACCAGACTGTGTTGGTGACCAGTGCTTTAAGAACATAAATGTTGAAGACTAGTGATGTCAAAAGATCTAGAACAAATTATGTACACAGCAAAAATAAAAGCGGGGGGAGGGGGGAGAATCACTCTTTGAAATATGTTGGGTTGCTATCCTCAAGGTAACTGCTTCCCTCCATGCCTCCCCCCCCAGATCCCATGCCTAAGGTTTAAATAATGGTCTCCACTCTCAGCTGTGGGCAAGGAACATGCATTTGCCCTGGATCAGGTTTAACTCACCTTCACAATTCATTGAGCAAATGGTCACTCCTTTTATAAAAACAACTATTTGTTCTGGCTTCTAGAGCACGTACACCATTAAATGACTCCCTCAGTACAGAGAATTAGCTAATGTGACTGATAGTTTCCTACAAATGTTTTTAGTATCATGTTCCAACGAGAGGTAAACTCTTTAACCTAGATACAGAATGACGGGTTTTGTACAGTAGGAAGAAAAGATCTAGAATGTGTAGTCAAGGCCACACTTTCTTTGCCTTTAGCTTCATAGGCCAAGTTACTGTGGTTGCACTTTGGCTTTCACAATTACTTGTAGAAGCAATGTTGATTGCTTGTTTTTGTAGGTCTGTCTGAACTTGGCATTTAGTATTTTGTAAACTACTCTAGTGAGTAGAGTCAGAAAGGCTTTTTAGCATTCAGCAGGACTACGAGGGCAACGGCTGACCTCTGAGTTCACAGCAACACAGCTGTGACTTGAAAAAACAGTTTACAGCCAATGGGTTCAAATAATTTCTACCACAACTTGAGTGTACTATATTTAATTACAACTACAAGAACATGACAGCTGAATAAGCAAGAGAAGTTAGAATTGAATGTTTAGTATAAATTTTAAGTGTCACAAGAAATGCAGAGGGCAAGATGCAATAGACAGTGTAGGGTGAAGACGTGCAAGAAAACTTAGGGAGGGAAGGAGGCTGCTAAAATCATTTATATCAACAGCTGTAGTGTCAAAAACTTTTCTACAGATTCCAGTTTTCTAATTAAAGGGAGGAAATAGGGAAAGCCTTCTGCCAGATTTAATAAAAACAAAAGAAAAAACACAAAAAAAGCCCCAAACTATTTATGACAGTATAGAAGAGAGAACGCATTAACTATATGAAAAGTGGAAGGAGAACATTTCACCGCCAGCTACTTTAGAAGAAGCCGTCACTGTGTTCAAGACAGTGCCTTGTCCCATATTCACTTACCATTCAACTCTTCAAGGATGAGTTCTGGAGAGCTCATGTAATACAAATCACAAAGTCTCTTGGCACTTTCATAGCCATCTATAATAAAAACACAGGAAGTTACATTTCCCCCTCCATTTTTTCCTTTTCCTCCTTTACAGTTTGCCAAAAAGAAAAACTAAAATTGAAAACACTGTACTGTCAAGGAGATTTTGTATTTTCTCACACAAACTGGGTTTACAGGGAAAAGTGACAAAACTGTATTACACTTTAAATGAAACTTCTCCTCCACGTAGGAAAGAACTAAACAGTATATGAATATCAAGATGTGTATTGGCTCTCAGTGTAGACGTTCATGTAAGTTTTCAGGATTCTTGTTCTTATCTGCTGAATTTACCTCTAATAACTTCAACAACACTGCAGCTAGGATCAATGCTTCCAATGTGTTTTGGATGAGCTGGATTAATTTTCCCACCGAACAGTAAAGCTGCCAAAAAAGAAAATACTATTTTATTCCAAATGTAATTTTATCATTTTAGTTTGTGTCTTCAGTTTTGCTAAACAGAAATTTATAGGCAATCTATAATTCCAATCTTCACCATACTTGAAAGCCTACTATTAATAAATATTTTAAGAAGTGTATTAAGAATGAGTTTATAAATAGCAAGGCAAACAGTGTACTCCTAAGAAGCATTTAAGTACATATTAAGCACTTAAAAATGAGAAGAAAATATGCTGACGATAGCACAGGTATCATTTCCCCTTCTTTCAACAACAGCACTTACAGTGTTGATTAAGGAGCATTCTAATTGAAATGCGACTCATGTAGAAACGGTCTAAAAAATACTGCACATTCTGTGAGGTCACTGGATCAATGCCAAAGCTTTCCTTGTACTCTATTACTCCTTGAGCCATCGTAGGAATTACATCATTGTGTCGATTCCGGATTTTTATCACAGTATCTGTAAAACTAAAATAAATACATTGTTAGTATTTCACTTTCAAGTGAATTTAATATTCTGGCAAACACAGTATCTGCCTACAAAAATGAAGACCATTATGTACAGAAATATCACAGGTCTGCCTATGACAATAGGAAGACAGGTCAGTCTTTACAGCATATTTCAAGCGACTACCATTGAAATAATCATTACTCAACCTTTATTGATTATTTATGAAATTATTAGTTATTATCTTGATTACTGCCAAGAAAAAGAGAAAATTCTGCAAACCATTTTCACGCAGATCATCCCATGCCTGTCAAATGGCAGCTATGGTCAGCCAATGATGACCAAACCTACTCTACAGGTGAAAAGTTCCACACATAGGTTCCAACATTACAAGTAAGGAACTGGTAAACATTTGGTCAAGTTTAATGTATTCATAGCTTCTTCAGTGTAACAAAAAAGTCCTGACCAGAATGATACAGCATAAAAGTGCTTTTTTTCATGTTTTAGTGTACCCTCCTTTTAGGGACAGGGGGTGACGTTACTACAATTCTTATGTAAAGATTGGAGATAGCTGAAATTCTTTCTAAGCTATCATGTTCTTGCCAGTCCTTCTACATAATATTAACCTAATATTAACATAATATTGACATATGTGACAGCAAATCCTTACCTATGAATAGCCCCTGAATCTTCTGAGCTTTTGTCCTTAAAGTCAAGGATCTCCTGAAGACTTTGGACATACCTTTAAAGGAAAGAAACATTACAAAGACCAATTCTAATATGCCTCCCCAGATCCCTTTGGTTAGCAATTTATGGTCTTCCAAGGTTGCTTGTTTCCAAATCATTGTATTTGATACATCCGATTGACCTATCCCCTGTGAATTTTGTTAGATACTTTTGAATCTATTCATGATGTTTTCTTCCAAAATTTCCAGAGCAATGAATTCCACAATTTAATCAGAATGCATAAAAGATCTTATTTGTGTTTTAAACCCAGTAGGTGATCACTTATTTGCAGCCCCAGTGAGTTCTGTTATTAGAAAATCTTCCCAGCTTGTTCATGATTTAAGTATTTCTGCCATCTCTTTCCTTAGATGTGTATTTTCCAAGCTAAGAATTCTATTTAGTTTCTCCTCACGTAGAAGTTGTTCCAACCCTCTGATTATCCCTCTTGGTCTTTTCTGTTCAGGATGGAGTGACTGAAACTGCATGCAATTCAGAGGAATAATGGGGTAACGCAGTGGTACAATTATATTCCTCCCCATTTGTTACTTAGTTCCTAACACTATTTGCCTTCTTGCCCATCAACTGACATATTCAGAAAAATATCCCCAGTGGCATCATAATTTCTTTTTCCATTGTAAGCAAGCAAGCATACAGGGAGAGGAGGTTCCTCTCTGTGCTCTGCTTTGCATTTGTCCAAGTTGGATTCATTTCCCATCTGATCAATGTCATTTAGTATAATGAGAATTTAAATATTCGTGTTTCATTGATAGCTCTTTTTATATCCAGTCATCTAATCAATCCCACTTATTCACTGGCAGATCTTCTGTTCTCTTAACTTTAAAAGCCTTTTCAGATACCCATGTGCCTTTAGCAGTTGCCAAGCAATCTCCTTGTTTTGCTCTCATCTTACAAAAGCTTATGTTTATGTGTAAGTTCCTTACTTGAAAGCAAATTTTACTTTTCCAATTATGTCTTTTTTATTTTAAGAGCCTCATATTCTTTCTGTTGTTTTACATATTTTGGCTTTGGGAGCTTCCTATTGCTCTTTCTTTGTATTTTCTACACCTTCTTTTACTCTCAATCTGCAATAACCTGTCTTTTAAATGGTTTCTACTAGCTTTTGCAAGCATTCTGTGCATTAGCCTTCTTCTGTTGGTTTCTTTAACCAGATTCCTCATTTTAGGTAAGTCCCCTATTAAACATTGTTCTAGTGGATTTTTGGTTTTACTGAGTTCTCATACATGACTATCTGCAATACTTAAAGATTTTGAATTCCCTGTGGGTTCTCTGATTACTCCTAAAGGTTTTTTTCCAAGTTTGTAAATTTAGTTTCTGATTTATGTTACATTGGGATATTTAGTCAAAATAAGCAATGTTCATGTACCGAGCACATGAAATGTTCTTTCTATGGAAGAGAATTCCTCCAACTTGTATATATGCAGAAAGTCATCTTTAAAGGTATGAAATGATGCTGTTCTTACCAGCTCTGCACCAGCTGAACTGAAGGTGTTCTTAGGAGGTTGTCTGGAAGCAGGCTTATTTCCTTCATTATATTTGCCAATCTCACAGGCAACTCTTGTCGCAGAAACATAAATGAAGTCTTTTCACAAGCATTTTCAGATCCTAAGACCAAAGTAAATATATGACAGCTTCAGAATAAAGTCAGTACTTAGAGTAGAGAACTACACAAACTCTTACTTTCTTGCATAAGAGGTCTGTGGTTTGGTTTTAAAGTTGACAGGCCAGTCTGGTAAGCCAATATTTCCTTCATGGCAGCGGCCCATTTATATTTCAAAATGTAAACTCAAATTGAAACCTACCAGCCCTGTTGCAGTAACAAGAATCTTCAATATATAAAGCGTAACTCATGCAATAGTTGTAGACCCATACCATTCAACTTTAAATATTGCTTCTATCCATGTAAATTGTTCCATTTTATTTGCAGCAAACATTGACTGTAACTAATACTCATCAAACAGTCAGAGAGGCAAATGAAACCAGCACAGGAAAGGATTTATAGGAATGATGCTTGAGAAAGTATCATAGTCCCATACACCCTGCTTGATCACTGATCTTACTGAATTACCATAACTCATACTGGAACACTTTCAGTAAAAAAATGCTGTAATAATTATCTCATTTTCAGCTAGATCTGTTGTAATTTGAATTCACTGTCTTACAGGAACAGAAGACAGATGAATGAATTCACATGAATACTGAGAGAGAAAGTAGGACAGCTACGGTGCTTAGTCACAAGAATAGTAGTTCTCCCATATATTTAAATTTTTTACATTTTTAAAAGCTAGAAGCTAAATTACTGCATCTGTTGATAACTAACCTGTCCTTTTATAAGGACAGGTGTCATCTATGTGGGTGGCAATTAAATGTGGTTATTAAGATCAAGACCTAAATTTACTCCCACAATGCTTGTTTTACTATGCAAGAAAGGAGGGTGTGGAGCGGGGAAGAGGCTAAGAAATGCTGTACTTTATTCTCAGCCACACTTTTTTCTAGATTTCAAGAGTGTCATGTAAACAGCATCTGGACTTACTAACCAGTTCATCTGCTGCAGTGAAGTACATACCTCAGGCTTGGTATTTCACAACAGGTAACTCCTACAAATTAACTCTCATGTTTCTGCTCAGTTCATTCCTTCCATTTGGCAAGGGAGAGTTGGGAAAGAAGATTAAAGGAAGGGACATGGAAAAAGAGGGAGCTGGGAGTGTCTTAAACAGGAAAAATCGTCACCAAATTGAAATGGAGTAGTTTAATGCATCCAGACTCAGATACATCATAAACTACACTGATGAGAGCATGTCAGTTAACTTAATAAAAAATTAATAGCTTACAAGGAATTCCTCCCCAGTGACACTTACCAGTATTATGCGTTGTCTACATATGACCTCTGCCCAGAAACCTTTCATTCTTCTCCCTAGTCAGATTGCACTTCAGGCATGACTGTTACTGGCCTTTCGCTTTTCTCAGCTAAAATTCCATGAACAAGTCAGACTGAAGTATTAGAATGTAAAGATAATCTTCAAATACCTCATATAGTCAGCAAATGACATTCCACAATTTACTTTTTTATCTGGAGGCCGTATCTTTGCAATCCTGGGTCAAATATGGGAGACAGCTTAGGGTAAACAAGATTTCAGTGAATGGGCAAATGACTTTGTTTCCCTGTGCAGCTATGGTCTATCTAGGCAAAGAATGGGTAAGACTCTTACAGAAAATACTGTGTGCTTATAACCCAAGATATGACATATGTATATGACCCAGACCTAAATTTGCGTATGGAATATTTAATTTGCTAGATCGAAACCTGGGGCAACTAGAAGCAGACTTTTTCTTTTTTAAAGTTAACATTACCAGATTTTATGATTTCCTCTTTGACTGCTCTCACTTTAGCGAAAGGACCCGAAAAAATCCTGAATGAAAACACCATCAGATTATAATGGCTTACAGAATATCTTACAGACAAATACTCGGTATTGCACTCTACTCTTTTTTTTTGCCTTTGTTATTAGTTTTTACTATCTTTACTATTAAACCCTTAAGTAAAACAGAGAAAGAAAAAATAATAAGTTTTCAAGCTTATCTTTACCTTCCTTATGTTCAGGTACTAACAGCAAAAAAGTAGCCTAACTTTTGACATGAGGAAATACTACTCCTTGAAAATAAACACTGATTTTAAGATAAGCATTATTTTATCGGTATTTTAGGAGTAAAATAACACAGGTCAAAGCAAACTCTGAATTGCGAGATTCTCTGCTTGAAAGTATGGTAGCAACAGGATATATGCTGGGGTTCCTGTACAAATCTGGAGTTTTAAACATTGGATACCTTTTATTGCAACGTATGAAATGCTGAATAGATGGATGAAGTGACAGTGGATAGTTAAGAGAAACTTTTCTTTGTAAGTCTTCCTACTTACACAAAGTATGGCATCTAGGATTAGTTCTCAGTTATGTTTTACCGAAAATGTAAAAAGCAATGTAACTATTACCTAGTTAAATGTTTATAAACAACATTTATGTAAACATTTATGCGCATGAGAGCACCCGGGGTACAATAACAGAATTTATTATAGTATGGCTCCATCCCCAGGCTTTGGAAAGGTTTCTCATGTAACTTAGAAGACCTTTCCCTACATAGTCTATGCTTTGAAGCAGAACAGAACAATTCCTGCGATCCCTTTCGTTTCCAAGTGGTCAGTCAAACCTGGGAGCATTATGAGTGGTTTTAGCGCAGAGTGTAAGACTGAGGATCCTGTTACCAATCTACTCATTTTCAAGGCTAGATTCCCAGTCCTCCAGAACGGCTCTTGGTGTTTGCGTCCTGCTCCTTCTCTCACACCTCTTCTAAAACAACATCATTTGGGTAAGGTGTTTTTGTAGGGCACACACACGTGACTGAGAAGTGACATGATTTCAGCTTCTCGGTGCCAGCTGAGGTTAAACCTTTCTTGTGTTTGGTGGACCTTATAAGGTGGCATGCTGCTAGCTTGCAAAAGGCTTGACAAATCTCACTTGGTCCTGAGTCACTGCTCCAACAGTACCAATTGTCGTAACTGCCCCCACCCTCTACCCAACCCTGCAGGTTTTGCAGAAAAAAACAAAGTACTTCTGCGATGCCAAAAACTGGACTGTTCAGCTGAGTTTCAACCTTGCCACAGTTCCAGTCTCCGGGGAAGCTCCCTTCTTCCGGAAGGAAGCAGAGCCTTTTTCTGCCAAAAAGGACACTACTAAGAAGGGATAAGCAACAGCTGGGCAACGCGGCAGCGCTAACGCGACGGCGGAGGGCGGAGGGCGGAGGGGGGGGGGGCAGGGCAGCTCATGGCCGCGCCGGAGCCGCCTCCCGCCTCCCCTCTCGCCCGCTCCCTCACAGGCACCTGCGGGCGGCGCGGCGGGGAGGCGGAGGCGGCGGGCAGCCCGGCGGTGACTCACCGAAGTCCAGGAACTGCTTCATGGAGAGCGGCGAGGGCGAGAAGCGCGAGTAGAAGTCCACCTGCTGAGGGATGCTGCCCGGGGAGGCGCTGCGCAGCAGGGCGCGCAGCAGCCTCATGGCGCAGCTCTCGTCCCCCCTCAGCTCGGCCCGGCCGCCATTTCCCGCCACGCCACCTCCCCCGGCCCCTGCCCAGGCCGCGGCCTCCTCCGCCGCGCGGCCGGGAGGAGGTGCCCGAAGAGGCGGGTGTCTCCTCCCGGCCCAGCCCCACGCAGTGGCGACGGGGCGGAGGAGAGGGCGGCACCGAGGGAGCGGGGCGAGAGGGGGGGCGCCCGCAGAAGCTCGGCCCCCGCCGGCAGGGTCGCAGCCGCTGAGGCGCCCCCGTGCCTCGGCCGTCCGCCGGGAGAAGGCGGCGTTCGCTTTCCGGAGCAGCCCGGCCTCGGACAGGTACGGCGGTGTTACTCACGGGGGCGGGTGCCGCCGCCTTCCTGGCGAAAGGCTGCGCGGCGCTCACCAGCCCCCGGGGCGGGAGGCCGTCAGGGGGCCGGAGGCAGCGGCCCCCCGGCGGAGGGGCGGTGGGTGTGAGGGTGCGGGCGGCGGTGGCGGCGACCGCGGGGGCCCTGCGGCGGGCGGCGGGTGCGCTCCCGTAGCGGGGCCGAAAGGTGCCCGCTACGCGCATCAGTGTCTGGGCATTCTGCCGGGGAAGGGTTACCCGAGAGGTTGGCCCGTTGGGTAAACGGCGCGCTGGGGGAGGTGGGGAGGGCGGGCGGCGCCGCCGCGGCGGTCAGCCCCGCTGCCGCTTCCCCTCGCCGCGGTCCGGGTCCGGGTGTGGGTCGGGGTCTGGGCCGTGGCGGCGGGGACTCGGCTGCCGGCCTCGGTTACCCGCGGGGCTGGAACGGGAGGTAGCAGAAACCCACAAACGCGCCGGCTTTATTCATACCGCTGCCGGCCGGCGTGAGGGCAGAGCCTGACCTGAGGGTTTTAACCCGTGACTTCACAGCCGTGTGTCCTCCTACTAGTGCACCTTGTGTCCGCTTAGCTACGTGATGGCGTGGGAAGGGGCACCACGGCCTCTTCCAGCCCTTTGCCCCTCGCACTGTGTTACAGCGTGCCAGTGAGAAAAACGAGAGGAGGGATAACTTTGGTTTCAGCTGTCAGGAAAACGAGAAACAAAAAAAAAAATACAGGGGAAAAATAGGGCTTCGGTCCTTACAGATACACTCCCGGTCAACAATGAACACAGTACGTGTCTTCATTGGTTGAAAAGTATTTGGACCGTACGTCACACTCAATCACTTTACTGGCTTTTAGGATACTAATGCAACATGTGAGGTACCAAACAGTGGTATTTAGTAGTTTTTTGTCCTGCTCAGGTAGAAATATCCAGAACATTAACAAAAAAGGCAGTTAAGAGTGATTATAAGCATTTCTGATAAATTTACTGCAGTGTCGATATTGAATCCTGTAATTAAAACTCATATACAATACAGTCCAATAGTGGATCTGGCCCTATATCACTTGCTTCTTTTATTGTGGATACTTGTATTTGCCCCAGAAATTATGGGGCGTATGAAATCAACGCTTAAATATTGCTTGGTTTCCTTTAAACATGCCTTGTACCTGTGACTTGTCCATGACCTGATAGCAGGGATGGATATCCGATGGCCTCCGCTAGAGCAGGAATCCTTTTGCTATTTCTGTCATGTTTATCTGTTCAGCGCTTTGTTGGATTGCTTGGAGCCTCCCATTAGAGAGTCGAAGATACCATAATGAATTAAGGGCTTGGGTTGTGGTTTTTTTGACGTTGCATTGAAATACAGAAAACGTTGATTCAGTCTGCCTCCAGAGGCAATTTTCTGAGCAGTAACTGCACCAATAGTACGTAAGAATGAATCGGTAATTCAGGATTAGACTGCTTCACCTGGTTTGTAATCAGACTGTACCTCCACCTTGTGCCAAAAAATGAATGGCTTGTTCTGTTCTGGCCAGGGAGTGGCGGCTAATGGGGCGAACTAACAGCTTGTCTATCTCTGCAAGTCTTCTACAAATAGAGGTTACTGACAGTTTTTGCATTATTGCTGCTTGTAGGCCTCCCAGAAGCACCAAATATCAGCTCATGCTACTCAAGTTTGTAATAGTTTGGGACTCCTACTTACGAATCGCTGTGCTTAAAACCATTTTATAATGGCCTCTCAGCTGTGAGCTAGCACTAGTTTAAAGCAGTGCCTACAAGCAGTAAATTGGGTATTCCTAAGTTGTTGCAATCTTATGATGCCTTTCGATTGGCTTCATCCTTTATGCCTGCATGTTACTGTCTTGAGGCCTGATGTTTCAACTTACAGGCATGCCTTAAAACTGGCCTACTGCCTAAAGTTATCTTTGGGCAGCAGTCCCCAGCCAGAAGTTGTGGCAGAGGCTGTCAGAGGCTGAATAAATCATTGTACTTTGTAAGCTAGAGCCCATTCTCAATAATATAAACAGTGAGCACTTTTCTCAGGGAAAATCATGCAGGACGAGCAGTCACAGAAGTAACTGTGGATAAAGAATTGTGGATAATTCTTTAAGTGCTGTGTTTGGAGCAGGACAAACCCTCTCTGTTTACCTAAAGGCATTTTCTTGGTCTTGTTTACACTACTGATCAGATACTGCTCCATGTAGACATGTTCTGTTAAAATATTGGAGAATATTTTGAATTATCTTTCTCTCTTCTCCCAGCCCCATCCCTTTTGAAAACCCATTTCCTCTCATTGATGATCTTCTGGGGACTTACTCTGATCTCATCCAGTGTGACAGTAGCTGGAGTTCTGATGTGCCAATTTCTGCAAATTCTTATGCAAACCAAAAAGAAGTGTATTATTTTTTTCATTTGGCATTTTTCTACTCGTATTCCTGCTCACTGGTGTTCCTGAAATTATAATACATCTGGATCCATAATTTAAATGGGACAGAACAAATCAGACTTCAAGATAATTGAAAAAAAAAAAAAAGGCATTTAGTTTTAGCCTAAGCAATTACATTTTAATTATTTTTCTTTTCAATTTAAGGTTTAATAAGGTAATTGGAAGCATAGGTTTCTTGCAGGGTGCTCCACAGAAAGAATTCTTGGTTGTTAAGGTGATACTATAAATAACCTCTTACTGGAAGTCACCATTCTTGGTTGCTGCATGTATTGGTGCTTTTTTTCTTTTCCTCCCTTTCCTCCAAAATAGGTGCATCATAGATTAAGAAAAAAAACCTTAAGTTTCCAGGTACATATATCCATAGAGTATCTCTTTCTCTTTTTTCAGTGGTTTATATGCTTTGCTATGATGCCTGCACAGTCAACTGGTTCATCTATCCATGTCTCTTTTCAGCTTGTGTACTTTGCACAAAGGCTTGTTGTTGTTCTTAGGTTTTTGTCAGTAAGTTCAGCTGCTTTTGCTATGCTAGAAATTTGTAGGGTTACATTGGTTTGATATGGCTTTGGTGTCTTTTTTGTGGGAGTAGAAATAAAAAGAAAAACGGTGATGAAGTTGGTCAAAAGTATGGAGTGGCTTCTGTATGAGTTATGAAATTGTAGTAGATTCAAGAACAGCATACAGATGGGTTTATTTCTTTTTACCCAGTGTATAATTAAACTTTGGGTTTTGTGAATTTTTGCTGCGTACAACTTTGTGACTCAAGATCAGAAGGCAGTTGGAGAAGTTTTATGATTATCATGGATGGCTTTTTCTTTCATAGGAGAAATATGCTGCATAGCACTGAAGTTGACACTAACTTTTTGTGGGAACAGGAACAACAAAGTATCATCATCATGCGGCTTCATTGCCATTGTCAGGGGTGGGATGCTGATTCAGGTGGATCTGTGGTCTAGTCCAGAATAGCTATTTTTATGTTCCTCCTTGCTAAGCAGAAATCAATCACAGGCTGTCTGGTAAGCTGGCTGGCAATGATACGCTTCTCAGCTCTGTAATGTTAACTGCTGGTCCACTCCACTTCAAGAAACCAAGCAATATCCCACAAAGTTTCTTCTAATCAACTTAGCAGTTGCATTATTTCATACATTCCTGGCAAAAGTATTTGACTTTTCTGTCCCTTCCTCCCCTATCCCCTGCAGACACCGAGATTGAGAGAGAAGAGGAACTAAATAGTTAGCACTGTATATCAATGGTGAGGAGGGTTTATGTTGTTCTGTGATAGCTAGGTAAGCAGCAGCAAGGACACCTGCTTGTTAAAAACTTGGTTTTCTGCCTCTGTCTTCTAGGATCTTGAAGGCAGGTATGGCCCTGAAGAGGTGCTGCTTGCAAACAACCATTTTGCAGAGCTAGAAAATGAAGGAGGAAAGGGGGTCTGTCTTCAAGTTTGGAAAATGCAAACTGCAGGTCTGCCACCCCTGTACAATGACAGTATCACACCCTGGCTGCGGATTAAGGCTGGTTTCTGCAGCAGTCTTTCAGGGTGAGGAGTTGCAGTGTTTTCCTCATGAGGATCATGGTTAGGACTCCAGCAGGGCTTATGAGGTTATAAAAGTTGTGTAGTATTAATTATGAATCCACAGCCTGGGAAGACAAATGGACATTTAAAGATGTCTGAGGACTGGGATAAAAACTGAAGCAACTGCTTACAGAGCCACCATAGGGGAATACACTGCTTGCATTCTTGTTGTCACACAGGGGTGTGTTGTCTGGCAAGCCGCCCGAAGCATGCCTGTGCACTGCCTCTGGCTCAGAGCACTGGCTACAGTTGCCTGTTTCATCACAGTTTGTTGTCCTAGGTTTTGCAAACCGACTGCTGACACTCTCACCTACTCTGTGCTGGGAGAAGTTATTTCAGTTGTTTGCATACAAGCAGCTTTCTTGTTCTGTTTATTTTAGTCAAGACATGCTGCTGCAGTGATGGTTAGCATTGTAACATAGGTGCTCCAAATGGGGAATTGGAGTTTCAACGCTGCTTTCAAAAGTTTCCCTTCACCTTATGTGCCAATTCCTGACATTTGCATCCGAGCACCCTGTTCCATCTCTTCTTCCATGTACAACTTCTGCCCAGGTACTTATTGAAACTCTGCTGTGATAGTCCCTTGTTATTGAAAGCTTCTGTCATAAGAGATGTCTCCTGTGTTGTGACAGTGAAACATATGTGAAGGTATTGCTGTTTACTAGCATTCTATTTATGTACCTTAGGCCATAGTATGTGTGTATTATATATACATACTACACACAAACACTATATATATACACAGCAAATATAGTACATTAGGTTTTATATATGCATGTATATACATACTATACACATCCACTTGTATAGTACTGTATTACTGTGTATATAGTATGTACTACATCTAGTACTACATGTGTGTATAGTATATATGAACATATATAAAACCTAATATACTATATTTTTACTGTATTTCCTATGATCAGCTACTTAACTGTTCTCCCAGTCCATAGTTTGTCTTGTGGACAACGTTTGTGGGTGTAGTTATGTAAATGAGAATAATTGTTTAATAAAAGCAGGTTGAGTCTACATGCTCTGAAAGAGCTAGCAGCATCTTCTGGTTCTAGTCCTAGAAGTTTCTTGGTTGTAACAACACTGGTCTACCATGTATCCAGCTAACCCTTATCTTCAGGCTTTAACAAAAGGTCTTTCCTTTCAGCAAAGGTGAGCAAGGGTTAACATCCTAAAAATGGAGATAGATAAACAGCAGGTTTCCTCTGTTGGGTTAGGGGTTTTTCCCTGCATCTTTTTGGCTTTTCTGGGTTTTTTTTGCAGAGTTGAAGCTGTACCCTGCAATCATGTAACTGACTGTCAGTATCAAACTTCCACTGCTAAACACAGATAGGCGTGTGAAGTCCTTGACTAATTTTGGGGGATGCATCCATCTCCCCTATTTACAGAAACACCTGTCTGGCAGGGGAGCTTTTAGAAGACTGCTTGGATTGAAGGTACCCCTGTGCAGCATGAGTGAAGTGTGGAGGGAAAGGGTAGCTCTGCCCCATGGGAGCTGACTCTTGGTGCTTTGCCAGAACCTGCTCTGCCAGGTTTTGTGCCTGACTCAATGCTGGAAACGGCAGCACTCAGCAGAGAGCCTGTGAGCATGAGATTGTGTGTTATCTATCTCCTGCAGTTGCCTTATCTGCCTGTATTGGGTTTGTGTGGCAAGATTTTGGTAGCGTGGGAGGTTACAGGGGTGTCTTCTCTGAGAAGCTGCTGGAAGCTTCCCCTATGTCCAACAGAGCCAATACCGGCCGGCTCTAAGATGGACCTGCTGCTGGCCAAGGCTGAGCCAATCAGTGATAGTGGTAGCGGTATAACATATTTAAGAAGGAAAAAAGTTGCAGGGCACACAGAAACAGCAGCTGGAAAGGGGAATAAGAACATGTAAAAGAAACAACCCTGCAACCACCCAGGTCAGTGAAGGAGGGGGAGAAGATGCTCCAGGCACCAGAGCAGAGATTCCCCTGCAGCCCATGGATGATCACAGTGGAGCAGATATCTGCCTGTGGAGGACCCCACGCTGGAGCAGGTGGGTGCCTGAAGGAGGCTGTGACCTTGTGGGAAGCCTGTGCTGGAGCAGACTCCTGGCAGGACCTGTGGAGAGAGGAGCCCATGGAGCAGGTTTTCTGGAAGGACTTGTGACCCCACGGGGGACCCATGCTGGAACACTGTGCTCCTGAAGGACTGCATGCTGTGGAAGGAACCCACACTGGAGCAGGGAAAGAGTGTGACGAGTCCTGCCCCTGAAGAGGATGAAGCAGCGGAGATAACATGTGATGAACTGACCATAAACCCTTGGCCCCCTGCACTGCTGGGGGTGGTAGGTAGAGAATCCAGGAGTGAGGTTGTGCCCAGGAAGAAGGGAGGTGTAAAGGGAAGGTGTTTTGAGATTTGGTTTTATTTCTCATTACCTTACTCTGGCTGATTGGTAATAAATTGAGTTAATTTTCCCCAAGTTGAGTCTGTTTTGCCCATGATGGTAATTGGCAAGTGATCTCTCCTGTCCTTATCTTGACATGAACCCTTTGTTATATTTTCTCTCCCCTATCCAGCTGAGGGGGGAAGGGTGGTGGGAAGTGACAGAATGGCTTTGGTGGGCACCTGGTGTCCAGCCATGGTCAACCCACCACACTGCCCCTTTGCAGGGGGGAGGGCTGTGAGAGTTATGGCAATATTGAGAATGGGACAATTTGTTAAAGCTTGCAACTTTCAGCTTACTCTTCTAGTGAACTTGGCTAAGTTCAACTCCATTAATTATGATAAGAAATCACTATTAACAAAACAATAGTTAAAAAAAATTTATTTCACACTTCTATACAAATATCCACAGGTAATTTCTAATCATGGAATGATGTAGCATTGCTATCTGGTATAAAAAAAGTTTTGAGATAGAAGTATACCAGTGACATGACTTACTTTTCAAGAACTTTCAGTTTAACACTGCTAAGACATTCGTGTTCTTAGGTGAGGGCCACAATCTGCTTTTAAATCCAAGGCTATTTGTCATGCTTCTTAGCCCCTGATTAGCCTGGCTTCTGATGCTGCTGAGCCTTTCAGCAAATAAGCTAGAATTTTAAAAGCTCAAAAACTGGGTAACAGCTAAATACATGTGTAAGTGTTCATAAAATCAGGGTCACAGCATACTGAGATTATTTAGTGGGAGAAAGAAGAGTCTATTATTAAATCAATGCACTTCCTAAAATGATGATTTTTTAGGTGACAGCACCTTCCAAGAAGGCACGTTCAAAGTTAGTAGTAAAAATAAGACACTTGACAACTGCCCTCCTAGCAGGTTTTTTACCCTATGAGGGGAAAAAAGTACCAAGAGGTTTTTGCATAGTTCAAATTACTAGCAATTAACGTGCATACTTTTTGAGCAGAATTTTGTTTCACATGGAATAAGCAATTGTGAACTAAATCTTCGTTCTTAAATAGTACCAAAGCTTTAGAACATGGGTAAAAAAGTAAACTCTTTAAATAGTTATATCAGTTATGTTACAATAACTAGATTACTGATAAACACAACATTGTGGTTCTACTTTTATCAACATTCAGGTATTCAAAACAATTCAGTAGTCTCAACATGGATCAGCTCAGATCCCCATACTTAAGTTAGGCATTTATAGCCTCCTTCAAGTGCTATGTAACCGTTGCAGTAGTCAATGCCTTTTGCCAAACAGGAAGTCCTTATGAAGCTGGAAAGCTGTTTCCAGAGAACCTCTCACTTTCTTGCAGTAAGTATAAAACTGTATCCAAAACCCCTATTTCTGCTCGGTGTCCAAATCATTAAATAGTCTGAAGTAATATACAAATCATGTTACAAGACCTGATAATTCCTATTACATAAAGTTACAAGTATCAGGAAAAAAACAACAAACCCACACATCACTGGAATAAATATTTACATTTTTAGAAAGCATTGGCACCTTCAGTGACTTATTAAAATGCAGTGAAAGCCTCAAGTCTCATAATTTGAAGTTCAAAAACACAGTGGATTTGAAAGTTCAGTTAAGTCTTTGGCCTAACAGTTAGTCAAAGACAATGATTTCTAACAAAAATAAATACAAAACCGACTAAAATATATATATATACAAAAAGTACATCTACTATTCAAGCCTCTCTTTTAAAAAAAACCTGTGTATATTTGTTGTGAATAAGAATCACACAATCTGATCTTAAAATAAAAATAAAAATCAAGCAACATGACCTATTGCACATGTAATTTAAGATGATGCTTTTTGTTAAGCCCTAACTACTGCAGCAGGCAAAGTTTATGTCTAAAGTAGATTTGCAGGTCTTCAGATTATACTTGAACAAAGTGTGTTAAGGCCACTGTGTGTTGAGGGAAGGATGGAGAACCTGTCTTGACCTTAACCATGCATTCCTTGCACACCTTGGAATAAGGTTAGGATCACAGGAAAAGGTCTGCTGGTAGTGGTTTTGCATATTTTGCAGAGAAGACCCTAAATCAACACAGCATTGTCTAAAGTGTGAGTTAGATTTGAAGGGGGAAAGAGGCAGTCTGGAAATTAAATAATGCAAATAAAGTCTGTTGAAGCAATTTTAACTGTGCAAACAAAAGCCTCAATATAAGTAGTAATATCTACAATCAAATGGTGAATGTCCATAGTGTTCATAGGTCTAATTCCGTCAGTATTCCATTAATGAAAACCTTAACTTCTATCTGAACTTTGTGGATGAAAAGAATCTTTCCCTAAGAGTAACTTTCATTTTCATTCCATTTTGTGAACCACTGTTTTGTCTCAAGATCTTTACATTTCCCGTCCTTGATCTGTCGCTCTTCTTTTCGAATTCTTACAGCATGATATCGGGGGACACTGTCTTCGTACCTAGAACGCTGGAAGAACCCGCACTGGGGCAGAGAAGAAAAAGAACAGTTTAGGTTTGAATTGCTGCCAAAGCACTACAATTATAGAGGCAGTAAATTCTTCCTTTGCACAGATACACAGGTAAGAAAATTGAAAACAAACATATGTAGGCCAAAAATGTAGTGTACTTAGCTGTAAAAATGTCAACCAGCAGGTCTACATTAGTTGTTCCAGCACCAGTTGAAGACAAATGGCACAGTCTGACAATCTGGTGATAATCTAATACCTTAAAAATATTCCCTCCCTCCACTAACTTTCTAAATTTGTTTTACAATTCTTAAGTCGTCTTAAAAAGCTATTCATTCATATAATGAGAGAATTTAATGCTACACAAAGAAGTAGATAGAGTTCAGGAAAGTTTGCTTCTGTATCAAAGGTAGGTAGGTACTTCAGTATCTTTCTGTATGGTGACATGGTTTACCTTTAAAAACCTACAGAAAGATTTCCAGGACTTTCAAGAAAAGTTACAGTAGGGCCTTGTTTTCCCAAGCACCATATCTCAACTGTAGTCACCTGAACTAACACACACATATGCAGCATTAGAACATGAGACTTGCTTAGTTTGCCATGGGATAAAAAAACAGACATTAACTTGCAAGTTTTGTAATGTGCCACGACGAGTCTCCCTAGATGAAATCTAGTACAGCGTATTTGTGCCCTGCAATTTTTTTATTCAAAGCCACTGTAAAAACAGGTTTTAAATGCTGAAAATTAATTTCAGTCCACTCCTCAAAACAAAATGTAGTTATGGCCACAGCATTACAATGATGATGATTGGTAGACACTCAGCTTTACATGCTTATGGGTCACTGATGTCAAGATTAAGGTTAAGAGACATTGTGCCATCCAGCTCCCATTAGATACTAGTAGAAAAAAAAAAAGATTAAAGGGGCAAGATTTTGTTCATAGGATTTGGGTTGGTGAGGTTTTGTTGTTGGTTGGTTGGTTGTTTTTTAAATAATACAACTTACATGGAACTCAATTTTTAAAAAATTGCATTGAGGCATAGACCAAATCTTTAGCCATCTCTTAGTTAAGCACCATTCTGATGTATTTTAGTTAAGAATTCCTCCCCATCCCCTCGTCCCAAGCATCACTTATTAATATAATGTACACGCATGTAACATCTTAAGTTGAGTAAAGGTTGCTAGAAGCATCGTGCATCTAGTAGCTTCGGCAGAGGAAAGTGCATTCCTAGAAAAGTATACCTTAGAATTGAAGGAAAACAGATGGTTCCACAGCAAATTAAATTCTCTTTCTATGAAAACCCCTTTCATTATAAGCAACATGTACCTTTTAGCATGCACGGAAGGTTAGTAAAGCAAGTTTATCTATTGTCCACATAGTCTTAGCTTTAAATCTCGACTCTGCAGTGTTGGATTACCATCTCTCAAGCTTAAAAACTTACTTGTACTGTTAAAACATAAATTAAAAAAAAAGACGACTAAAAACCATTGCTATGGATCAACATTTTCTAGAGAAATAAACAAGCTTTTTAGACCAGGATAAACACTTGTTTGTTCACGTGCACCAAAAGCTGAAAATCTATTGACAGAATGAGCAAGCAAGTACGATAGTTTGAAATCCAAAAGTTAATAGAACATATGCAGTAAAAGCTTCATAGTTAGCCACCGCAACCATAGCAAGTGCCATAGCTAAAAATTAAAAAATATCATCAATTACCAATTACAGAAGTAGATCAATACTATGCATCAGAAGTAAGCCTTTCTTTATCAGATGGCTGAGCATGGATCTCAGCCTTGTGATATGTGGCATCGTAATGATCTTTCTTATTTCTCTTGAAGAAACCACACTACAAGGAAGCAAGGTATTTAGTCAATTTTTGTGGACTGGAAGAAGTCAAACCTATTAAAACTGACTTAAATTAACTCTGTGAACTATCTTCCTATTATCCCTTCACAGGCAGGAAAAAAACCCAAAACAAACGTAACAAGAACTTAGCTGTTTCTAGATCTGAGAACTTGGACTAACTTGATCTGTAAAATAACAGAATAACCTGAAGTATTTTAGAGGCATTTTGTTAAATTTGTAGTGCATCTGGTTGTTTGGTTTTTTTTAAGAAAAGCTACTATAAAATATGTCCATAGCAACTAAAGCTGGCTGTGAAGAGCCACAACAAGTCTATACAGAAATCTGTTTGTGAACTACTGCACAGGAGACACAAAAACAGAGGGTAGAACAAAGATGAGTACTGCTTTGACCTGTACAACACAAGCATTTGTCTTAAACCAATCACGTAACTGTCTTTGAAGTACCTTATTTGTCCTTCATAAGTTGGCACAGTGTTTGTCATCAAAAGAAGCACTGTACACTGTGGGTGTGCCTGTGAAAAATGTGTTTTCATGTGCAGTAAACCACTAGTAGTTATAACCTAAAAGCCCACCCAAAGTATTAATTCATCAGGAAGATTTGCAGCAGGAGCTGGGCATTTATTAGAAAATATGGAAGTCAGAACTATGCTGTGAGAAGTAACCTGCAGCAAAGCTAACTGGTGCAGCTTCTCCAGAAGAAAGCAAGTGACAGGATATTCTTCTTCCCCTCTTTCTTAATGACATTTGGCTCTCCCATAACAGCAAATACTAACTGCCTATGCCTGTAAAAACTAAGAGTAAAAAGACTGTCCTGTTACACTTGGAACCACAGTTAGTTGTAAAAAATGCCAAAGGTAGTTAGAAAAATAGGTACTTTTCTTTTGCAAACTGTTAACCTTTTGTTAATGTATACTCATTTCCTCCTTCAGGGTTTCTAAGATAAAAGGCCAGTACTACAGACATTCACCAGCACACTTGGCTTTGTATTATTTCTGTACCTTTTGGTTATTTTCATCTACCATCAGTTGAATGGTATTTCTAGTGTTATGATAACAAACCCCTGCTAAAACATTTGTACATGCTTCACATGAAGTTTTACACCTAACTGCAGAAGCCCCAATTAGCTGTATCCAGCCATATCAAAGTAACTATGGTCTCTGAACATTTGTCTCAAGTTTTGCCCAGACCTCAAAATACTCCCTTTTGAGGATGTGCAAACAGAAAACTTTCTTAACAAGTCTTCCCATGTAACCATTTTAATTCCAAATATTGCAAAACTGGAAAACTGATAAAGGTAATCTATGGTTTGGGCAGTTTTGCTCTGTTTTGAGTCCCAAATACAAACCAAAATACTTAATCATTTGTCTCATTAGCTGTAGACCAGGAAATATAAAATAACCAGATGAATAAAACCTCACCTTCCATAGTAAGAATACCAACAGTGCAAGCATCAGTATTCCAGCAAAAATGGCCACAGAGATGATCCACCAAGGTACTCCTGTATAAAGTGCTACTGGTTTTGCAGGAAAGACAGTAACACGCACCTAAAAGAGACAAAATACATGAAGATGGAAAGAACATTTGAGAAGCATCCATGTTTAAAATAAAGCTGCAATTTATTCAGTCTTAGCTCTTCTGTAACAAGAAGTCTTCTCTCTCATCTACAAAATGTTTTTGAAGAAAAAGTTCCTACTGGTATCATTTCAAGATCCTAGTGAATTTTTCCAACCTGATTAAAAGGTTAAAATGATAAATAATTCAAAATTGAGTTAAAGAGCTAAACTTTTAGCTACTGTTTTTTTAAAAATGGTTTGGGTTTTTTCCCCAGTCTTTGAGATAAGCTAGAAACATCACAACCGTAACACATGGTTAGCATTAAATGTTGAACCTACCTGAGCAACTTCATTTGTGAGTTTAACATTCTTAGCTGCAGCAGGAACACTGATCGAAGCCCTAACAAGAATGTCCAGGTAGTTCATTTTGGAGTATTCCTGTTCCAAAATAAAATACAGACATTAGACACAGAACAGGAAAGAACTCTGACCTTCCAAAAATGGCAGGGAAGAGGACTTACTTCTAAGAAAGTACTGTTCCACAATCTGGAACGCAGCACAATAGATGCCTTGCTGTCTAAACCCTTCAGGGGACATTTTATGTCCACACAGCGTGCATTCACATTGCAGTCCTACAATTAAAAATTTCTACATGTAAATAAAAACACATCCTGACAAATTGTTTAACACGCACACACACACCCCCGATTAAAAATTGGATTATATTAATATATTAATTATGTGCAAGAACCAAAATCTGTACTGACAGCAATAGGAAAATACAATAAAGATGCTATTGCCTGTTTATTTTAATGTAGATGTCAAATTTTCAAAGCATTGATACTTGGATTTAAGATAAAAACAAAGCAAAGAGATAACCTTCTTTTACCCTGCAAAACTCAGAAAAGCCCTCTTATGAGTGCAGGGGGAGGTATCTGACAAGACTATAGTTGGTGCAAAATGCTTACCAAGGTCTTGTATTTTCTCTCTGAGAAAAAAGAAAATGTTTTGCTGTCTGTAATCTGCTTCTCTGCAACCTCACGTTTCCTTCTTGAGTCATGGGATTCCTAAAAGAAGGGGGGGGGAGGGGAGATAGGAGTTTTAGTAGTTTATCATAACTATATCTTAATTCTCTTAATTCTGACCCCATACAAGCAAAGAAACGAGTTCAGTGTTTTCTTATTTCAAGATCAGCACATGAGTGACATCATTATACATCCCTACTTACCTATATGTATTGCTAATAGTAGAGTCAGGATAATTACTAGAATTTGAGATTACCTAAAGAAACGTCAGCTGACTAATAGGTCAAGGGAGTATTAGATTTATAAAGCTTTCAATGCTATTTCCATTTTTGTTCTACATAAAGGCTATCAATGTTACATAAGCATTTACAATGCCACATAGGAACATGTTCTGCTTGTGAAAAAAAGGTTAATGAGCTAATTATTCTAATAAGCACAAGACTAAAGGCCCCCTGGAACTGTAATAGATCAGCAGCAGCCTATGTTATATGTATTATTTAATTCAAATGGTCTCCAAAAGCACATACCCATAACCGTCCCAGCCAATCTACTTGTGCCATTGCCATTCCAGGCAGATTTTCCACTAAGTTCAAAGAAGACAAGCACAAAGAAATTGACTTTATATGGAAATGATTTTTTCTTTTCTTAAATTCAGCTTTGAAATCCATAAGGTTATCATCAAGAAAGGAGAAAAAGAAGGATTATTTTTAGGAATATTAATATCTTCTTTGGAGAAGACAGAAGTATCTCCCTCATGAGAGAAATGTTGTATTCCTCTAACACAATTAATATTCTAAGGAGCAAACCCATGTCAGTTGATGAAGCCCCTAAGTGACTCCTTGCTTCCTATGCTAAAAGAATAAGATTGTTCTAAGGTCAGTAGATGCGTTTTTTTTAACTGTATACTAATTACCCTCACTGAAAGTTTTACTAACTAATGTCGTCATCTGACAAGAACGGGTTGACGTGCATGCACTTTTAATAGTGAAAATTAAAACTCCCAAATGATCTTAAGATATAAAAAAATATAATGAAAATGAAGGCTCAGGGTTTAGGAAAAAATCTTGCTAGATAGGCACAATGAAGGGCTGTTGACACTTGCTTGAGAAATTCTTTTTATCACATTTGTGGTAAATAAGTAAATTTAAGCGCAAGCCCTCTCTCTTTAAGAAAGTACATGGAACTCCCCCAGGATGGGGAGATGTTTCCTGCTGTTTATTGTTTTCTGTGTAAGAACTTGACCAGATTTCAAGAATGCTGATGAAATTTGTTAAAGCAATCAGCAATTTCACCCTATAAGAACATATGACAGCAGTCCCCATTGCAAAAACAGTCACCATGACATAGCATCTATCCTTCAGCATATTATCCTCATTAGTTGTTATGAAGTCTCCTAATAAGCCTAACCCTTGATACATTGTTAATGTATTGTGCTTGTGAGCTGCTTAAGACCAAAAAAAAAAAGTCCTTCAGAAGGCAAGCTCTTATGTCCTATCATCACATGCTGTGGTGCTTTCATGTTGTACTAATTCCTTAACAGAAGGCAGGGTAACATACCGCAACATGCAAACTATTGATTTCATTCTCAGGTTGACAGGATACTTTTTCCAAGCCTTTGGAATCTATTTTCATCAAATAAAGCAGCCACTTGCCATTACTAATTTCTTTCGGCCACTGGATGTCCAGGGAAGCAGTACCAAATGTTTTCAGTGGTCTGCCCAAGTTAGTTACCTGTTAAAACAAATATTCTTTAAACTGTGAAATACTTTTGAAAGGGATTTTCTTCTCTATCAAAAGTGTTATTGACTTGGGCAAGTTTTAAGCATGCAGCTAACAGGAAATTTAAAGGGAGATGGAAAACAGTCAAAACAAGAGTATAAAAACAGAGCACATACTAGAACTAGCACACTTGGTTAGCAAGTAAATACAGACTTTAAACATATAAGGATTAAAATTCCGTAACATGAACTTTAAGCTGTTGATTTTTAGAAATCTATCTTCATGTGAAACAACTCCTCCAATTTAGAGTTAACAAATCATTCAGTTAAATAACTGAGGCAAATTGCAAGTTTATGAGGAACTCTGACACAGAAAGATAACCAGCTCTTGCTCTCCCAAGTCTGAAAGTTGTTTCCCAACCTATTTTTTTTGCTTTCTTCATGTTACTGTTCATGATAGCAAGTTCTAAAACAGATATTGTAACTGCTTCTACTTTAATATATGCATGCAAGGTACAGAAGAAAGTAAAGGATTGACAGGTGGACTTTAATCCTGACAAACTACTATGTACAAAGACACCGGGGCTTGCATTAATGATGTAGAAAAAGTAACTCTCTTGCTGATGAACAGAATTTTTACAGAACCAAAATTGCCTCTCTCAGCCTTTTCCTTGATTTATTAATTAGGCGGAAGACCAAAAGAGTGAAATAGACCCACACATTCAGAGTGGGTCCCACAGTGTCTTCTTGTGCCTGCTCAATCCTGCACGCAGCTAGTACACACACTCGCTGTCTGTGTGCACCAGCTAACACCTGGGCATGCCACAGTTAGGGGTCTGGGTTTAAGTTTTCTTCCCTACCTGCATGGGGTTTTATGCTGTACAACTGAACATGCATGAACTGCTCCAAAAAAAAAAAAAAAAAAAAAAAAAAAAAGTGTACAGCCAGCCTCAGGTCACTTTCTCAAAATATCATCATAAAACACAGAAGCTCTAGTCTGCAGCCAG
This sequence comes from Astur gentilis, assembly GCF_929443795.1. Lineage (NCBI taxonomy): Eukaryota > Metazoa > Chordata > Aves > Accipitriformes > Accipitridae > Astur > Astur gentilis. The sequence continues at coordinate 31,819,490 of NC_064880.1, forward strand.
ACTGCATGTTCTGAACTGGAAGTCAGGATTTTGGGACAAGAAAAGCCAATTTTAAATCTAGCAACTTTTCCAAGTATTCATATGCATAAAGAGAGAAGCTGTTTGTTTGATTAAAAGCAGCTGTTGGCATTAATCTAAATTACTCACTCTGAATTCATACTCTATGAGGTTTCCAATATTATCTTCAGATTTCATAGCACTCTCACCAATGATGTTACCTCCAAAATATACCTGAGAAGGCTTAGCAACTCTGTTCAGGTGGGGGTGGGGAAGGAGAATAATCAGATTTTAATGAAGTCTGCAGCAAAAGTGTCATCCCCAGCCCCCCCCCATTTGTTATGCTATCACAACACTTACCCAGTGAGCGATAAAAGCAATTCAAGAACCACTTTAGCACTAGCTGTAATTGGAGTCGAATTAACTTGAGTGCTTGTTCTACAATGAAAAGGAAACAACGCCGTTTATTTTACAAATTTCACAGTTTTTCACTTTACTATTAAATTGCTTTTGTGAATCGAACAAATTAATTCAAAACATTTACATATAAAAACATAGCGAGCACACACACTAAGAAAACTTACGTTTCCAACTTCAGATTAATGTCCAAGTCTGTTGTATCAACATTAACTTTAGTGGTACTTAAGATCAGATAAAAGGTTACCTAGACAAGAAAGAACATCCATTAAATATGTAAACATTTTATAAAATATATTAATATGTGCAGTATTACAGAAGTACACCATCAAATTCTAGAGTTAAAAAAACAGATCCAAATCAAATTTCCAGTTATGACACAGAAACTTTGGACAACTGCAATCAGGAATCAGATTTTATTACTTGAGTAAAATGGGTGCAACTTACATTAGAATTTCTTTTGAAAGGATTTCCAAGTTCGCACTCTGCTTGAGAGCCATTTTGGTTAGCACCACATGTTAGCTGTTTTTCCTGATTAAACAGAATACATTTAAAAATAAATATATGCTGAAAATATTTTAAAATTAAGTATCTTTTCTCTTAAAAAATACTTACAGGATAACCCCTCATCTCCCTGAATGCAGAATATGTCAGACTGTCTGGAAAAGTTGCTATTAGTTTGGCTTCATATGCATCTTCACCATCTTTTTGGGGATTTTTTGCATCAGATGGATTGTTTGTCACCGTTATCTCCAGGGCAATATCTTTCTGATCTTTCAGAACAAGCACTGGCATGCCATTTTCACTACAGAAACAGAGTATACATTAGGAAAACAAACATATATGAGAGTTTGCTTTTTACTGTGGCTTACCCAAATATAACTCCCTCTATTAGGGAACAATTACTGTAAGACCATAAACGCATGACTCGTCATAGGTTTGGGTTTTTTTCCCAGACCAGTATTTAGTCTCTCGAAGTGGGCAGCAGTTAACAGGATAGAACAGACTGATATACCCCTCAAGTAATCATGAGCTTATAGTATTTCTGAACCAGCACTTGCATCTGGCTCATGTTTAATAGTGATGAATTTTCTCTGAATAAATCTACTGACCTACTTTTTTCTTGTAAAGTATACGTGGTTTTGTCATCCGAGTCAGGTTGTGGCATTCACTGCTAAAGGAGACGAACTGTTGACAGTAAGTAAACATACTTACTTTTGTTTGTTTCACACCTCTTTTCTAATTTCACTGGCCCTCCAGGGAGGAGAGGTGCAGCGGGGTGTTAGCTGTGTGTTATGGTGAAATGATTTCTCTGTTCACTTCTTTGTAACTGCTTCTCTTAGGCTACTAGACTATAGTATATCATGTTATCATACTCGCAATCAAACCTCATCTCAATAATAGTTAACAGTATCACACACAGTAAGCTACTGCAAGGCTGGTTTACAATCTCCTTTCTCCAGGGTTAGAAACTTTTCTTTCTAACCTTTAGCCCACACCTGCATGGTTGTGGCCACCTTGTATCCATGTGTGTCAGTACCCCTACTCTTCTTCTGAAACTCATCCCTGCTGCCCCACCTTCCCCACCCTGACAAATCAGTACTACGTCATAGGGCTGCATTGGCCAGACTAACAGAATAAAGCTGCTGTATCTCCCAAAAGTTCTTTGAAGCACTTGTTAATAATTTGAATTTTAGCAATGCATTAATCAAGGCTTACATTGGTAAATAAGTAAACCTGTCTTCATTTCCTTCTCTAGTGCAAAACCGGTACTGAAGTTTCAGATTGCTGTGACATTTATTGTCTTCTCCACATCCTTCTTTTAAGAACTCCACCTAAATAAAACCAAAGTGCTTTTACTGCATGCCACATGATACTAGCTTAAAACAAGATTCTGATGTGCACTGCATGAAGCACCTACAGGGAACTCAGAGACACTTTCCTGGATAGAGTAAGATTTTTAACCTGACTCTTACTTCTCGCCTGTCAAGACAGTTTTTCTTTGTGAGACATAGCCCTTGATGCTGATAATTTAGAACTTTACATGTGACTAAAAGGCAGAGTTAGGTAATTCTAAGAGGTACACTCCTAATGAGAAAAAGCACCTGTAAGTCTGATTCTTCAGTGAGCACTGAGGAACTGAGATCTTTTACCCGAGATGCTCCCTCTATGTCTCCCTCTGTGTCACTGCTGCAGAGCTCTAACGCTGCTGCAGCATCCTTACCATGGAAGAATAAGGCTGTACATTATTTTGTGATGTGGGACAAGTGTTCACAGTGGGAGATGTGAACATTTTTAATCAGAAGTACATTTCTGCTAAAATTGTTGGGGACAGAAAAAAACAAACTAGCAGCTATACTATGTTCCCTTTTGTTGCAAAAGAAACACAGGATCTAGTTCATAATGTTTTGTAACAAGTTCATAACAAAATACAAAACAAAAGCCAGTAGTTACAAGTCCAGTGCCACCCCAGTTATTTCCTTTGGTTGTATTTTAACTTTCTACGGCCTTTAAAAGTCAGTGATTTATCAAAGTGCAGATTTATGGGAAAATGTGGTATCAAAGGCTTACTTTTGTGGTCTTTGTTTCAGATTCATTTGAATTTAGAATTGGTATAAGATCCGGAAGTGCTCTCTCTTTTCTTGTGGACGGTGAACTAGACTCCAAGCCAGCAATTTTAACACTGACTGATATTGGAATGGGGCGTAGCTTATCTTTAATTTTTTCCTGTTAAAATATTTTAAATTACATAATTAGTGCAGAGAAGAAAAAACAACGACTAGCTTTTGATACACATTTTAGAACAAGCAGTGAAGCAAACTCTTCTGCTACATTTTGCCCTATTAAAACTATTCACTATATAGAAAACCAGCATTTTCTAAAAATGGGCAACAACACAAGGAACCTAGCGCTACTGGTTTGGGTTTTTTTGGCTTCCCAATCTGATGATTTCTCTCACTGTTAAGAATTCCTAGGAACAACAGATGGTAACTCAGGCAAGTGGAATTCACACTATAACAGTAAAATAACATACTTTTTCCCTATTGTGTAAGTTCAAGCTCTTTAATTTGCTGCAGTCAAAAGCAGCCTTGGAGGCTGGCTCATTACTGCTGAGCCACATATACAGAATTTGTTGAGGTCCTGGAACAGTGCCACCTTTAAGGGCCAGTGTAGCAGCCGAGTCAGAGAGCATATACCAAGCTTTCTAGGGGTTAAAATTCTTTTCCTAGCCAGTCACACCATTAAATTTTGTAACAGTTACTTCTGTTGGAAACAGCTCTACATTTTTGGCATTTATTCCCTCTCTTATTCTAAATTAGTTCAGCTCTATTGACCTCCAGAGCATTCTGCAGCGGCTACAACTTTTATTCATACTTTGTAAGAAAGGCAACAGGAAGAAGCAGCATGTGTGCAGGGAACAGTAAGGTATTACTTCACTATAGTTGTTTTCTAGTTTTGAAACTTTATATTGCATGAGCCTTTTAAATTCTACACAAAGGTACCATGAGGCTGAAAAAAGAGCACACTTTTGTTTTAAACGGATCTAAATGAAATAAATACTCTGCCTTACCTGCAGTACAAGCTTGGTTGTCACACACTCTTTTGAGTTCTGCCCCCTTAGGGTTGTACTTGCAGTAAACTGATCAGACAGGTGGTCCTTAAACCGTACTCTAGACGGCAGGCCTAGCTGCCTCCTCTCATTTTCTGCTTCAAATGTATAGTTGATCTCTATATGAAGAAATAAAGTAGGTCACTATAAAAAAGAACCCTTGCCTTATTAAAAAGAACTTTTAATTTTTCCAGGTACCATCGTACAACATTATTCTAGAAGACTGTTTCAGCCAGTGCTGGGCTTCACAAACTGTTTTCACTTATTTACAAAACTTTCTCCATCTGTCAGTTTAGTCTCTCACCAGTTGAGGGCTGTGTACCCTGTGCGTTTATCTAAAGGAACCTTCTAAACCAAATCCTTTTATTCCAAAAGTACCCCATTACTTCACCAGCATGCAGAGCTGGCTGGAGGAGATGTAGTTGCTGCTGTTGAGCCAGCAGAGGGCTGAGATACAAAAACTTTGTAAATACTCTTGACTAGCTGTCCTTCATTTCTGTTTTCTCCCAAATAGCACCTAAGCATCCAGCAGGGTTTTGAGGTCAAGGTACACTGTTGTTTTTAACACTGAGGGCAAAAGTGTGACTAGAACTTTCTAGTTGTATGCTGAGGCATGTTTTGATTAGAGCTGAACTCTGTGCATCTTCTAATCATCTCTGTATTCACAGAGCTAATCCAATGTTGCAAGGATGGGAACAGCACTGAGCGTGCCAGGCCTCAGGGGCACGCAGATGGGCACATGTGAGCTGCCTCCGAGAGCTGGAAGCACTTGACCTGTTGAAGGACCAGACCTTATTCAGGCACATCCTACAGCTTTTACTAGTTACTGAGAAACTCAAGACAACCCAGGAGGAAAAGGAGGTTTGGGCTTAAAGTTCTTCTCATTTCCTCTCAAAATTCTACAGTTTTCTGAGGTGTAGTAACAGCAGCATTTTAATGAGAGAAAACAGGAGACATGAGAAACTAACGCTTTACATTTTTAACTGTATTTATGGCACAGTCTTCTAGGTTCCTGTTAATATAAAAAAATTTTTTTATTTCAGTTATCTATTTCCACGAAACCATTTTTATGAATGCAGAACACTGTTTTCTACAGTAAGTCTCCAATAAGAAATGCTGCTTACTAGTGATACATTAAATGGGCTTTTAAAACTATTTTCTAAAGCAGCGGTAACCTAGAGAGGCAAAATGTTTTTGGTCTGTATGGCAGCCATTTCTCTATGGCAGTAATATCACCCAGAAAGCTTCAGGTCAGTCTGTCATCCACAAAACTTCCTAACACACCAGCATGACTCTAAATACATGTTACTCTACATACAGATAGTGTGATAGCTGATTGACCTTAGTATTCAGTCACGTTTTAAATTTGATGGTCAGTCTCAGATGAGTCACTATAATTTGCATACTATTCTTCCATGATACACTCTAAAGAAAAAAAAAAAAAAAACAAACCATGTAACAAACAGATAAAAAATACTTCTCTTAAAAACTTACTTATTCTTGGATTTAAATCACTGGGGTTTGCAGTATATTGAAAACACGCTTTCACATCCATCCTGTAAAAAGTGGCAAGAAATTAATATTAACTTCAGTAAGGCATTGTCCAACAGACTGAAAAGTTTTAATAGTCCGTTGACTGATATTATCAGTCTTATGACTGTTATTCATGCTAGAATGCTAATTTGCTGCTTACTAAACTGAATTACAAAGCAAGAAAAAATGGTTGATAAGCAATTAGAAAAAATATTTTCTGGCATTTGCTCTTACATCTCTACTCAGGAGAAAGCTGTACAAGTTAAGATACTTGCAAGTGTTAAAAGTCTTAAGTGGCAAAGTGACATTAATTTTCAAAAATGGACATTATGAACAGAACATACGCCACACCTTTAGTACAGTAGGCATAGCAAATTCAGGAAGCCAAAATGATCACATATAGATACATTTGCTTAACCTGCGTGACTGTTATATCCTTTCACTTTAACATCATCACTGACGGAATGAATTCTGACAACAGAAAACTTAATACACCAAGGCTTCTGATAGAGTAATTTTTGGTTTTCATTACCATATTTCACTACGGTCCTCAGGGTTCTTTTTCTTTAGATCAATTCTGTCAGGCTGTACTGTAATGCTTCTTCTAATGCTTATCACAGGCCGAGATCTTCATTTGGGGAAAACAGGGAATAAAAAGAAGGAGAAGTTTCTGTTAAGATTAATGAAATAATTCATGTGAATCCTAGGTGTCCTCCATGCCTGCACTGATTTGCAGCAAAGACACCCCAAGAAACACAGAGTTTGGCTTTGATAATGGTTAGAAACTAAAGAAGACTACTTAAAGCTAAGCAAAGCAAGTCACAAAAAACAACTGTATTAAATGCCTGACAGGGAAGCAGGGCACATCATTAACGTGATGTTGTGGTTGTCATTTTATACACATAAAAACCAGAAAATTCAAAGGGATGTTTCCCACCCCAATGGCAATTCAGCCCCTGCGAACAACTGTAGGTACTGAAGTTCATTCAGGTTGATGTCCACAACAGCTTTCATGTGGAGCCTGGGTGGCTGGAGGAAATGATGTTTTCATTTCCTGACTCCTCTGCATGTAGGCTGTAACCATAATTCAGTGTGACAACTTTTCTTTTCTCCTCCTTTTTGGAAGGGACAAGAAAGGACAGCTCACGTGAACAAATGAATGAGCTCATACTGCTCTCAAAGCATCTAAGGCCAGTTTAAAATGTTTAAAATGGCCAGTAAGCCACCTCCTCCTTTTCTAGCAAATTTCTTTTAACTGGGCCACCCATTGCACTCTTCATCACCATAAAGGTTTTCATTCTCACCTTTGTACAAGTTTTTGTACTGCCCATATCAGCAAATGATTAAAGCTCCTTTTGAGTAAGCAGAACACTTAATCTAACCGACTTCCCTTCCACTTACTCTTTTGTTGAGTGCTGTTTCAGTGTATTTAAGAGCATTCCAATTATGTACACCAATCCTATACACCTTAGAGATGTGATCATCAAAAAATTGTAGGAAAGGTCGTTCTGCCTGAAAGGTAGAGTTGCTTTCATCCCCAAAATTGACACAACCAGTTTTAGAATTTCTGCTCCTCCTCCTTTGGGACCTGACAGCAACCAAAGACCTGAACTGATGCAGCCTTCACAGCTCTGATGTGGTGACAGTCCTCTTCCTGCTCATTACTAGTGATTCAACTTAACAGTACATTAAACTGGAAAAAAAGCAGAGGTCTGCAAAAGACCATGACCTCATCCCTAATTAAGGCATGTACTACAGAAATCCAAAAGGATCCTATCTGCAGGGCTTCCTCACAGCTGTTTGATGGACCCCACTGGAACCTCAGCAAGGCTGTATGCTTCACTGTTTTTGGATCCTCAGCTCCAAAAGAAGGGTTTGGTTTGGGTCTTTCTTCAATAAAGCAGAATTAGATTTATGTAACAGCAGCAAACAAAAGCTCTAGCAAATGTATCAGTTAACTTCTCTTTTCTTAAGGCAAAAGAATTACTTGTCACCCTTAATTCCATCGAAGGACACGGGCATCCTAGTTATCACAGGGCAAAGCCAGGGTAGTTACAGACACACTACACACATCAGCACTCCACAGTAACTGTCCACATTCACCCTCTTGCCCTGTATTGATTGTAAGGCAGCTTCTCAGTTAGAAGAGGGGCATAAAGTAACAAACCAATTTATGGATTTTTTTCCCCCCAGAATTTCCAACTTCTAGAAGGAAAAAATACACTCCAGGCCAAACAGCTTTTTGTTACTTCTAAGCAGTTTGGGTTTAAAAAAATAAACCCAAAACCTTGGTGTAATGCAGTTCTGTATATAATACCTGAAGACAGACACAGAATCCGAAAGGGAACCAACAGCAACATCAGGGTAGGCATTTTTATCCAGGTCCATGTTTCCAGCAATAGAGTAACCAAAGAAACTGGTGCCCGTTTTTTCACCATCAAGAATCTAAAGAGCAAACAGATTGAGGAAATTCAGACATTTAAAAGCTATAACAGTGAAGTAACAAGTGAACATCATTGTCTTATAGCCAGGAGGAGAAAAAAAAAAAAAAAAAAAAAAAAAAGACACACAAAGAAATAGGACCTCTGTTCAGGTAAATGACACTGCAGTGCCAAGATGATTTGCTTTTCTTCCAAGAAGCTATTTTGCAACAGCAGTGAGTACCAGAAATGATGGCTGTTTTGCATAGGAATGTTGCCTAGCTAGTGTGTCTTTACAGTATTTATGCAGTGTAGGCACTTGAAACTGAACAAGTATTCTAGAAAGTATTCTAGCAGTATTCTAGGAAGTGCCATCAAGTTCCATTCTCACCTTGCTAACTGAACACAGTGGTCCTCACAAAAAAAAGAAAGGCAGAAACATTTTTTATTTAAAAAGGAAGTGAAGTAGTAGTAGTAGTGAAAGAGAAAATTAAGAAACCTATTATTTTCAAATCCCCAAATTTCTTTCAAAAACTTACACATCTACATGCCTTCTTCCTTCTCTACATATTACTGGTGCTAAAGGACTGCCCCCCAGAAAGAAAAATGTGTATTAAAAGCAAGAATTCCTAATCTTTCTGGTCAGCAGTGCCATCTTTGAAGGGTCCTGTGACTTCTGCATACTCACCACCCCATTAATAGAAAGGGAGAAGATGGATAGCCCTGTTGTTCCTTTCATTTTGTGCAAGACTAATTATATATAGTAAAGGTTATTTCATTACCTGTGCTGGTTTTGTATTTATTCCATTCTTGGATCCATGATAAATGTATACTTTGCCAAACCCATCATACGGAGCCCCTACTGCAATATCTGTTGAAAATAAGTTGCAACATCTAAAGTCATTCTTACTCTTTCTGGAGCTTGCAATCATGATAAGGGTACGATGTTCCAAGTCTGGCATTAGCAAAAAAGTCACATACATTTTTATTGTAATTGTTTGTCACTCACCGGGATATCCATCCTGATTAATGTCCCCAACATTTTCAACTGCCAGGCCAAACATGGAGTCAGTGGTTCCATTTAAGCGAATAGGTTTTACTCCTTCCCATTTGCCTTGCTGGTTAATGTAGATGTACACAGCACCACCAATATCTCCACTTCTGTCAAAATACTGTGGGGCTCCAACAACAATGTCTTGCCATCTTAGAATTAAAGAAAAAAAAGCAGTCCTTTTACAGAAGAACTGTGAAAAATAACTTATCTGACTGTGGTCTCAAGGTCAGCTAGCCAAAGAGTTCTGAACAAAGACTAAAAAGTACATTAAACTGGCTGAGCAACAACAGCTCCACTGATACTACAAACTGATTACATTCCCTTTGTGACATACAAGGATCTTCTAGGGCCTTCTCTGGGTACGAGATTTGTTTCTTCTTTCTTTGTTTACACTAATTGTTTAAATTGAAATAAAACTCTTTTCTATAATTAGAAATGTCAACTGTGACCTGACTGTTCCCCGAGATGCTCGCCATTTCCTCCAGCAAAATACAGAAGATGGGATTTGGCATTCCTTGTATTTCTCATGTGAAAAACCAAAGCAGAGATAAACCAGATTGCCATCCTTCATTACACAAGCAGCAGGAGTTAACCAAGGCCGTACCCGTCATTGTTGAGATCCACAACAGCAACATCATAGCCGAAAGAAGAGGCCAGCCCTTCTCCTTCAAACATATGCTCAAGTGAAAGTGCTCTCTGATTTTTCTCTTTCTTCAGTAAAACAACTGCTCCGCTGTGATTGGCTCTTGGGGCACCAGACACAAAAGTCATCTCATCTTGGGAGACAATTCCTTTACCAGAGTCCAAAGAGAAACCTTTAACAGAGAAAGAAAGAAAATATAAACAAATAAACACACAGCTTGTATTGTTAATCAGAAAAATAAATTCCCCTACTATATTAAAGTGGTATAATGAATAGACGTTTTGCCTAAGACAGAGTATGATATATTGGGAAATTCCCCATTTCTATTTGGACTGGCAGATGCATCTTTACAAGTCTACGCTCCTCCATACATTACATTTAAGTATTTCCCCCCCAAAATGTATTATTTCATTGCTCACTCAGATCTACTTTTCACGGACACCAAATACAAGATCATTTTTAAACACACCAGCTTAGAAATTATGAAACCTTACCACTTGAATATAGCTCCAGTATTTCTCCTCTGGCAAAACTATTTATAAAACTTCCCAAGTACAAGTCAGTTTCACTCTACTGCAAACATGCAAAATGTACCGCACAAGCACAGTATTTACGCAAATGATGTATACAGTATTTGAGAATCGTTACACAGTAATGGTGAAATTGGCAATTTTTATTTAATGGAGCCCTGAAGGACATGTTCAAATGAATTTAGTCTTACGTATTCTTTATAAAAGCCAGTATGTTTTAAAATATATGAAAAACTGAGTTGAAAGAATATACTGCATATACCAACATATCCAATGAAGGCCAAAGTAGAAAATTATGCACATGGCAAGGAAGGAAGGTACTAGCCAGCAGACAGCTATCTCCCTTCTGAAAAACTTCACCACTACTATGAAAATTCTCAGTTACAGCAATTCACAATGAGACAGTTCCAGAAAAAATTGGGGAGTCCCATCTGGGGGAGGGATGAGAGGGTTTGGAGAAATGCATGACAAATCAGTGTTTCTCTGAAGCCATGTTATTTTGCAAGCTCCTCTTCATCTGAATCCCTGTTTCTACATGCTTTTACTTGCAGTGTATTTGAGATGAGGGCGTATGGAGGGGAGAGGACCATGTCAAAGGTCTGGAGATTATGTCTGACCAGATGCTGCCACCTCAAGTGGTCACAAACCTAAGTAGCTATTCATCATTACATCCACCGATTTGTCCACCTGTATGCCGGGAGGCAATGTTTTGTACACAAACTGATCTGGATGAGTATCAGATACAGCTGTCAAAAATAGAAGACCTGTAAACACGAGTGAAAGATTGAAGAGAAAAAAAAACAGTAGTTAAGCAAAGCAGCTATAACCATGTTTGTTTACTGTCTAAACAGAGGGAACACAGCAATGCCAGTGAACAGCAGGCTTGCCTGGAAGTGGTTTTGATCATGACAAATCAAAGGCAGCACTTACATTTAGGAGATAAATGCATTTGTTACAAAACTGCAAAAAGTCAGTATTACTTTCTTCACAGCAAAAGACACGTCCACAAGCACTCCTCACCTTGCCAATTCTTATTTCACCAGAAGAGGTTATCAGCTTGTCTTTCTAACGTAAGCTCTTATGATTTCTTTTTTAACACCCAGTAATTATTGCTGATATTTAACAGAAGTTTATCTTCTATTTCTTCTAACAGGTATGTACCTCCAAGCTGGCTCTTTTTTTGACTTGCTTTTACTTTTTGTATTAGCTTTGCCCTTCCCAACTGTTCAACTTTCCACCACTCACACAGAAATGCCGGTCTCAAGTTACCAAAATTGTATTTGTTGCATCTGCCAAAAGCAGTGGATCAATACAAGACAGAAATCTGCACTAGAACAGAAAGGTTCTTTACACTTTACACGAGGCCTTTCCAAAAATGCAGCGTAGCCTTTTCTCTGCACCAACATACCTCACCGGTGTACAGTAACATCCAGTGGCGTAAGGACTTATTTCTGCTTTCACGCGTGCACGAAGTGCAAGAGACTCACCTCCTGCAACACGCACGTGCACACACGCAGACACACACTTGAATTGCAATCACTACTCATATTCTGGTATTTTAAAGGCCTCTAAAAAGGCCACTGGAGTTTTAAAAACTTGAAGAATAAAAAAAATTGCATTCACCTACCGAGAGAGAAACGGTTACATTGGGAAACTCAAATTTTGATAAACCTTCTGATACCAGAGGGCAGAGAGCTTGTGACTAAGGACTACAGATCCATACACTGTACTTAACCATTAGAGTGATTATAATCACTCCCCAAGAATCTGTAGGTCCTCATCACAGCTCTTAAATCTCTCATTAAATCAGCAGCTCTTCTAGGTACCTCCACAGAGTATCATCTCACACTTAAAACTGGCCCACAGACATGGAGGGAGATGTGAATTACCCATAATGGTTAACATGTTACAGGGTCCACAAATGAAGGATTTTCTGCTCCCATTTTGTATCATTGCACCAGGCTGGGATCACAAATGTTTAAGAAGCCTAAATAGATTTACCATAGGTGCTTAATCCTACCTAAGTAACTGTTAGCTGGAACAGGAACTAGATTCTTATCTTGGCGGCTCTCATCACCAACTTCGTAAGGCCCATCATCAAAGATACCCAGATCATAAAATGTCTGATTCTTTTGCTCTGCACGAACCACCCCTGAAGAAATGAAATGATAAAATAAAAGCAAATGAATGGTAAGGGAGAAAAATAACATAAATGGTTCTCAACTAACATTAATTACAAAAAATGAGATAGTGACTGCTGTTTAAATGGGACAAACACAGAACAGTACACTGGGTGAAAGTGTTTTCAAAAGGCAATGAATTTCTAAGTTCTATCCACATGCCAGAATCTCACGCTGCTCTACAGAGAGGCCATGCAATGATCTGGAAAACATGGGATACTAAGAAAATTCTCAACAAAAACATGGGACCAACTTTGTCAGGAACTGCCCTCATCCCACCATTCTTAAGCTCATAAAGCCTCTCTTAAAAGGGAGTTAAGTACACAGGAATACAAAAAAAAAATTTACTGTTCAGCTATGACAAACACCGGTGATATATTTAGGAAACATTATTTAAGGGGAAAAGAGCTATTGTTTGATAAAATGTGTGCTTCCCTTTTATCAACAGGCATATTTAACGTTTTGGCAAGCACAAACATGTTTTTCCATGATACAAAAGAGTACTCTTATGACCGATACACTGTCATAGCACTTCTCTGCAATTAAAGTAAAACAGTGTCTGAACTAAATATGCTGTTTCAGCTTGGTCAGATTTTGTTGACAGATACGTGGAAGATTAAGTTTTCACTAAAGTCCACCTTGTGCCAGAGCTTAACTCAAAAGATTTTGCATGGTTCATATAGCAGGCACAGGTGTACGAGGGGAAAAATGTAATGGTTGAGGGATCAGATGTTCTAAAGAGGGAAGTATTTACAGCTGTTGGTGTAACAAGTGTGATGGGAAAAATCACTTTAAGAAAAAAAAAAAAAGAAAAAAAAAGAGACAGAGCTGGCCACTTGGATACTTCTCAGTTTAAACTAACAGAGAAAATCTATGGGTTTTTTCCCTTAAGTTTTGGAATATCTCCTAGATGATACAGAGTACTTGGCTCTTACTCTGACAGATTATCCATGGAATTTTACATGGATATCCATGGATTTAGATATGAATACATCTAGTATCAGTCTGTTCAGTTATCTTCCTGCAATGCTCCAGTATTTAATTTGGGAAGTACTACCTTCCACAGACTTCACAAAGTGGAGAGTACTGCAGGATAAACAGATCTCAGTGCAGCTATCTAACAGTTCCTCAAACTGTTAGAGAAAAGGTTCATCAAATAACTTTAAAATTATTTAGTAATTTGTTCCAGTATGGAAGGCTCAAAGCAAGCACTCAATCCCACCATAAGGTTAAGACTAATTAGGGAAAAATTTGCTGTACATATATGCGAAGTTCCATTATCCATTCATAAGTACTCCCTCAAAGATATTTAAAGGAACTTCAGTAAATTTTTTTGATACAGGAGCATAACATTTTGTGAGAACAGGGTAAAATCATTAGATCCCTATTACCCGCCCCCCCCAAACCCAAAAAACAACAACAACAACAACAAAAACCTTAGGATGCAACCCCTGTGAGCAATCTCAGAGGAAACAGGAAGGGTGGGTAGGAAGGAAGCCAGGTCGTACCTTTCCAATTGTAAGTGCCTGGGGCACCAAACACAATATAGTGATAGTCTCTAGTAAAAGTAGCAGCAACACCTTGCTGACAGGAACCAAACTTCTCATGGCCTCTTAAACGACCATCACAGAAACTCCATACTCCATTATCCATATCATCCTTAATAGTGAGATCCTGGCTCAGCACATAGCACCTTCCAATGATATCCCGGGTTTCCTGCACTGTGTTTACATACTGCCTTTTCTCATAGCGATGTGCGCATGTCTGCAAGATAGAAGAGATAATGAGTGATGCTTTCTGTATGTTTGTTTACAAGTGACCAAAGGAGGCTGGTCTCCTGTAGCAATACTTCACACTAGCAATGCTGTAAGTCAGTCACCTTGTAGACACATCCGTGCTGCAATGCAGAGTCCACTGTTCCCTACGGGCAATATATGGGAAAAGTTGGACATCTATGGATACAAGTCGGAACAACTAGCTTCATGGTCAAGGAAGGTCACATGGTTAAATCCCTCTTCTCCGTGGGATTTAGAGTTTTCAGCCCTAAAGCCTTCCCTGATACCTAATCTCTCTCTTCCAAATGAGGAGAGAACCACCCTCTCTCTCAAAGAAAGAAGTGGCTGTGTTTCCCCACAGCTGTCAGAATTAAATGACTTGCACGCTTGTGCAGAACATGAGAAGCTGGTTCAACTACCATCTACCTGAGACTACTCAGAACTCATCCCTTCCAGACAAGTGCCACAAAGCAGAGGCTGAAAGCTTTTCCAGTGAAGGGGAGAGAAGTTCTTCCTACTTCCTATGTTGGCTGTTCCACTTACAGGGTAACTGTCACTGGGACAGAGCAGCAGCATTGAGCACAACCTGTTCCTAAACCTTTTAGACCATTCACCTGGGAACAGAATTCTGATCAAATATTTAACACAAAGGATAAACAGCCACTGGGTTAAGTGGTGTAACCACCAAACCATTGTAAAAAGAGGTGGAACAATCAAACCCCTTCGCCAGCAGTGTTTTATGCAGAACCAGATGTAGTAGGTGTGTGAAGGGCACAAGCAAGCCAGGTTTCTCAGCTGACATACCTTTTCTATGCTTCCTATCAAGGCTTAAATATTAAGCAAACACCCAGCTGCTCCCCACTTAGAGCACTGCAGTACTGCCCTGCTGCACAGCGACCTTCAGGCTGCCAACACCACATCTAATAAGCGCACTTCCCACTTATCACTTACAAAGAAAAGTTCCTTGTCAGAGAAGATGAGACAGCACTAGTTGATGATTAATTATTCAATGAGCAGGACTCTTTCCATCTGCTCTTCCCCCCTTTGGGCTCTGAGGCAGACTGAAGCAAGTTATTACTACCTCTGTATCCATCAATAACTCCAGATTCACACCCTGAAGTCACCTGCCTCCAGTTTTGGAAGCAGTGGCATTAACCTGCAAGAGTATAATTAGATGGGGAAGCTTCACTGCACACCCATTTTATAATGTAGCTGGTATCCTGCAGCACCACCAGAGGTTTATTTAACTGAGAAAGAGCTAAAAAAAGTAACATTCTCTGGTAATTCCTGAAAGCTTTTTCTCCCTGTATTGTATGAAGAATATCTCTGTATTGTATAAAATGAAGAATAACTCTATATTGATAAAATAAAGGATAGCCAGTAGTCTTACTGCAGTGCAATGGCCACATTAATTCATAGGAGCAACTCACCAAAGTCCCAGATGAAAGTTAAAGCGAGGCTGATCATCTTGGAAAACAGGCTGATGATAGGCTGCTACTTTTACAACCTTATCACACTATTTTTCCCTATGTCTGTAGCCAATGATATTTAAAAGAAACAATGTGTATATTAAAAAAAAAAAGTGGACACTCTGAAAATGAACCGTCCAGCCTAGATTGTTACAAAGGTTATAAAGTCTAACTCACAGTTAGAAAAATAATTCAAAGCTTTTACAATCTCAAGTGTCTTACTTTGCTAGGAAGACATTTAAGTCCATCCTTACAAGAAATCACAGGAGTAAACACAGGAAAGTTACCTTTCAGAAAGCTGCACAGAAATGCAGACAATTCAGAATATTTACCATAGACCCAAAACATTTTTGTAAGTTAGTCCTTTAGACTTACCACCACATTTCCTCCTGGCCCCTGACTTTGGACAGTTACACCCATCCATTGGTCTTCTTTACTCTCCATCTTCGGGTCCGCTGCAGAGTATCATAATACAGCTTCAAATATTAACAGTTAACTACTTTTTCCTCTTTTTTTTTTTTTTTTTTTTTTTTTTTTAAAAAGTTGCTGTCAGGGCAGGCACTCCATACAGTACATGAGACAGTCTGCAGGTGGCAGTGTCTGTACATTTTATCACTGACAACATCCATTTTATTAAACACTTCCAGCATATTACTTCATGTCACATCAATTTATGAAAAAACAAGAATATCCAAATCTACCAAGATTTAAGCATCTTATGCTATCTTTGCAATTAGGCTACAACTTATTCTGATGCAAAATAAGTTACATATAAATCCATAGGAGCAACTGTCTGATATACTGCCTCTGGAAAGGACCACATCAAATAAATCAGACAACTGTTTCAATCCAAAATAAAACTGCTGAAGAACTTACTCTCCTCATCAAATACAACACGTGTGCAGCGTGTATTTGGAGATGTGATGTCACAGCTGTACAATCCTCCTGTTCTGTTGGCTTGTTGGGATGGAAAGGCCTTTTCCCGAGGAGCTCCAACCAGCAATCTGCAGGGAAAGAGAAATAATTTCAAGGGATCCGTAGAGTGAATATTAGAAAAGAGGAAGGCAACTGAATCAGGAAGTGTTTTCACCATACTGCTAGAGGTTTGACATGCAAACATTTGAAGATGGATGAAAAGCTACATCACAGCACTGTTCCTGTGGGGTTGTGCGCTGTAAAGCGGTAATAGTCCTGCAATTATTGGACCTGCAAACCAGTAAGCGTATTGTTATTACTGCTATCACTGTTGCAAATTTCACTGAGAGTGGTTGATAAAAATAAAAAGTAGGTGTCTAGCAGTTCTGCAAAAACCACCCTTCTATCAGGGAGTCAAGTGGAACATTTTTTGCCTTCTTTTTGTTGGCAGTTTTTTAATTGTTGGTAAGGGTGGGTAAAGTATTGTTACCAAAATGACCACAAATCCCCAAAACAGTGAATACAGGTGCTTTCAGGCTGTCTTGTAGTTTTACTCTAGTCCTATGCCACTGTTCAGCTGAATTTACAGACACCTTAGTACCTCTTAGCCACGAAGCAAAGCAAGATCCCTCCTGGCCCAAGCAAGTGTTCACTAAATTATTGCAGGCTCTGTGCAATGCACTCCTCCTCTCCACTCCTTTGGCCCAATACTCCATTTTGAAGCTGAAAATGTTCCTCTCCAACAAACCTCTCATCAAGACCAGGCCATTGCCACAAAGGACTTATTTTCCTATAAAAAGGCCACTCTAACGAGCCTTCCTTAGACACTGTTCTAGTAACCAAATGTGAAGGTTCTTATTTTAAAAACTAAATAAAGCAAATTTTTTTCCTGTATCAACTGTCCCCCATGAGTATTATCACAAAATCACCAGTAGACACATTTACTTGCAAAATAAGGGGTTTCTTTGAAGTGTCACACATACACACAAAGCACAGCTGCCTCTTAGGCAGCTAACTGAAACTAGGAACCACCAGTATGCAATATTTGCGGAAGAAACAAGAAACATCAAGCTCAGCTGAAAGCGAGGACGAGAGAACAGCATGTGCATAGGGGCAATACAGCAGGTACAATGGATGGATGGATGCTGAACCAGACTCCATGCGTTTCCTGACCCTGGTACAACACATCTGAGAGAAGAGATCCCTGACATTACAGTGTCAAGGGGGGCAAAACTGGGACTACTGTTGGATCCACGAGTCTCAAAGAGGAACTAAGACCCTCGTTAAGGCTTCAGCTATAGAGTTTTGCTTGAGAGAAAAGCTTTTCTGCATGCTTTATAGCTGCAGTGGGACAAAGCACACTGCTGTCCCTCAGAATGCTTTTCCTACTAAAAACAAGACTCATTTTTATTCATATCAAACAGTTAAGACTCGATCAGTTAAGGTCAATACATAATTTTTGTTACTAAGAAAACATTTATTCAGTGTCACTAAAGTAATGAGACACAAAATTGATGTATTATGAGAAAACACACTTTTTTAAACCAGAAAATTACATCTGTGAAACAGCGACGTTTTCACCACTTTTCCAGAAATAAATTCTCCCACAACCCATAATTTGCCCTCATGAAGGTAACCCCCTGAATGGTGAAACCCTCAGGTAGAATATTTGCTATTGACTGATAAGCATAAAAAAAAAAAAAAAAAATCAGGACACACAGTGTGGGTGGGTTTTGGTTTAAAGCGTTTCCTTCTTTCCCCCCTACATACGTGTGGCATCTTTTCAAAAGACTTTTTCAGAAACGTAGCAGTCATCACAAGAGTTTGTAATCTAAACAACCACACTTTTAGAAAGGCCATTAAGAACTTAATTTTCTAATTTTGGCAACAGTGCTTTTAACTGCAATCTCTTAAGAGTAGTTCTTTTGCAAAGCATCTGTTTCTGAGCTATTCCTAAGGTGGGAGTAGATACATTTTTCTCCTCAGTTCTGTTATTCCCCAGGGAAAGACAGATGAGACTTTCTTTTTTAACATTAACAACGATAAATATAGGAAAGTAGAGGCGCTGATTTCCTAACTTACAGAAATTTTATTATTTCTACTTTTTCAGTCAAAGCTTGGGGGGTAAAAATGATGAATTTCACTTACAGAAATTTGATCAGAAACCTTCTGTTTCAACATTGTGAACACAACTAAGAGTTTCTGGAATTGAAATACTTAATTTGGATTAATTCGCCCACCTGCATATTACTGACAGCAGTGGTGCTAGATCAAGAAAATTACAACCCTGTTCTTTTCTATGGGATAGCTATACTATATCCTCTCCCTAGCTAAATGATACCTTTTATAACATCTTGACGACAATTCAGCCAGAGGGAAGACCTACTGAGGCATCAGGGAATAACCCATATAGCCAACAGAAGACAAAGTGGAAAGATGTGCTACCTGTCATAAGATGCCCCAAACATTCAATGACATCTCAAACAAACACCTGTTGAGATCAACAGATGAAAAATGCAATTGTTCAGCCTTCTTAAAAAAAAAAAAGCGTCAATCCAACATGATCTCAAAGGAAACAGGCAACCTTCAATTCTCCTCAGCACCCATACCGCCACCCAAGTCTTACATAAGTTATTTTCCCCTCACTTTGCATAAATTATTTTCCACTGTAAACAAAGTATTTCAAGACAGACTTATTTAAAACCCTCCAGACTTCAAAGAACTTTTGTCAGGAATCCTGTCACTAGCCTTCAAGGCTCATCAAACACAAAAATCTTGAATCCTGTTAGGTAGATCACTGCAAGTCCTTAATCACACACAGTTCAGAAGTAGCACAGACTATGAGCAGGCACCTCCAAAGGATTAGATCAGTTCAGGTAGATACTGTGGTAAATCCTGAAACGTATTTTCAAGTAGTAGCCAAAGACCTATTAAAAAGTGGCATAACTCCTTTGTACTTCTTCACTACTTATCTACCCCAAAGACCACAACAGAGAAGACTAAACCTACGCTTCCAAGTTCTGCAAGACAGGTTACCCTGCTGTTCACCCTGCCTACTGTTCAAGAGGTATGTTTGAAAAATCAGTATTCTACCATAGAAACCAAATTACTTCATTTAAAAATAAAAGTGTGAACGAAACTAAGGAAGCACGACATGGACCATGCACCAGTGTGAATTTCAGCATGACTGCAGCAGTCCAAATAAATCAGCTTGTACTCTGAGCTGTGCTACGTGCTCAACAGAGTCCTTCCAGACTGAGGAACACATTCCAGTCATTACTGTATGGCTACTTACTCAGCTGTGTTTTAATAGAGGAATTTTCATCAAGTTTGAACTCATTATGCCAAAAATGGTTTTTCTGTAGCTATGCATGTTCTATTTTAGCTTTCTCAGTGGCCAGCAAAATCCTCTTCTGCAAAAGGAAAGAGGTAAGGAGGGGTGCGGAGGTGCTCTCCTAGCTACCACTATAGCCTTGCATTGGCAGATGAAACTCTGAGATTAAAACCAAAGAACTTCATCTGCAAACGAAGACTGACAGAAGTTCTTCATTTCTCTCCACCCATGATCACAGTATGATTCATTTTATTCATCGGGACTTCTCCCTGAAGGTGTACAAGGGCATCAGTCCCTACTTTTAATTCAGGTCTGAATGCCCAACGTCAGGCTCCAGAATCCATATTTAGATGCCAAAATAACGCCCCATTGTGAAGACGGCATAGTCAGAGATAAAAACCCCAGAGACTCCAACATGCGGACATTCTACTGATTTTCTATCCCATGGCAGGTTTGCCTTATTACTATGCAGAGAACAGCAGCTCAGCCATACAGTATACTGAACATGAGCATATATGAACATCAGTTCCTGTTGGATCCTTAGCTTTTTATGATTTATGATGACTTAGTATCCCATGTTTACCATATCAGCTAAAAGTCTGACAAAAAAACCCACTACTATTCCTCATGTAAATTACAGAATCAGATGCTTTGTACTGCTTGAATCCTGACTTTCCCCATTCATTTTGCTTAAGTATATACTATAAAGTGATTAGGCTTTCCCTGAGCCAATCAGACCACACAGGTGTTAAATTAACTTCTATTCATAGTTCATTACGTTACATTTCTATAGATTAAAAGAAGTGCCTATCAAGTGACAATGTTGGAAAAAAATCAGAATTCTCTCCTACCCTGGCATGAAACTACAATGCACTTTAGCTGCAGTTATACCTTGTAATTAAAACATGTGCCTCCCAATTTCAAACTAAAATTCTAATTTCAAACCAAATATATCAGTCCTGTTGTTCTATTGGTTAGAATTAGACTAATTATTGCTTTCTCTTAATTACTTCTTGCAGACATGTGATAATGACTGAAGTCCCACTGGCAATTATGAGCATCTGCTAGCTTCCAGGGACAGATTTGCTCCCTTGCAACCCTGGATTCAATGCCAAACTTGAGGTAATCTTATAGGATTAGAGCTACGGGATTGCCATGTAATCCCAGTTTAACTAATTGACCTCGCTGAGGCGCAATTTTGGATCAGGAGGATGGTGCCTGCATTGCACAGACACCAGTACCCCCAGCTGTACCTGCACATGCGAGGTGCAGCCACAACATGCAACAGGGACAGGCAGGACAGCCCCCCCCTCAAGAGAGGGACCAGCGCAGCACCACGTCCCTCCACATAACCCTAGGGCACAGCTACACCCCCTCTACCTCACCCCACTATTACATTACACCTGCACCAAACAGCTGAGGCAAGAAAAACTCCATCAGTTATGCTGAGCACTACTCAAGCCTCAGAAAAGGCATCAAGACATCTTACTGACTTGATCTAGATTTGGACCAGACCTTCGGATAATTGTATGTAGAAAACATGCTTTATAAACGCACACATTTCCAAGAAGCCAAAGGAGGTTGGAACTCACTGCCCACAATCAGGCAGGCACCAGGCCTCAGTCTGTCGACTGCTGTTGACCAGTGCTCAGCAAGAACAGACAAACATTAAGAAGAAAGGCTGTAACTTAATTTAATCAAAAGTAGCCCAAAAGAGTTATTAAAATCGAAAGCAAAATACACCAGAAAGAGCTTTCCATTTTAACAGATATTTCAGAATATTAAGCAGTAGAGTGCAGATTTTAAAACCCTCCTTGCTTTTGTCCGTAATTCTTGAGAAGTTTAGTAGGTGGCTGCGGCTCCTTCTCGGCTAATTGAAAACAACAGTGAGAATTGGGAGTAGTTTCTGTTCACAGCTATCTGAACTCCCTCCAATACTGCTCATGAAACTACCCTGGTCGCTTTCAAAAGGAAAGCTGCAGTTAAGATGAGAAAACCGTATCAAAAGAAATCCAGAAAACCTCCAAGCTCCTGCAAGTATTCCCTCACTCTGCAGTGAAATTCTTTTCCTCACTTATAGCCTGGAACTGTCTAAGGACAGCATACAATTTTCACAACATACTTCAGAGAAGAAAAATTATCAGCAATTCATTAGAGTTCTGCTTTGGAATAAACACTTACTCAAAAGAAATCAAGTCAAAAGAGGGAGAGCATCTTCAACATTTTTTGAAAGCAAATCCTGCTCATCAGAGACTTCCATTGAGTAGATTACACTTTGATTTAAACAGCTCAGATACTCTGCTACCTCCCAAAGCTTTCTTCATTCCTTAAATTCTTTCCTTTTCCATGGTACTTTCTACCCCAAACAACACACCATGTCTTTGCCATCCTTTCTTTAAAAGTAACAGCAACACATCAATAGCGCCAGCTCCGAGCTTTAACAGACTGGAGTAGAAATCACTGAAAGTGTTTCCTGGGTAACAAACCATTAGCCATTTTCACATATAGGCGGAATAAAATAGTCAGTGGTGTAAGTAATTTCCAATTTTGCAACCTTCATTGAGCACAAATGTCCAATTTGAGGTTGCTGTTCTCAGATAACAATGCTGCCACTGCAGACTTTGTACTTCATTGTGTTTTCAGAAAGACTCCAAACACACAAGGGGGGCAAATTTGGAAAGTGATGAAGCTAAACGCTATGAAACTTCTTCCATCCCGGACTAAACAGATAAGACTCCTGCATCCTTTTCCTCTCACGCTCCCAGGACTTGCTTGCAGAGTTTCACTGGATTGAACAAAATGAAAAAGTTAACTATCACTAACTCATATTTAGATTAAATTTTACTACCAAATCACCAGTCACAGTCCCTAGTTGTCTATCAAATATTTAAAACCTGCAGGCAGAGACCCCCAATCTCAATGTGAACATCTAGAGCTCTCCATTGGAGCTGTATTTTCCATCCCCTGCACTGGTTTGGTCTCAACAGTTTTTAAACTTGACGAAAGGGGAGGACAGGAACATCTTAACCCCCACAATATTTCAACATAACTAAAGTTGGTCAATGGGACAGAGGCTGTGTTTGAATACTGGTGGCACCACCTCTGCTTTGTGCCCGGATTTGGCTTCTCACAACAGAAACAAGTCACAGGACTGGAGCATCATGGACCAATTAGCAATACACTCAGGCTGCTAACGGGAACTGGAGCTGAACCACGGGACTGGGCTTCTCCAAAAAATCCCCTCTCCCGGTAAAATACAGCCAATAACTATGTCAGCAGCGAACTGGCTTGTGATGCTGTTTAGAGAGATACCCATCATTGCCAGCCTGTTATTAACAGCTATTTTAAGTGACTGGTGATTCTCCTAATCTGCTACTCCACAGTTACATTTTCCAACTACCAGTGCAAAGCCATGGCCAAGTACACCATTAATCTCTGTTGCCTGGAGGCTTGGCACTTGAAGGATTGCAATTTTCATTTTATTCGTTCAGCCTTTTTTAGGAAGCGGATTATGACAGAGGCTGGGAAAAGAAGCCAAAAGCAGCAAAAGGACTAGGGCAAGCTACTACAAAGCAAAACTGGAACTACAAAGATACCTGTTGTTCTGGAAAGGCCACTTATTATTGACTTTCTGAAAGTCGCAAGGAAAAATAAACCCTTTCCCCTCACAGTCCACAGCCCAGCCTGTATGGATTTGAAATAGGTTTTACAGGTCTTATTTTCACTGGTAGAAAGCATTCTTCTTACAAGAAATGGTACAGTCTGCTCCAAAGTCATGTTTCAAAACACAGTTTTCCACTTCAGACACCACTCTGGCTTTAACCAGGAGATACATCACATTTTTCTTATTGTCAAATTAGACAGTGAAACCTGTCTAATACTTACAGTTTTCATTTCTCCCTTACAGGCTATGCATTCCTTCAGATTTAAAAGAAAGAACAACACCCGTGCCAGGAACAGACTTGAGCATGAAGCGATACTGTATTAGACAGTTTTATAATTAATCTATGATAAACTTATGGAAGAAATAATGTTAAAGGGATTTTCACTCAGATTTTCTAACACAGCAGTGCCTGTTACTGCATGAAATCCTCTTATAACAACATGGGGTTTAACTCAAGAAGTGACAAGTGCGCCATTTCGAGAAACAAACTTGGGAGCCGAGGCCCTAGCACTGCCAGCCCAGCCCAGCCCCTGCCCACTGCCACCTTGCCTGCATTAGGCTCCCCGAAACCGCGGAGTCTCACCGCAGCCAGCTGGGCACAACCCACCCAAGTCGACTGGACTCTCCACTGCCGGCAGCGACGTGCGCCAAGGCACAGGCCCCGACAGCAGCCGGACAGCAAGCGAGCAAGGGCGGCTGCAATAAAGCAGAGGTGACCGAGCAGTCCACAGCTACCTGCAAGCACAGCAAGCGTGAACTGTCCGTCCCTGCCGCCCCCACACCGCAGTCCCGCTCCCACGCCGACAGCCCGCACGCACCAGGGCCCTGGCCCACCGCCTCGCCCAGCGCCGCCCCAGTTCCTGCGGCAGAACAGGCTGTAAAGAAGCAGCTGCATCAGTGCTTTGTGGACATCTACAGGCTCAAGTAACCAAGTGCATGACAGAAATCAGGAATTACTGTCTCCTGCACCTGGGCCGTTGGCCATGCATGCCGTAGAAAACCTCTGAATTCAGATTTAAACCTCTGCGCATTTGCAGGGCTTGCCTTGTATCCCCCCCACTACACGTGCCATCTCCATTTGAAGTTCATGAAAAATGAAAGGAGTGTCACATCATCTGCTAGGTACATGTTTTAGAAACAAACGTGGAAGTAATCAAAATACGGAAACAGCTGCTTAGGCTCCCCCCCCCAAAAAAAGCACTCTGAAAGCAAAGTGCTCCCAGTCAGTATTTGACGGCACAGCTTGTTAGAGAGGTTACAACTGTAACAGGCCTATATTGTTCCTCAACATGCCAAAAGCCATTTTTAAAAAAACTGCAGGAGTTTTAATACAGTGCAAAACAAATATTTGGGTTGAAATGTCATTCCTCTACTTCCTTCACGGAATGAAGTACATCAGTTTCATTTATGACCATAATTAAACCATTAGAAGAAGTACAGTAAGAGGGCTGGACATCTCACAGTAGAATCAATAGGCAATATAACATGCTACAAGCCCTGCAGTACTTGAAGAGCGACTGCTGCCCAGCTAACCCAAGCCATTGTTCCTCTACCCATACATCCAATTTATGAGATGACTCCTGCTCCTTCTTTTCCAGACTTGCCACCTTCTCCCTCTGAATTGTAGGGGGAAAAACGAGACAGGTAGAAACCTCCTCTACTAGATACGCATCCACAGAAATCGTAATATGCAACTTTAGCAGATTCATTTCTGAACGAAGGAATTTCATCGCATTCTGCCATAACGTGCCAACCAGAGCCCCAGTGGGAAGCTCACCCACACCAGACCAATCCTGGCACTCTGAGCTAAGCTGTGCCCTCCCAGCTGCCAATAAAAGCCCATGGCACCACAGAGAGGTCAGAGGTACCCTGCAGGAGCAGGCTAAAGAACTCTGCATGTGTAGAAAAGGCATGTACCTTCCTCATACATAATCCCCGATAAATGTTTCGGAGAACGAGTACACAGCCACACAGCAAACACACGCTTCGACAGCCAAAAAGTCACTTGCACGCTGAAACACAGTTCAAATTATTCTTCCAGTCTTAAAACCATCATAGGTCTGGGTTAAACGCCCATAACAGGATCCACAGTTTAAGTAAGGCTTTTCTTCAAGCCATGAACTTAATGACAAAAGCAGATGTGTCACTGGGTACGTGTACTGACACATAGTCCCCCCACTCCTTCAAATTAACTGAAAACACAGGCATTCAAATCACTTGGAAGAACATCACTCCAATGAAGTATTTTCATAGGAGAACCAAGTCATACAAACGCACATGCAGTTGGGACAGTTAAGGAGCCTTTTTTCTGTTCCATGCAGATACTGAAACACTGATCAAGTGGATCAACAGAAATAAATCTTATATTCACAAGAAACTTCTCCATATACGCCTTTGTGGAAGAAGCAGCAATTATATTTTACTGTGAGTACAAATGTACAAACTCTTAGAATTTCAACCAGCTTGCAAAACCTAAGAACAAGATTTTTCTGTTTGCAAAATAACTTGTATTTGAGACTATGCCAAGAAATCCACTGCATTCTCTTCCGCTATATACTGCTCCCCCTCCACATGCATACATGCTTAATTTTTACATGCCTCCCCCTCACACATACTTTTTTCCCATCTTTTGCCACTCCCCACGTTCTCACTTGAGCAGAACCTGAAATTAATTATTTGTTTCCAAGTATTTTTAACACCCTATGTTCCTTTAGGCTGAAAGTTGTGCAAACAGTATCGCAGCTATGACCACGACTAGATCTAATAACAACAAAAGTATTCTTCTACTATATGCAGTAATATAGTTTGGCTGGGAAGAGAGAAGAAACCTACCTCTTCAGCGATATTCTGGGGCCACACTACATAATTATCAAACATTTCTCTAGCAGAAAAATAAGCTGAGTGGATGAAAAGTTTACAGGGAGTTGCATAATTACACCCTATTTGTAGTGGCAGCTACAGGAGTTGGCTAGGTAAGAAAAAAAATTATACCAAATTTATTTTAGCATCTTTGGCCAAGGAAATAATGTGATTTTTACTTAAGGTTTGTTTCACGCTAAACAAACATGGATAATTAAAGATGAGCTGTGATCTCTTTTCATACACACTTCCTGACATCACTAAGGTCTCGGAGCCAGCAGATTTAGCCACTATGCAGCTTCAGCAGCACCAATGACAAAGTGCAAGACTAACGAATCTTTATAATCCCCTTACAAGAGTAATGTGAAAAGAGCTATGAGAAAAGAAGGACGCAGAAAATTCAACTACACACGACGATAATGCGCTTGCTATCAGCAACAGCTGGTTGCCACTTTTGAGCACTTCCAGGATAAACATGAATTTCCCCTCAGACCTTTGACCCGCGCATGTGCTGCTGAGCAAACAACCTCGGGCATTACAGGGGTGAGACGTTCCCAACATATTTGCAATCTTGTTTTGCTTTGTTCTTAAAAGATGTATTTTATAGACCTGCTTTTGAGGAGGGTAACAATGCCAGCTGAAACAGGCAGAAGCTAAGCACGTTTAGCTCCATTTGAAAAACCGTCTGCCATCTTCACCGAAAAGGAAACAACACTCAGCCTCTCTAAGAAAGTCTGCCATTCCTATGGACACTATCTATCAGCAAAGTAAACAACAATGCTGATCATGCCTATTTGCTGTTCCTTGTTTCTTAAAAGATCTCCAAACTCCTTGAAAGTAGAAAACAAATGCAAAGGATACAGCTGAAATATAACCTAGAAGCTTGCTAGCTGACAGTGAAATCCAGTGCAGGATCCGTACATGTTACCTTGGAGGGACTCAGGTACATTTTTATGCTGCAGGTGGCATCTAGACAGGGAGCATCCCACGAACCCCCTTGCTTTTGTTCTTTATCCTGCAGACCTTCTCCCTTCCAAACAGAGTCAAAACATCCTCACACACATTAGTACAACTGCTTAAAGGAAATCAATATTAGGAAATTACATATTTTTAGATGCAGTTCTGTAAGAGGAAACAAGAAAAACAGCCAACACTCCAACAGAGCCAAAAACAGTCAGTCCATACTAGCAAATGCTCTGAAAATCACAATGCAAGAACCAGTACTTTTTGCCTTCTGCTATCATTTTGATACAAAAATCTAATCTCAGGCACTCCACAGCAGAATACACCTGGCCTGCTCTTTAAACTAAACCAACCTAACTGCAATTCTCTTTTCCAAAGCAACAGTTATGGAATTCTCAAAATAGTCTTAGAAAATGTGATAGTTGTGATACCTTAAACCCAAGGGAAGTGCTTTTTACCAAGAATACAATACATTTTAT
Source organism: Astur gentilis (assembly GCF_929443795.1). NCBI lineage: Eukaryota > Metazoa > Chordata > Aves > Accipitriformes > Accipitridae > Astur > Astur gentilis. Next base: position 31,847,332 of record NC_064880.1, read on the forward strand.
GCTAAAGTTGCAAAAGGAGCTTTATTAATGTATGATGGGGTTAGTTTATTTTTAATATACTGAATAATTCCCTTAAAAAGTGAAGTGAGACTTTTTTTCCATATTCACATTCGCTTTTCTAGGCTATATTCTTCTGCCATTACTTACAAAGCAGCAACTTGCTTATATATATCTCAATCAACAATATCCAATGCTAATAAATTAGTTATCCAATGTTTTCCAGACCATTCTGTATACTTCCTTCTTCAAATATTTCTGTGCCTCTTACTGTACTTACCCTTGCCAAATACCACTATGAGGTGTTAATTTTCCAGCTAACGTTTCACAGTACAGACCACCATCTGCTCATTCAGTAATATGGATTTTTGCTTACTTGTTTTTAAACAGCCATTTGCCTGATAACCTAATCTCAGTCTTGTCCTTTCTACATAATATTCCCCAAAATGTCGCATTTTTACAGTTATGGCTAGAATGACTCATCCAGCCCCAAGCTGGTTCTGAAACATTTAAACAACAACTTATTTTAAACAGCAGTTCTGAAATTAATGAGGGATCTCCTATGAGAACTTACCAGGTTGCATTCCTTACAAAACTGACAGTTACCCTGGCACACACAGAAAGGGTTTTCAGTAGAGTTTAACAGAGGAGAAAAGAATGGCCCATGCTGACTGATGAACAATTTACTGCTGCAACGTGCCAGGCAACCCAATATACTAATTCGGGAAATGTTCTGGTTTATTTTGTGGAGAATCCAGACAGCAACAAATTAGATCAGTAAACCATTCTTCTCTGCTTGTTATCCTTTAAGAAAAAAACATTTATGAGAAGCCAACCTACCTGTCCTGCTTTCTTCATTATTTACAAATTAACATAAGCAGCATTAGTAACATGTAACACACAGAAAATTGCACTCATCTTAGCAAGCACCATAACAGTGATTTTGTGCTCCTCTTCACTCCTGTTTTACAGTTAAAGAAATAATATGACTATAAATTATGTTGAGATTTTTGGATGAAAGAGCCTACAAAACTGCAGAATATTTATTAAAAGGCAGTTCGCGGAAACTTAAATAAAAATTGTTTAAATAAAAACACTTAATTTGACAGTTATACTACAAAGATCTACGTTTGTCTTGTACAGTTACAGATCGGATCTGTTAAATAGTCCCGGTGCAGACTGACAGGGTTAGCCAGTACTTCTGAAGAAGAGACAACACAGACTATTTATTATTTCCTGCCACAGTACAAGACATTTTTCTACTAGATCATAAAAAAAAGGGGATTAATTAGTACCCTCTACACAGGTGAATGGTATTTTTAACAGTAGAAAATGCAGTACATGAAACTTCACATCTGGATGAAGACAGATCCATACCTGATGGCAGGGCTGCCTGATGGTTTATTCTTTAAGTATATGCCAGCTATTCTTTAAGTATATTTCACCATCAGGGTAGCCAGCACAAAACTGATACAGAAATTGTAGCATATCTTCTGATAATAATTCTGACACAGCTGCACCTCGATGCCCAATACTACCAGTATATCTCATCTCTCCGTGCACATCTGTTTGAAAGCTCTTTGCTGCTCTCAAGACCTCAGAGAATTTGGAAAATGAAAACAGAAACCAAAGGAAAACTATGTCCTCAAATACAAATGCTAAATTTTAAGATTCCAGCTCATAGATAATGTGACGGTCTGGTGCTCCCTTTAATGTCCCTGTTGCAGAAGAACTCCTGGCACATCTGTTCCAAATCCTGCTGCTTTGGAACAGAGCAGCACACAGAAAGCAGGCCTTGTGTTGTGCACGCCACGTACTTCAGATACTTGAATGGTTCACCCTACGCCCCGGCAACTTGGTCAATATTCTCTCTGTCTCCCTCGCTTTCCACCCTTCTGTAGCTGATGGGGTCACATTTTAAGTCTAAACAGCACCATAAATTTTCTTGTGCCAGTCAGTCTGTAATGAAGCAAGGAGCTTCAAGTAGCTCTCTGCCAGCTGAAGCTTTCAGGATGCCAGCACCACAGCGAGCCTTGATTCTTTGCTCAGCTCCAGCCTGCAGAGCACGCACACAGCACGCACACCCCAGTCAGCACCCCAGCACCCCACCTCTCATTGCATGAAGGGAACTGCAGAAAAAAATGCTCCTCCAGCTCACTCCCACCTCAGGTTTTAGATGACAAGTGTTCATGCTCTTCAAACACATTTTCGCTCACCCAACTTACAACTACATTTCTCAAACTGAACTATACATCAGACTAAGAGGGTACAGGATTACTTGCCCCCCCCCCCCCCCCCCCCCCCAATATTTAGAGCAAACACTGTTAAGGACTACAGCCCCTTTTCGCAACGGAATACTTCATGGACGGTTTCATTGAAGGCTTTATGTCAGACATGCACACAGACACATCTATTTGCCCATCTGCATGTGTCTACATCAGCTTAGTTTGAAAAGCAGGAGAATCATTGCTGGTCTTTCCAACCGTGAGCCCTCCCCCCAACACTTTTCTGCCCAGCCTTCGGGCATCATTAAGCAGAGTTGTCAGGACCCACAGCCCCTGCTCAAGAACACAACAACTTGTCAAGGAGAATACTTTTCCTTTGTCCTTAACTCATATTTTGTGCAGTTCATTAGTTTTCATTCACATCAGTAAAGAGAAAAGCCGTTTCCTCCTTCCCGAGATCAAGGTCTGTCCTTGCCTGCATTGTGTGTTATTTTGTTCCCGTTACACTATTTTAACCTTGCTAGTTTTAGAGGACGCAAGATTAAGTTTTTGATCTGCTTCTGAGACGTGTCTAATACTTTGGCCGCAAGAGAGCTCGCTGGGCTAGCATATGCTATGTTCATCAAGGTTGATTTATATCCTAATACTATTTAATGAGAACTACCTGGTATAAATTCCATCCTTCTAGAAAGGGATGAGCACAACAGACTTGGACCAGAGGAACTTAAAGCAATTTTGGTTAATTGAGCCATCACTTCTATTTTAATGCTCTTGGAACAGCTTGGCAGGTCTGTGTTTTACGCACAGTAACAGCTTACAGAACACCCTTCTCTTTCCAAACACATAGCCTGAAGAGAGAGGAATTTGTGCCACCACGAATTTCCATTCACATCTATTGAGACGTTTAAAAATAAGAAAGCATAAGTCAAAATGCTTCTAAACCTGTCATCACCTCTACCCTGTAAATGTTATGGTCTAGCAACCCCACCAAAGACATGGTACCTCTCACATTAGAAACTGACTCGTAGATCAGGCTCAACATAGGTTAAAAAAAAAAAAAAAAAAAAAGCTACAAAACCAAGGAGCTGTATCAAGTACAAGCATCTTCCAGCAAGAGCATAACAATTTTATGAGCTGTAATTGAAGCTGATAGCCTAGGCTGTTTCTCAAAGCTGGAGTCTGCACATAAGGCCATTCATCAGCACTGCTGACAAAAGGCATATGCTACAGTCCTTACTCACAGAAGGCTCCCACTAGCACAGCAATGAATTTTGTTAATTCTTAATAACACCAGTATAAGAAAAATGACACATCTACCGCAGGGTTACTTAAGATTCTTACACACTTACAGGTGACCATAGAAAAAAACACTATCTGAAAAGTATCTGACCTCTTGAAAAGCAAGTTTCTCAAGGGGATGGAGGACTGGGATAAGAGGTTCGCCACTTACCATGTGGGAAGGCTAGCTTTACACTACGAACATCTGTCACACCAGTTAACACTGCAGTGGACCCGTGAACTCACACCGCTAACGGCAAAGGACTGTACCGCAGCACATCTTTCCTGACACAGCCTTTTTAGAGCCACCTGGACTAAACTGTCCTAGCAGAAGCACATTTTTGCTGTATGACCTGTGACTTCACCAGTGCCTTGCAGGGACTGCTCTTTTTCTACACTGACGGATGTGGTTACACTACTGCAACTTCCTAGTGTGTATCAGTTCAATGCTCCCTTGCATCCTTCCAGCCTTAGTAGAGTTCTGCAGGATTAAGAGCACAATTCTTTCCTGTTCCTTTGAGGAAAACAACAACAACAAAAAAATCCAAAAATATAGATGTTAACCTCTTCTTTTCCACCTGCAAGAATGGGAGTCAGATAGTGCAAATTATGTGGCAGAGTTTCCAAACTTTTGTACACCTGACCTGTAAACGTGTCAGCTGTGTCTCTGCCACAGATATCCCACAGCACAACTCAAACTTGGCACCGGGAAAAAGCTTGCCTTCTGCAGTTTGACTCCACCTATAGCAATTCCCCATTCTTCCCCTTTATGCAATGTAAAGTTATCTTCTCACTTCTTTCACCCATTATATCAGTACGATGGATCTTCTTTTTAAAAAATCTTTCCCCTACCCCTACAGGGAAACTCTTAAACTACTCCTCCCTCCTCCTTCCCAATTTCATTTGATCCTGACCTTTGCCACAGGACACCTATCTCGAACATAGACAAACTCCTCTACTATCGCAAATTAAGGAAGTAATCAAGCATGCTAAGCAGGTTATCCAAGAATAGCTTGCATAGACAAAACCAGAGAGACACTCGAGAGAAAAAAAAATGCTAAATGTAATGAGACAGTAAGGACACAGTCGTCTTTTTTTTTAAAAAAAAAAAAGGAAAATTAATAATAAATCTTTTTTTTTAAATTGACAGAAGCACTGAAGAACAGCACTATTAAAGCATTTAAATCCTGAAGATGTAAATATGCACTGTTATTAATTCATTCCACCTGAAGCTTGAATTACACACCACCACCTCTGAAAGCAGAAATTGTCATTTTCCACTGCAGACTGGCATAATCCAGTTCTTTTGTTGATGGAGCAAAGTGTCTATGAGCACAAGCCCTCAGGCAACACAGAGGTACTGCCTAAATGCCACTGAGGATGCACTGCAGCAGTAAAGCAATGTCAGCAGCCCTGCTGACCTAAGGCAACTTTGTTATGCATCCATATAACAGCTCACCGTAGAGATATGCAGTATCATCAAAACCTATCACAAGTAAAAATTTCAGTAAGATACTGCAATTTTTAGGACTTTATGGCTGCTAATGGTCAGTGCAGCCTTGACACAAAGTGCCTATCCACAGATTTCAGCCACACAGCTTTTCAGCTGATGAGATCACTTCTAATGTTGCTTACTACAATCTCATCCTTTTTTGCCTTAATCAGTAAGAAGCCTACCTGAATTCAGCTCCATACTTCTACTGAAAATAATATCAGAATTACTTTCAAGTAAAGTTATACACAAATTTAGATATTCTTGGGGCTTGTGTTCTAATTCAAGATATTTGCTTAAATCATGGTGAATTACAAACAAAAAGGACTGGAAAGACCTGCTGGACATCTTACATGGAGTATACACATACATACCATTTTTTTATACATATAAAACTACACATGCGATTACACTCACTATATATATAGTAACTAATAATAATATATTTATTATAATAGTGACTATTTATAATATATATAGCTAATATATATACATAGCGAGTATAGTCCCCATTTATAGAGGCTAGATACACTCGCATTCTCCATCACAGGACTACTTAAACTTTAACCACATTACTCCTACAGCTTCGCTGTCCCTGAGTCTCAGGCCCTTCCAAGCTACAAACCTTCTTCCAGTTTGCAGACAAAACGCACTGCTGTTGTGCCACCACCCCCTCGCAGAAGTAGAACTCCCTCATTTTCATCATCTTGACAGATTAAAAACAGAACAATCTTATATGGGGCAACAAGCTCAGCTCTCTTTGGAGCTCCGTTAGCCTTTTCTGCTACCTGATTCACTGTGCTTGACAGTGAACCAGAACTGTACACAGAAATCCAGGCAGGCTGCCCTTGGTACCTCCAACGTTAATGCTCCCCTGATGCCCATTAAGATTGCATTCGGCTGTCTTTCACACCCACATGCCATTAGCAGTCCACTTTCAGTCACCGTGAATTAATAAAGTTTTTCTTCTCTCCAACTGACAAACTTTCCACCTTTTCTCACCTGAAAATATTCACAAAGAAAAACAAAATCCTGTTACTAGTCCATAGCCTTATACTCAGTTAGAGTCAAGGCAATTGAACAGTCATTTACCCATACTGTTGGCAGTTAAGTAATTCCTCATTGGCAAACGTGGCATTAGTAGCTAACACTAATAAATGAAAGGATTGCACTTTGAAGCTTATATGCAATCCACAGTATCCTGTGACCAAGAAAAAAGGTGATCAAAAAGCAAGTACCATTTTTAATCAAAGGCTATTTCAGCTGTACTTTTATTTGTCACGCTTCCTAGACATTCTCCACCCTCATCTTTACAGAGGATTCTCATAATGCTTAATACTGAATTATCTGGTATGAGGAAGAGGGAACTGTTTCACTTAAGGACCACTTAAGTGAGGCAAGAGAAAAACTACACACCATTTAGTTTGTTTTACCAAGCTTTGCTCCAAGCCACAGACTAAACCAGCCCTTGAATAGAATTCATGTATTTCACCTTCTCTCATTTGCTTGTTTTTCCAAGGATTGACTGACTGATCCCGCACGTCTGTTACAACCGGTTTCTAATTTTGTAAAATTGGAGGGGCAGGGGGTGCTCAGGTTGGCAATTTTTTTTGGAATGGAATTCCCTGCCAGATAAGAACCCAAGCGTCACTTTCAATTAAGTTTCAACGATGAAATGGAGTTTGTGTATTTTTGGCAACTACTTAACAGTGTTCGCACTCAAACTGTAACTGAGCTTTGAACTTAGCATCCATGCGAGAAGAAGGGGTAAAATAAAGACTTCTACCTGACTAAGAAATAGCTGCACATAAAACCACTTTTACAGTAGAAGCAAGACACAGGCCAAAACGCAGTTGGGAATGCAGAGGTATTGCACCCCTGAGAACAAGCTACTAAAATTCCTGCTGTTACAGATAATGGGCAGCATACAAGCATTAGACATACTTGTTTCTCAGTAGGAGACCTCAGTATGACCTCCATTCCCATAATTTTCGACCACCACCCAGTATCTGGACAGCAGACACCGTTTGCTCCACCTGTAAAGTCAAGCTATTTAGAAACTGCACATGGTTTCCGTGGAACAGGCCACACAAATTATGCAGTATTAGTTTAAGGTTGCTCATTTTTATCTGCTATAAATATGCACCCTAACATAAGAGGCTTCACTTCAAGTTTCCCCACCGAAACTCCCACCTATTTCATGAGACACAACTTACACAAAGCGAGCTAAACATACCTCTGTCCCTATGAAAGACAGCTACAGTTCAGCATGTTTAATGCCTTATTCTCTTACAGCCACACATTACTACTCCTACAGACTGAAAAACGATGCTCAAAGTGACTGTAACATGCCTGTATGATGTAAAAGGTTTCGTTCCAAGAGTACTACCCAGCAGCTACCCAGGGTAGCACTCAAATTCTTTATGCTAGAACTATGAATAGATTTTAAAAATGGCCAAGATATCTCATACTCAGCAGTGCACATCACCATAAAACACAGTTTCTCTAGTCTGGTTTTGTCTCTATTAGAGACCCTTGATCCTGATGAAAGCCTGGATTCAGAAAACCACGTCAAGGCAGATAGCATCTGGCTCAGCTCTGTCCCCAGATTTGGATTGCCTGAGGAAGCACTGACTATACATACAATACAGAACTTTCATGCTAGTAATCTCTGAAGCATTTCAGCCAAACGCTACAGACTAGCTCGAATACTGTGACCGCTCTGTGTTTCTACTGACTTCTCAGTAATTGGCTTTCTATCTCTGCATATTCTGACACACTCATTCTACCAGTACTGACAACAGAATGGGAAACCAACAAGCTTCAGGTGCTGCTTTCTTAGCAGAACTAAAATGAGACCAACGCAAGAGTAATCCTGTCAAGAATTAAGATAAAGGCCTCTGAAAAGGCACGCAAAGATTTGCATTTCATTCTTCAGGATACCATAGCTCATCTTGTCTACTAGGTGGAAGATGGAAAGCGGGTATTTGTGATTTATAGTCTTCTACACGCTGCAATTTTTATGAAATCACAAAGACCGCAAGCGTGAGAAAAACAGGCCCACGGGACTTTTAGGTTTACCAGCTAACTTTACGAAGGATATGATTTCTTCCCAGCTTTCTTATCCCATTAACTCTATATGGATTATGGGCTTGTCGTCCCTTGAATTAAAACTAAATGTTTAGGAAAGGAACGTTTACTTAATAACAATACCTTATACAAGACACGCTCCATCCAGTACTGCTGGATAGGGTGGGGCCAGGCCCTGCTCCGATGCGGTCACGAAGAGGCAAGAGTCCTGAAGATGTGCGGCGGAGCCTTGCTTGGCTTTCTGAATCTCCCAAAAGTTCCTAGCTTTCACCCATATGCCGCCGACATGGATTTATTTTTCCCGACTTCCTTGTACCACCTCCCACCCGCACTCCCGGGCAGGTTCCGGCTTGAAGAGCAGCCCCTGCATTGCCCGAGGCCCGAGGCGCAGGGAGAACAAACCCGAGGGCCCGGACAAGCACGGGTAGCCCCGGGAGCCCGCCGCGGGCTCCAGCCGCCCGGCGCCCCGCTCCGCCCGGGCCCCGCGGGCACAGCCGCCGCGGGACGCCGCCGGCCGGGCCCGCGCAGGAGACCGCTGCCGCGGCTGAGGCGGGAAGGCTTCCCGGCGGGGGCTGTTGCTCGCTTCCCCCCCTTGCTCGCCCCGGCTCCCCGCAGGCCACCGGGGAGGGCGGGGCGGCACCTCGCTCCCCGGCACGTCGCCGCCGCTCCGCCCGGGCGCACGCCGCCTCGGGGCGGCCTGGCGGTGCCGCGGCAGGTGCCGCCCCGGCCCTCCGGGCCCCCCTCCCTCCCTCCCTCCCTCGGCTCCCTCTCGGCGGGGCGCCCCGCCGCCCGGCCCCGCTCCCCGCCGCCAGCGGGCGACCGGCCACCGGGGGTGGGGGGGGGGTGGGGGTGGGGGGGGCTGGCGGCCCCGGCCCGGCGCCAGGGGAAGTTTCCCGGCAGTGGAAGGGAGGAGGGTCCCCGCGGGGCGGCCCGGGACGGGGCCAGGCGGAGCGCGGGAACACTTACAGCCGTTTCTCCTGCGGCTGCAGCTGCCGGTGCATGGCGAGGGAGAAGCCGAAGAGGCTGCCTGGCTCCCCGCGCCGGCTGATCACGTCGTCCGTGTCCAGGTTGAAGGCGCCGGCCTGCCCCAGCAGGAGGGGCAGGTAGAAGAGGCGCGCGGCCGCCATCTGCTCTCGCCGGCCACGGGAACCTGCTGCCCAGCGCCGCCGCTCCCCGCGCTGAGGGCGCCCGTTGTGCCCCGCCGGCTCCGCGCGCCGCCACGGGCCCGCCCCGCCCCGCCCTCCCCGCCCTCCGCCGCCGCGGGCTGCCCGGCCCCCCCCCCCCCCACCCCCCCCACCCCCGAGCGGCGGCCCCCCGCCGAGGAGCCCCGCGCCCCCGCCGCCGTGGGGCACAAGACGTCCCCGGGGCCGGGCAGCCTGGGGGGGGGGGGGGGGGGGGGGCCGCCCCGCCCGCGGGTGCTCGGCCGCCTGCCGAGGCCCGCGGGGACACGCCGCCTGCCGCGCCCCCGGCCGCTCACAACCGAAAATAAAGCCGTGCCGGGGAGCGCGGTGAGAGCCGACGGGTCCGGGCGATGCTCGGCGGCACGTCCGAGTCCCGAACACGCGCGTAAGACCTTGCTGAAAAGCTGTAAGGTCGGCACGGAGCGAAGGACAGCGTGACCCCACTATATTGGTGCTCCCCGTGTTCGGCCTTCGCTCCCCAAACGCCACACCCGGGGGCAGTATCAGTGCCTATGCACCTCTGTCTCCCAGACTTCAGACAGCGCACGAGGAGAGAGGCTCAAGACTACATGAGCCTCCTCCAGCATCTCCTGTCTCTGAATAGATCTGAGAATTTCTTACCCCTACCTTTTAATTGTTTGAAAACAACACGTGGGTTTGGATCCCAGATCATTTTATCTCATGCTTTCACCTGTAACTCCAGAAGGGTATTTGCAAGCACGCGCTTCATCCACCCGAGAGAGAGGTTTGGGTCCAACAGAGTCTTTGTTTAGTGCTCTGGTTTAGGGAAGCGGATGCAAGGTTTTAAAACCTCACAAGCGCCGAGCAGCGGGACAATACCCTGTTCTTCTTTTCTACCGATATCCAGGATAGGAAGAGAGAAGCTCCTCTTCTCACACAAGAGATTCCAGAGAAAGTGAGAAAAAGAGCAATCAAGACAGAGCACTCAAATATGTCAATACTCCTTCTGGAACAATACTCTGCTCCCATGGAGTTAATCCAGGCTACTTTTTCCAGAGTAATTATTCTAGGATAACTCCACGTACAGACAAGCCTTTGGCGCAAGTCCAAAACACCCTTGATCAAAAGAGAGGAGAAAACGCACCAGAAATGTGCATCTAATGTGGAAACAAAACATTTTGTTAAATTAGACTCCCAGATATTTATTGCTAATAGATTTCCCTGCTTGCTCTTCATGCCCAACTCATTCAAAGTCTTAATCCAGTGTTCAATCACTTCGCAGTCACTGCCACAGCAGAAAACTGTACTGGCATAAACACCGCCCTATGGTTTCACTAAAGGACCCATAAGGGGAAAGGGTCTCAGACTAATTACAAGTAGGCTTACTACAATCCACGTATTTCACAGTAATTAGTAAAGATTTGAAAACAAGTCTTTTAAAATAGCGTTGAGGTCTGTACCAAAGTCTTAGCAGTTTTCCCTCCGGGACCATTTCAACTTGCATGCTTACAATACTCTTATAGTAACTATAGTTACTTTTTAAGTAATGCTTGTACTCGACTTGTGTAGGGAGTCACAGAAATACTTTCATCCCGAGCCATCTGAATGATACTGACACACTAGGTTCTTCTGACTTCGCCCTCTCCCTCCCTCCCCCTAACCAGTGCTGCCTGGGCATGTTGTACCTGTTTGTTGTTACCCACAGAGGTTGCTGAGGGGAGACAGTTTTCTCATCTCCAGATGCAGTAACGAGCATTCCAAGACATAGTTCTATTAAAACCTGTCTCGAGTGACCACAGTAGGAACAACAAAAATAGACCATATACAGGGTGGAGCAGAACTGCACACAAACAACGTAGGGTTACCTTGGATAGTCTCTCATAATTTTGTACTATTTTCATTTGCTCTAGATGAGGAGAGGCAAAAAAAGCTTTTTAAAAAAATGTCAGTTTCCTTCCTTTGCTCTTCCTCCAAAACAAACACGCGGTGGGTTATAGATAACTAACACATACTTCAGGAATTCCTCTTTTGTACCATCCCTGTATCAAGGGGGACCAAGATTAGGTATGATGACCAATTAAACGTGAGCACTCTGCTGCACATAATACTGGACTGATTCTAAGAAAGGCAATGGCCAGATCAAGGGTGTCTCTCTTTTTTGTAACAAATGCTCTGCTATTGCCAAATTTTCAAGCTGTCTGCTTATTAACGGTGTGTTGATACTCGGCCAAAGGGCTACAAGGTGTTTGCCTGCTGTGTCTACATATTGAGCAAGCCTTACTGCCAGCAGTACTTTCCTCCTCCATACAACCGTGTAGTTAATTACAAAGGAAAAAAAATAATTTCTAGAAAATAGAAGAGGTGGGATGGAAAAGCTAGAGCTTGGCAAGACCTTTTAGGCTTTCACTAGAAGGAAGGCAAGACACAATGCTTTACATTTCTGAACTTTTATATTAACAAAACACACTACGCAAAGAAATACACAACTTGTGGATACTCAGATGTGCATCTTTAATGCAGCATAACAAATGGTCCTGAAAAGCCAAAATACGTAAACATCCCCTTCCCATTTCATAAAAAAAAAAAAAAAGGGGGGGGGGGGGGGGCTTGATTTTATAATTGATGTAATTCCAGATGAAAAAAAATACAAGCCAAAAAGGTTTGTTCACTGTGCAAGGTCTAAAGCTATAAGTTTTTTTCAACTTAGAAACATAACCTAGTTTTAAGTGTTAGTAGCCTGGATCAACCTTCTGGATGGTTTCTCCTAAATACAATGCACACATCATTTTTAGAACCGCATGTTCTCCAAGTTGTTTACATTTATTGAACAGCTGCATCTCAACAGCTACAATAAGCAGTTGAATTCCTATGTAGCCAGGCTATCAGACTATTTTTGCCAGTATATCCTCTATGGCTGTTCTTGGTTCTCGATTAACAATGACAATAGGACTAGCAAACAGCAGCACAGGGGATAAAGGTGCTTACAGTGGTAAGGGAGACAAACTCCTCAACACCATGTGAGCAAAATGTTTTGCTCTGAGCAGTCTAGAAACCAGAGCATTAAAATAGATATATTTACACACTTGGTATTCTGAATTATGCAGAACTGACACTCATCATATAAATATCATATATAACAATGAAGAATATCTCAATCTCAAGATGCAGCTTTTTACTTGTTGCTATATTTAAATCAGATTAACTACAGTGCCAGATGAAGATGTCAGTGTGTTCTTATAACTTTTATTTTTCTCTTTGATGTCTAAAACAACTACAGACATAATTCTGCCATTCTTTACTGGCTTGCAAAGTAAAAATACTTTACCTCTGTAGACAAATTGCTTAGAATTTGACATATTCCATGTTTAAAGTCTTTAAGTCTGAGTTTGGAACATTTAGTGTCAGGGCTTTAACTTAATGTTTCTATATAATATACAAAGTATTACACAAATAAAAATAAGATTTGAAAGAAATATTTCCGCCCAGACTCAGAATTTTGGCAAACACTGTGACCAGTGTTATATAGCAGTTCTTTAAGTCTTTTACATAGAGAGAATATTTTTCCACCCAAGCTGTCAGGTACATTCCTTAAGTAGTTTCAGAATGACCAGCCTGAACTGTTTGGAGAGTAAACATCTTTGTAAACATACTTGAAGGTACTTTATGAGCGTAGCTAGGCAGAGATCAGAGAAATGCTGGTAACAAATGGGAACTAAACACCATAGTTTGGATTGCTATGGAAGGAATTAAGGATGTTCCTTCAAAATTACTGATAACTAAGGCATAAAACGGCAGCCATTTTGAACGTAGGCCTGTATTCTAATTCACTAGTTACATACACCACTATATAAGATCTCCCCCCTAGTAAGGGCAGCCTAAGCTTGAACATCACTATACACATCATAGGCCCCTTTGCAGCCCCATTTTGTGGCGCTCTCAGCCAGACATGCATATCCCCAAATCTCTTGCATCACCACAGGTGAAACTTGTAGTACTGCCTGCGTCCCAGGCTACCTATACCACGCATACTCCTTGATCTACAACACTGTCCTGCATGTAAAACCTTGCTTGTTTTATACCATTGTTCACCAGGGCAGAGACATAACCTGATACCAGATGCAAACTTTTGGGCAATTCTAGCCAGCTCTCCCTCAATGTCCGTCTGTATGTGCACCTTCCAGCCAATTTGGGCCAAAACAGCCAACCATTGCTCATAGGCTAGCAGAGGACATTAAAAAAGTAAGCAAGGTATTTCTTGAGTAGGTGCTGGCAGAGAGCCAGGGAGGCAAAGAGAAGGCTTACAAGCAAGATATTCACAGGATCTCCCTGGAGATTCTCCCTAGGAACTCAGGAAGCAAGATGAACCTTCACGGGACATACTTCAACTCTATCAAGAGCCAAAAATAATTCATTGTTTAGGACAGTACACTTTTGTTCTCCTAGCTCACACAGACTCTGACTAAAGAATCTTTGGCCATCACCCAAAGCACAACTCCACACAACCTTGATAGCGCTTACCTCCAAGAGCGGCACTGGGTGCTGGACACACAGGACGTGGCCCTGGGACGGAGTCTGAAGAGCACAAGACCGGGAATTAGTCACTTGAAGAATCTGGTCTCTAGGTCACTACCTAGCTTACTGGAGCAGTACAGCATAGCTGAGACCCCCAGCTCGCCGTGGAAGCAGCTGCCTGGTCATTACTACAGTTGTTACACCTGCTCCCCCCATCGTGTCCTGGATCAGACCCAGCTGTGAGGGCAGCCAGCCGGCTGTTTGGCTTCCATGGAGGAGGTAAAGCCCACTCAGTTTGCACAGAGGTTTCCAGTGATTGACAAGAACGGTGCAAAGAAATCTGACCTTTTTAAAAAAAAAAACAAAACCAGATTTAAGTTTTTTGATAGTCACTATCTATAACAATTTTACGACTTTGGTACTACAGCCACCGCCTTCACACGTGCCAAACAAACCATGTCTGCCACTAATTCAACAGGACCTGTGTTCAAGACACGTTTAAACACGGCTTTCAGACCACTGCCAACAAAGCCGAGGATGCTTCTCTGGTTAAGGCCTAAAGCCAGTAGCCTCAGAAAGATGCTTCCTCTACTTTCTTTACCTCTTCTTTGCTAATGGAAGTTTTTTCTCTTTTCTTTTTTAAATAAAAATAAATTTAACAAATGCGTTCACTTTTCTCTTTAGACTAACGTCCTGATTTCTGAAGTACAAATTGGACAAGGTAGAACCTGAGCACCTCAGTCATCTTCTTTACTTCATTTGGATCACCATTTTAAAATATTTCTTTTCTGGACAATCTATAGTTTTAATTAATCTTAGTCCTTTAAATCAATCCATAATGAACAAATCCAATCTTTTGTTAAAATAAGTCTCACTCGCTAATGTGCTTACTAACAATGATGAAAGTGTTAATTATGCAAAGGCTGTAAAAAAAAGGTAAATAAAGTCTGTAAAGGCCCAGTCCACTCAGGATTTGAGTTACTGTCTGAATGAAAATCAGATTGTTCTCTCCCTGCTTTGCCTGGATGTGAAGAGCAGTTATGTGGACACTGAGGACACTCTGTAGTTCTCGTAAGCTCCTTACTGAGCAATGCAACCTTTAGTTTCTAGAGCCTCATGAGTTATTATACAGAAACAGAAGAGTCTTCTACCTTCGTGCCTATCTACCTGTACTGTTATTTTACATGCAAAAACTATCAGATACTTTCACTCTCATTTAGTCCAACAAAGTAAGAAATTAAGAAAATCAACAAATTAAGAAAGTCTGTTATCCAAGGAAGAATTTTTAAAAATACCGCTTCTTTATCCAACCACTAACCATTTGCATCCACCAAAGGAAGATGACTGAGGATTGTCTACATATGCAGTATTTTCCAGTTAACTGCTTCTCTTTAATTATTAAACAACTACATTAAGCTTAACAGGAAGATATATTTTTTTTCCAGAATAAGACTGCTCACACATGAGTTAATCAGGAACAATTTAATGTTTAAACAAGCAGTAAAGAAGTATTCATACCAAAAAAAAAAAAAACTAGTTTCTCTGAAATTCCAGTTTTATTCAATGAAAAGATTCATTGCATGATGCTGCCATGACCAGGCAGGCTTAGTGAGTGAATTGCAAATCTAATCAGTTTGGCAAAGGGTTTTATGGAAGCTGTTGTGTTGGCTTCGCTGACTTCAAGTGATTTGTTCTTTTGTTCATTTGTTGCAAACAACTAAAATCTGGGGCAAGGAAGGAAAGGTCACTCATTAATTATGAAAGTGCAAATTTTTATATTGTATTGGAAAGGTTTCAAATGCAGTTTTTATATTCATTGTGTATTCAGTTTTCTTACTATTTTTTCCCCATCTTTCCATATACCTAAATTTCAAGTGCCCTCCCTAGGAAAAGGCAAAATGACTTGTAGGCAACCAAGATTTAAGGCATCGAGTTTTAAATAATTATTCCAATAACATCATAAATTGGTAAAGGATTTATGGCACACATTTCCACATTTCTATACACTGTAACTACTCTAATGTTTATTTTCAGACCATGACCGACTTGGTCATTCTCTCCAGATTAATTCTGACAGGAGAAATTTTCTTTCTGAGTTCTAAAAATCAGGTTTTGAAATTTTGTATAGTATTCACATTTAAATAAGCCCAGTCTTATTTTATGTGATGAGGAACTATTCTAAAATACACATTATAACAACTATGTATGTTTTCTTCAACTGCAATTAACAGTCCTTTTGCGGGTGTCCTGGGAGTTCTCTGCTTTGTTTATTTACTTGTCTCTCACTCCAGCAGTCTCAACGAGAACACCCCAAACCTATCCAAGCTCATTCCATACATCTGGGAATATGAACAATTGAGGAAGGTAAGATGATACAGTCAGGGAGAGGTGTTCTCAGTTTTCACTAGTGCTGTACCTTTCCTATCATTTCTTGCATGGCACACATATATTGCTTTCTTTTACTTGTGGGTGTGTGTTTTTAGTACATACCAGACAAATAGTATGTTTACCAGCATACAAGCAAGTAAACTTCTGTGAATTTCTGACCACACTGAGTGAAATGCATGCATTTGTTCCTATTACTCAACTTTTTCTAAAGTCAATCAGCATCTCCAAGGATCAAGGTCCACTTTTAAGCAATTCAGCAACCTAACTGGCAGTTAGATCAAGGCATGATTATTTGCTTCTTGAGCGCAAATAAAGGTACACTGACCCATTTTACTGTCGATCTGTTCTTAACATTAATCAAATAAAATGCAGTTATTCTACAGTAATGATGTGTTTTCCATGCAGAACATAAAGGACTATCTCAAAGCATTTTCATTCTTCCCTTCTGAGGTACAGCAGTATTATAATCTCCATTTCCAAGTGGAAAAGATTGATGGTCTACTTAAGGGCAAGAGAGTGCTCCAGTATCACAGAGGAAAGCTGCAGCAGAACCCACAGTCAGATCTGTTTTCCAGATTCTCGTTCCTCCTTGGCCTTGTTATAAAAGCCCCATCTAAATCTGAAAATTCATAAGTTCACTTCTACCCAGCTATCAGCTGCTGCGCTGGGATACCAGAACAAATGTACATTTGGCTGACAGTCCCAATCCTTTGAGTAGCACGCTGTGTTAGTAAAAAGCATTCATTGTAGGTAAGCACTAATGTCCCTCATGACGCTTTCTGACTCTCTGTCTCTGGGAATTTTTTCAGTACAGTGTGGGTTGCAGCTGTACTTATCAGGGAGTAAGTGTTCAGTGTCAAAAAATTCCTTCTGTTCCACTTCATCACTTCATTTTCACATAATATTTAAAGACTCCAGAAGTTCTCTCTGTTCCACTCCAAGCTTCAACATGCCAATTTTCAAGCCCCCCTGGAGCCAACTGACCACTGCTGGGAGAAGGAAACGGTTTGTCTGTATTTGTGGAAATACACCTACCAG
This sequence comes from Astur gentilis, assembly GCF_929443795.1. Lineage (NCBI taxonomy): Eukaryota > Metazoa > Chordata > Aves > Accipitriformes > Accipitridae > Astur > Astur gentilis. The sequence continues at coordinate 31,864,494 of NC_064880.1, forward strand.
ATCTGCCAGGTGTGCAGCAGCTAGAAAAGAAATCTGAGCAGATGAGTGTTCTGCAGACAATAAACAACAATCAACAGATGTTACAAGCACTTGGTGACCAAATGCACATGGCAGGGCAATCACCGTGCAGTGGGATCAGGTCATGGTACAAGCCTGTGCCTGCCAGCAGTGACTGGAAGCCCTTCGGTTCCTGTGTTCCTTAGGCTGCACACCAAGTTTATTTCAGCCTTAGGATCCCAAAACAACGGCTGCTTTGAGAGGGAAGAATCAGGGTATCAGTCTTATGGGGAAAGTTTGCATGACTCAACAATCTGTTTGGTGTCAGAAAAAGAAGCTATTACAGGAGCTAGTCAATTTGCAGATATGTGTAATCATTAACCATAGCCTGCATGCAGAAGCACTAGTATGGATAAAGCACAGGAATTAATATTTAAGTCAATTAAGAAGGCTTCCCTAGATGTCTAGGTAACAGACTGACCCTATCTAGAAACCAAAGCATTGTGGTGAAGTAGAAACATAAAAATACTCTATTGTAGATAATAAAATTTGAAGTACATTTGAAATAATAGTCCTATAGCATTATATAGTCTTAGTATCAAATTGCCATACTGCGTAGCAGCAGTTCTTGTCGATAAATTTCTTGTACATGCTTAGTATTGCTGGGTGCATACCCTTATTCCAGTTCTGTTTTCATTGTAATAAAAGACGCGTTTTTTATTTACTTCAATTTGAACAGCACCTTTTTGCTAAGGTTTATGATAGGGAATGCTGCACAGTTTCAATCTATTCATTCTGTTATTTTGTAATTCTTGTTGCATGTACATAATCACAAAGTGATCTGCTACCTTCAGCTAGGGTGTCTTGCTCCCGATCTACATGTAGTCTGTTGCTGTTTGAGGTACAAAGGAGAAAAGAAAGCTGCATGCCACAGTCCACCGGGAAAGTTATTTTAACACACACTTGATTTGTAAAGTACGTGAGATCTTTCATCTTTTGTGAATAACATCACACAATGTATTGAAATAACTTGGGTACCTAAAAAACAGTCCAACCATGGCAATATGTATCTATCTTTACAGATGCCACTGTGAGCCTGCATTCCAGTACTTCAAGCTAGGTCATGAAGGTATGTTAAGTATCTCCACCCTACCACAGACCTGCCCTCTGTGAATCCCTCAGAAGCTTTTCCTTGCTCTGCTGGCCAAAGGTGCATTTTCCTAAGGGGCATGGGAACGCAGTCAGCCGCAGGTTGCTGGTGTGACCCAGACAGTATGGGACTGCGCTCTGCAGAGAAATAGCAGCTCTGACAAGGCTGCCACAGCTCTTGCCACATTTCCTGACATTTTTTCTTTATCTAACACTTCCTCATCCTTTTGGGACCATCTGAATAATCTTTATTCCTGCAAAATGCATACACCTTAGCCTTGCATAGACCCACACTAATGCTCATAATACATCTGTAAATTTTTACTTTAAAGGCACCCTGGGTCAAGGAAAGAATAACAATAAAAAAACTAAGTATCAAGCTTCTTTATTATTCCGGCATCACAGAACACAAGACTTTCTGTTCATAGTACAAGGAATGTTTTACTCTGGTTAGCATGAGGTTAATACCTAGCCAGATCTTTCTTTCTTTTTTCATTATTATTAGTAAGTCAACAGCAACTTTTAGTATCTTGCAAGACAAGTTTCAGCAAAGCTGCAGTATGATTTTTTCTGTGATTAGTAAATCAAGACTAGAACATATGCCCACACACATCCTCCACAATCAATTCACAAGAGAGGGAAGATGTTAGCAATCTCTGTTGCACCATTCTTTATTTTTATCCCAAAGATCAAGATCCATTGAGAAAGAGAGGGCATGGCCTGTTAAGAAACTAAGAGAAGGTTTCTTGATTAACCCCAAAAAGAGAGAGACTGCATTACCTTTACCACAAATCACCCTCTGCAGGGATTTTCCTAGCATGGAGGTGTTCAAGAGGTAGCCACAGCTGGGAAGTTCTCATTAACAGCAACATAGTTTCATTGGCAACACAGTTCCAGAGGTGAAAGGGCAGGAGGCACTGCGATGTTTTAGGGACTCACAGGTGGACTCTTGGCCTTCTCCAAATCTTGCAATCTGTGAATTTCAAAATTAGAGCCGTAATTATTGGAGGGACAGAGCAAATACTCACTTTTAATAGACCAATACTGAGGAAAAGTCTCAATAGGACCCTGGCAGAGTTTCACCTACTGCAACTCCTCTCCTTTCCCAACAATTATAACAGTATCATTTTAATTTTATGAAATTACAGACATACTGACTCAGAAAAAAAGTTCAGCAGCCCAATATCCTGCTTAACAGTTGTCAGTAGTAGTCACCTGAAAGGGTGTATGAGAGTGCTCCTCCTCTTACACTTTCCTGCTGGTACCCTGCAGATTATGGACTTAGTTTGTCCATGGGTTCATTCAGACCACTGTGTTTATTGACAGTTTCTAATGTATATAATCTAATTTATATTTATAATTATGTTATTAGCCTCTACAACAGATGTGGAAACAAGAACTGCAATTAAATTGTGCACTGTGTGAAAATGGACTTTCTGCTTCAAACTCCCTTGCACAGTAACTTCACTGTGTGCCCACTGTATTATATGATCATAAGTGAATGAACATTCCTTAGTCATCTTATTCATGATTTTATAAACTTCTGTCATACCCCACTTCAATCATCTGTTTTCACACAGAAGACTCCTTGTCCAATTCATATCTCAAATAGAAATCATTATACATTTCTAAACACTTCAGGCATTCTTTGTACTTTTTATCATTTCACTATATGCTTTCTGAGACAGAATTGTCAGAACACCACACAACATTCAAGATGCAGCAAAGACATGGACTTAATGGCAGTAGAATCATTATACACTCTGTTTCATATGGTATCCCATTTGTAATTCCTAATTTTCTAATTCCCTTTTTTACTGCTACTAAACACTGAGATGACAGCAAATTTACCACAGGAAGACCAAGATCCTGAATGGAACAAATTAATTCAGAAGCCATTTTTTAGTTCAAGCATATTGCTTTGTACAGTACAGACCTTAGTCTTGCTATTTTATTTCTCAGTCATTTATAGAGCAAAACTTTTCTTTAGAGGCAGCTTTAGTTTTGACAAAAAATAATTTTATAGAGTCAGCAAACACTATCTCTTCTTAGGTCTTTAACCATACGTCCCTCTGGGATATCTCTCTGTGAAAAATACATGTTCCTCCCATTTTCTTCCTTTCCTTCAGCCAGCTCTTAATCTACAAAAGGATCTTCTCTTTATTGCATACCAGTTTAAGTTCTCAAGGGCTCAAAGCAACTTGAAAATCCAAGGAGGTTGTGACAACTGACTCATCTTTTTATCTACAGGCTCGTTGCCTGCTTGAAAGAATTCCAAGAGGTGTGATGCCCCTTTGCAAACTCCGTATTATCCATGTATCCGCTAATAGTGTTCTCATTACAATTCCTGTCATGTTCCTGGCTTAGAAGTCAGCTTAGTTTCTGTAATTCTCCCAAGCACCCTATTTCATACTGTTCTCGGACGTGCTCCCCTTTATTCCTCTGGTACCATGATGATAAATTACAGTTAAAACTCCACTTTGGGGGAGCTCAGCAATTTCATACATGCACTCCTTCAAAGTAAATCCATATAAAACTCACCATTAAGAAAATCCTGAATCAACTGATGATGCACTAAGCAAACAGGATGAACACACACACACAGAATCTTTACTTCCATCCTCATAATTACACACTTATGTGCTGTTTCTACATGTGCAATTGCCAAATCAGAGCGTAAGAACGGCAGGCTGCTTTCTGTTCCTTATCCCCAGCCTTATCAAGTTGTGACTTCAGGAACTGAAGAAGCATTATGAACCCAGAAGTCATGTCTGCCCTTCAGGGTTACAAATATCTCCTCCTCCCCTCTCCCTCCAAATTAGCAGCCAGGCTGTAGTCTCCCTAGTATAAATAATGCCAAATGCACCTACTCTTTTGAAGCAGGCTGCTGGTAGCAACTGCCTTGTTGCAATTCAACTGGCAGCCTCAAAATCCTCTTAGAAAGCAGGAATCCATGAAAATCCCTTTAATTTCCTTGGGCCCCTGCTCATCTTCCAGCAATGACATCAGTAAAAAGGAGTCATATGTCAAGCAACACCAATTTTCTAAATTCTCCATAGTTTTTCATAGCTCAGTGCTACTGTCTACTCATCTCCTATTTCATGATGAGAACCTGGGCTACCCCTGTGTACTTGTTATTCACATAGCATCTCAGAAGAAAAGCACTTCGAAAATATTTTATGAAAAGACATGAGGCTCTTTCATGTTAAAGAAGCTGCATGACTACAATAAGCCAACACCTAAATATTTGTGTGCCTTGTCTCCACATGCCTTCATTAGAGAGATATATCCTCAGGTGTTATTTATATGAATGCACATTCATAGCTGTAAAATTCTTGGCAGTTCCATATTATCATACTTACAAACTGTGTAGTTGACTGCAGACTCTTGGCTGAGCAATAACCTTCCAATGGATCAACCTCTGTCACCACAACAGAAGGGGGTTCTACAAACAGACTGTTAATCTCTGCATAAAAGAGGTAGCGCTCTATGCTTTTTCTGAGACTCGGCAGGTATTTCCCTTGCACCCAAAAGGATGGCACTTAACCGTTGAAGTTGCACTGTGTTGTTATCTAGCCAACATAAATCTCATTCTAATACATAATATCCAACACAGCATTTCATCATTATCCGTAACATTCAGAAACTGCATCCAACAGAATGAATCTTCACTTTAAGCAGCACATTTCCACTTGCAACTTACTGCTTTTCCACACACTGCATATTTGACCCTTTCAAACTTTATATCCTCAAAAATACATTATGCAGAATGGAAGTTCATTGTTTAAAGGTATAAAAAAACCCTTTATTTTAAAACCTGTAGCTCAGAAATGTAGTCTTTAACTGTAGAAAAACTGAAGATTTTGCCACAAACTACGAGTGGAAATAAAAGCAGAACAGGTTTTTCAGATCTCAACAAAGAGGATACTTATATGTTTCTAAGGAATAATAAGAAAGATGAGCTAGGACAGAGGCAACAAAAAGTACTTTTAAAATAATTTTTTTGCACTAGTTGCTACAAATGGTTTATTTTCCTGAACACTGCAGTTCTAGAACTTCTAAAAAAAATAAGATCTGTTTTCTTTAAGGGGAAAATACATCCACTGTGTTTTTCTAAAACCTGTTTCAAGATTTGCGTTCATCAAAATCAGAAAAGGCACATTTGGAAAGACTGAGACACTGGCAGTGACAGCACTATAGTGGTAGGTTTTGGATCAGCAGCTTAAGTTTCCCTCCTCCTCTTCCTCCCCTCCCCGCCCCCCTTCCTCTTCCTCCTCTATAAAGCAGTAACTGGTGTGATTCCTGTTATAAAGCTTCATTTCTTGACTAATTTAGTTTCTTCTGCTCATTCATATTATTTAGCTTGAATAATGAGGGAACAGTTGGGAAGAGAAATGAACACTTTAGTGATGTTTAAGCCCTACTCCTGAAGATGTACATATGCTAACTTTATTACATGAGTACTTCCAATAATTGTAGAGGAAGTAATCATTGGAGTATAATTAGGCATATGAATAAATACATGGAAAAAGGAGGGCCTAGTCAGCTGCTAAATATAGGATTTTACTCACTTTCTTATTTAAAACAAACATGTTCAAAATGAGATCTGCAGAGCTCTCAAACAAGGCCTGTGGATGCCTGACAACTGACTTCCGGACAACGTAGTCCAAAACACCCTTTTTGGAGAAATAGTTTCACATGCTGAATGATGTGGATACAATCTCAACTCCTGCCCAGCATCCATCATATCTTTTGAGTGGTATGCACGTTAACACAGAAAACGTATAGCTGCATCTCCCTTCCCACTCCCTGCTCTTTCCCAAAACACAACCATCTGGTGCAAAACCATGCAAAGCGGGTGCTTGGTGTCACCACATATGGAGACCCCAGCCAGCACAACACTGCCACTCTGTTGTCACCTTTTGTGGTTCTTGTTGTGTAACTGCCACCCTGCAACTGTGGGATGCAGCCTGTGGCCAGGGCGATGAGCAGGAAACCAGAAATTAGGGCTTTAAAGCCTTTTCCGTTGGGACGTCAGTTTATGCCACTTTTGCCCACCCACATAGGTATATTTATCTTTATTTATATTTATTTTCCATCATTTATCTTTATGATTTTCCATCATATACCTTTATGATTTTCCATCGTTTACCTGTATGATTTTCCATCATTTGCATTTATTTTCTATCATTATTCTTTAGACACAAGTGAGGCTCAGAATGACCCCCTCTGAACAGAACAGAGCACTGGCCCTTTGATATTTGAACTATGCAGGCTCCTTTTCAGAACAGAATTGTGCAGGAACCATGTATGCTTATCACCCAAGGATGAAAGAGGCCCTGGTTCTCCACTGCCCGGTTGCACCTGCAGACACTTAGGCCTCTGAAAATGTAGTGTAAAATTATATCATAATGACCATCATTCCAAACAGGCATTACAATGAAACCCCCTCAAATGTTAACCTGTTACTGATGGCACATTATTTTAGGATTAAAACAGCTGCCTATACTTATCCACTATGGAACAAATCCTTGATCAGAACCCAATTCATCCTTCTGCCTCTCTAATTTGACCCTCCTGACTTCTGTTGTCTGACTGATTTTGGATGTATAGGAGTACATTTTTGCATTTTTGTCGACTGAACTCTCTAGAATAGTGTCTGAATGATTGTCCGTTGGTTTCCACAACTTCATTTGAAAGTCACATTAATGCATTTGAAGAGCTTTTAAAAGTATCTATCTTGCACTTGGAAGGCAAATCTAGGAAGAAATACATTATACAAAAAAACTTCTACTGTGAAAAGTAAGTGATTTTGGTTTGTTGTTTCCTTACTTTTCTATCCTGAACACACAGAAATATGGTGAACGCTGCAAATGCCACTGTGAACCTTTTCAGAAATTACATCTCATCCTTGCTCTTAGTTTAAGGGCCATTATTTCACTTGCAGCTAGAACAAGAGCTATAACAAATAAAACCTTTTTATAATTCTGCAAGGCAGAAATTAGAACAAAGTTTTCAAGTGTCATAAAAGTGAATTGCAAAGTATAAAGCGGCACACTATTTTGACTGCTGTGAATTAGGGCTAAATATGATTTCAGCTTTTATATAAGCAACAGAAATAAGAAATAAAGTCCTTTGCTTCAACCTGAGAAGCATTCAGTTGTAGCGAATTATTCCTTTGAGGTGATTTTTGAAGCGATACATTGTCTTTTTCTAACATGCCGGAAAGCCTTATCTTGAAAGCCATTGCCTGTGATCAGCCTGCACATGAGCAACTCCTGCTATTTCTTAAGTTTGCGTTCATTTCTATTTTTGCCTTTTAGGCTATAATTGTCCAAATGCAAGTCTCCCAGGAGTATTTTACAAGTTATTTCTGAAACAAAATGTTTAAAATCATATGAAGTTTTTCCCTCACAGGTTAGGAAGTCCAAAACTGAGCCTTAGACTGAAGCTTTCCAATGAAGGCATGATTTCTCCCCTGGAATCCATTCTCAAATGCATCATGAAAGATCAACCCGTCACACCATTGCTTAACAAACCCTAACACTTCTTAAAAATACAAGTGTTCTGAAATAATCAAAATGTTAATTCAAAATTGTTTTAGCCTGTAGGGCTCAGATCTGTGTATGACCATCATTATTTAGCAGCAATAAGAATAAAAAATAGTCTAGTATTAAGTTATGATAAAATTTTAGTCATACCAGATCGATTTCAGTCTGATACTCATGTATTTCAATGTCAAACCGTGGCAGACATTTACCTGCACAAATACGTCTTTCCTGCCCACTGCAGGGTTGTGCTGGGATATCTAGGTTAGATCAAGAGCAATGTATCTGTCCATGCAGCACTCTCACTAGCCCCAATACTGTATAATAACCTGCCCCTCAGCAGGGCTGATAAGACAGAGGCTAGAAGGGAACTAAAAACCCTAGGACATTTCAACTAGGAGATACAGCAGGTCACCTGCTTGGTGATGCTGGTGGCACCATAGAAGCCACCCCCTTGCTCCAGCCTTCCTCCAGCAGAAGAGACTGCAACGTGCCGAGAAAGATTTTTTCCTCCTCCAAATAACATGCCCTATCATGAACCACAGAAACGCAACTTACTCAAAAGAGGAACAAACCCCACTTTGTTTTCTAGCAAGCAGCAGTATTCTTTCTATTGTATTTGGCGTACCAGAGCTTTGCTTATGGCCGTATTAAAATGCACAGACAGTTTTGCACCCACAGTCCTGCTCTTTCTGGGATGGTATGTTTTCTTTTGTATCTTGTCCTCCTTTCCTCCTCACTATTCTGATAAATCAGCTTTTTAGGTGGTAGTTGCAGGTACTTGGCAAGTTTTACCATCTTTACATATAGCCTAATATTGCTTTCATCTTCTATTTAACCTTGGACAAGTCTACACAAAAGAATGAAACCAAAGACCCAATTTCAGGGTGATACACATAGCTCTAGTTCTACAATATTTCTATCCTGTGAGGTTAGCTTTTTAGGCACTTTTATAAGCTTTGAATTTCATATGCAGAGCAGAAAAATGAACTGTCATGATGCATCTCATTTCTAAGCCACATCATATAATCCATGTGAAGAATTAATAGAAAGACAGACTTGTTTCAGTGTCATTATGAGCTCACCCCCATTTGTTTTATAGAAATAGTAGCAGGTTTTGAATGAAAATGTGTGAAGAATGTGCAGTACTCTTGTGATGGATATGGTATTTCAGTGATCTAATTTAAAAAGAAACTAAGTAAATGAAATGTAGAGAAGAGCAAACCTGAAGGAAACTTCACCAAAGCACAATTTGAAGAGGATAGCTCTACGATTTACTTTGAAAAGAAATCCATATGGTACAATTTTCAAGCCACTTTCTCTATAATTTTCAGTTTGAACAAGAAGTTGCTATGCTACAGTATTGTTTGAGAACATACAATTCTGTGATAGTAAAGTAAGGAAAAGTAAACTCAAATTATTTATTGGAGTTTGTCACAGCCCTCAGATCTCAGCAATACATACCAGGAGATACCCATGATCCCAGACCCAAAACCCTTTCCATGGTTTTCAACAGAACATTTCAGATTATTTTTTTTAATTTTTTTTTCATTACTTCTTTTCATGAAATTCCTGAGGTTGAATGGGATGATTTCTTATCTGGCCTGCACAATGGTATGGAGCACACAAAAAATTTGGCTGGAAGCATCTGACAAAGATCATCTCTGGCAAAGAAGTGGGACTATGACATTCCTAAGACAGTACACAGGGACTTTGTTACTGAATGGCTCAAGTAGCAGCATGAAAAGGCTTTTAAAAATTGTCCTTAGGACATATGGAGAAAGTCTGGAATATTTATTTTCATTTTACTCTGTATTTTAATCTCAGAAATACCAGTGGCAGGCCCAGATTCCCTGGTCACAGCACAGCAATTTCTCAGGAAGTTTTAGGTATTTGCCAAGTCAAAATTTTGTTTAAATTATCCATCTTTTTTCCCCTCCAGAAGCTAATTTTAATGCATTGGAGCTAATTTCCATTCTGTTTATTCTTAGATTCTTAATATTTAAAGCACTGAAAATCACAAAAATAAGTTAAACACACCAACAGCCCACCAGTCCATGAACATGCACAGACCACCTCAGACCTTCTCTGCATAAGTATACTTGAAAAAGGAACACCCTCCAGGCTTGGCTGGAGAGTGCAACCCGAGACATACATTAAGCAGGATGGGTGAAAAACAAAGTTACGACACCCGTTGGCACTCAGTGGCGAAGGGAGATAACACGGAGCTGCTGCTGCTCCTCCTCCTCCTCCTCTCCACCCTTCTTAGACAGCATCCATTTACAGCCATCACCCCTTAATGGCAGGCAGTGGGAGGTTCCCACACTGTCCTTTTCTCATACCAAACTGAGAAGACAACAAGGTTTTCAGGTGTTTCTACCCCTCCTATTTACAGCCTCGACCAATCCATGCCCTGTCTCACATGAGAAACCTCTTGCCCACAGCTGCTCTGCATCCTCCCACACAAACACCCTTCCTAAAGGGGACCCCCAGCTCTTGTTTTTCCCCTCTCACTTTTGTAATTACTAGTTTTTCACTTCCTTCACTTGTGTAATTGCAAGTTTCCTCCTTATCTGTGCATCTCCGGGGTGGCAGACAGGCTGGGGATCCTCCTGCAGCTGATCAACACCTCTTGCCCCCGAGTCTGCTGGATCCAGGAGAGCAGGGACCAGCTCTGCATTGCTGCAGGTATGAAAGCCCCCTAGATAACTGCACTCCTCAGGCAGCACCAAATTTCTCTCAGTGCTCACCCCAGCACCATCAGCACGTACCCACCAGCAGCATATCGCTGGCCTTTGGGTCAGGGTGCCCAGTGCACACCTTTCCTCCCAAATTAGAGCAATGCACGTGAAAAACAAAACACCTGGTGCTCTGCTCTAGTCCTAGCACAAGACTTGAGGGAGGCACCACGGGGGCTGTCAGCACCACGGCTGTTTGCTATGTACCCCCGAGTACTGGGAGGCAGGAGGATGGCGGTGGGACAGGCACCAGTTCAAAGGTCGACTTCGCGGTCTGCAAAGTTGGGGCAGGGAGCAGGGCATAAGGGAAAAGGAGAGCAGTGCAGACAAGACTGAGCAGCCTTGATGTCTGAAAAATCAAAGCCAATTAAGAGCTGTTATCTCTCAATTCCCCCTTCCCACTGCTGGGAGCCCTGCTTGTGGCTAAGAGGTGACAGCAGTCTCTTCTGAACAGAGGAACTGCTCCTCTCTGACCCCCCCAGCTATGCCAGCTGGGGAGGCAGAACCTGTAGGAATTGGGCGCTCTAGCTGGGATCCCACAGCTGCTGCACTGACAGATGGGAAAGGCACGCAGGCAATCCCCGCCTGCCCTGGGATGCGCTGGCAAACTGCGCTGCACAGCACCAGCCAGCTATTAATAAATACAGGAGTGAAACCAAATGCCCCTGCTCGACTTCTTTAAAAGCCCAAACTGCCTCTGAATGGGTGTATTTCTGGCTGTCCATCCAACCCCCCGATTCCAGTGCTGGAGCTCCCCCATCCAGGCATACAATTCCTGCTGATTCAGCAAGCTCAGCGTTACGGCCACAGCAAGACGTGGGATTAGGCAGTCTGAGGATTTAACAAAGTGACTTTTGTTGCTGTTCAAGCCATCGTGTAACACATGAAGGGAATTGGCGTTCTGCAGCAGTACCTTACCCGCTAACGTGCCCCTTAGGTTTTTGCATCTGTCTGTCCTCCAGTCCTACTCAATAAACACAACTTCATATCTGATACTTGCTGACCCTGCTTTCTGCATTACAGAAGTCCCTGACCTGTCGACTTACAAAGCAGAAGACGACAGACCTCGTCCCAGAGTTTGCACAGACCACCTCTGAGGTAAGGAAGGGTTTGCATGGACACAGCAGTCTGGCTGCAAGAACATGCACATAACCATATTAAATATGCACTAAACATGCAGCTCCCTGTAAGCCAACAGACAAATAACCAAACCCCTCAACATAGTAAAGATTTAGGGCAAAAGGCTCTATTGTTTGTAAAACAGAAAAAACAACATTCTGAAAACTGATGACATTTCCCCATTTTCTGCAGCATAAGCAGAGTTTCAAGTCTCCTCATGAAACTCTGCAATAAATATTCTTTATTATTTTGCCACCTTATTAGATATTTTGGGGACTGAATTACATGGAATATTCCACATATAATGTCTTGTTAGCAGATTAAGAATTCTATAAAATTCCAGTGCAGTCCACTGCCACATGGAGGTACACTCTTTCAAACCAAACACAATGGTACTACTGGGATGTAGGAGAATCATCATTCCATCTGATAGAAGAGAAACTCTTAAAAAGCTTTACAGGGAGAATAATCAGTCTTTGTAATTGTTTCACTCTTTAGACGTTTGGAGTTGCCTTGTTTCCTTTCAAGTGCCCAAAAACTCTAGAAGGGAAGCAGTTGTTTCCTGCATACCAAAATGCTTTGTCATTTACACAGAAAAACTGCCCAAAATAGTTGCTAACATTTGTTTTCCCCTCCTCTCCAAATAAACATGTAAAGATGTAAAAAAAAGTTGGTCTGTCTTCTCCATCCCCTTATTCACCTTTGATGCTGATCAATCCACTTTCAGCAGCCAGCACTCTACTGGGCAGCTGAAGGGGACGTGTCTTGAATTTCCAAATCACATTCCAACTGTGAAGTCACTCCCTTCTCCCCGCACTGCACATAGCAGTGTATGTTTACAGGTCCTTCCAGGAGAGCTGAATAGGCTCTTTAAGAAGTGGCTTGGGCCACAAGGACACAATGCCACTGGCAGGAAACTTGTGATGCAGGAACCATGTCGTGGGATCTCCAACATGGTACCAAGGGGTGATGCAACGGGGACATTCAAGAAACTGCTCAGAGAAGCGGGTCAGTTGATCTCTCCTCTGAAATCACTGATCTCCCAGAGTGGTGCGTTAGCAGATATGACTGGGTTTTGTAGAGATCAAGAACATGATGGAAAACATCAGTGAAAGTTTTTCTTAACTCCCAAGGGCACCTTCTGCACAACCTATCCTCACAGAGGTGGGAGAGGCTGCCTCTCCCCATGGCAGCTCTACACCTTACCACATCCTTATTTTGTCCTCACTACTGGTTTTCACTGTTGATACTAGGTGTGCTCACCCATTTACACACCTTTGCTAGTACCATGTGGCAAAGCAGATATACAGCCCTCAGAGCTTCAGGGAAAACCCTGAAGAAAATGCAGCTGAAACGGAATAACCAGGTACCTATTGATATCATGATACACCATGAAGCCCCCAGGCACCACCTTTCTACAGACCTGAGATCTCACCTGAACTATTCTGCTTTTTACTCCTCTGCTCTTTCTCTATAGTCTCACTGTATGCAATGCTTACCCAGCTCCACCCATACCTCATACTAAAATAAAATAAAATAGAGCCACAGCATCTGACCAGCAGGCAGCCACCTGGCCATGCAAGCATGCAGATTTCTTGGTAGAGCTTGGATTCTAGCACGTAGCTTTACTTAGTACAGAAAGGAATTGTAATAATTCTATAAATTGAGATTTTCCAACAGTTACCACGAATTGCTGGCTGGTGTCTTGGGACAAGGACAAAGACAGCAGCACTTCTTGCAGTGGCCACATACAGCACCATTAGAGACTCGGGTGACTTCAGCAGGCTAATGCTGATAATGAGCTTGTGGCAGCACAGACGATCACACATGGATGAGCATTCAATTACTCACCCCGTGGTTAACACACAGTGAAAGCAAAGACTATAGCCATGCAGGCCTCTGCACCTTTCATTTCATAATGTGCCATTAAATCTCCATCAAATAATGACAGCTTTGTCCCAAGGGCTGGGGCTGAGCAGGGGGTGGCCCATCTCATTGCAATTTGCAGAGCCCATGGAAACCCAGCTCAGGCCCTTGCCCACTGGTATGGGGGCACCACTGCCTGCCCCAGGCGGGACCTAAAGATGTGCCTTCAAGATGAAAATATTCCTACTCCATTTCCTGCTCCCAATATCCTCCCAGCCTTATAGACCAGGTGCAGTTACTGTAGCTCAGCAGCCTCAGAAATAAAGAAATCCTCCTTTAAGTCCTTGAAAGATATATTTTTGATTTTTTTTTAAGACCTAGTTGGAGAGATTGGCATTTTTGTCACATGAAACATGAAGTGTAGTTTGTATAGGAAACTTTTTCTAATGGAATAAAACTATTTCTAGTACTCTTGCCACAACCTGTGATGCTACATTTAAAAATCAGTTCAAGGAGACACATGAGTAAACATACCATCAGCAACAGCTCCACTTCCTTGTGAAGATGGATCCTTAGAAAAAATGGTATTTTCAAGGATCCTTTTGTGTCTAAATAGGCAGATGTGTTCTCTGAAGATTTTCTTTGGGACTGAAACAGGGAAAGAGCTTAATTACCACTGAAAACAAGCTAAACTTAAAATCAAAGTTAGATGCCCAAACACTCAGGCACTTTGTAAAACGTACTTTGTATCTGTCTGCATATTTAAGCACCTGTATGTATTGAAGATATACCATCTCTACAGTGTTACTATACTATACCTGTGGACAGTATTCTTAAATAAATAAATTCTTACTGTAGCAAAATCACAAATCCGAAGACTGTCCCCTCACCAAAATGAAGATTAATACTAGCAGTTCAAATACTACTAACTCATAAATCAGATTATTTTAAAAAACAGCACTGAAAAGAATCTTTTCACAGCTTGAAGAGTAGGTTCTTTAATTTACTAGGACGTGGTTTTCTAAAAGCAAAATCATTAAAAAAAACTGAACAAAGCACTCAATCCACAGATGTTTTTCCTAGGTCAATTCCTTGAGAGTTGGTGGCTGCCATCCTTGAAAATTCTCTAAGCTTTGCCATAAAAAGTATTTGGGGAGCAAGCAGAACTGTGTCACTCCCAATTCACTTAGCTTATGTGGGTAAGTCCTGCTCCTAAACTGTGCACTAAATACAGAGTGGAAACAGTTTCCATTTGGTACCTGTAGGTAGACTGCCCTTGCCCTGATGTAGAAATGAACCCACGTACAACCCTGAACTGTGATATTTGGAACCAAATTCAGTCCTTCAGGGCTGCTATTTTGTGACCCAAAAAAAATGCAGGTGCTTACACCAACCCCTGTGTAACTATTTCAGCATAGTATTTGAAAGGGGCAAAGTGGTAGGCAACAAAACAAAATTAGACTTTCCCAGCTCCTTGTCTCAGTCGCTTCTGCAACCAAACCAATTTAAGATGAAAGCTTTCAAGGTATCAAGTTTTTCATAAAGAGTTTACCACCAGCCCTGCCCAGCTCAGTCCTGGGAGCAACGGGGACAAGGGGGGGAGTGTGGATGGAGACTTATTTACACTTTGACTCATTAGAGCACCATCTATATGGGAAAAGATTTTCTAGTGATACACACACAGTACAGTGACACAAAACCCTGCTTTATTTTCCTTCCACTTAACCCCCTTCCCAGGTGACATAAGCTGAATTGATCCTTCTGAAGCTGAGATTTAAGTGCTCACATGCAAGCTCATGTTATGACAAGAGCAAAGCCTGGACTGTGTTGAAGAAAGGATGTGGACTGGCTGACCTGGGCACTGCCATGCAGAACCTGTCCATGAGTTTCTAAATTTTTAAATTCTAAAATAAAGAGAAAAATGAGCAATGCAACATCAGTTACCATTGGAGAATAATATGCCCAGTTTTAGAAATGAGTAGTGTAGACCACAAACACAGAACACAGCAACATTTCTAGAGAGCAACTACATTGAACTCCATTTCTCTAACTGAACCTGGCACCCTTTTTGAAGACAGAAAGGTGCTTGTCCCCCAGCTTGAAGTAGGATCTCAGTTTTCTTAGTGATGGAGACAGCGTTGTGGCTACTACCATTACTTTAAAAAAAAAGAGAGAGAGGGAGAGCAGAAAAAAAATCTTCAGCTATGCAGTTAAAATCTGAGCTTCTCAAGTTTTGCTGGGCTTCTGATTGGGACCATCCCCACACATGCAGTGTCCATATGGAAAAACAAGAACAAATATAAAAGGGACACAGGAGTCACATGCATGAAAATCCAAACTAGAATCAGCAGCTTCCCCCCCCTACCCCCCCCCCCCGCCCCAGTCTCAGCATGAAAAAGAAAAAAAAGAATTAGGTATTTGCATAAATACATTTTGTATTTGCTGATGAATCTTTCACAGCTTTGCAGATAACTTTTAAGTAATAATATTGTCACAATGGTTGTAGAACAAATTTGCGACTAAACAGATAAAAAAACCCTACATGCCTGCAAAGGACCCAGCAGCAACCATTTAGGGAATGGACTCCTTGGAACTGAACATTCATAATCCAGTGCCTACTGTGCATTCACTCCCTTCAATAGCTATGGTAATTAGGTTGTCTCATGTTATTGTGACCTACAATCTATATATGGGGACACTCCAGGGGAGCTCTGGGTCCTAAATCTACTAATTTCACATTTAGAAAGACCAAGGCATAATAACAATGCTGAATTGATATGCAGAACATTCAGATAATTTTAAACACTTGAATCATTGTCCTCAGATGTAAAAAGATCAGGGCTTCCTTCAAGCACACATTGTGCAAATTCACTGGGTGTGTCACATTACACTGAAGGGATGTTTGCTGAAATGCAACTGGGCCATGGAAGTGGTAGTTGATTAAGTGGAAAATAAGGAGCCTTGGGCACAATGACCTTTATAAACCATGCACAAAATTGAAGCTGAGATTTACAGCAAACTTTTCTGGCCAGTTTTTTCTATGCTGATAGAAAATAAGGTAATAAACCAGAGTATACAATTAGTTTCTTGCATAAGTTACAACCTTCTTATGAAATTTTTCTCAATCAAGCTTCTGGCTTTAGCAATATATAGTATCACTTGATCCAGCCCTAATAAACAGTCCAGACAAAGCTACAGTCTAGTAATATCATCATGTTCAGTAGTTCCTCAGTGCCCTAGTATTTGCAGTCCTGGATGACTTATTTGCATAGTCTCGCTCTACTCATACATTATAGCTGAATGGGTAATCATATGGAAACTTTGCAAACAAGTTTCCAGTTTAGGGCAGAGCATCAACCCAGATCAGACAAATAACCTACAGTCTCATTCTGTATGAGAGATTTGGGGGATCATCTTACCATCTCCTTTACTCAAATCTAACCAAAGTGCCATTTCTTAGAGACAGGTCATTACAAGCAAATATTCCCTATGAGTTTCTGGACATTGACAGATGAGCTCTTGAGGGCCTTGCAGCAGCTGTGATTTCGAACATCACTAACCCTACCTTCCCAGCCCTTCACGGGCAGTTTAAGTGAGTGCAGCAGCCTGGGGACTGGAAAAGGGAGACGTAAGTACACATTTCCCTTCTGCCCTGCCAGAGAATGGAAAGAAAGAGGAGGGCAGACACCTAGAAAGAGAAATGTCAAACTGCCTCAGCAAGACTTGCCAGGTCTTCCAGCGCCCTTATTAATGCAATAAATTCATTTTTGGGAGGGCTAAAAAGAATTCAAATCACTGCCACAGTGAATGCTTAAAATTACATCCTATGAGTTAGATTGAATACGAAGCATGTACAGGTTCTCCACTGAGAAAACGGAATGTATTTATCTTTTTAATTGAATCTAGCCGTATAAAATGATCCTGTTAAGTAGATTAGAAATCTTATGTACTGGGCTCCCATGTGGTTTGCCTTTAATATTTGTGCATTCAATTACTGTTTTTGAAAAGCAGGCATTACTCATTGCAACCTTAATGCTGTATTTATTTGGGATTTAGGCCTATTTTAAGATTAGACCTGACTTAATTGTACCAAACCATCAGCAATGTTGGAGTCAGACTACTGAAACTCATTATCATATATCTGCCTGATGCCTGCATTCTGCAAATCTGTGAAGAAAAAGAGAATACTTCCTCTTGCTGGTACTGGAATAAAATTAGAGGATGTCTGGGGAGTCTGAAAAGCAGTTTTATCCAGATGCTCCAGTAAAGTATTTCTTTTTTGATGGAAAAAGTTAAAACATGAAAACTGTTCTAATAAAAAAAGATGTATGACAGCGGGAAAAAACTCAGTTACATCTCCCTACATAATTCACAGGGAAAAATTAACTGTAATAGCAAGAAGGCATTGCAAGAGTCCATGTTATGGGCTAGGAGCTCACATCAGTTGCTGCACACAATATGCGTTAGGAAGAGGTGAACAGTCAGTCATTCCTATCTTTTCCTTGCAAAAGATTCACCGACATCTCGACTAGATCTGCAGAAGGAAGGGCTGCACTTCTAGTGCTTAAGGCAGCTCTGCGGAGATCAACCAGACACTGCCCACGCCAAGGGTAGAGAACAGCCCTCTCCTCTCACCATGCAATGCCTTCCTTCAGCTTCATTAGCAGTTCCTTCACAACAGCAGTGCTCCTCTCAGCTTTTGCAAGACAAGGAGGCAACTTGAAAAGACTACAGGAAACATGGTCAAAGGACCTTCAGATTTCTATTACACTGTCACTATTTCTGCATTTATGCCTTAAATGTCAACAGCGAATTACATCTATATGCTTTCTTTCTAAATCACTCATCAATTTTCTTTGTTTAACCATTAGCTAAGTAAGCATATGTATATATGTATAGACACCTACTTATATTATTTCCAGCCTGCCTCTTCCTCACTCACATTGCAATTCCTAGGGAGATTCCCATCACAGTTTTTGGAAAAGCCTTCTTAAGCATCATGTTAAACTCTTGCAGAAATCCTAGCTTTGACATTGTTCTAGGTGAAAGGTACTGCAGAAGTTCAGCACAGTCGCATGTGGCTCTAACTCTGAAGCTTTGCAGATTATATCATTTGTCTAATGAAGCTGAAGTGTTACCTTAATTTGTCAGAAGAGATTAAACAACAAGGAGTGCAGCTGCAAGGACAGGAAAAGATACAATTCCTAGGAAAACATTTGCTTTTATCAGTCAGTAAAACAGTGCTGTAAATCTGCACTATATTTGTCATGAGGAAAGAGAAAGTAAGAAGATAGTTAACTAAGAGCCTAGTTGTGTTTCCTACATGTACAAAATGACCGTTACTTGTAAAATCAGTGTTTTGTATAGATGAGAGCAGGAAATTAACAAGTCACCAGTTTTCAGTACAAGAGAATATATGTTTTCGTAATACTGAATAAAACCTAATATAGAATAAAAGCCTTAGCCTGTAAAATAAAAAAGGCATCCATAAATATATAGCTATGGGTACTCTGGACTTCTCTATCAGAGGTGAGTAACAAAGCAAGCCAGCCAGGTTCAGACCTTACTTGTGACAACTGTAATACTGTTATGCATCAATTTAAATCAGTTTCAAAAAACACCACACCGCAAGCTTCCAACTCAGACTGACTTTTTTTATATAACTCTTTTTTCTGAGGAATTGCGTAGTGTACTTGCACTTAAGTGCTATCAAAGAAACAAGGAGGCATTCTTTCATTTACAGCATACAGACAGCAGTATGCAGAGTTCCTTAAAAATAATAAGAAAAGGCATATAATACATCAATTTGTCCCCTAATATACAGTGCCAAGGAACTTCTCAGTTTAATTACATAAATATGGCATTCTTCAGAAAATGTCTGTAATATAGATCAAAGATGCAAATGTTTCTACTATTATTTGGTTTGAAAAAAGAAATAAATCGACTTTGAGGTGTTAATTTCTACCTTACACAGAACAGACAATGTGGAAGAGTCCAGAGACTCCATTACAAGGTGCTTGTTATCAAGAAAGAAGTATTCTAAAAATGTAGAGGCCTCAAATGGTTTGTTTTGATTTTGAAATAGACAATCTGTCTGAAATTCTAGCCAGACACTGAAGTGGAGCTGAAAAACTTTGCCTTTAGGATTTATCTTATGCGCAAAATAAATGTTTATTGTGGAATAGTTCTGTAAGGTATACATGACTCATTTTTAACCACAGTATTTCCCAGATAAATACAACTGCTGTGTTTAGAATGAAAATTAATTCAGGTACGTAGATAGCTCAGTTCATAAAACATCTGACAGAATGGAAGAGGTATTTGACAAGCCCTAACTGGTACTTTTTCTCTAATCTTTCAGGAACTTTTTGCTTGTGAAAGGAAAAGCAATTAAAAGTAATATGCAGAAAGACAAAACTGCTTGGAAACAAAATCCTTTCCCCCAAAAGTTGGGTGCAGTTGCAGGGATCAGCGAGGGAAATCAGGTAGAGAAAACCTGTTTAGTCCCATGATCAAATTGCCAGGGAGCCAAGACTAGGCCCAGTGGTGCTTACTTTCATATAAATTATGAACTAATCTCACCCTTGTTTGACAAATTCTGTTTGACAGAACAGAGGGTCAAATCACACAGGTGTTCATTTCCAGGTGTTTCTCATATATTGCCATTACCTAATTATTCCTTCACCTCATTCAATGAGGCTCTAGGAGTTGGAGCCAATTGCTCCCATTTATCTGAGCTCTTTTAAAAACCTACCCTGTATTTTCCTTTCTACACGCAAGGCACAGTATCATGGATCTCCAAGAGAATAATATCTTGCACAGAAGTAGTTCCCAGTCCCTCTGGACTGAAAAGGAGCACAGTGCAGAAACCAGGAAGAGAAACACAAATTTGAATGTGTTCCTATAGTTGCTAAACTTTAAAAATGAACTGGATTTTTAAGGAGAAGTTTGAAGGAAAAGTGGGTAGCTAACATGTCAAGACAAAGAATGGAGTTGCTGCTAATGACCTTGACTGTCTTTTACTGCTTAGCTAATTATATTAAACAAAACCAGAGCAGAGGAAATTAGAAAGCATGTTGATGTTTCTATTCCTTCCAAATCAAAACAGTAGCCAGCATGATGTAGGAAAGCCCCTTTAGGTTACATGCAGTGAGAAAGCTATTGTATATAGCATACAAGCAAGCCAAACAAATGTTCTAAGTATATTTTGTTTTTTAATAGCCAAAGGCTATCACAACTGTGGCTGTGCCCTCACACATTACATAAGCTCTGTAAAGCAGAAACCCACCTTTCATGTCAGACCCTAAAAGAACATTCTAGCTAAAAGTGCAGTTGAAGTAAAGAACAGAAATTACCCCCTGGAGCCCAACATGTTTGATAATCTTGGAATGGGTAATAAAACTCTTCTGCAACACGCAATCTTTTCAGTAAGCTTTCAAGAAGTGAGCTTTCAAGAAGTCTTTTGGAAGGAGGTATTTTCTGAATTTGTATCACAAAGCTACTAGTTAGTAGTCATGGTTTCTGGTAAAAAGCTATCTGCCAGTTAATATCCCAAAAACATGCCTTCTGGAGCTTTACAAGAATTATGCAAACTCTGCTGGAATAGTCCTGGGTTTACAAGTACATCTAAACCAGCAGCTGACACAGCTACTGCTAAGCAACCCCCCAGGGGGATAGCGGAGCTCCTGAAAGGCTATATAGTGTAACATGCATAGGCAGCGCATGCCTACCCATCTCTACTTGTATCCCATTCTTGTGGTGTGAGCATGAAACCACTCTTCTAACAGAAAAAAACCCATGGTATTCTTTTGCTGAAGTCTGATGTAAAAGATGGAAAATAATCAAAACAAGTAATTAATTTTAAATTAGAAAATATTTAAATCAGAAAAGTGTAACCCTTTTGGGATGGAGGAAAAACAACAAGTGGCCTTTTCAGCACCAGCTTAGTGGCATGATCCCAACCTACTAATCCCATTTCTTTACTGTACCTCCAGAAACACCTACATCCTGATGGCATAGGTAGCCTGGAGACTCACACTCAACAGTATGCAGTGACCTGACCAGAGATCCTTATGCATTCAAGGCTATGCCTGCCTGCCTGTCACAGCTAATACAATATCATGGACAATAATTTAATTACACAAAGACCAGGAAATTCAGCAGCGACAGCTCCCATTCTCATGCATAGCGCTTATCTCAGGCATAAAGTCAGCATCAAGTGTATACACACAAGGAGATGTATTGCTGCAAACCTGTGTATCTGAACGTAGCACTTCCACAGCAGTACTCAATGCTAAGCACACAAACTGTCAGGTATGTAAAACACAATAGAAACGTCTTAATTTCTTGACACAAGCAGAAGAGCACAGAACAGCATTTCAGCTGCTCTAAGTTGCCTTCAGCAGCAGCAGCAGCAGCAGGCCAGCTGGAACGCCATCCATGCTGCCCTCCGGTTTGCCACACCATGAGACTCCCTCCTGCCCCTCCTCAGGGGAGGTCTGCGGGACCCTCTGATTCCTTCATGCACTCAAGTGAACTCGGTGCAGCCTGGTGAACAAGCTGTGCAGATTTTTTTAAGTTACAAAGAACGTGTCCAAGTTTGCCAAAACCAGTGACCTACATTTACAAGTAAGTAAAAGATCTCAAAAAAAAAAGGGGGGGGGGGGGGGGGCCAGCAGCAATCAAACCATTTTGATTACTGTAGGAGATTGATTCTTTCTAATGAATATATTCCCTGCCAAGTGCTTCACTGAAAGCAGGTGGCACGTAGGACAGACAGCAACAGTGGTCTGCAAATGGAGCAGAGACAACACAGATAGGAACACCTAAGTTTGCAGGTGTTCTGTTTCATGGTGCTAGTGAAACAGCACTTTATCAAGCAGCTACTCCCCAAAATCATCTGCTGAAACACTGCTGTACTAGCTGCTTTGTGAAACGCTGCTCTCCTCCCTTCCCCCACTCCACAATCCTTTCTCAGCTCACGAGGGCTCTATTTGCAATGCTACACAAAAGGATTAGTTGTTTCAACTTTTCTGTTTTCCTATTTCCAAACAGCCTCAATTGTGTGTCTTTTGACTGACCTCAACAACATTTTACTCGAGATTCCCCCTGCTTCCTTCCCCCCCCCAAAAGTAACCAACCAATTTGGCTTGATATCAGTACAGAATCAAAACAGAATAGTGAAAACACACATTAGTTTTAAATGCTGCTTCTGTAGTCCTGCATCTCTCAACTGAACAAGCACTTTCTGCACTTTAGCCTCTAGACACAGCAACACAGGAGAACATGCATTAAGCAAGCTATGAAACAACAGGTTTTAACACCATTACTCTTCTCCTAGATTTACCACTGACATATCCTATGATCTCAGACAAATCATTCAGTTTGTACCTCAGCTTTCTTAACTGTAAAACAGGTATAATGCATGCTAAAGCATCTTGCAATACTTTACGTTTCAAAATTGAAAGAGACTTTGAAAAGACTGGCTCTAAGTACCAACTATTATTTTCATAGAACGCAGACTGCACTACTAAGGGGAAAAAATATCTTTACTGCATAATCACATTTAGGGCAGTGGCTTGTATATATGCGCTAGAGCAGATTCAAAGGAAATGTCGTATTTTTAAACTACATGTGCCACAACCATATTTAATAGAAAGCCATCACAAGTCTTTTGGTGCCATGAGTCTTTGTAATAAAAGCATTTGTTTTTGTACTGGGCTATAATGGCTCTGCAAGAGCTGTCAGGATTTATCACATCAAAAATCCATGCACTAAAAAAGGAGTGAGTGGTTGCCCAAAGAGGGTTTGGTACTTTAGAGACATTAGAATCTATTTTGTTCATAACACACGTTTGTGCACTTGGGTTTTGTGGCTTAGCTTGATCATATTCCAATATTACCCATTCTCACTAAGGGGCTTTTATTGTGGCACTTCATGGGCAGATCAACAAACAACAGTGCAAAGCGTTCCGGAGCAGCCAGATGGAGAGGCTCAGGTGCCAGGAGCCCTGCCAAGCCCCAAAGTCACTGTGACATCCAGCACTGTGGGGAGTTACTCACAGCTTATCAATGTCTAGTTGAATGTTTTGTGTACAACCTGATTCAGTAGCAAGTTGAGAGCGTGAAATCATGCAGCGTCCGGGGCTCAGAAGAACTGTTAACTGACAACAGGGTTTTCCACTGTGAGGTTGTCCCAGATACCAGCAAAAGACATCTGACAAGTGTTCACTGACCCGTGCAGTTCCCAAGGATGAGGCCACATGCAAAGGTGTTTGCACCCCAGGAACCAGCATAGCTTAGTAACTGCCTTTTGTGAACATTTATCAGGGCAAGATCTTTTTCTCTATGACTTTCCAGTATCTGGTTTTAATTCCGCGCAGCCCTAGTTGAGGAAAAAAAAAAAAAAAGATATATCCTTTAATGTGCTCTATATGTTTTCTCTTAGATGCCAAGAAACACAGGATCTTGAGTGACAAATTACTGTCTTGATGAATAATTAAGCCATCCTCTACTTCCAGCAACTGAAAAACCTCTGTGTGACTGTTTCTCTAAAATAGAAAGTCAACTTCTGTTTTACAAAAGGATTTAGGTTCACCAGCATTTCAGTGGGAGGTTATACTGCAAATTGAAGAAAAACTCAAAACAACCCACCCAACAGCTATAGAGAAGAACAATTTTTCTGCCTTCTGAAACTATACAAGAATTACTAGATACAACATCATTACATGAGTTGTATGTAGAACTGTGATCCTATTAATTGCATCAATAGCAAAGACTGTCAACACATTGTTTCAAAATATTTCAAAGCAAATTAAGGTATCGGTAAATCACATTCAACTTGTCATTGTCACGCATACATGTGCCTTGAAGTTACAAACCCAGAAACAAGGAGCTCTACAAGAAAAGTTATGTGAATAAGAAGGCTAAGTGAAGAACTCATAAGTAAAGGCAATGTCCTGAAATAGCTGAAGTGTAAATAGCAAACGGCCAAACATGGCTGTTTTTAAGTAGAGTACAAAACTGTTGAAGTCTGTCTAAAGCAGCAAAAGATGGATGGATTTCTGGGGGAGCAGAGGAACAGAAAGCACACATTTCTGTTGAACTGTTTCAAACTAAGGGTGTTATACATTTTTCTAAGCTGTCTGACTCTACGGGACTCTGTGGTATTGAACCCACAGAAAATTCATCCTGTCATGTTACAATATTGGTTTTCTATCCTGTTGTGTATGTTGGCACATAGCATTAGGGAGAAATCACAGTGACATCAAACCAAGACCAGAGCTTTGTTGGAAGGAAGATGCATTGCTGCGAGAAACAACAAGAGGTTCAGTTGCATGCTGATCTTCCATGACATGGATGCCAGATCATAGTATCAGAAGAGGGAGACAGTCAAGCACTGGTCTTTCCTTGGGGATATTCTCAAAAAAGAGGCAACATCTTAATCCCCCTGAAAGCCAAGCAAGATTTTTACCATTGATTTCAAGAAATTAGGACCTTCATTTCTTATAACTAGTAGTATCTTCTGTGTCCAGTAAAGAAAAAAATATTATATACCTGATCCTTATTATATAACAAGCTATTTTATACCACTCTAGCAGTGTACACTTCATGCTCATTTGCAAAGTCATGATCCTGAAATAGAGCCCAGCCAGGAGAAGAGCCAGGCCCAAGAGAATGTATTTTTCCCAGAGGTATAAATCTTGATGAAAATAAAATCTACTACTCTCCTGCATTAGAAGATTTCAGCTATGCAGCTTTCAGAGCCAACTCTCATTTCTTGGTATGTTAACAAGCTTCTCCTTTTCAGTGAGCTATGGGTTTTCCTTTCTCACAGTTATCAATGGATTGTCCCAAGGTTAACAGCCAGCCTTGGATCATTAGCAGTCTATTGAAATGAAGGTGTTTGTTGCAGAATACAAATGAAGTCCATAACTGGTAAACAAATACCAGACAGATTGACTGAGAAGCCCAGTCTGGGTGTACTGCATATGTCAATACTTTGGCAGCACTGCTGCCGTGTATTTATGTTTTCTTTCACAACATTTTTGCTGAGTTTTAAAGCTAACAACTTTTCAGTACAACGCCTACTTCCCTAAATCACTAAGGCCAGTGAAAGAAATGCCTTGCAAGGTGGCTTGTAGAAGAAAACTGAAGTAGGTAACATATTCAGCTTAAGAAGGGCACCACAGACAGTCCAGTATCTATCTTACTAGTCTAAAACTATGGGAAGGTTTGGATCCACATCTGAGCTTTGTGACAGTTCTCAATTATCTGAGTGCTTAGACAATAAAACTAAACAGCAACAACAGCAAGAACAGTCCTCCAAAGTTTGACTGAGTTGTTAATAAAATTGTCCTCAAGATTGTGCTGCTTTCCCTCTGCCTCTGCCAGTCCTTGAAGAAGAAAAAAAAAAAAACAAAAGGGGAGGAGGGTTAGGGGGTGTGTGAAAAAGTTTCAAAAGAACTTAAGTTCAAACTTCAGTTCAAAGATTTAGGTCACTACGTATCACTCTCTCAACTGTTCTTTGATGTTAAATCCTTAAATATTTTAAAATAAGGCCACTTACCACTTGTCTCTACTGAAGATGGGAGTAACTTGTTCTGCTGTTTGTGAAACAGACTATGCTGTGAGCGAAGCGCTGCACATCCTGCTATTTATCTCAAGGCTATGCTGAATGTGACCATCAAACAAGTTATTTGGCCCATGTTTAGTTGAATATCATTTCCCAGTGTGGTACTGGAAGTTTACTAACAGTGTTAGTGGTGCAGGGCAAAGAAGATAGCCTTAACAGAGGCACTGTATAAAGACCTAGTCCACCAATTGATGAAATCTGACTTTTTCCCTACAATATCAATTAATCACACTACATTTTCAATAAAACTAATACAAAGCAGCGACACTCCCCTAGAGGACCAGATCCAGGACAATCATTTTGCCTCTCCCCACCCATGCCTTTATTCCTGCAATTGGAGGGGAGAGTAGATGGGAATGGTGAGGAAGTATGTTGCTATCATTCTACTTAGCTTGGTTTGCAGCTTCAGCTATGAAAAAATGCCAGCTTTT
Source organism: Astur gentilis (assembly GCF_929443795.1). Taxonomy (NCBI): domain Eukaryota; kingdom Metazoa; phylum Chordata; class Aves; order Accipitriformes; family Accipitridae; genus Astur; species Astur gentilis. The sequence continues at coordinate 31,890,975 of NC_064880.1, forward strand.
TTATGTTCATGTAAACATTAAAATAGACTTCTAACTCTGAATGAGATTTTAAGTGACAAAACATGTGCAAAATGCAATTTCAGAGAAAGAAATTGAAAGTTTGTATCCAAAGCAAGTCCTGGCTCTGCTAAACCAACAAGTGGCTGGTGAAGAGATTTAGGGGTAGAGTCCTGTGCGAGACAAAGCTTGTTAATCAGCCATGCTGGAAGATGACTCAGCTGAGCAGTGAGTCATCTAAGCAGGAAAAGAGAAAGCTAAAGTCCAGATAAAGTTCTTTATCAGAAAAGGCTGGCTGGTGGGAGTTTTTGTCCTTGATTGAAAACCCTGGCAATTTGCTAATCATAAGTTTGTAAATACTCTCAAGATAAAATACTTCAGCAAACAAGAAAAGATTTTGAAGGCAGTTTTCACCCAAAGAAAAAAAGCAACCACCAAAACCCAAGAACAAAACCATGGACTTCAGCAAGTTCCAAGAAAGAAAGAATTATTCCATAGAAGAAAGCAAAGTCTTTAGGAAGGTCATTAAAATTATTCTTAATGCTTTTTATTTTCTATGGGTTTATTTTTAACCTCATTTTAAGTATGCTTTTGTAGCCAATAACATGTAACATATCATGTTAATAGTAGAACTTCCTCCAGTTGGTACCAGACAGCACTGGGATGCAGCTTTAATGTTCAGCAATTCTGCTCTCCCTTCTCAACAACTCACAACGTGCCTGCTAATACACTAAATGGTGCACACTGAACATGTGCGGTCCAGCCTCCCTGGGCTCAGCTGGCAGCCCATCAGCTTCCCAAACTACTTCTCTGTCACTGTACCAAGTAAATGCTTCTGTGCACTTCCAGTGAGAAGTGAGAAAAGTGAACTCCAACTACAGTACCTTTAAGCAGCTGTTTAAATTCACTTATTTCCTTACCTGCAAGTGATGTCTAACTCACAGCATGCAGGAGTAGTAGATGTGTATAGAGGCATGATACATAAGGCATGATACAGGCTTGAGCCCAACTGAAGCTGTTTATACAAGCGTACCCCAAAATTTGCCAGTCAGTTGAAACAGATCATCTGTTAGTAAATCCACTGACATCCAGGACCAATCAAGTTTTCTGGTGCAAATTCCAGGTAAGTGCTGGTTAAGCTGACAGTGTACTGATGAACTATCTCAGCCATTTAATAAGCATGCTGGACACATGGCTATCACATGAAGTTTAGTCTATTAGTCTCATAGGCTAATTTAAAGGAAGTTTAAACAAGAAAGTAGGTAAGGTCCACAGACTTGCTTCATGACTCAGATTGCACCCACAGAAAAAAAAAAGAATCCAAGTCATAGGAGCAGACTCTGACCTCAGTCCTGAGAAAGCTCAAGAATGCTGAGGATACTGAAGTAGGGAATTGCATGAGAGTACTTCTGTCTATCATGGTTTCTTGTAATAATTGGAGAAAACAGATTTTGCAAATGTTTCAAGCTCCATGCTAAGTGCTTCAGCCAAAATGCATCCCCAGAGGGCTGCACGGTAAGGCAGGACTTATGAGAGAGGAAAGGCACAAGGAGGCACAGAGCCAAAGGGGACGGTGTTGGCCGATCTTGTAACATGCAGCCAGGCCATGAAGATCCACTCCCATAAGGAATGATGAAGTGGAGCAGAATTCAGAAAGGTCCTTTGAAAGGCCGCTACTCAAACATAGGAAAATGAGCAAGAGCAGCTTTGGGAAGTCTAGAAGTGTAGGACAGACCCAGCAGTACACTGATCTGGTATACATCTCAAAAGAGGTGCTTTATGAGGGCTGTGACCAAAAAAATGCCTCTTAAATCATACAGGTTTTTAAGCCAACCTTGTGATTTGAAAGCCCGAGTCACACACTCCAAATGCCAGGAGTTGGCAATGTTTCATGTGTAGGCAACTAAAAAAAACCACCACACAAGTCTTGTGGGACTTCTATACTTTCCAGATATGACTTATATAAACATCTAAAATAATTAAAAAGGACTTAAGCTAGAGTCTAATTTTCACAAGCATGTAGAAAAAACACTAAAATACAATTTGCTTAATGGTACTTACCAACATATAATTTCATTTATGCAACACTGATTCATCATTGCGTTCTTAATTTTTTATGAAGATCAAAGGAAAAAAGAGACTCCAGTCTTACTACCAAAAGAAATATGCTTCTGCTTGCAAAGGTATATCACTAAGCACCATCCTACAGAATAAGCAATTTTAATCTTTTGTGTTTCATTGCTCTTTGCATGCAAGGAGCAGAATTTAAGAGATTACTTCTTGTTTACAATGAGCTAAAGCAGAACATACAACATATTTAAAAATTGAAGTATGTCCTTTTTCCTTCCATGGATATGCATATACAACACTGTTAGAGGGAGAAACATGTACCCTATTGTTACCTATAGAAAGAACTGTGAAAAAGGATTAATTGTTAACAAGGATAAAATTGAAAAGGCAACACCTGCTCAAAAAGAGTCCCTTGGGGAGACTTACTGCTTCAGAAATATATGATGGGAATAAGTTAAGATAGACAACAGCTAGTCATAGGATGCATAAAAAACTGACTGATTATGCCTTGTTCCAAACCACTGGTTTTCATTACCCACATAAATCAAGGCAAGGCGGCAGCTTAGCAAGTCTTGAAAGACAATAAAAACACCACTGAAAGAAACTCACAGTTAAGAGCGGAGAATGTTGTATCCAGAAATACCAGATGCCTTTATAAAAATAAGGTATGTTTTGCTAAGCAATGTCTGAAAATTTTTGCAGCCAAGTGGAGCTCGATCTTTATTTAACAGTTGAGCAACAGAGATCCTTATTTATTATTTAATTAAACACTCATTCCAACACACATTTATTTTAAAAGCCTAAAACAAAGTGATTTTGCTGCAAGGCAAGTAGGTGAAATGGAAAGGGTTTGTTCATATAAGCCTAGGAGTCATGAATGAAGCAATGATTTTACCATAAAAAACATTTGCTGCTAAACAAGGAGTTACTGTGGAACATTAAGTCCAGACTAGCTGGTTTAACAAAATGGCCCTTTGATTTAAGAACTGTTTCTGCACTACACTTATGGAAAGACATTTTGCTCTTGTTTTGATTTGCAGTCACCAGTCCTCATGTCCATGAGGACAGTGTCCCTCTATCAGGCATAGCACATCTACCAATAATTGTCAGACAATGGTTGGGGAGAAAAAAAATAAATCTCTGATTTGATTTGCCAGGGAAGCCATGGACTTTTCAATTATTCCTTTTATTTATACACTAGCCCTATCTCTATTAAAAATATCACAACTTCCCCCTTTCAAAGCAGTCACGTGCTCTTCATACAAACACAGAAAATATTTTGCAGGTAATGTGACTAAGTAGCTGACTTTGCAGCCAACAAGCCAATTTCCTCAAGCGCAAACAGCGTTACTTTTAATGTCCAAGCCAAGCCTCAAACTAAGTGCCTGATTTTCCTGAAATCCCTCACGCTGCAGCTGCACCCATCCGTCATCTTCACTTCCAAGCACCAGTGGTCTGGCTCGTGCATGAGGAGGCAACCAACTGGGCTAAGCTTGTGGAGGGCAAGTGGGTGCCTGAAGCAGGTGTCTGCAAAGCACCACTGGACCCCTGACACAGGCTGGGGGAAAGGTGTCTCTCCCTGAGAGACCAGCCTTGCCTGCCAGGGCACATGCCACTGGCCATGCACGGCCCCTTCGGCTCACAGCTGTGGCTCCCCTTCAGAGGTTTAGGTGCCCCTCCAACTTCCCACCACACAGACAGGATGGAGAGACCCCTAGGCATTTGCCAGGCAGCAAAGTCCCCTCATCCATCAGGTCTCCTTGCCCCTGTTTTCCCCGCAGAGCCCCTGTTGCAGAGGGGGGACATACAAGTCTTTTGGGTGCTTCTGCCCCATGGGGCAGCTGGGCCGTGCACAACTGCAGACATGCAGAAATGGGCACAATTTCGTTTGGGTACAAAGCAAGGAGAAACTCCATGGATTATCTGAAACAATACCAGATAGAGACTGGTGTGCTTTTCGGAGTCTCTAATGAGTATAATTTCATTAAGCATGCAAGATCTAATAAGCACAAAAAGGAAATAACCAGGCACTGCCATACAGGAAACACACCAGAGTCCTGTCTAAATTGGAGCTGGCTGGGAAGTGAGCTATTGTGAGGAGCCTGGTGTTTTAGATGCTCTGATATGGCTGACTACCTTGAGCAAGCATGGCATATTGGCAAAAAACAAATAAACAAGGAGACTTGTTTGCTTATTTCAAGGGAAGCAGCTCAGAAAGAGTCTAAAAAAAACCCAAACTAGTCTTATGAGGAGCTGCTGAGGGAACTGGGGTTGTTTAGTCTGGAGAAAGGGAGGCTGAGGGGAGACCTTATCGCTCTCTGCAACTACCTGAAGGGAGGTTGTAGTGAGGTGGGTGCTGGTCTCTTCTCCCAAGTAACAAGCGATAGGATGAGAGGAAACGGCCTCAAGTTGCGCCAGGGGAGGTTTAGATTGGATATTAGGAAAAATTTCTTTACTGAAAGGGTTGTCATGCATTGGAACACGCTGCCCAGAGTAATGGTGGAGTCACCATCCCTGGAGGTGTTAAAAAAAAATGCGTAGATGAGGTACTTCAGGACATGGTTTAGTGGGCATGGTGGTGTTGGGTTGACGGTTGGACTCGATCTTAAAGGTCTTTTCCAACCTAAAAGATTCTATGATTCTGTAAATCCTTAAACGTGCGCATCCTACAATACGCTGTTGTTCCACTGAAGTGGGCAGAAATAGTAACACGTCAAGTTAAAGGATGGCTTTATTTACAAATAAGTATAAACACACACACACACACACACACACACACACGTCTCTAGATGCACCTCTTTTAAATCTGCCTGGGGACATGCATACCTTGCTGAAGGTGTTGTAACTTAACTTGCACAGGGTACATCTGTACCTTCATTTAAATTTCTTTTATGGCCTTCTGCCGAACTGCTACATTGCAAAAAGACCACAAACTTGCTTTGACATTTGTCAGGAAACTTTCTGTAATTTTTTTTTTTAAGTCTGGAGAATGGAACTGGGGATCATTTTACTGTCAGTTTGTATACTCATCTACAATTTATGAATGGTACTGGACTTGGGCTGGTCCTATCTACAGGTCAGATTAAATGGACTTGTTCTTCATAATTTTCCAAGAGGCACTGGCATTCTTCATCTGCACTGGACATGCTCTGTTCTAGGAAAGCACTTTCCAAAATATTTCCATTCCTGCTAATGTAGTTTCAGCTCCCTGATCCCAGCCGTCCTAGAAACTCGTGTGTGTTGCAGCACGCAGCTCCATCCGGCTTTGAGATGAAACCGTTGGGCAACCTGCCCGCGCCAGTTCCTCTTCCTTCTAGCTCCTTCGGAACTGACCTATTTCCCTTCACTGGCTTGACATGGCTGTGAGGCTACAAAACTCCCAACTCCAACAAATCTGAGGCCTCCCCTAAATGAAAGGTAGTTAAACATGTTTTTAAGAGAAGGCACAGGTAGCACAGTACTAACTAGATACTTGCTAAACCTCCCCTATCATTTACCTTGTAATACCCTGTCTCATGACCCTTTTTTCTTATTCCGAATATATGTCTTTATGCTAAAGAAATACATTGGTTTATATTTTGTGTACAATCTAAGTAAAAAATTAAACACCAATGCACAAACATATCTGAGCACAGAGAACCATAAAACTACCAATATTTCCCAGTATGAGTCAGTGTGGATGTGGGAATTTCTAAGTAGAAACAAAGCAGCAAAAATTAAAATGTGCTTCCTGAGAGCTGGTGTTGCTCACTGGTGGTCAGCAGAAAGGACATCTTTTACCATTTAGAGATGATGCCAGTTCCATCATTTGGATCCGAAAACTTACTGTGCAAACTATTGGATATCCAGGGAAATCCAGATGTAGATAGTTACTTCTTTCAGTTCCCAGTGTGAAATAGCAAGGCTTGGTGTTATCAGAGCTGCATACAGAAGGCTCATTATGTCAGTGACAACTATAATATTAAACTGAATAGAATGATAATATAATTCAAGAAATCTAATTGCTACTCTGCAAGAAATTAATTTTCTAACAATACACAGCAAAAGCTGTCTCAATCACTAAACAAAAATCCACCCCCTTATAATTTTCTTTCATTTTCAATTTTATAAAAATGGCCTTAACTCCTCCTACAGACACCAGCACTTAACTAGTCAATCAATCACCTGAATCAATCACCACACCTGCTGTGTCCATTGTTATTCCTTAAATAAAAACATAAGCACAGGAAAACATGTACTGACTAGAATCCACCAGAAGCACATTAAAAAAAAAAAAAAAAGTATTCTCGTTACTAAAATGAAATACCTTTTGAAAACTGTCAGTGAAAATTATTCCGTTAGAGGAGAAGAAAAAGTTGCAAAATTTACAAATAAAATATGCTAATTCAGTGACAAAGAAAAATCATTTGAATGTAATATTTCTCTGAAAATAAAAACCCAGCTCTTAGTAACTCTTTACATTTATTATCATCAAAACACCTTACCAAAGAAATCAGTATCATTATTCCTACTTTAGAGATGGTGAAACTGGAAAGATCTCAGCAATATCAGAAATCTGCAGACCAGTAGAAAAGCTGGGAAAGGAACTCATATCTCTCATATCCAGTGCAGAGCTTTGATTTTAGATGTGACCTTTGGAACGACACAGAACAGATCAAAGACCAATTTCTAAATATTCTGTAATAACATCAAACATTAAATATAGACCTTTATATTCCCAAGTTTAATATTTTATTATTCTCACCCCTTAAAAATCAGTCACACAAAGAAAAATTATCTAAGAGGAGGAAGGGAAACATAGGAGTATTAAATAAATTTTCTACCAATGTGCAAGTTAGTGCCTTTTCCAGATTCCAACCATAAATGAGAAGAATCATGACAATCATTAATCAGCTATGCTCCTCTCTTCATCTGTAGGTTTAATACTTCCTTATAGGTCTGTCACCATGGACCAGATTCAACTGAGAAATGTGATAATTAACACACAAATCCCTGACAATGCATGGTGGGTTTCTATTTCTTTATGGTAATAAGGCAGAAATTTTCTATGCAGGTACACCAGCAATCCTCCCAGTGCCTCTGACGGGAGTTAGGAGTCTGCATCCCACGGCAGCATATCTCCCAATGATTTAAACAGAACTTGAAACACTAGTGGAGAGGACCTCCTGTATAGGTGGAATAAAAGCTAGCACAGGAAAGAAGGCTGCACCTCATTTTAGCTTTGCAGGATATGTTTGTCAGACAATATCCAAAACAATCCTTGTTTTACAGCTCACTGTGTGACATAACCGCATAATTAGTTTTTCAATCTACAATCTTTTACTACAGGGATCTATCCAGCCTGTGCAGCAGAGCACGCAAGGGCCTGGGGCTCGATGTGCCAGCAGCAGCACCCAGGGAAAGCGTCCCACAGTGCAATGAGGTGAGCATCACAAGGTTCCACAGGGGCTGTCGTGCAGGTCCCCATAACCATTCCAGCGGCAGGGACTGATGCAGCCATTATCCAGTAGCATGTGCAACTGAGAACAGCATTTGGCATTTTGGCTTCAATGGTCTGCACAGCACTTGATCTTCATTTCATGGTCATGGCAGGAGACTGCGCAGAGAAACAGCATGCACAGCACTTTTAAAGTCAATGGCACCTCAGTTTATGAGTCGACAAAGATATAAAACAGGCTCTTTTACAACCTCCTAAACCTGCCTTTTCTTGAAGGAAATCCTGATTGTATAACTACATACGAAATCATCTTTTCAAAGTGTACTATGTATTTTTTCCACATCCTGGCAACAAAAAGGGTATTTCCCATTAAAAATCCTAACTTCCATATTACAAAATCATGAATGCTTTAAGGCAAGGCAGAGTCGATGGGATGGCACAAGAAATTAACAATTCCCCTCCCATGAAAAAAGCAGTTATCTAAATATCCCAGAAAACAGTTCTTCAACCAGCATCAGTTTCCTAAGAGCAGCACATACTGCAAATGGGTTTGCTTTAGCATTTTAATACAATGCAGTAATTTGAGATAAATGTAACACTTCAGAATACCTAAATCTTCATCATATTTACCTCTTTAGGATTTACAGTAGGGCAAAAATTTGCCACTGGTCTGGTGATTTGATGTAAGTTATGCAGCAGATCTTTTTTAGCCAGAGTCTTGGAAACTATTGAACTACTTTGCCAGAAACATCAGAGCAACAACACTGCAGGTGCTATCTGAAAATGGGTAATGTGAAGGTGTTTAACTCTGCACAATTCTTTAGAAATAACACACTGTAGCTGGACCCTCCATTTCCCCATGACTCCTCCATCTCTAATGGTAGCGTGTTAGACCAAAGGACTGCATATACCATTAACTAAAAAGGAACAGGTTATGGGAATGTGTCAGTTCCGCTGGAAGATGCACAAAGGCAGTTGGATTTAGACACGTTTTCTTTTCATGCCAGTGAAGGCTCTTACTCAAAAAACAAATCCATGTATCACTTCCTGACCCTGCTGCTGGGCAGGGTATCCTGCTACAGGGTGGAGCATTAAATTGTTCAAGAAAAACACTGGCTGGCAGCCAGTGGAAATTTCATGTTTTATGGATCACCATTCTATTCTACCATGATTCATCAGCTTCAACAGCCACTGGTGATGTGTGTATGTGGCATGTGCCACAGGATATATTTTCTACTACAGTAAAATTTGCCTACAAAATATTTTATCTTTTCTAACATGTTTAGTCTAGGCATAGCTAGAGGCAATAGGAGGTTCCCACAGCAGCCTACAGCTGTTTCAAGGGCAGGTATGAAGATGATGGAGCTACACACAAATAGTGTAACATGGGACAACAAACTGCAACTGGAAATTGAGGCTTGGGAGATTCAGGCTGGATATTTGCAGAAAAAAAAAATCTCCAGCAGGAGGTCACCCTGGAGAACCTGGAAGAGGTTAAACCATCATCCTTTGAGGTTTTCAGGATGCAGCTAGACAAAACTAGAGCTGGCCCAATGGCAGTTGTTCTGTCTCAAGAGGGATGCTAGACTACATGTCCTTTCCAGCCAACATCCCTATGACTCTACAATTTTATGTATCCTCAGTCAGTGTTCCTGATTAGTCTGACTCTCCAGCCTGAATTAGAGAGTCATTCCTGTCTTGGACTGTGTCAAAAATCCAGATGTGTTTAGACACCTGCAAGTGCTACAAGATAGTGCAGAGTGCATCCTCAGAGTACAACATACTGTCCAATAAATATAAAATCAGGGTCTCAGGTGTTAATCTGCAAAGCTTCCAAAACTTTGAACCAGATTAATCAAAATAAATGAGGTGCTGAAATAAATATGACAGTCAAGACTTTGTTCACCTGACATAATGGAAAAAGATGCAAGCTTCTACAAGCATCAGCCCGAATCCATGAAATTAATTTCCTTCAACCAACCTTGGAGCCAACCTTGTCACCTTTTGCTCCAGATCACAAGTTGGATTCTTCTCACCTTCCCTAATACATACATGTATTTAAAGAGGAAAAATCACCCTCAAACTGAAACCTTCCCTTACACACAGATGAGGAAGCACAAGAACAGAAAAAAAGTATATGGTACTAGTACAGAGAAGAAGGTACTCTGATATTATAATAATGAACACAATATGAACATAGGTTTAACACACGTTCTTATTTTTCTTTATATTTAAAATTCAGGTTATCTCCTTTTTTATCATGCATTTGTTCATTCTCCAGGGCTGGATGGGGAGATGGGGTAGGAACCCCAAATAGAGTACATCTAGTTTTGTATTTATGCGCATATACAACTTCATATTCTTTTAAACCCAGTAATCTTATAAGTACATGCCACTGAATGTGCTTTCTACTGCTGAATGGACTTTCTTCAAATGCACGAAGACAAACAGGCGCTATGCTGTTCTGACTGAAGTCAACAGGAGTTGCCAATCGATTTAATTTGAAGCCGGATTAGGACTTCTGTGAAAAGCCTACATACAGAGAACCATGTACTGTAAAAATGTAATCCTTTAGGGGAAAAGGTAATTTATAAAAATCTTCCCGTGAATAAAGAAAATGCACACTATTGACTTAGGTAATCATTTAACAAGCTTGACAGCTGAAAGTAAATAATTCTTGGGCAAAGTTTCTAGGATGAAAGGCTTGACCTGCGCTCAAATCTAAGAGCAGCAAGCTGATTGACCTTATGATACTGTGGTTTCATTTCAGGAGCTGCCTTCCCCGCCCGCCCCCCCGCAAGCTTTTTTCTGAATTGCATGAATATTTCATGACTAACTGCGCATACCATGGCAGACAAAGAGCTAATACATGAGTAATTTGACCTGCTATTTATTTGAGGTGCCCCAAACATGCAATGAAAGAGACTCTGATTCTTCTTTAGAACAATCATGAAACAGAATATGGGTGATTCTAGAAACTTTATCTTTACTTTAGCTGAGCTAATTGCAGTGGGTAGAAGAGGCAAAGGCTCTGATAAGAATTCACATCTGGGAATGAAAAGAAATCAGTGAGTGGTACAGTCAGACATGACGGAGCACTCAATCACTGCAGTAAATCACTGAAATTAACTGCATTACCTAGAAACCTTGTTTATACTGCTTCTGCTAAACTTCAGCAAAGGATTAAAAAAACACCAAACAAGCCAAAAACACACCATAAACACTGAAACAATGAGTGACATCACATTTATACCATAGAAGTGTAAGAGAACTCTTCAGTTGCACACTTTTCTTTCCCAGATTATGAATGTCAGTCACGATTGATGGGGAAATCCCTTAAATGACACGCAAAAGTTGCCTGTAAAGCAGTTCCTGGAAATCACCTCTAAAGATCAAATTATGATTGAGGGATCTTGCTAGTGAAAAACATGAAGCTATTAGACAAAGAAAAGTGGTTTTGGATAACAACTGAGCATAAAATGGAGACTTCATTCATCCCTTCCTTTCCTGCCCTTAGAACAAGAACCACTAAGGAAGACAAGTGAAATAGTAGACTGGCATGGAAGGAAAACATTTAACTATTAATCCATTTTTATGCATTAAAAAGGTACACAAATTCATACAAGTACACTCTGAAGCAGAAGAGAACATTTAACTGAGTCAAAAATTAGAAAAAAAATATTCATAAAAACAGTGTATTACCCCATTGTGTAGCCGACATCCAAGTGTATAAACTCATGAACAAGTTCAGATGACTAGAAACTGCCAAAAAGAGTGGCTGGAAAATGCTGCACTGCACCATTTAGAGTCCCACTTGTGCATCAGCACAGACTCAGGGTTGATCAGGCACTTCATAGCTTTAGGTACCTATTTTCTGCTCAGAGTGACATGCTCTGAGGTTGTGACAGCTGCACTCCAGCTTGTTAGTCTTCTTAACTGCTGCATGCCCTGATTGTTATGTTGTAGCATTTCATTTGAGATAGAGATGTGCCAGGCACCCCACATTCAAAATGTATGCAACTGTGGAACAAGTGAATATACGGACTGAAGCTCTGCATTTGGTGAATCTAGTCCACACCTACTTTGACAGAATTTATACAGTTAATTTTCCAGACATTACTGGCAAAAAAATTGCACTATTTGTCACCTTCAAGTAACACTTCAACACCGCCAGTGATCATCAGTCCATGGTCTGGAAGCCATCTACAGTCCCAGGGACAACTAAGTTCAGGGCTTGTTCCTCCTTCTCCCCCATCACTTCTGTCCACATTGAGTTTCTTTTGCAAAGGGATATTTGCATATTTGCTAAATACACCTTTGGTAACTTGTGCAACAAAAGTTCTTTTGTTATCTTCCAATGCTATGGAAGTAATCTCTGAAGTGTCTTTATCTTAGAGCGGAAGCGTGGCTTCCCAGATACTGCTACTGAGGAGGGGAACAGGTTAAGAGTGGGAATGAAATCTACTGAGAAAGGAAATTGCATTACTGGACTTGCTCTCAAGCACCTCTATTAGCCTCCACAAGAAAGCAGCTGAGGGTAGTCAGTAGTAGTCATGACAAGTAACAATTCTGACACAATTTGGCTGGTATTTAAATTGTAACTGAACAAAGAAAAAAAGGCAGTTATAGCTAAAAGGACCTGGGAATCTCAAACCACTTCGGTTACTACAGGAGAAAACAGACCAAGCAGTGCAGAAGGAAGCATGCAGTCCTGAAACTTTCTTCAAATGTGTGTGGGAAAGAAATGGTAAGAGGCACAAAGAGGAGCTGTCAGAGTGGGGATTGTGCTGGCTATACCAGACAGACTCTGGGAATTAAGGAGTTTGTTTTCCGTCTCTTGCCTTACTTATTTCCTGACCATGGACAAGTTATTTCACTTCTCTTTTCATTCTGTAAAACTAGTATTATGCCATCTCTTGTGTATTTCAAAGGCACAGCAGAGTGAAAGCTGGAAGGAAGCAAGCCAAGGAAAGAAAGAAGTAAGACTGGCCCACTCAGCAGATTTGTAAGATGGGAGAAGGTAAAACTATTTATTCCTATGCCAGACTGGTGTGATCCTGTGGCTGGCTGGAGTGGGAGGCAGCTAGCTCACAGGCACTAACACGCTGGATGCCTCGCCAAACCCATCTGAAACAACATTACCATGATTAATGAACATCTCCAAACACCATACAAAATAGCTAGGGAGAGTAATCATAAAGAACAAGGTTAAGGAAAACCCCCACTCTCAAACTGTCACAAAACCAATCTACTACAAAATATACATCTTGGATGAGAAGAGGGGTCATTTTTCTCTCTTTGGGCACTAGAGTCTTTAGTCAAAACAATACAAGATTTCTCCTGGAGCAAACTCTCTCCCTGGACAGAGTAAGATGACAGCATTGTGGGTCATATTTAGAAAACCTAGATGTCTGGCTCAAAACCAGACCATCCACTCTTTTCCCTGGCTAATGCCAGTAGCATGACACCTCAGCAGCCCTTGGTGCTCAGCATGCTGTAGGTAGCTGCCATAAATCAAGCAGTTCAGCTTTCACCAGTGCTATTTCACCTTTGCCCACCAATCCTTTCCTTCTTGCAAAAGCTACTGACTTCTACAGTTTCTGTAAGGAAACTTCTGAGTAAACAGTGAGTTCCTTCTTAGCCCCAAGGTGTCTCTTGAGCTTCTCTCTTGAGTTGTAACATTTGGCACTTCATCCTTCAAGTGTTTTTACCAACCTCTATTCTATACCTGCTGGTCTGGTCTTGACTATAGGAACACATCATTAAGCCAGACTCATTTGAGCTGTTATGAAAACATCTAACCATGCGTACATCCAAACTTTCTGAGGGCAGTGCTCCTCAAAAAAAACAACAGATCAGTTATTGAGATTTAGAGTGCATCACTTCACTAAGCAATCCTCACTAAAATACTGGACAGCAATGGGTTTGCACCACAGCAAGTCACAAGGAAGTTTCTATATTGTCTCAGTATACCAGTACATTTAAGCTGCAGCTCAAATCTCTGTTGAAAATAGAATTATTTAATTATATAAATGAACCTACATCAGATTCTAGCAGTGGTAGCCATAACAGTAACACCATGATAAACAGTAATTAACCTTAACACTTCCACAGTCCCCTTCAGCTGTCAGCCTCAAAGCATTCTGCAGATGAGGGTAATGAACACCACCTTTGCAGGGAGGAAAAACTGAGGTGCTGCAGTGTAACACCATTTGTTCAGCAAGGAGCAAATGTAGGTCTTGGACACTTCACTGTTATTCCCTAACATTCTTATTTTCTCTAATGGGCCATTATACACTCTACAAACAATTTGGAAGTTTGACGGTGCTTCCAGCTTTAGTAGCTTCAAAAGCTTCTAAAGATCTGTCAAGTACCAAAGAGGCACTCAATATCTCAGACCTCAGGACTGGCTGGACCATAATTCCTGCCAATGCAAGGACTTTAAAGAGGTGTGTAATAAGTCAGCCATGTATCAAAGAACAGGCTGTATTCTTTGGTCCTCAGCTGTCAAGCAGTAAATGAAAATTAACGTATAATGGTGAAACACGTTGCTTGGGTATGCTTCCAACTCCTGCTCCAAAGAGCCTGGAAAACTGCTAAGAGCAGCTCAAGTGAAGAGAGCTATGTATCAGGAGTACTCCAGCAAAGTGACCCAGCCCATGTGCTTGCCTTTGATCACTCTCACTTCTATTGTTCTGCAAATATGATTGCATCAACTTGCCTTTTATCTTCTTTTATTTAATCTGCACTACTGTGTCTGCAACACAGCTGAAGCAGAATCATAGCCTAAATGTGGATTCTAGATCACCTTGAAATACTGCTCCAAAAGCATTAGCACTGATTTCCAAAAGCAGATCTTGATAATACAGGCAGGCAGCAACAAACACAGGAGACACTTTCCAAGCATCTAACAAATTCTGCAGCTCAGTTTCAGCGCAGGGATTTACCAGAGGGCAGAAGGCCCGCTAGTCTCCATCCTTTATCCCATCTCCCACTCAGGTCCAAGCACTGGTACTACTCATGTTCTTAACACTGCATTTAAGTTACTTTCTGGTAAGAGAGAGCTGTCTATGGCAGCGCAACAGAGGAGCAGGAGGAAATGAACAGTGCAGGGGATAAGAAGAAACACTAAAACTTTTCCTGCAGTTGTAGCAGACACAACTAGCAACTCTTCTTTCAGAGCACCTGTACTTCAGGCAGCACCCTTCATTTCTACCATGTGATTCACATGGGGAAGGGATGGGGCAATGAGGACATATGCTAGTGCAAATAAATAAATCCATGAAATTTGTATCAATCTGGAGGGAAGCAGAGCTGCAGTTTGACTCAGACATGCAAAGAAAGTTTTACATTGTTGAGATTTTTTTCTTTGGGGTGGTAGATCATTGCCAAAATAACCTCAGATTGGGCCACTACCTACTACTACCTGGCATTGCTCCAGAGCTCAAGAACTCTGCAGACAATTCTGCTCTTCTGGCAAAAGCAACATAGTGCAATAGGCCGAGCTGGGCAGAAGACAAAGTTATGTTAAGAATCAGCTGGATTGTGAAATGTCACAAACCACACTGTTTCTTAGTTCTTGACGACCCAGCACAAGTGGACAGCAACATGTGCAAGCCTGTATATACACACAGTTAAAAAAATACCATACAAAACATTTCACTACATGCACTTCTATCCCTGCAAAAGAACAGTGAAAGAGCACACGGCAGGTATTAGCTGTATCGCTTCATTTACTGCTGCAGGATGATCAGACACAGCAGTGATGACTCTTACTGTATGTAAGAGGCTATACAATAGAAGAGACAACTTGAGCAAGTTGGTGTATTTTATAGTACTCAGAACAACATCCTTTTACGGAGACAGCAGTGCTCAACTTTTCCAACAGCTGATCTGCCACTTTAATAGTATTAGGATACACATTTTCTTAAGAGTCAAAATGCATATTTGTCCCATTCATTCCCACCCAGAGTTGTGGTCTGAAAATACCAACTTTTTAAGCAGCACAATGAGATTATTTTTTTTTAAATACACAGAACAAGCAAAAGAGGACAAGATTGAAATTATATTTCCTGCACATTTATCATATGGTTACATTCACCTTGTAGAAATTCAGCCTTAGCATTCAACAGAGTTGCTTAGTGTCAAGGAAAGGCTTATAAAGTCATGTCTGAGCATGTATCACACCCTTGTTCCTTCTAACGAGTCACAGCATCTTTATGACATCCTTTCTGAAGGACATCTTCAATTCCCTTTGGTAATTTCCTACCTGACATTCAAAATGTACATTTCCCCCAAGGACAATCTGATGCCAAGTTTAGAGGGCATAATGAAATCATTATGGTTACGATATTAGTACCTACACTTGCATCAGAAATTCACTTCCTTTTAGATGCATATAATGTAAGTTAAAAATCCACTTCTGTATATGAAAGGTGTAGATGAAACATGTACTGATGCTGAAGAACAAAGCACCTCATTAGCTCTCTGAGCACAGTGCACTGCAGTTTTTCATTATCCAATGCATTCCTTGCAAGCCACTGGGTGGGGGTTATGACAATCCCTGAGGCTGCATTGCAGAGAAGTATTATTGACATCCAAGGAATACCAGAAACAGGGTATTGCCCAAAATTGTTTGTCAGTGGCATCTCCTTTAATATTAGAGGTGGAGTGCAAATGGAACCAACAAGCAAAAAAGCATTGGTAAAGTGTAGGAATATTACTTTAGAGTGAAATTTATTGATAAAAGCCACTTATGAGACACCTCTCTGCCTCACCTAGGGCCACAACCCAATAGACAGCATATGCTAGGATGAGTCATGCACCAATGTGTTGCAATGTGAATTTCTCATTGTTAATAGGGAGTTCAACAAAACAGTAATAGCAAGAGAAAAAATAAGTTACTGTTGTAGTTTATAAAGCATTTTAATATGACTTTTGTTCAACTGTGACTGTTCTAAAAATCGAAAAATTTTACCTGCTGTACAAGAGGGGTTTCTGAAATGAGGCTCACAGAGTCTTTGTGTATAGCTGCAAAGTGATGTCAATAACTGCAGCACCAATCAGGACAATCCTCAGTGCTGCAGTGGCAACAAGATTTCTTGCAGATGAGCTGAGAGTGGATTCAGGAAATGGGCATTCAGGGACTGAAGCTATTAACCTGACTCCAGAGAGTCTTACGGCTGTGCATTGCAGGCTAATTCCTCCTCTAGTCCTACCTGCTACTGTGAACTGGAATAAACACCCTCTGCAGGGGTCATTCTGAATGTGCCATGTCACCCTCCAACATCTGGAAATCTGCAAAGCTATTCTGCTATATATCAATTGTCTTGGAGTCAGCATATAGAGGAATCCACCAGCATGGCAACAGGGGATTAATTCCAGTGCTTTTGCCACAGGAATTCAACAGTTGGACTTCCTGGGTAACCTTGAATATGCTACATTCTCCTGTTCCTCAGCTGTCATGCAGGATAGCACATCCTCCACTTGCAGGCGTGCTGAGGCCTTAGTGCTCCCTATACTGAGATACTGACAGTCCCATGTGGCCAAGCACAAATATCATGGGTGAACCACAGAATACCCTAGTCCTGTGTGTACAACACAGTACTTATTTGTAAACCACCCTTCTTTCAAATACTGCTATAATTATCAATCCAGTCTCATTTTTGTCTATTTATTCTGCCACTTTCTGCTGTGCTCCAGAAGCTTCTGTATATAATCAAGCCACAAACATGTTTTGTTTTGTTTTAAATTTTGTTTAATAATTGTTTCCTGACTAGCTTTAAACAAAACTAATCTCACATACACACAGACATGTATACACAAAGAAACCACTGTTAACTCTACTTTTAAATTTTTTTTTAAAGGACTGTTCAGTTATTAAATGTTGTAAAATCATTACAAAAGAAACCCAAGCATCACAAGGCAAAGAAACACAGATATCCTGCCTCTCTGGCACAGAAAACACCCACCTTTGAACTAAATTTCCTACCGACAGGAGAGTTCAAACAATGTATTTTTCCCCTCACACAGCCAATTTGTGAAATCCTCAGGCATCTGGAAGTTCTGGAGGTCGAGTGGGAAGGACAAGCTAGAGTGAAAGAAGTGACCCACAAATTTATAACGTGTTATACGGCAAGTCGGGCAGGCACAGATAACAAATAAGTCCTGCTTCCTGAAAGCCTTGCCCACATACTGTGCTTCAAAGCTGGCAAGGAGGGCCCGCAGCCCAGTGTGGCAAGTATGTGAGGCTGAGGATGAGCTGCCTTAGGGCTGGATGTTACTGGTGTCACAGACTGACATGCAAGCTTGTCAGGACACAATTCATTATCCTAAAGCTTGAACCATTCACAACACAAAAGAAAAAGGATCGTTTCAGGACACTTTTTTTCAAGCATCCCACTGTCATAACAGTTCTTCCCTCTCTGTCTGTTTTTAGGCTAACAGAAGGTCAGTCCCTCTCTTGAGCATTGTAACTCACTCACTCATTGCTGGTTGAAGTTAATACCATTTCCATAGAGATCTGTGACCCCAGGATTTCTCCCCTTGCTCTTTCGTGACACTTGGGGCACAGGAAGAGGATTTCCTAAGAATGAGCCAGAAAACCAGTTACAAACTGAAGCCAAACAGCAAATCAAACTCTGATCTCCCTTCCCCCCCCATCTTTCGCCTTTTAATTCTTCTTTAATTAGTAAGCACAGCCAAAATAGACCTTTTCCTTGTTTTAATTTGCTTATTTCTTTGTTTCTGACAGAAGAAATACATCCTTCCTGCAGGAGAACCAACTCCACTCTTCTATAAATAAAATCCACTTGTGTAGATGGAAGTTCCTTTGAGAGGTTTCCTAACACAACTAATTTAAAAAATGGAAGACTGAAAGAGCCAGAAGCAAAACTTTTTTGTCTCACAGAGATATTGAGGAGCAAAGACATTTATTTGGATAAGTTTTCAAAGGAACATTTAAGGAATGTGAAGCCACTACTTACTTTATGTGAAGCACAGCAGTCAACAAGCATAGGGTTAAACCTATCAGTAATCTACAAAACAGAGTAAAGATAAATTTGCTGAAGTGCACAGTGAGACACTGTTAACCAAACATTGTTCTTTCCTAAATAAATGCTCACAAACAAAAATATATCACCTGTTGCTGTGCTATATAAGCAGGTTTCAATACTGAACAGCCCAGTGATTTACAGGTGCCTGGGTTATAGAAGAGAAAGAGCACAAATGGTGGCTCTTGTCAGCACTTATAGAAGGGTTTGGCAAAAGACCTGAGAAGACAGGGAAGCTGCTAAGGATGAGCTGAACATACTGTTGGCCCCTCCATACCATATCTGAATTGTGAACTACAACTGTGAATTAGTCCAAGTCCATATAAGTTCTTGAATTTTACAGACATGTTTAGTATCTTACCATTTTAACTGTACAGTCTTGATTTTAAAATCTGATTTTGTATTTCACGGGGAAAAAAAAGAGAATTGTTAATTTCCAATAACAATTGTGCCAAAAAAAAACAACCCCAAAACCATATACACATCTCTTTCTCCTTTGTATGAAGGATTTGATGTGTGAAATGTGACCATGCCAAACTCTGCTAAGAAATAGCATGCACTAGACAATTGCAATCGTACATTACAGAAAGTGAAAAAAAAATCAGTGTCAGGCACACGGAATAGGTATTCACAGTGAAACAAAAAGAAAATGAATGTCCCTCAGTCTATGGACTGATGATAGGTTTGCCATGATTGTTTTCCCCCCCCGGGAGATTATGTCTCTCAGGAGGTGACATCCACTTAAGGGACAATGAACCACTATTTATATAAATGTCCATCAAGGAAACTCTTTAAACAATTGCAAATATTGACCGACATGCAGCAGATTAATTTGGCTTCACTGTCATCAGGATATATTGTAGACAGCTATTGTGGAATGGCAGATCTTTTACATTCATACTTGACATCTCACAATTGAACAATGGAATTTCCATCAACAACAAAAGAAGCATTTAATAGTCACTTTGCTTCTCTAACAGAGACATATGCCTTCCTAATAATGCAAAGACAAGCAGGATTTTTTCTAACAAACAGATTTTTTTGTCATAATACTAGACATTACCTATGTAAACAGTACAATCCCATGCTAACAAAAGGTTCCTGCTTTCTCTCCACAAGGAGTATGTCCAGTAGATCCCAAAACACAAATCTGTGTTCTGCTACAATCATTTAAATGTGAGGGAACATCAAGGTCTATAACACGCATCTTCCTCAGTTGCAAGAGCTATTTCAGTGTGGGGTTTGTTTGTTTCTATTAATGCAGCAAGTCCTTGAATTCAAATGCAAAGCAATTACAACAGTCTCAAATCTAAGAAACTGTCTGATGACAACACTTGAAACAGGGCAAGACAGCATGTTGCTGCCTCTGAGCTAAAGATCACAAACTCTGTATCCCCTCACCCTTGCAGCTTTCCTTATAGAACTGTACGTTTACAATCCTGGGACAAAATGGACATTTGTCAGACTCATTGCAAGACATTCATTGTCATGACACAGGCAAGACAGCAGCATTTAGAATAGGATGCAGCAGAATAACTAACATCCAATTTTCAGAAACATTAAGTAGGTACAGTTTCTTTGACCCCTCCTGTACAGTTTTGGATGCTCAACACCTGAAAACCAGACCACAAGAGGAACTCAGAAAACAAAATCAGATGATCACTTTGTCTTGCTCCCACTTAGTCACACCCTTTTTGGGTCTAGTAGTTCTAGCATTATACTCTTAATTGGCATCATACTCATATTCCCATCTGAGATTTAAAGGAAGAGTGTGTGTGCACACTAGTGTTAAACAGGAGGATGTAGCAGCAGCAAACTGATAATCAAAACATTTTTCTTTTGTAATGCATTTTAGTTTGTCATCAGGACTTGATTTTGAACAAGTTTCAGAGTTGTAAATCTTTGCTTTATTCTACTTACTTCAGCCTTTCAAGCACTCCAGCAGGAGTGAAGGAAAGTTGTTGTGAAGCAGGATAATTAGGGACCTATACTGTAATTGTTAAGAGCACTGAGCACAAAGGCAATACTAAGACAAGCTGCCTGAAGCTTTTTTGGCCGTGGGAAGTGGCGTTACCAAGGTAATCACTTTCAAACTGTCCAGCAAGACTGCTGGGGAACTCTGTACTAAGAAGGATGTGTAAGGCAAAGCGTACTTCCTGAAAAAGAGAACACGGGCATTCACTGATCATTTGTAGGACTTCCATGTTTTGTCTTAAATACATATTTCTAGCTTGCCGAAAGTTGGAAAGCTGAGCTCATTGTCAACATTTAAGATGCTTCCCTATCACATCCTGAATCTTGCAGCTGATTTGAAAATCAAACGGGGGTAAAGGAAAGTCATCACTGAGATGCTAACTAAATTAGCTAGAGACAGGTTGGGTATGGCCTACATATAAATGCTCAGGGGTGAAAGTGCAAGGAACCACACTTTTCCCACACTGCAGATAAATAAACTTGCAGTACTTGTGCTTTCCTGCATCAGCCCCTTGTAGCA
This sequence comes from Astur gentilis, assembly GCF_929443795.1. NCBI lineage: Eukaryota > Metazoa > Chordata > Aves > Accipitriformes > Accipitridae > Astur > Astur gentilis. The sequence continues at coordinate 31,912,024 of NC_064880.1, forward strand.
GCCTCTTAGGTGCCAGTGCTATTGTTGTGTGCCCTGCAGGAATACAGCCCATCACTCAGCTGCACTGCCCCTTCATGTGACTAGGATGTGAGCCTGACAGCTACTGCACTTAACTCTTGAGATCTGCACAGAGGCTGTGCTTTTAATTCTGGAGATCCACAGTGAAGCGTCCAGTCTTCGCTAAGATAGCAGTTGTTACCCTAATCTGGGGCCTCACTGGGCTAACTGCTGCATGCACAAGTCACAGTAGAGCCAACTCCTGCCCCATACTATCTAGCCGCTACATTATCCTGCTGCCGAAAGTGGACAAAACCACACATGTTGTTTGCAGATGGAAGAAGGTGACATGAAAGGAAGGGTGACAGCAGTAACAAAAGGGCAGATGCAGGTTTCCTGACCAGCAGCAAAAGAAGAGGGGCGCAGTATTGCAGCAGTGGTCCTGTGCTTTTCACATGATGGCATGGCACGACCCTTGTCTGCTGGGGGACGTTCATCTGAACATTGCAAGGGGGATACCAGAGCCTACAAATGACTCTGCTGCTCCAGCATCCTGACTACACAGCTTCCCTGGAAGGAGCAGGAAGGGTTTTCAGCACACAGTGTTGATGTGCCTCCTCTTTGCTGTGTTTTGCACTTTCAGATAACTATCACGCTCATTATCCCAAGGTATGAAAACAAACAAAACAAAAAACCCACAGGGAGGAGATGCAGTCTCATTTTAGATGATGTTTAGATGTGTCCATTTTATGTGAATCAAGCCATGTCACAAAATTATCTAGAAGCCACTTAAAGAGTTTTCAGTTTGTTAACAAAAAAAGTTTTCAGAGATCCCATTTGCACAATGCCTACGGATACAGTTACATAAAGGTGGAAGGATATCCAACATTTTTCCTCCTAATGCCCTGTATTCAAAGCTAGAAGTAACTGTCTTTATGCACATTATTTTAACTGTATTTCTATGCTCAGGCTGCACAGCGCATTTGTCACAGTATGTATTTTCTCAAGCCTGTGTATCCTAGCCTCAAGTTATCAATCAACCCTTTAACTCAACGCTAGAAAGTATCTAGTAAACACCTCAGAATTTTCTCATTGTAACCAAATGGGAACCCCCATGAAAGGAGGGAAGCACATTTTAGAGCTAAGATGACTTTGTTAAGGACAGAAAAGTTGCCATGTCCTGTCTCTCCCTAAATTTATACAGCTGTGAATTCAGCACCTCGAATTATCTCAGCTGCCACTATATCTAGTTCTGCATCAAGGGATACTCCTGCACTTCCAGCATTTTTTTTCCACTTCAGTTCTTTAGAAGTTTACATTTTAAAAAAAACTTACTAGAATGTAATCAAGTCTTAAACGTATTTAAAAGATTCTTGAATGTCTTCTCTTCCCACCTTTAAAATTCTTTGGGGTTTTGGGGGGGGGTTGGGTTGTTGGGGTTTTGGTGTTGGGGGGGGGATTTTTTAGTAGGAATTAGTGTTGAATACAGTTCTTTTTCATACTTAAAGGGTCCAACTCTATCAGATTTCAAGCACAGCAGAGACAAGACAGACTGTAAAATTGTAAGCAGTCTTCATTCCTTATTGACATCTTTCTCAAAAAATGGTAATCCTTTAACCTTGCAACATCATTTCTCAGGGGGCTGATTAAATGAAAAGACTGTTTTGGTCAATGGTAATTATAGCTGCAGACCTCAAGGTAACCTTTAGTGTGTACATTCTGCCCTGCACACAATGCCAATTAAATGGTTGACTGTCATTCCTTAGGTTCACCTAAAATTACATTCTCTTGGAAGATAAAATATTGCCGACACAATTTACAGTATGTTTCTTCAAACTGCAATACCAAACTAAGATCTATTTCTTCCACATCAAGAAAGGTTGAAAGAAAGAAAAAATCTATCTAAAAATTAATTTGTAAAATACCTTTAAAATAGCGGAAACACAGGTTTAAGACATAGGGTGTTTGGTTTTTTTTTCCTTCCCTTCACAGAGGGGTTATTTGGGTTAGAGTGGGGTTCTTTTTTGTTTGTAGGGCTGGGTGGTCTGGTTTGTTTTAGTTTCCTGACATTTATCTCTCTTTCTGTGTAGCTAGCTCTTCTTCTGTTGCTCTTGTGTAAAACTAAATCTCTCTGAGGTTGAGAAAAGCACTGATCTTTCAAATACACAGGATAAACAGTGTCTTAGGCCATATAATGTCCCTCTATCTTGCCATCAGTGTTGTTAAATATATTAAAAACATTTTAGGAAAAACTAATTTGCAAATTTGTGCCACAGACAAATCAAAGAACTTACTTATGCAAGGAAGTTGCTGAAGAGTAACCCAGGGCATCAGCTCACAGAGCATCAGTTTACTGACCTCTGCCTTCCCACACAGGAAAGCCTAGAAAGTTTGCATCTGCTTTGTTCTTCTCTATTAGTTTTACATCAGTGAAGTAGTGGAGGTTGGTAATGCATTTCTTCCAGCTGTTTCTAATAGGAAATCAAAGTGAGGCCTACAGTTTCCCTAACAGTTTCACTTGACAGGGATTTGAGTACCAATTTCAAATTTCACATTGAAGGTGTTTGTTCTTTACTATTTAGTAACATAACTCTTCAAAGATAAAGCAGATTTTAAATAGTTTGTAGTTCATTTTGTTAGGCTCTGCTCAACTGTTAAAGATTTTAATACCATTCCAGTTCTACTCCATTCCCCACTATGCACAAAAAAACCATAGTAATTTAAAAAAGACAAACTTGTAAGTCAAGACAGGAGTTAGAGCAAAGGGAGCATCATTTCAGAGCACAGCCCTTCTTTCAGTATATCATCACAAACATCAAACACATTTGCCAGTCTCATATGGATCTTCTGTTGCTTTCAGTTAAACTTGCTCCTGCTGGCCTAACACAAAAAATCCTTTCCACATCCCTCTCTAGTAATGTCCTTTGCCTAGCTGTTTTTCTGTTACTGTTTCCAATTAGGATAATTACATAGCATGACTTTTGTCAGCCTACATCAGCTTCCACCCAGAATAACTTTATTCGTATTCTTTTACCTCCACTCATTACTATAACCTTATGTTTTAAGAATTTAAAAATGTATTAAGTAGCACAATATCACATAACCCTGCTTTGTGGGATCATGGCTTAGTGAATGAGAAATTTGTTAATGAAATTTATGGTGGTGATCAAAAACAACAGTGTAAAAACTCAAAAATATTTAAAAAGCAAATCAAGATCTAACTGAATGAGATTAACAGGTATTTGACTGTACAACGCAGTTAGCCAAATGTGAGTATGATTATGAACACAAAGTCATCTTTTCTATTGTTGAAAAATGAGCTACATTGTCTTAAACTCAAGGTTATGGTTTCTTAACCCCCACCCCCCAAGCCCCATCTTCAATGCCTCACCACCCTTATTTATCATTAAAACAGAAAACAGTACTATCAAGTGCATCTCCAAAACTTCCTGAAGTGCAGAGATGACCACACACTACACATACTGTTTGTCTCTTGTTCATTTGTCTTAGGGAAAGATCAGACACTCACTCATAGTGCATATAAGTATAGAGTAGTTCATCACCAAATAATGGGAAGGCATTTTCTGTTCACTTTTACTCTACTACAGTCCATCGATTCTTATTGATTTCATCTCTTTGCTCAATGAATTTGAAAATTACAATGTAAAGATTCTGCTAAACAAACAATTTTCTGGTTTGCTACATGCTGGTTTTTTTCCAATAAAATAATGGGTAAACATAGGCAACTATAGCACTTGTAAATTCAGACTCTTGTTTTCCATCATATGGCATTTTGCAAACACTCTCCAAGCTCGACTGTGAAAGATACAGCGATATTTATAGAAGTGCTATAGGTGTCAAAGATACAGTCTTTCCACTGTAAAAATATTTGATCCCCATCATTAACCAGTGTATCCTACTGGTGCCAACATTCTGCAGAAATTGATATTTTTGATTTTACAATCATTTGTAGTTTGAAATACATCACTGCATGGCACATGCTTGAGAGCAAACCATCTCTCACCTAGGTGAAGTATGTTAATCATCAGTATGTTTAGTCCTGTTCACACATAGGCATGTGATTAAAATAAAGCATGCCTTCCAACATAAGACAAATTATCATAAAATCAAATGCATTTATATTTCATGTAATACTTAAACTTATGTACATTTCAATGGAACTATCATGAATAATTCTGCAAGCCAGAGTAGTCTCCTGTTCATATTCACACTAGTTTTAAAGGTGTTGAGGGGAACAATTTGCCACGTATTTACACAGATATTCCCAAGTGCTTAGTAACAGTCTCCTAACACTGCTGAGAAAAGCTGACATCAATGGCATCACTTCCCAGATCACATCACCACCCGTATGACCATGGCAATAAGGATCAGCATCAGGCCTGATTGTTATGAAACCCCAGGCCAGAGCACACTAACGAGCACTGTCCCCATAGCAGGGGTCTGGGATGGGGGGAGGAGTCCCCACAGCCTCTGCAGTGACTACCAGGACCACTCCCACTCTCCAGCACAACTCTGTCCAGCACAGGACAGATTCCCAGATCAACCCATGCAACAGGGACTGGAAGATGCACTGTGCCAATTTTAGAAACTTGCATTTTAGCACAAACATGGGAACATCACAGAGTGAAGATGCACATTGTATTAGAGCAGGCAATGTGCCCCTGAACCAGAGCAGCAGTGACAGAGAAGCCATCACTTTGGAAGTCCTCACAGATTTTGTTTCCCTCCCAGTTCTTCAAAGAATTTGTAGATTTATTAGGGGGTTCCCCCTCCCCCATTCTCTCGATTAAAATTATCTTACCATCACCAATATATTATTCTATTAAGACAGGTTTACCTGGGTAAACTGAATAAAGAATAAGAAAGTGCCTTGCTGCCACAAAGAGTGGCTACACAGAAAAGTTGCATCAGCAACTAAAATAGAAAGTACATTTCTTCAAAACCTGCTGGCCAAATTTCTTACTCCTTCATTCAAGTAAAAATGAATTAGCATACATTAAGAGTTAGAAAAATGAGATCTTAATGGTAGAACCCATTAAAAACATTTGAAGAAAATACACTTACAATCAAAAAAAGAAGTGCTAATGGCAATATTTACTGCATTTTTCTCCATTTCTTCACCTTTCCTCTGGCAGCAACTCCACAAAGAGATGGAGCAAATCTGGAAATATTTCATATCACTTCATGTCTAGATAAGTATAATATTCTTTTATGAAAAGTGAAATGCACATGCATCATGCATAAATTGGCTGACATGACTGCAACTACAACACAGTTACCGCTCCTCCTCCTTCAAACCAGAGCACGAGATCCAGCGTTACTTTCAGAGCCTCTCCCATCATGTGGGACTTGACCACGAGGTTCTCGAGATTACACATCTAGAAGCTGTTATAGACCACCCAACCAGCCTGAAGAGGCAGATGAAACATTCTACAAGTAGCTGGCAGCAGTCTCACAATCATGTGCCCTTGTTGTTGTGGGGGACTTCAACTTTCCAGATGTCTGCTGGAAATAAAATACAGCAGAGAGCAAACAGTCGAGGAGGTTCCTGGAGTATGTGGAAGATAACTTCCTGACACAGCTGGCAGGTGAGCCTACCAGGGGAGGAGCCTCGCTAGACCTACTGTTTACAAACAGAAGGACTGGTGGGAGATGTGGTGGTCAGAGGCCATCTTGGGCTTAGTAACCATGAAATGACAGAATTCTCGATTCTTGGTGAGGTAAAGAAGGGTGTCAGCAAAACCACTACTATGGACTTGTGAGGGCAAACTTTAGCCTGTTCAGGACACTGGTTGAGAGAGTCCCTTGGGAGACAGTCCTAAAGGGCAAAGAGGTCCAGAAAGGCTGGACATTCTTCAAGAAGAAAGTCTTAAAGGCTCAGGAGCAGGCTATTTCCATATGCCACGAGACGAACCGTCAGGGAAGACAACCAGCATGACTGAACAGGGAGCTTTTGCTGAGACTCAGGAGAAAAAAGGAGAGTTTACCATCTTTGGAAGAAAGGGCAGGCAACTCAGGAAGAGTACAGGGATCTTGTTAGGTTACGCAGAGAAAAAATTAGAAAGGCAAAAGCTCAGCTAGAACTCCATCTGGCTGCTGTCGTAACAGACAACAAAAAATGTTGTTACAAATATGTTAACAACAAAAAGAGAGCCAAGGAGACTATCCATCCTTTATTGGATGCAGAGCGGAACATTGCCACCAAAGATGAGGAAAAGGCTGAGGTACTTAATGACTTCTTTGCCTTAGTCTTTAATAGTGAGACCAGTTATCCTCACGGTACTCGGCCCCCTGAGCTGGAAGACAGAGGTAGAAAGCAGAATATACCCCCCATAATCCAGAAGGAAATAGTTAATGACATGCTACATCACCTGGACACTCGCACGTCCATGGGACCAGATGGGATCATCCAAGAGTACTGAGGGAGCTGGTGGAGGAGCTTGCCAAGCCACTCTCCATCATTTATCAGCAATCCTGGTCAACAGGGGAGGTCCCAGATGACGGGAGGCTTGCCAATGTGATGCCCACTTACAAGTAGGGTCAGAGAGAGGATCCAGGGAACTACAGGCTTGTCAGCCTGACCTCAGTACCAGGGAAGATTACGGAGCAGTTCATCTTGAGTGCGCTCACACGGCATGTGCAGGACAACCAGGGGATCAGGCCCAGCCAGCCTGGGTTCATAAAAGGCAGGTCCTGCTTGACCAACCTGATCTCCTTCTATGACCAGGTAACCCACCTATTGGATGAGGGAAAGGCTGTGGATGTTGCCTACCTAGTCTTTAGTAAGGCCTTTGACACTGTCTTTCACAGCATACTCCTTGAGAAGCTGGCAGCTCATGGCTTAGACAGGTATACTCTTTGCTGGGTGAAAAACTGGCTGGATGGCCGAGCCCAGAGGGTTGTGGTGAACAGAGTTAAATCTGGTTGGCAGCTGGTCACAAGTGGTGTTCCCCAGGGCTCAGTTTTGGGGCCAGTTCTCTTTAATATCTTTATCAATGATCTGGATGAGGGGATCGAGTGCTCCCTCAGTAAGTTTGCAGATGACACCAAGTTGGGAGGGAGGGTTGATCTGCTCGAGGGTAGGAAGGCTCTACAGAAGGATCTGGATAGGCTGGATCGATGGGTCAAGGCTAATTGTATGAGGTTCAGTAAGGCCAAGTGCTGGGTCCTGCACTTAGGTCACAGCAACCCCATGCAGCACTACAGGCTTGGGGAAGAGTGGCTTACAGCCGGCTTAATACGAGCCAGCAGTGTGCCCAGGTGGCCAAGAAGGCCAGCAGCATCCTGGCCTGTGTCAGAAATAGTGTGGCCAGCAGGAGCAGGGAAATGATTGTCCCCCTGTATTCGGCACTGGTGAGGCCACACCTCAAGTACTGTGTTCAGTTTTGGGCCCCTCACTACAGGAAAGACATTGAGGTGCTGGAGCGTGTCCAGAGAAGGGCAACCGAGTTGGTGAGGGGCCTGGAGCACAAGTCTGATGAGGAGCGGCTGAGGGAGCTGGGGCTGTTTAGCTTGGGGAAAAGGAGGCTGAGGGGAGACCTTATCGCTCTCTGCAACTACCTGAAAGGAGGTTGTAGTGAGGTGGGTGCTGGTCTCTTCTATCAAGTAACAAGTGATAGGACGAGAGGAAATGGCCTCAAGTTGTGCCGGGGAGGTTTAGATTGGATATTAGGAAAAATTTCTTCACTGAAAGGGTTGTCAGGCATTGGAACAGGCTGCTCCGGGAAGTGGTGGAGTCACCATCCCTGGAAGTGTTCAAAACAACATGTAGACGTGGCACTTCAGGACATGGTTTAGTGGGCATGATGGTGTCGGGTTGACAGTTGGACTCAATCTTAAAGGTCTCTTCCAACCTAAATGATTCTATGATTCTAAGCTTTCTAAGTGCACATTAGTTGACAAGAGGTAAAATATCACATCTCGGTTACTACTAAAATGACATGTTGTTCCATGAGCTACTAGAAATGTGATGCCTGGTTTCCTACAGACATGTCCTAGATTTCTTAACCCACTTATCCCCGAGCACTTTGTTCAGCCAGACGAGGGACATATGGGCCATGACATTTTCACAGCTACATGTATGCCTGCTGACCGGCCGGTGCAGGATGCATGTGCTCATTGACCAGCTGGCTGATACACAGCAGAGGCAACTGGGACCCAAGATGTAGCTGCCTTTTCTCAGCAGGGAGCACTAATCAGACTGTTCTCTTTTACCCAGCTGCTGATTTTCGTTAAATTTGTAGGAACTTAAATATATTTGAGATATCTTGTTCTCTGTTAAATTTTGCAGCCAACAGGCTCAAGAGTACAGTGGACTAAAAGGAAGAAAAAGAATCTGATAGACACACAGTACAAACATACAGGTTTATTTGCTGTCACAAACCTGGCTGCATATATGCCATCAGGGCTCACCACATACCTCTAGCCAATACTCACTTTTTTTTTCACTTGTATACTTTTTGCTTTCATTACTCTCACAAATTGCCCTGATTTCAGCTAGGATAGAGTTAATCTTCTTTCTACTAGCTGGTATAGTGTTATGTTTTGGATTTAGTATGAGAATAATGTTGATGACACACTGATGTTTTCAATTGTTGCTAAGTAGTGTTTATACCAAGTCAAGCATTTTTCAGCTTCTCATGCCCAACCACCAAGAAGGCTGGAGGGGCACAAGAAGTTGGGAGGGGACACGGCCAGGACAGCTGAGCCAAACAGGCCAAAGGGATATCCCATACTATGTGACATCATGTCCAGTATATAAACTGGGGGGAGTTGGCCAGGTGGGGCAGATTGCTGCTTGGGAACTAACTGGGTGTCAGTCAGCGAGTAGTGAGCAATTGCATTGTACATCACTTGTTTTGTATATTCTAATTCTTTTATTACTATTATTGTCATTTTATTATTATTATTACTATTTTCTTCCTTTCTGTCCTATTAAATTGTTCTCTAACCCATGAGTTTTACTTTTTTTCCTGATTGTCTCCTCCATCCCACTGAGTGGGGGAAAGTGAGTGAGTGGCTGCGTGGTGCTCAGTTGCTGGCTGGGGTTAAACCACGACACAAATGTTACCCATCCTTACTAAATCTTGCCCTACTATTTTTCCCTGTCTTGAAACCCTCCTTCACCTGTTTAGAAGCTATTTCTGTTTCCAGTTCAACCAGGCTTAATAGGCAAGTAGCAACTAGACAGTGGAAACACATTAAAAATATACAGTTAATAGAGGTATAATAATATACTTCATATTTAAGTGTTTTAGATAGAGGGATTTATATGAGATTTACATGTATGTATTTTAGATAGAGGGGGAGAGAATATCTGTTAATCATGCCATTGTTCAACCACAAATTCTGCACCTTATTGTGTGTTTGTTACCCTACCATGTTAACCACTCATATGGTTACAGTTCTTTGGGACTACAGGATTACCTGCACTGAACAACTGTAACATAGGAACAACCTTGTGCATAGTTGCTGAGTGTTTCAGGGAAGAGTTGTCAGCATTTCAAGTTCTGAATCTTCCTCAACGTGACACAGAACAGCCTAAGCATAGTCTGCCAGTACTGGAAGCTTCTTTCTAGCCCCCATTCATCAAGGTGCAGTTTATATACACTTTTAGAAACAAACACCCTAGGGTTCAAGGCCATCATATTAGCCTATACAAAACACAACCCCAGGTTCATGCCTACTACACAGTAGGTGTTCCCATAATGTAATATGTTTCTAATATTTCCAGCAAATGCAGTCAAGCATAAATTTCCAGGATTGTATGAATAAGGGTGATTCTCTAGAGCTGATAATAAGCAAAAAGAGGAGTCATGAAGCTCATAGGGCTCATATCCGCTGACATAAAAACCAGTAACAACTTCTGTTATTCAAATGTATAGCACAACTGAATGCAGTTGCTAGACTGTCTCCAACAACCTGGACAACTGCAATAAAACTAAAGGTGCAGTTTTATAAACAAATCCATATGAAGATATATCTGAGATGTCATAGCAATGGCAGATTTGCATGGTACTGTTTACAGGAATATTATGAGCAAGTCACTTCAAAAAGACTGCGGAATGTCCTGATGATTGTTTTTCAATTACTATGTCCAAACTCTCTTCTGAATAGGTAGGACTCTAGTATCCCCACTATGTGAAAGACCAGATTCTCTCACCTCAGAGGAGGAAGAGAGTACTCCTAGCCATTACTTCTCTAAAGCATGGCCTGGGGTTAGGATAGTTCCATGAAAACATCAGCTCAGTGCTCGGCCACCGCCAAAACCCCATTGAGTTATTAAGAACACAACAGTGAGCAAAAGAGAACAATACTATGCTGCTGAATAAATCCATGCTTTTTCCAGACCTTGAGCACAGTTCAGACTAGTCCCCTTATCTCAGCAAGTGAATGGTTCAGAGGGGACAACAGGGAAGAACAGAGGTATGGGTCAGCTGGGCAGGTTATGATCCTTCAGCAGGGGAAAGTGATGGTTTCAAGAGCAGGTGGCAAAAAAAATGTAAAGGAGGAAGGAGAAGGTCGAGAATGCTGTTCATGGTTTCTTCTGATATGAGAGATAGAGTCCAGCAAATGAAGCCATCAGGAGTCAGTTCAGAACAAACACGCACAGCATTTCCTCACACAGCTGACCAAACTGTGGCGATCTGAGCCAAGCCATGCCCTGGAGACATTAATGGCTGGGGTGGTGTGGAAGAGCAAACACATACTTGGGAGCCTGTCTCGTGCTTCTAGATAGACAAAGCACATGAAGCTCAGGAAACTATCCTGGGCTGAAAAAAGTTGGACGAGGGAAAGCTACCAGGGGAGAAGAGGGGAGGTGTGGGGAAAAGGCAGTGCCATGTACATTCAACTCTTTGCTTATGAGTTAGTCACTGTTGGCCCAGACAGGTTGTGATAGCTGTTACTGCTTCCCTAGGTTCGTACTCACAAGCTGGCTTGCAGCACAGCAGTAAACTCACTACTGATGCTTTCTAACTCAAGTCCAGCTCCGTTGCTTTTGCTGAAGTAGTTAGAAATTGCCATGAATAGAAAATGTTGCCCTAAAACAGAGTTACCAAGGCCTGTCCTAGCAGTGTTCTCAGTGCCTACAAAAAGCTGAGGCCACCAAGAAAAAAACAGCTACCAAACCAGCCACTTACAGTCCTGAATAAGCCAAGCCAGATAAAGTAATAATGTTTTCTGAGGACCATGTTGGGTCAATGTGCTGTCAGCTAAAATGGGCTACCCAACCTTGAAAAAATAGTTCACCATTCCAGTTTTCAGAAAGTCATAATGATACAACCCCACACTCAGGCATCATCCACTAACTGATCAAGCCAGGTTTGCCACTCTGCCATTGCAGACCAAAGTCAGAGCAACTCTGCTGTAGTCTTGAAAAGAGTGAAACAAAGTAGTAAAGCAGGGAAGAAATCCTGGCAACTGTAATTCTGAAGGTGCAGAGGAAAAAAAAAAGAGTCCAGGAGGTACTACAGCATTTCCATTTGTTACTGACAAAACTGAAAGAGAAATACTCACACTGCCCATGTCTGCGTCTGCAGATCTCCTGCCCCAACAATTTCCAGCCAAAACCCATCATAGCACCGCTCAGCCACACTCCCTTCTGGTCCAGCATTATCACTGACTATGCAAAGAGCCAGGCTCATGTGGAGTGGATTACCAAGATGATTCTTTAAAATACAACTCAAAATCATCAAAATAATTTTACTGGTTTACACAAGTTTTGTACTACCCTCCCTCCATGACCTGTTGCAGAAATAAAGTGCAGCTGTTTTGTCCTTCCAGCTGTAGGTTGTTTGTCTTCTATGATAAAATTGCACAGACAGTTTATTTTAAGCAAAATCATGAAGCCATATTAAGCTTGTCACTACCCTAAACCTAGTGCATAACCATTCTATGCATATTTGATATACACTCCTCACACTCGTGAGGCAAAAATGTTACCAGATACAGCAGGCAGACCCAGAAAAAACATGAGCCAACAAATCTGTGCCACAAACTTATAAATTGAAATTACTTAAGTCTTGACAACCTGTAGAGATCCTTTTGGGAAATGCAGAGAGGACCAGGTGTGGTCAGTGCTTGCATGGGAGGAGTTCCAGCTTTCTGTGCCACCATCTGGGCAAGGCCCACTTCTGTTGAACTGCATTCATTACTCACTGTGTGATGACTATCACAGCAGCTGTGATGTCTGTGCAACATGCAGGCCAAAAAAAAGGGCTATTATTGCAGTAAGTCATTAAAATGAGAATTTTATCAACTTTAAAGGATGTATGTGACTCTCAAAAATGTATCAGCTGTTACACTCAAACTCCTCCTGCAAGTTACAATGCCTGCTATGCAGCTGACATCTTTGGGACATAAAATAAAATTTCACACTGGAATATTTCATCTTCAGTGGAAGCAGATTACTGCTGTGTCTTCCAATAATAATTTCAGCTGATGTAGCATGATAGTCTTCATAGGAAATAAGATCTTGGCTTTGAAATTAGAAGCCAGTTGTGAACATTGCCTTTTGAATACAGGAGGTTATTTGACTCTTACCAAGACCAATAAGGAAGTTGTTTGTCTAAAGGGAAACACAATACAGTAGGATGTTGGATTTCAGACTCCACTGCAGATAAAGTGCAAGTTCACATTGGCTGGGGAGAAAAAGAAAAGCTTCCTGTCTTATTTTTAAGATCTCCTAAACTGACAAAAAAAATTTCTAATTCCTAAAGCATTTCTAACACCATCAGTACTGCAGAGTAGCCGTAAGATAAGCACCTGCATTTCCGCTTACCAGTATAGTATCATCTCATCTTGCTGGGCTGCACTATGGGCGCCAGCTGTGACAAGATCTACAGCTCGCTGTAGTCATATCCCATTTCGTAGCCCCACAAGACACTGCACTACCTCCTAAGCACACTCACAGGATATTACAGGACAACTTGTCCATTTGGTCTTGCAATCGTAGGAAGAAATGGCCCAGGTCTGCAAAATCCATTTCCCAGCAACAGGCCACAGCTGCATGGTATAAGCGGCTACATGTTAGGGAAATCAATCCTACTGTCCCTAATTACCAGAAGCAAACACTGCTGCTTTTTATGAAGCCAGTATTTCTTTTCCTTGCTTCTGCACAAGCAACTACTATGTAATGTTGACAAGCCTCAAATGCTAGTCTGAGAACAGAGATAACAGCTTGTATTCAGAGCAACTGAGAGAGGATACAGAAACAAGCTGTGCTTGTGCAACCACGCTACAAATGGGCACACAGCAACATGCACTGTGCCCAAAACTTTCAAGTAAGACAAGACATTTTCATGAGGCTGTACAAGGGGTTTACCTCACACACATTAGCAATGATCAGATAATGGCTCAGCAACCCTGTGACAACCAACAGCCCATACTGTCAGAGATCTGTTAACCATCTGTCCAGATATGGTTAAGCTTAGGGGTGGCACAGATGTCATGGATGTTTGCAAGGCCATTAGTGCTGTGCTGTCTCTACCACCTGTCAACACTGGAAGTGATCCCAAATTAGCTGCAAGATTTGAAGGGAGAATTGCATGCTCTGTGGATGGTATTAACAGGATGTGTACAACACTCCTATCCCTGCTGTTTCAAGTAGGGCAGTAAGTTCCCTATAAGCAAGGTCAATCTCCCTGCTGCATTTCACTGTATCAGGAGGTTGCTGAAGGGAAACCATAAAAGTGTCTTAAAACAATTATTCCAGCTCCCTCCAATATTCTCCTTAGTTATGTTCTCACATCAACAGAAGTGATGTGCTAGAGAGACATTTTAGCTATTGCGAACTGGGGATCTGACTTGCCTTCTTCACTCAGACACATGAACTCTAACTCTGTTTAAGCAGTTTCTGCTTCTGGCAGTCACAGAAGCTGATCCCACTTATTCCATGCTGTCTTTTGCCGAATCTTATTTTCTTGATGGGAGTCTGACCTTGCTTATGGGCAGTTTCTTCCATGTGAGCAGGCAAAGCTACAGATGATTGCTAATAATACTTTTTTTAAAATTCATGATTAAATAACTTTATAAACAAAGATCTAAAAATTCACATGGATATAGAACCTACAAGTTCACCAAAAACCTGGACATTCTCACATTTCAGTTCTCCTGTAAAAAAATGCAGGCTTAGGAAAGGAAAAATGGCAGAAGCAATGAGACTGCTACCATTCCCACTCCCAGTGCACGGAGGCTCAGGCACATACCCCAGCCAGTCTGCTGCAGGCAGATCCGCTGCCACAGCGGCAGCCTCCTCTACCATTAAGTGCCTCCAAACTGCTGGCTGATGAAGACAATTTGCAAAGATGTAGTATTTTCTGAACTACCACTGTAGTAATAGTACCTAACTATAAATACAGTATCTGCATTTCAGATCTTTGGCAGGTGTAAGACAGCTGTTTATACCATGTTCATGGTATAGAAATCATACCACGATGTTCAAGAATTCCAAGTTACTATACACTTGATAAATGTATATAAACCACTCATTCTTGCCCATTTATAAGTCAATAGAATATTTGAGGTTATACTTCAATGTAAATACAGTCTTTTAACTATGAATCAATCACTTTCATCTTTTGTTGCAGGTGTAACAGCAGGGGAGTATACAGAAAGCCACTTTCATTATGGAAATATAAAATGAAATCCAGTACAGGACACCTTCCTGGCAATTACATATTAATATAACAACATTAAAAAGCTTCAGTATGCATTGCAACAAAGAGAGAAATAGAAAATATTTCACTATATCCAAGCAATTGTTTCAGGTTTATATACCGGCAAGGACTAATCGTATTGCATAGTACAAAGTGACGATGAAAGCTGTTTCTTATTCATATTTCTATAGAACGCCAAAAGTTGAACCAGAGAATAATCATGTGTGTTCATTTAGGTTTATTATGTGTAATAAAATGACTGATTGAAAAAAAATTGATTATACTGCAGACACACCCAAAGAAAAGTCATATATGCAACCTCAGGTGACTGTCTTTGCATACTCATTAGGCTGTAAGTACCTAATTACATTATTGGAGCATTGTTTTCTCCATAACACTCCTTCATTTAGTATTTGAGTATTCAGTATTTATTTTTATCCTCTACAGTAAGTATGTAGCTGATGCCCCTGTCACTCATTCCATCTAAACTACTGAATCCAAGTTACACAGGAAAATTTAATTCTGGTACTTCCTAAACATGCTTCACTTTGCATTTAACATATGTTCTTTTAACATAATTTCTTCAGATGTGATTTCCTAACTACTAAAAAAAAATTAAAAATTTCTAAATTCCATTATATGGAAACAATACAAGCCATATTCATAAAACCTATTTCCCTAAAATGTACGCACATAAATTTTCACCCTCAGGCACAGATCAAACATAGAAGATATCAGTCCAAAAGATTAAAATTTGGTAAAGTTCTAAGCATATGAAAAGTGATCTTTTACAGAGAAGTGCCAGACAATATTAATTTCAAGCAATACAATCAGCTCTATTATTAACACTTAAGTATATGCATTGCATATAGTACTCCTGTATTTTGCACACTTTGAAGACTAATACTGCAGTTTTCATGCTTCGTGACCAAAACCAGACACCCAAAATCAAAGCACATGACATAATGAACATTAGTTAACATATGCCTGGATCATATTTGTTGTTAAGAACAAAGCACCTACAAAATTCTCCTGAGAGCTAAAAAATTTACTTGTTCTTGACCAGAAAGGTAGGTATGCTTGACTTTACTTTCAAAAAAATCAGGCAGTTTTAATTTTTATTTATGTTAAGATATTTCATTGTTAAGAAATCATGTCCTATGATAATCACTATGAGTTTCAAGAAGTGCATCTGCAAACAGAATTGTGCCTAGTTCCCATTTCACAAAAGGTCATCTGCCCATGGCTATTTTTCATAAGTAGTTTTTGTCACATATTTCATTCTTATAATAATGATGTTATGGCAATGTGTAGCATATAGCTCAAGGCAAACAGACACAAATTCTCCTTGTGCCAATGGGGAGAGAGGAGAAATCATTCTCAATCTTCCAGACACACTGAGGTTAATGAAGTATTAATTAAAATATTTTAAGTCAAGTCAGCTTAATCTTAAGAAACCCTCCAAAATATGGGTAGCTCTTCCTAAGCTGAACTCCCATTTCATTTCAATGTCATCCTACTATATTTAAGCTGAAGTTTTAGAAAGTTTTATTTATATTGCAACACTTTTCTGCTTGCAGATCTGTCCTTCACAGAGCCATTCTGATGCAAGGATAAAGCTACCACTGAGGCAGCTAGTAGTAACGTGTCACAACGGAAAGAATAAAACACCCTGAGGCTCTGCAAAAGCAGCCCAAGAATTTCTATTCATACAATAAGTTGAACCAATGGCATAATACTGATATTCTGAAATAAACAGTAAGACAATTTAGGCATGGATTTACAGTCTTCATAATTGATGGGATGAACGCAGAAAGAAAGAGACTAGGAACGTGTGCTTGCATGGTGTATCATGCCCAAAGAACATTTCTTTCACAGAACAGCATCCACCAGGCCTAAGAAGCTGAATCATCACGATGTACGTGAGTCAGGTGCTTGTTACAAAGGCATCATGAATCACTCCTGTATCATATTCAAAATGCACACACAGCACAGGAAAAGCATTCTTACACCATGAGTAAAGAAAGCACTTTCAGCATGCAGTCACTAATACATTTTTATTTAAAAAAAAAAAAAAAACAAACCAAAAATAAAAAAGAGAACCAAGGGAAAATTTCAAACAAGCTCAGCAATTCTGACTCCTCCACATCAAAATAGTGCTAATAATGTGACATTTCTCATTAAAATCAAAAGCAGTTTCTCTGCAAGCTGGGTGGTTAGCCAATAAACCTAACTGCTGGCTCAGTGACCCCAGCCTTTGCTCAAATGAGACCACAGTCCCAGCCAAGCAGTGCTATGGACACTTTATCTCCAAAAGGCATAATAGAACATTTTTTTGTTTCTACAGGATTCAATTCTATGGGAGCCAATTCCTGGCTACATGAAGGCAAAAGAAATAGATATTAATATCCTATCAATATACCATACCCTTAAAGTGAAAAAGTCAAAGCTTCATATCAAGTATTCCCAAATTTTATAATGCTCACATCCATAGAAGGGACTCAGCATTTTCATATATTATATCCTAAGGTCCATACTGTCATATAGCTGTCTCATAAAATACTCAGATATTTTGGCTACACTAACGACCAAGGAAGAGCAAGGGTCTGAAGGAACTACTGCCAACTCTCCAGGTTCAGACGACACAAATGCAACAAACAAAACAATATTATCTTTAATAAAAACCAAGCTCTCATTTCGTTCCAGGGCACACTCAAGCTATCCTAAATTTCTACTGCATTCACCCAGCACAGCAGCTTCCCATCTTGCACTGCTCTCCCAGCCCATGTGCCTAACTATGAGATGAGATGGAGCCCTGACACAGAGACCAAAGCCGAAGAGCAGAGGCTGTGCTTGTAAGACTTCCTGAATATGCCACAGCTAGAAACATAAAGGAAAAGCACAGCTCTTACTCACAGTCTTGCAGAGCAGCAATCCAGACTAGCAAAAAACCTTATAACCCCCTAGACTGCGGTTCCCCTCTCAAACAAGGAAGTTAGTTTTGCATGGGTATCCCCAACAGTCTCCTCAGTAACTACCTCAAGGCGATGCAGGACTCGGAGGTGTTATCACAGCAGGTAGGAATCAGCTGTGTTTAGACAGGTGTGACATCAGGCTATTGCTTCACAGGCTGTAGCTGCACCTGGACCCCTTAGTGCAGGGCAGCAGCGCTATGCAATGTAGGGCAACAAGAGTTCATGCAGAAGAGGGGAACTGGTGGGTGTCACAACCCGACCGCCCTGAGGGGTTATGCACGGGTGAAGATTCAGGCTGTCAGGCACCTCTGGATGACAACAGTGTCCCGATTCCTCCCCAGCTGCCCTACTTCCAACCAGCTGTTTAAAGGGGGTATATGTGCAATACCAGACCAATGTTCATAGGCTAACGTTGAGCTCCAGTAGGGAGAAAATTCAACCAAACACTGGAATTACCAATATATGTATACTTTATTAAGAATCTAAATACTCACTAATGCTTGCTATGTTGGATTTAACAGATCTAACTATTCAAATAATCACTGATAAAGACAGTTACGGATTCGATAGTGATAAGAACAATGATAATACAAACAACACTCACAACTGTGATTAAGAGAACTGGCAATATCATACAGTCAAGTGTCCCTGGCCAGGAGGATGTCACCACATTAGTGAGATCCTCAACTAGCTCTATCCTCAGGGCAGCTTTTATAGAGTTGCTTTACCTACATCCAATTACTTGCAGCTGTGAGCTGAAAGCAAACCACAACCCACAGGCCCAGTTCTGTAAGAGTGTCAAGTTCCGTAAAAGAGTGTAAATTTCCATCTTTCGGAGTTCAGCACCAGCTGTGGCAAGGTGCTTGTGGTTTCATGTTAGCGATGTTTGCAAGGGCTGGGGGGGACGGGGGGCTGGTCACCACAGCATGTACAGTAATACTGCTATTCCCAGACTAGGAAGGTTATTATTTAAAAAGAGAAAGAAGAAGTCTGACTCAGAACTAAATAAAACCACAGAGAAGTCTGACTGTGGCTGAAGCGTAAATCAGAAGAAAAAGCAGTTTAAGGAAAGGATTCCTTAAACTAATTTTGCTGCTGAAAATTTAAGTTTGGCAGAAAAGCTGCAACAACTACTTTGTGATAGTATTGTTCTCCTCCCTGTAAAATTATTTTTACAGCTACATACTAATGCCAGATTGTGTTATGCCAAGTGCATCAGATTTCCTTACAGTGTGCCTGCTCCTCCTTCAAGCCATTCCCACTTGGGCTTACCATGCCAGGAGATAGCAGTTGTCTCTCTCATCTGTAGAGCTGGCCAAAAGATTTTCCCCTTCCCAGAGGCAAAGGGGCAACTGGCAGTTGCTAACTAAGAGCCTCACAAACTAATTAAGGATGGGCTTCCTCATCTAAATTGTTAAGGTGCAAGGTACAGCTTGTAGCAAGTCAAGTGTTCTGTATCCCAGCCTGCGGAGAGTGGGCATCAGCCCCCAGATGCTGCAGGGCTGAGGAAGCTTACTGAGAGTAACAAGTTGCTCAGCAAGTAACCTGCTGCTTTGTTCAAACAAATGGTATGATTGAGGGAGGCAAATTGTTCTGCTTCATATGAAACAGCCTCCAGAAGGCAAACATTCACAGGACTTCACTTCCAGCTTTTCTTTTGATAAGGCTGCAAGGGCATATTTCATACTATGCAGACAGTCTTGTGTCATTTATGAACAATGGGAAAACACTGAAGCAATTATTAAGACTTTTTCCTATAAACTTCCCAATAACTGCTTCCATTCCTTCAGAATTCTGTCCTTCCCTTCTGAATCAAAATACAGGGCAATGAGACAAACTGTGCTTTAAGACTTTCTCTTAGAATATGACCACCACTTCCTTCTCCGGACCACAAAGTCCAAGTGCAAATTTTACTTAACCTCAAATAACATTTTTTTTTAAATCTCTTATTTAAAAAGAGTGTTCTTCTGGAACTGTTATTAGGAGCTCACTGTATCAAAGCTAAGTCATGCGTTCCAATTTTCAGCAGACATCTCTGTACCTGAAACATTTTTGTAAATATAGTCCAAAATTATGTGCAAACACCATGTTCTTGTAAGAGCGGATACCTGAAGGAATATTCTGTTTGCATGAGTTTATTGATGAAGGGGCTGTAATGGTTAGGATACAGGCATTGCAGGTCCTTTAGGGTTCTTCACCCTAATGGGTCAAACTATGATTGTGCCATGGGTCTACAACTGTGAAACAGAGATAATAACAGCTGGCATTCTTATGGTTGAAAAAACATAAGGCATCACTAATATACTACACACAGGATATGGTGTTACCCCTAATAATGCTTATACTCACCAATAAATAACTGCTTTATGCATACAGAGGACCTTCTGGAGTAAAGTCAAATTGTTGGTACGCTACAACAGTTACTTAGCATTGCTATGTTGCACACAGAAAGCTGATTTTCTGGTGGCATACAGAGCTGAGGGCTATCTTTCCTCAGTCACTGCCATCACTCTCTGTAGTACCAGAAGTAAAATTTGCCTCTCTTCTTCCAAAGATGACCAAGGGATGTGATGGCAGTCTGTATAAGAGAAGCTGTGTAGGAAATGACTACATGGTGTCTCATTAATGGCTTCACTCACTGCTACTAATTCTCATCAGGTGGCAGAATTTAAACAAACAAAAAGGCTTTTTTCATGTAAAGAATATTTAAATTTCTAAGCTTTTAAGCTTCTATGGTGTCCTGTGTCAACAGTATAAATGCTTCCAAAAAGTGATTAGACATGTTCTTGGAGCATAAGTCTATCAGTGGCTAGTAAACCTTAGCAGTTCATGTGCAATATCACACCCCCAGAGCTCTTTCAGCTGCTAATTGCTTCAGACTGGAGAACAAAGAAGGGGCAATCTGTAGTTCCTTACTTTGTTTTTACATGCCTCCCCCAGCTGCTGGAGAAAGCACCCATGTAAACCTTTTCATCCCATGACCATTCCCATGTTAGTATTCAGCCTTCCTTTCAGCATGTTATTGATTTGCTATTGATTTGTTATTAGTTAGAACTAATCATATTTAATTTTAATAAGAATGTAGAATTATAAGAATTTTAACAAAACAATACATATCTATTGCATTTTATACATTTGGCCATGGGAGTGTTAAGTTAAGAGATGTAGTCATAGGAACAAAGGAACTTTAGAGTATTGTCCAAAATCATTTAACCACAGAGACTTGGACAGAGATTAGCTGATTGGTAGGGTTTTGTTTTAAGGAACTAAGGAAACCGTTATGGACACCAGTTTGCTGCTTGGAAACCCCTTACCCTTCCCACCTCGATCTAATTATCGAGGATTCCAATCAGTAGAGTTAAGTGAGATTAACCAATGATTGTTTGAACATAAGAATATTAATAAGATGGTGTGACTGAGGACCAATCACTAGAAACATTAAATTCAAGAATTAACATTGAATGTACTTTTATGTAAATCTAATATATTATGGTAAAATCATACTGTGCAGAATCACATAAGAAAGGTCAACTATCGGACAAAGTGAGGAAGACTACAGAAGACCACCAGAGGGCTACTGAAGACCACCAGAGACTTCACCACGCCTGCGCTGAAGGACATTTGCATATGCTAATAACTTCCCAGAAATCTAATGGATATGTATAACCTTTCTTGGAAACCTAATGAATATGAATGAGTAAGTTTAATATAAGGTGTATGATTTTGGTGTTCAGGTGTGCGTGGTTTTTTTGAGAGGACTCACCCGCGCACCCGGCCATCAATAAAGAAGTGTCTGCTTATCTACACTAAATTGGTGTTGATAAGTTCCTTATTCCGAGTTTTTCGGCAACAGTTTCTGGCGACCCAGATGGGACCTTGCTGAGAGAGACCCGAGGAGTCAAGGACCTGATCGGTTCCAGCCGGCACTGAGGATTTCTCGGGGATACCCATCGATCCCCGATCCATAAGGCTCTTTGCAACGTCCCCTGGATTTTGGTAAGACACTTCTTTTCTCTGAAATATTAGGGATAGTGGGTTAGAATCCCACTAAAGTGGGTTAGAGTCCCACCGTATCGTCTGCCTGTCAGACGCGGCAAAAGCTGCACAGGGTTGGACTAAAGTATCCTGAAGTGGAAGCCTAGGTGTCTGCCCGTAAGACATAAGCGAAAGCTATTGCTGGGTTGGACAATTTGGGAGTGGGTTAGAGTCCCACAACTTTTGAGGATTCTGGGTTAGAGTCCCAGCTTCAAAAGTATTTTGGAGTGGGTTAGAGTCCCACAACTTTTGAGGATTCTGGGTTAGAGTCCCAGCTTCAAAAGCATTTTGAAAATTTCGGGTTTGTGGCCCAATTACAAGGAATTTTTAAGGGTATATGTGTATTTTTGTGAGGTATTTGGTGTATTTGGAAGTATTACAAATCAGAATTAAGAGTTGTGTTATAGTGTGTTATATACCTTTGTTTAAACTAACAATTGTAGAAGGGTGTGAGTGTGAGTGCTCTAAGTGTGAGACGTGCACGAAGCGAGTGTGGAGTTTGGAAGAATGAAGTGACAGATTTGAGTAATTGTATATTGTATGGTACAGCTCTGACTGAGGCTGGAAGTTATAAAGAGTGAATATATTTTGTTGGTTAATAATTTGCCAGGGGATATTGGTTATGACTCTTGCCTAGGGAAGTCGGCTTTGTCCGTGCCCTAGTCGAGCAGGTGGACTCCATTACCTGGCAACAATTGTTATGTGCATTTATTTGATATCTGGTATTTGATGTATATATTTGGTATTTGAAGTTTTGTATTTGATATTTGGTTCGGCAGTTGGCATTTGATAATTGATTATTGACTTCTGATATTTGATATATATCTAATAGATATTTGGTATTGGGTATAAACATAATGGCATTGGCCAAATTATTTAAGAGTAAGAGTATGGGAAATTTGTCCACTGATGGAAAAATCCCGAAAACTTCTCCGTTAGGATGTTTATTAGCACATTGGGGGGAATTGCATGATGATTTACGTAAAAGTCAGATGATTGAATATTGTAATCATTGGTGACCTCTGTATATATTGGAGGAACAGGAAAGGTGGCACATGAATAGGACACTGAATTATAACACCATTCTGCAGTTAATGTTGTTTTGTAGAAGAGAAGGGAAATGGAGTGAAATATTATATGTGGGTTTATTCTTTTACTAAGGCAGAGACGGGATTAGCAGAAGGAATGCAAGCTAACTAGTAGGCACAAACAATAGCTCCCCTGCGGCAGGGAGTTGGTAACGATGGGCAGGTGTATGTAAAAGTGCCCTTTCAGTTACAGACTTGATGGCTTGGAAGCAGGCAGCTGGAGTATATAGAGAAGATCCTGAGAGAGTAGGCAGAGGCGTGGATACTATCATTAGAACGCAGAATGTGGATTGGAGTGATTTACAGGTGATCTTGGATAATTTGTTGGATGATACAGAAAAGCAGATGGTACTAAAGACTGGCAAAGCACAGGCAGAAGTGGCTGTACTGAGTGGGACAACAGGTAGAATATTAGAGCAGAATTTTCCATCTGGGGATCCGCAGTGGGATCCAAATAATGTGGAGCATAGAGAAAGGCTGAGTCGGTATCAGAAATGGATTTTATATGGAGTTAAACATGCTATGCCTAAATCTCTGAATTGGTCTAAAATATATGAGGTGAGACAAGATAAGAATGCATCTCCCTCAGCGTTTCTGGAAAGACTGAAGAAAGCTGCCAGAAAATATACTGATTTAAGAGTAGATAAAGAGGCGGCTCAGATACAGATGGCTTTGATTTTTATGGGACAGCCAGCACCAGACATAAGAAAGAAACTTCAGAAGCTGGAGGGAGAGGATTCAAGGAGTTTGAATAAAATGCTGGAGGCAGCATGGAAAGTATATAATAACAGGGAAAAGAGGAAAGGAAAACCAGAGAAAATAGATTACTGGCCGTAATGACAGGAACAGCAGGCAGAGGATGAGGTAGAGGAAGAGGACGAGGTGCCTCTGGACGGGAAGAATTTATGAATTTTAGAAATCTGAATTTTAACACCCCCTTAGGAGTAAATCAGTGTGCTTTGTGTAGGGAGGAAGGACATTGGAGAAGAGATTGTCCTAAAAATGAGCAGTGTTCAGGAGGAAATATTCAGAAGGAGGTAGCCAGAATGATGGTTTTGGATGGATGAAGGTGACCGGAGGGGAACCCAGCTGAGCCTCTGGTTATAATTATGCTGGGAGAAAAAGAAGTTAAATTTCTAGTGGATATAGGAGCGACATTTTCGGTATTAAATACTTGTAAAGGAAAAATTGGAACAAAACCAGCAAACATAATAGGAGTAACAGGGAAAGGAGAAAACAGACCATTCCTGCAACCTCTGGATTTGAAATTTGGAAATAAAATAATTGCACATGAATTTTTGTATGTACCAGAATGTCCGATACCCTTGTTAGGAAGGGATTTGTTATCTAAATTAAATGCACAAATTGTTTTTGAGAAAGGAGAACTCTTTTTGAAGGTACCTGAGTCAGAAACAGGAGAAATCCTGATGATACAAGAATAGGTGGAAGAGCAGAAAATTCCACCAGAGGTGGATTTTGCAGTGATTCCTATAGTATGGGAAACAGATATTCCTGGGAAATCAAAATTAGCAGCACCTGTAAAAATAGATTTAAAATAAGATGCAGGTATAGTAAAAATTAAACAATACCCAGTCAAACCAGAAGTAAGGCCCTCGGGTGAATACAGGTTAGTGCAAGATTTGAGAGCAGTGAATCAAATACCCAAGGATATATATCCTGTGGTAGCAAATCCTTATACGTTGTTAATAGCGTTAAAGGAGACTCATCAGTGGTTTACAGTGCTTGATTTGAAAGATGCTTTCTTTTGCATACCCTTGGAGAAGGAAAGCAGAAAGTTGTTTGCTTTTGAATGGGAAAATCCACAAACTGGGCGAAAGATGCAGTTGACGTGGACAAGACTACCCCAAGGATTTAAAAATAGCCCGACAATTTTTGGAAACCAGCTGGCAAAGGAGCTTGAAATCTGGAAACAGGACAAACCAAGGCCTGAACATTTACTTCTACAATATGTGGATGACATACTGATTGCTACAGAAGAAAGATTCACCTGCATACAGGTAACCACTGACCTCTTGAATTTTCTAGGACTAAATGGATACAAGGTATCCAGGAAGAAAGCCCAAATAACATGTCAGACTGTGATATATCTGGGCTTTGAGATTTCAAAGGGGCAGCGACAATTGGGAAAAGATCGCAAAGAAACCATTTGTAGTATACCTGAGCCGAAAAATATCCATGAACTTAGAGCATTCCTGGGAATGGCAGGGTGGTGTCGTCTTTGGATCATGAACTACGGTCTAATAGCTAAACCGTTGTATGAGGTCCAAACGAGCTCTTGTTTTGAGTGGGGTCCAAAACAGCAAAGGGCCTTTACAGAGTTAAAACATGCTTTAATGTCTGCACCTGCTTTAGGCCTTCCTGATCTAACTAAAGATTTTCAGCTGTTTGTTCATGAAAGACAACGCTTGGCACTTGGTGTGTTAACCCAGAGGATGGGAAGCTGGAAACGACCAGTCGGATACTTCTCCAAACAACTGGACACAGTGAGTAAAGGGTGGCCAACTTGCCTTCGAGCAGTGGCTGCAACAGTAATGATCATACAAGAAGCTCAGAAATTGACTTTGGGAAAAACAATAACAGTCTATGTCCCACACATGGTGAAAACTGTTCTAGAACAAAAGGGGGGACGCTGGCTATCTCCGAGCAGAATGATGAAGTATCAGGTAGTATTAACTCAACCAAGATGACGTAATTTTAAAAACAACTAACCTGGTAAATCCAGCGGTGTTTTTAAGTTCCATACAGGAAGAAGGACAATTGGAACATGATTGCTTGGCTGCTATTGAGTATGTGTATTTCAGTCGTGAAGATTTGAAGGATGTACCTTTGGAGCGACTGGACTGGGAATTGTATACAGATGGTTGTTACCATCTGCTTTGTGGAGCAAGGAGTTTGATACGCTGGATATGCGGTAACAACAGACACCACAGTTATAGAAGCAGGAACATTGGCGAGTACCACCTCAGCTCAGAAAGCAGAACTTACTGCCTTGATTCGAGCTTTAGAACTAAGTGAAAAGAAGAAAGTGAATATTTGGACAGACTCAAAGTATGCCTTTGGGGTAGTACATGTCCATGGAGCATTGGGGAAAGAAAGAGGATTATTGTCCTCTCAGGGATCAAATATTAAACACCAAGAAGAAATTTTACAATTATTACAAGCAGTCCAAAAACCAGATCAGGTAGCAATCATGCACTGTAAAGCACATCAAATTGGAAACACAAAGGAAATTGCTGGAAATAATTTAGCCGACCGAATGGCAAGAAGGGTAGCAAAGGAACGAGCATTGCAAATGGCATTAATTCCCTCCAAAACAGTAACTCTTCCTAGGGAAGAGCCAAAATACTCAGAAGAGGATGATAAGTTAGGTCAATTATTAAATGCTAAGAAAAACCTAGCCAGATGGTGGGTAACACCTAAAGGACAGGTAGTAGTTCCACCCTTTCTGATGAGAGAAATAATTCAAACAAAGCATCAGGAATGTCACTGGGGAGCAGAAGCCTTAGTAACTTCTTTGCAAAAACAAGTGGTATCGCTCAAAATGTTAGGAATGGCAGAAGTGGTAACTGCAAAATGTGAAGTATGTTTGAAAAATAATCCAGTAATCAGGAAAAAGGTTCAAATGGGTCGGATAAAATCTGGTACAGAGGCTGGAGATTATTGGCAAGTAGATTTTTCAGAACTACCTAGGCAAAATGGGTATCAATACATCCTGGTGGGGGTTGATACTTTTACAGGATGGCCAGAAGCTTTTCCCTGTCGCTCCACACAAGCAAAGGAAGTAGTAAAGTGGTTGCTACAAGAAATAATTCCAAAGTTTGGGGTTCCTATTGGAATTTCTTCTGACAGAGGTCCACACTTTGTTGCAGAAGTAGTCCAAAATGTTAGCAAGATTCTGGGTATCACATGGGATTTGCATACCCCATGGAGGCCACAATCCAGTGGGAAAGTAGAAAGAATGAATCAAACCTTAAAAAGGCAAATAAGTAAAATTTGTCAAGAGACTAATTTAAAATGTCCTCAAGCACTTCCATTGGCATTATTACGAATCAGAGTACAGCCAAAGAGTGGAACCTCAGTCAGTCCTTATGAATTATTGTATGGAAAACCTTATGACTCCCCAGAACCAAACCTAAACACCTTCCAGATACTGTTAATCACCTTCATGGCTATTAAGATTGCGGAATCGGATGCTTGGATACACTACACTCGAGTGAAGAAGGCACCTACTCCATGGAAGATTATTAGCCGTGACCCACAGACTTTTAAAACTGACTCTGAAGCATGTTTAATTTCTCGTATCAGTTTGTAATTGTTCTCTTTATACTAGTTCGGCAGATGATGTTGGTGGGGACCTGGACTGATTTGATGATTAGAAACAAAAGACAAGTAGAAACAGAACAATTGATTAGTATTCCTAAAAAAGAATGTCTGAAGAAAATTTGATGTAGGATTGATTAAGAGATTCACCAGCTTGCAAAATGTTACCCAGATTACTGCTTGTTTGCCAATACCAAGAGCAGTAGGGGAATCAATTCCGTGGGGAATTCTAACTGTGAATTTAACCACCCTGGAACATAAAAACAAAACCACTTATTTTAAACAAAGGCCAGTGACTCAATGGTCTGAACAGGTGAAGGTCATCAGAAAACAATGGCAACTTCTAGGACGACTCTTCAAAATAGAATGGCTTTAGACCTACTTTTGCTTAAAGAACATGGAGTGCGTGGATACCTCAGGGATAGATTGGACCATTGTTGTATTCATATTCCTAATGTCACTCAGGAAGTAGAACATCATTTGGAGTTATTGAGCAAAACTGAAAAAGAAACTGAAACCGTTTGAGAGGATATGTCAAAAGATTGACTGGGAAAAAATTTTAGCGGATTAGGATGGAATCTGAGCTCTTGGTTATAATCTATAATCAAAACTCTGTTTCTGTTACTAATTGTCTTTTGATGATCATGCTGACATATGCTTGTCTGAATAGACAATTTACTAATAGAATTGCAGTCAATCGCATGATCATGAGAGAGGTTCCAATTATTCCACCAGAATACAGTCTACCACGAAAATATGCTGAAACAAATATTAACTCTTAAAATAGTAGTGGATAAATGTTATGTAGGTAATGTGAAAGTATTGAAATAATTTTCAACACTTTCAAAGGGGGGAAATGTTATTGATTTGATATTGATTTGTTATTAGTTAGAACTAATCATATTTAATTTTAATAAGAATGTAGAATTATAAGAATTTTAACAAAACAATACATATCTATTGCATTTTATACATTTGGCCATGGGAGTGTTAAGTTAAGAGATGTAGTCATAGGAACAAAGGAACTTTAGAGTATTGTCCAAAATCATTTAACCACAGAGACTTGGACAGAGATTAGTTGATTGGTAATGTTTTGTTTTAAGGAACTAAGGAAACCGTTATGGACACCAGTTTGCTGCTTGGAAACCCCTTACCCTTCCCACCTCGATCTAATTATCGAGGATTCCAATCAGTAGAGTTAAGTGAGATTAACCAATGATTGTTTGAACATAAGAATATTAATAAGATGGTGTGACTGAGGACCAATCACTAGAAACATTAAATTCAAGAATTAACATTGAATGTACTTTTATGTAAATCTAATATATTATGGTAAAATCATACTGTGCAGAATCACATAAGAAAGGTCAACTATCGGACAAAGTGAGGAAGACTACAGAAGACCACCAAAGGGCTACTGAAGACCACCAGAGACTTCACCACGCCTGTGCTGAAGGACATTTGCATATGCTAATAACTTCCCAGAAATCTAATGGATATGTATAACCTTTGTTGGAAACCTAATGAATATGAATGAATAAGTTTAATATAAGGTGTATGATTTTGGTGTTCAGGTGTGCGTGGTTTTTTTGAGAGGACTCACCCGCGCACCCAGCCGTCAATAAAGAAGTGTCTGCTTATCTACACTAAATTGGTGTTGATAAGTTCCTTATTCCGAGTTTTTCGGCAACAAGCACATTTACTTTTCAGCATCCATAGAAACTTAACAGCTGTTCATGCCTCTATTTCTAGAGCCTACTTAGAGGTTTTCTAAGTCTCATTATCCTGTATCCACCCAGCATATATGAGAAGTACCCTTTGAGAGCAATTTTTAAAGTCTTCAGTGCCTTTAGCATGAAGAAAACAGACATTAAATTGTTGACTGAGATAGCCAGTATTCCCTTACTAATAGCTATACCAAGAAACAGGGCCATACTAATTGCATGCATTTAATTTGCATTTGGCCCTTCTGCAGTAACTCCTCCATCCAGATAATAAAATAAGGCATGGCATCCTCTGGCGTTCTTCCCCATCAACAGCTAAGCACAGCACCTGCACTCTTCAACCACAAAACAATCAGAAACTGCATTGACAGCTTGCGACGTGGGTCAGTTGGGAATGATGAACCCAGACTCTTAACCCAGGTGGTGAGATGGAACTGGCTGCCAGTGGCCTGGGAATACTGCATCAGCTGGGGGCTCTGGACAGGGCACCATGCCACAAGTTCACAAGTAGCACCAGGCCACACATTATAAAACATGCAACTCAAAATGAACCAGGGAGAAAGGATCCAAAGATGGCATGTGCAGGAAGAGGTACTTTTAACCTCCGTAAAGCAGGGCCATACTTACGGATAGCAGACACAAGTGAAGGGACATAGAAGACAGGGCTGACTATAGACACCAGTCTGGCACTCTTCTCAATGCTGAGCTTGCTGAATCATGGAAACTGCATTAAACATAGAAGGCGAGGAACAAAAGCTGAGCTGCCCAGGAAAAGTGAATGTTTGATAGCTCCCCGAGGCTGGTCTCCAATGCTTTCCTCCAGTCACTGTCCCTAATTCATCTTTTAGATTAAATCAGATTAAGTGGCTGGAAAAGTCCATCTTTCACATTGCGTAGGCTGCTTCTGAATGACCTTTAGTGTCCATACCAAAATGGTTTCTGATTCCCCCCATCAAGCTAAACATTCTCAATTGTACTGGCGAATATGATGATACTCCAACTAATAGCAGACTGGAGCACTCTCAGTATGAACAGACAAATGGTCAAGCACAAGATCCAACACATTTAGTTTTCGGAGATTTGAGGCAAAGAACATTATGATTTCAGATCATAATAAATACTTGTCTAACTCAGCTGCAAAATGGGCAATCACAATTCATCTACCCAGATTCCACCATGGCCTTAGCCACAAAATCATAGTTCTTATACAACGGAGGTTTCTTCCAGTATTCACTGTTCAGTAGGATGAATCCTATGCTATCACTACTAAATGTAGCTATGTTAAATATCATGAACTTTTTAGATATTAAAAGAAAAAACAAACAAGAACAACAAACAGAAAACAGAGAGAGATGCTTAACATCATTATAAATCAAAGGTCTTTCAGTTGCAATTCAGAGTTCAGATACTAGGAAATGCAATTATGTTAACACTGAAGGTCAGAACAATGTGCTTGTGTTAGAAACACTTTCATTTTTAAGCAAGTGCAGATAAGTAAGAACGCATTACATTAAATGGATTCTGTTAAATATCATAGTAAGTAGGTTGAACCAAGTTCACCATGTAGAGATTCAGGAAGTACTTTTCTTCCTTTCCAAACTCCTCTCTCCCTCTACATCCAAAAGTAAACAGACATGAAAGCCAAGTCTTACCCAGCTGGTGGTCTATCACTACTTTTCCTACATCAGTTTCCACCTTAAGCCTGTGCAGCAGTTTTCTTTCAGTCTTAAACTCTGCTTTGTCACTGGTCAGCAATACTGTTCTTTTAATGATTAACTGAATAAATTAGCACCAGAGTCACAGCTGAGTGTTGTGGAACAAGTCACTATCACAAAGGCTTTATTTTAAACTATGAGAGCAAACAGTTATTTGCAGCTTAGGTGAACACTGGTTAAGAGATAAAAGTGCATACAGTCCTTTCCTTGGGGGGGGGGGGGGGGAAGAAGAAGCAAAAAACCCCAAAACTTAAAAAGCTTTAATCAGCTTTGCTACTTAAAAATCAGTCTTCCAGGGAAGAGGCAGTAAGAGATTAAAGCGTACCTAAAAATCCACTGAACAACTCTAAGGATAATAATCTGCTACTATACACTCCAGCATCTTAAGGGCAGCTTATTGCTACACACATCCATTGACATAGATTCTAAATGAGACCAGCCTGCACCAAAGCAAGATCCACCAAGCAGCTTTTGAAAACAGAATAAATATAGCTGGCTATTTAATATGAAACCTCTGATAAACTATTGCAAAAGAAAAAAAAATTTAAAATGGGCAATGCAGCTTTGCAAGTCTGTTAAAGTAACTGCATTCATCGACAGCTATCTACTGATGGCCTATACCTCCTTGAATCTGTCCAGCACCAAGAACAATGCAACCAGACTCTCTAACTGATTCCTAGGTGTCAGGACAATGCAATTTTTAAAAATTAAATTCTTACAAAGGGAAGCAGACTTTTCTTGTTGTGAAGATTTTATATTTATGTCTTCAGAACACACACAAAGCCTTCCTGGAAATACCCGAATTTCATCTGTCAGTTGCTCATGGACAACAGAGTAGTTATCTGAGCTTTGTTTTAGCTGCAGCTCCCACACTGCTGTGTTTCACACCATTCTGCTGCTTCTGTTTCTTACTTTCTAACCCAGTACAATGTCAGAGTGTGGATAAAAACTCTCAATCACTAGACAAAGCAATTTAGCCTTGTTCAACTGGCTGCTGGTCTTATATGTCTGGAGGTGGTACATTTCTGTGCCAATAGCTTGCAGGTTGTTCTGCCTGGGATAAGATGAAGACATTGCTCAGCTGAAGAGCAATTTTCCTTCCCACATTTAAGCATGCCCAACCTGCACTTCTTGTCTTTCCTTTAATCTTGGTACAGAGCTGGAAGCTAAAGTTTAAACCAGAATTCTGCCACTCATTTTAGCTCCACATGCACCCCACGCCTTCCACATATGGGTCAGAGGCTTCAACCATCCAGCAGAAATTAACACTTGGCAGCCACCTCCTGCCTTCACATCCTGTCACAATGTGGGAGTGCACTACTGTGGGTGCTTCCCAGCTCCTCCCCAGCCTCCCTGGGATCCAGAAACATGCTGCTGGGAGTACAAAGCCTTGCAGTCACATGCAGCCCAAGTGAGACATTTTGGCAGCTAGAGACACTAAATGCTAATTTAATGCCCTTTCCTCTCCTCTTCATGAACAGCTCCAAGATAGGGCACTTTCTCTCCTCGCCAATTCTTATATTGCTGGAGCAAAGAGGTGGCAGCCTCTCTCTTGATTGATTATCATTGCCGCATATCCAGCTCTATCATTTGGTATGCTTCACACACTGTTCTCTGATCTGGCAACAGTCCTGAATACAAGCTAATTTACACCTTCAGTATAATGGCTTTTGTGCCTTCTGCTACTCTGGAATATATTACATGCTGCTGAAACAGAAGTCCAGCAAGCCACTGCCTGCCATCATCTTGTAAAAAGAACAAAAAACAGGGAAGAGAAAGAGATCGTTTGAATCTTTACATAGCTGGTTTTATTTCCAGACCTTCCTGAGTGCATGACAGTCTCCCTGCTGTTAAATACTTCTTTCCTGCACACCCCTGGAAGCAACCCGGAGAAGGGTACAAATACCAGAGATGCAAGAGATGCAGTATTTCAGTTACCGAAAAATGCTTCTGAGTATTAAAATATCTTCCCTGTTTAGAAAGACTTTGTGCTTGCCTTCCTGAAAGAAAAATCCATCTTCAGTTCTGTCACCCCAGCGACACAATGTGTATTAAGAGTTGGATTTAAAGAGCCTAGTGCTGAAATCTTCAAAACAACTCTTACAGCTCAAACCTGTGTTCCCAAGTCACAGGGAAAAGCAGTGGGGGAAAAAAAATCATAGAATCATTTAGGTTGGAAAAGACCTTCAAGATCATTGAGTCCAACCATCAACCATGCCCACTAAACCATGTCCTGAAGTACCCCGTCCACTCGCTTTTTGAATACTTCCAGGGATGGTGACTCCACCACTTCCCCGGGCAGCCTGTTCCAGTGCTTGACAACCCTTTCAGTGAAGAAATTTTTCCTAATATCCAATCTAAACCTCCCCTGGCACAACTTGAGGCCATTTCCTCTTGTCCTGTCACTTGTTACTTGATAGAAGAGACCAGCACCCACCTCACTACAACCTCCTTTCAGGTAGTTGCAGAGACCGAAAAGGTCTCACCTCAGCCTCCTCTTCTCCAGACTAAACAACCCCAGTTCCCTCAGCTGCTCCTCACAGGACTTGTTCTCTAGACCCTTCACCAGCTTGGTTGCCCTTCTCTGGACACGCTCCAGCACTTCAATGTCTTTCCTGTAGTGAGGGGCCCAAAACTGAACACAGAACTCAAGGTGCGGCCTCACCAGTGCCGAGTACAGGGGGACAATCATTTCCCTGCTCCTGCTGGCCACACTATTTCTGACACAGGCCAGGATGCCGCTGGCCTTCTTGGCCACCTGGGCACACTACTGGCTCATATTCAGCCGGCTGTCAAACAGCACCCCCAGGTCCTTTTCTGCCAGGCAGCTTTCCAGCCACTCTTCCCCAAGCCTGTAGCGCTGCATGGGGTTGCTGTGACCCAAGTGCAGGACCCGGCACTTGGCCTTGTTGAACTTCATATGATTGGCCTCAGCCCATTGATCCAGCCTGTCCAGATCTCTCTGTAGAGCCTCCCTACCCTCAAGCAGATTGATCCTGCCTCCCAGCTTGGTGTCATCTGCAAACTTGCTGAGGGTGCCCTCAATCCCCTCATTCAAATCACCGATAAAGATATTAAAGAGAACTGGCCCCAAAACTGAGCCCTGGGGAACACCACTTGTGACCCACCACCAGCTGGATTTCACCCCATTCACCACAACCCTCTGGGCTCGGCCATCCAGCCAGTTTTTCACCCAGTGAAGAGTATACTTATCCAGGCCACGAGACGCCAGTTTCTCAAGGAGTAAAAGGCCAATTATCCCTTTTTCCCTGCCTCCCCCTCAGAAATTTAGCAACATATTTCTCAAACCTAAGTCCTATGCCTCAGGCCACACAATTGCCTCACTCTGCTGCTTGGACACACCTTAAGGTTTACATAACACTGTGTGTGCCAACCACACAGGAAAATGTACTACTTAAGGGCACCTAGACTGCCATTTCACTATTAAGCCACACTACTGTATATACACAGTTTACCACATGTACACTTACACCAGCACACAAAGGGGTCAGTACAGCAGAGAGGAGAGCAACCAGGGGCAGTAGGACCACCTCTCTCAGCCACAGTGCCAGCCTCTGCCAGGCTAATGTGACCATGAACCTGAGGTGTTAGTGTGCAAGGACAGACTTGACCTGGAGAGGACTAGAAAACAGCTGGACTATCTAACATTCTCACATAATTTGACTTACTTTAGGGATTTAGTACAGCTTTCTCAATATGCCCTGGAGCCAGTAGCGCAGCCTCTGGTATTGACAGAGGCCCAACCACCGGTCCTGGGGAGAGTTCAGCAGTGAAAATGAGACTGCAGCCAACCTGTGAGAGACCTCAAGTGTCCCTGGGTCTTGTGCTCAGATATACAAGAAGCATGACGCAAGGTGGAAATGAGCCATACAAGGCCAGAGGAGCAAATGGGCTAATTGAAGCTGCCTGCCCCCCATGCAAGGGTGAGCAGCAGTGATGCTTGGGAGGGTTATTGGTCACTACAGACAGTCCAGGCTGCCCACCTGGGCCATGTCCCAAGTCCACCTGCCTTTCCCTGCTTCACCCCACCCTGCACAGGAATGCCTCTGCACTGGTTCATTACTGATTCAAACGATCAGGATTACTTTACAGTTGCTTGGGCAGGTTTGCCCTTTGTAGCACAAACACAGCACTGCTACGTCAGTGGGATCCTGGCCAGCTTCAAGATATGGGGAAGTGCCTTTGCACTGCTAAGCAGTAGAAAATTAAAAAGGAAGAGAAACACCACCTCCAGTGTCTCCATCACTCCGACTCTCCACCCACACAGCAGACTAGCTGAGCTCAGTAACCCAAGTTACTGGGTTTTAAGAGCAAGGGGCATGCTTCTTCCTGCAAAGGGAATATTCAGCCTGCTCTTGGCTTCCAGTGTCCCACCCCACTTTCCCTGTTCTGAAGAACACAGGCAAGGCATACTGATGGCAGTTTTTACATACTGAGCTCTAACAAGGACTCTGTGTACCACAACCAACTTCTAACATGCACATGCAAAGCTATTCCCAACCAGTACACAGACCAGATCTTTACAGTACTCAGCTCCATGGGTCCTCTATTCCTGAACAAAACTGGCAGTCACTGCAACAGAGCAGCAGATTTCCACAAGAAGTTTGATCCCCCTGGGCTGGCTCTTCACTTCCGCAAACCCACACAGACCAAACCTAGTGTCACCAAGGATAAGCACACATAGCTGCACAGCAATGCTGCAGCAAGACAAGCCAAATTCATGTGGCTGTGGGTTCCTTACTTTAATAAAGAACCTTAACTTTTTAATGCCATGTTGTCAGGCACTGTGATGTGCTGCTTAAGTGATAGTGTTTAAATAACAACAACATGAAACAAATAGTTTCACTCTTCAGACTGAACACAGAAAGATACAGGATGTAAAATTAAGTGCTCTGACTGACAGCAGTTAAGTTACTGATCCAGCTCTTTGAATCCAACAGGAGGGCTGCCACTAATTGAAATAAATCCTCAATTACTGGACTGTATTAGATGTCTACTGCTACCAGGACTGTCAGAGACAGCTGGCTCTGGACAGGGTATCTGCAATATTCCAGAGAGATTTTCAGTTATTTCCTGGTAAATACTGTCTGCCTACTGACCGCGTAGGAAGATAGCAAGTCTTAACAGGGAGCCTAGCTGTGCTGTTATGCTCCTTTTTTAATAATGGAAAAGCACATCATTTCCAAATAGAGAAATCTTTGGCAGTGATCTCAAAGAAAACAAGATTTTTCTCTTTTTTTGTTATTCTTTTGAACGGTAGCATTTTAGACACTTTGCCTTGTTACTCTCTAACTTTCCTACTGTTTTTAATGTCTACACTAGTCCTAGGATTCCTTCTAATTATAGTTTAATACACGTTTTGTTTGCTAAGTATGTTGGTAGCTAGGCTAAGTGTCAGATAGGGACAAAGACAGATGATCTAATGGTTCCCTTCAGTTTTTATCCTTAAAAAAACAGAAGAAAAGAAATGCAAGGTCACTGAACTGAACTGACTGAAACGGATTTCACGACACAGCCCTTCCAGCCTCTGAGACCTTGAAAAGATTTCAGTATTTGACTCCACAGTTACATCTTTGTTTACAGCACAGACATCCTGGGACTCTCCTCTGTAACCCCATGCAAGTCCAGGCACTGGTATGTGCGACAAGACAGAGCCTGCCAGTGGTTAAGCCTAAGAGGCAAGAGTGAGCTTGAATGAGCCTGTCCTAGCGTCAGCCCCAACATGCTCTAAGACCCTGCCAGCGCAGCGCACGCAGCTCCTGTTTCCATGACTCAGTGCTTCACCCACTACTCTTGGGCAGGCTCTCTGAGCAACATGGTGGGGAGCCCATCTAAATTAGATGAAGAGGAAGATGAAGAGGTGCTGCAACACCAACAAGATGTCTGTGCTTCAGAGTTGGTAACCACTTACTAATAACTAGCACAGCTAACTGGTAACCAAAAGCAAGCTGCTGCTGTAACAAACAAGAAAGAAACTGCTATAAGCAGTTTGAAAGCTGTGCTCCTAGGAACCGTTAGCTTATTAGACAGACCCGTAGTCCAGATTGTCAGTGGTGGTGGAGTACAATAAAAGCAAAGCTCAGAAAAATCAGGCATTCCTTAGAAGTAGGAAGGGGGCGGCATGTTAGCAAATACTTAAGAGAGCAGCCTTGGGTAATCAGGCGATACAGGTATTACCAAGTCCTTTTCTTTCACACCCTAAGGAAAGAAGTTAGAGCTGCCAGGTTGGCCCTAATCCACCAAGCAGAACAACCCCAAATACACTGTGGAAGCTGCAGTATTTCCAATCTGTACATTGTACTCCCAAATCTACAGTGACGCTCCTGAACAGTCAGTGATACCCCCAAATGGCCAAGAATCTGCCCCATAAAAATCAACAGGGAAGCTAGTCATGCATGGCAATCACAAGAAACCACTAAACACACTACTACGTAACTCACCCAAATACCAAGGGAAAAACAAAATGTTTCCTAAAAATTAAACAGGGGAACCCTTCTTAGGGAATACATACATCCAGCATCTCCCGTCCTGACCCAGAGGACACACTTCTCCCTGAGATACGAGCAATTTCAAGTTAGTCAAGTCTCTAATTAATCCGTTGTGCAGAACTTATCAACTCTGGCGTTTTTCCAGGCATAACACTATTGGAGATACAGCAAAGGTGTCCAAGTTTCATTACACTTATAACGCAGTTCAGGTTGCTGGCCCCGAGTTTCTGTAGTCTCATGTTGCTGCTTCTCATTCTCTCCCAAGAGCTTTGCTCTCCCAACAGTTCCGAATTGACAAACAGCTCTCTCCTCTCTGTCTAATGTGTCACAGGGGAGCTTAGATTATCCATCCCTTATCTCATTTGGAGACGCGTCTTCCCTTCTGCAAAAAAAATTCTGTTTAAACAAAAACAACCAGGTCTTACTCACTTAATAAAGGCTGTTTTGAAATGAATATACATTGTACAATGTGGATTGTTGCATTCTTGCAACATAAGCCACTTCTGAAGTCTTCTGTGCTGCATCCATATGTGGGATGTTTAGTACAATGGCCTCATTGTAATCACACAACTTTGGCCTTGTGTTGGAAAAAAACTGAAGAGAGCTTCCAGAATTGCAGAAAGACCAAAGGTTGAACCCAGGCACTAACGACCTAATAGGCAGAGGTCTAAAAGTCAGCAAACCCCCTAACGCTGGAGGACAGCTCTTAGCACACTTGCTGCTGTTTTCAGATTACTGGCTGCATCTTTGTTTCTTCTCAGCTCTCATTCCACATTTTTTGTAGCAGATCTACAGATTCCCTTATTTCCTTGAAGTGTAAAGATTGGGATCCTAGAACTCTATTGCTTCTCACTCATTGCTTTTTTGCAGTCACGCAGTGACCTCATCTGAGGCTTGCAGGAGCCTTCTGAAAAGCAATGTGAAACAGTGGCATTTCAGCCAACAGCAGCTGTGGTTGCCTGACACCACTACCAGCACCTCACTCAGCCTTG
The DNA here is from genome assembly GCF_929443795.1 of Astur gentilis. Lineage (NCBI taxonomy): Eukaryota > Metazoa > Chordata > Aves > Accipitriformes > Accipitridae > Astur > Astur gentilis. Next base: position 31,950,078 of record NC_064880.1, read on the forward strand.
GAAGGAAGCTTATTGACCACTGAGTACTGCTTGTCAGTTTGACACTGACTATCAGCAACAACAAAAAAAACCACACCAAAACACAACAAAGTCTTAGCAGCTAAACAAAGAAACAAATGCCCAAAAAGTCTCTTGTACAGTTCAACTGAAGTGTTTGTAATAGCACACAACTAAATATACATGCTACCACTATTTTTAAGCTGTACAGGAAATAGCAAGCTATTATTTTCTGCTGTGTAGCTTTCTCTGTCATACTAAGATGCTACTGTTCTCTGTCTAATATAAAAGGTACTAATGGTCACTGATAATAAGAACTGTGGGGTGGAAGATAAAGTTGTCACATAGACTCTGGTTGTTCTCAAGGTAGCACTAGAGTGTTTGAATGACCTCACCTATAAGTTTCCTAAATGCCCCAGCCTGTTTTGTAAAGGACTACTGATTTTCCAGACAGAAGAAAGTGGGAGAAATTACTGTTCTAAGTTTTTATAGCTGAAGTCATTAATTATTTTATTGTTGGCTTTAAGTCAAGCCACTGTTTTCCCTAGATACACAGACACATGCTGTAATGTCTTTGATTCCATTGCAATAACTAAGATGTATTTGAAGTAAACATCATTGATATGCACTAGAAAAAGGGGAAAAGTGCTATACATCTATACAATAGAGAACAAGCCATTTAATTTTATAAAAGGAACTTTTTTGAATTAAAATATTTGTAAAAACCATCACTCTCAAATCATGATCGATCACATTTTGGAGGTATAAATCCAGGTAATCTATGTGTACTAGACAGCTGGAAGCATCAGGTGAGAAGGATAAAACTTCTTTTAAGTTATTTGGCAGATGTATCCCAGATAGCTAAGGAAGAACAAGTCAGAAAGTTTCTGCTCCTTGTTGTGACTGGTGCTTAGTCAAAATTGGCAGTAGCTAAACACAGCAAGTATTAGCGAAAGTACTCAGGCTCAACAGCTAAGACAATATTACACCAAGGAACACAAGGAAGAACTTAAACATGCAGCCATCCACTCACACACAGAGCAATCTCAATCTCTTTGATGACTCAGCCAGTACTTAGCACTTCATCTATGATAAGGAGCGTATAATCTTGCTGCACAATGGTGTAGCCTGTTATTTCTGTAAGTCTTCTCCTCTCAGAAGTTTTACACAACCATGAAGCAGTGTTGTGGAAAGCATGCTGGCAGCAATACAAAGATCTTACTGATGTGAAAGCCAAAGCCTTTATTATAAGCTAGATGGTCAGGCTGCCAAGTAATGCTGTTTGTTAATGCCATGCATTACTAAACACTATTCCTCTATGCATGATCTTTAAAGCTAATACTGTGTTTGATGGAGCAATATGTAATAGTAATAGATAGTATTTGAATTAAGTAATCCATAAATTGATGGCTATGCTCTGCTATCCTAAGAAAGGATTCTACTGAAATGTAATTCCCAATTTACAATATTCAATGCTAGAGATACAAAACAAGTAGAACTGTTAGCACCTATCAAATCAAAACAATTTTCAAATCAGGGGGCATCCAGATCTTTGCTTGGGAACCCATCAGCAGAGATCATACTAGAAATCTGTGACAATGCATTGCTCTTGTTTTAATTTTCCTGTACCTCAGCAGAGGTTGTAGCACTATGAGGCTACTGGAGATCAGCCACATCTCACACGATGCAGTAGATTTTGCAGAAAACCACCAAGGGGGAGGAAGATGGGTGGAGACTAGGGAAAGCCTGTACAACCATCACAAAGCATGTAGGTTTCTTCACCTCCTTTCACCCATCCCTAATGTCCCCACAGTGCACAAGTTCCACTGGCTCTGCCCCACTTGTCCCCACAGGCCCAGTGCCCTGCCAGGGTGGACACTGGAGCAGGTGGCCCTGCTGGGGAGCAGGGAGCATGATGCAGAGCCCTCCTCTACAGCTGTTTTGGCTGGATAGGAGGCTCTCCCATGGCATGCATGCAGGGCCAGAGGCAGCACACCAGGGAGGTGAGCCCCAGCAGGATCGGGTGCCAGTCCCGGTGGCTGTACCCAGCTCATATACCCTCTACCCTATGTCCAGAGCTGGTTTAGCACCAAAAAAATGCTTTTGCCCAAAACTTATGCTGAACATGACACAAAGACAGACCAACAAAACCATTTAACTTCACAATTTCTGTATTCAACATGTTATAGAAGAGCAGATACAAAAAATATGGCAGAGGATGTAAGTGTAGACCTTTACATTATGTTCAGGATGATTTTCCAAAGTTTTGTTCTCACAGAATACCTGATGCTGGAACTTTGGAAACATCCCAAGAAACTAGAAGTTTTTCAAGCTCAAGTGAAGTACTAATTTAGGAAACAAGCCAGGAAAGGAAGATTTTAAAAGTAGTATTTATAAATCTACAGTGCAGCCAAGTGGACACATTCAGAAAGCACTTATCCATTAATCAGCTTGTTACAATAGTGATGTTTGTGCAAGAGATGCTGCCATGCTCCAGTGACAGAGAGAAAAGAAAACCACACCAGGCACGTTTGGTAACAAAGTGGTTTTGAAGTTTCAGTTTAACACAGAAGAAAGCTCAGACATTGCTCTTCTTGTAAGAACAGTGCAAATACCTGATGCAAATAGGGGATTAGCCAGGGATGTTTCTCTTCATGAATGCTGTGTGCAGATTAAGTCCAAACACTACCTTCACACAACCTCCTGAAGGAACTGCATTAAGTGTGCAAGATGGTTGCTATTCCCTCTGCAGCTTCTCCGGAGGATTGCCTGACATTTCCTGATATTATCCTTAAGCACAATTTAAAGCTGCTTGGCAAAACTGTTAAAACTATTTTTCACATTTTTCATCAAGACTGTTGTGGTTTACACTGACTCCAATTTCAATCATCCATTTTCAATAGTGCATAATGGGAGGGAGTAAGGATGCAAGAGTATAACCACTGTCACTGCAAAAGAGATTCTTCTGCCAGCTTTCATAAGTATACACCTGTATTTTTCACCTTCAAATACAATCACCAGGGAGAAAGCCCAAGTTTCCACTATCTCCTGTTAAAACTGCCAATGCAAACCCCACATTTGTGTATGTGGATGAACTGAGTATTGTTATACATAATTTTGCAATTAAGCAACAGATGTGATGTACATTTGTTTCTCAAATGCCATGTTCTATTTCACTGCTTCCTTCACAATTCCCATGAGAATGTGGCCCACCCTTACAGGAAAAAAAAAACCAAACAAAAAAAACCCCGAAACACAACAGTACAAGAAAGAATGGATACAGCAATGAGAATTCAACAGAATTTCAAGAGATGATGCATCACTGACTTCCTGGCTTAACAACAAACACTAGACTTGTGTTAAAAGACAGCACATCAACTCTGTCAGGTGAACTGCTGTCAAAAAAGAAAATGCATGAGAGACAATAAGAAAACAGCTAGTTGTCAGAAATGTCACTTGAAAAAATGAAGGTCCAATTTATTTACCTCCCTATAATATGCTTAAGTAACTGCTGGGCAGAACATCAGGCAAACAGGACAGAAGCTGGCGTAGCAGCTTATTTACTTACCTTTGCTATCAGTTCACTGAGCAAATCATCAATAATAATACATCTGTTGAAGCTTGGTATTTCTTTGGAAGAACTGCTAATTACAACACAAGGTTATTATTAAGTCTCTGCAGAGCTCTAAGAAACTTAAGTAGTTAACTAGGTCATACAAACCAGGGATCAACAAAAACACACCTTCATCTTAAAAGACAGATACTCCTACAAACTGTTAAATTTTCTCTATCCAATCCTCCCCAGAACAGTGAGGACACTTTTAGAATTCAAAAATATTTAGTGTCTTCTTTGCACATAACAAAAATGAAGTTCAATTACAGTAAAGCAATCTCTGGTTCAACTTAACAGTGTTTATGCTTTATGTTTTATGTAATTAAAAGCAAGTTTCTAAACTGCAAAACACATTGTTCCCCAGCCTGCTTGAGTGATGACAATGCTCTCTGCTTTCCCATTCCCCCTCCAGAGTCAGATAAGTTTCACATTCAACAGCACTCTCTTCTCCCCTCCCCAGCTCCCCAACCATTGATATAACAACAGAAATTAACATGTACAGGTATGCTATGTGAGTACCAACTGACAGCCACAGCCAGTTACCAGTTAGAGGAATGCTTCCTGTCATACCTATTTTACCTTTCCAGAGTTTGCCAGGAAAGGTCCAGCTTCATTGCTGGACGAATGAAAGGTGAAACACAGAACTTCCTTCTAGGCTGGGGGCTGCAGTCTTCCTGCCAACACAGCTGTGCTGGCACAAACCCGGTGGAAATGTGCCATCTCCTGGAAGAAAGCTTTTTTCCTAACAATATGGCTACAAAGACACCTTCCTATCTGTCTCTGCTCCTAGGTTTTGTCAAGACTGGACCAGCCAACATAGAGGCCAATAACCTGGACAGGCAATGTTCCCCACCCTGTTTTTCTTTCCCCAAGTCAAGCTGGCTGATGACATGGCGCACATCTCTTCTGGTCAGAGACAGCAACATCCAAATCTCCATTCCCACAGCAAGCTGGGAGCTGCTGTACTCCAGCCACAGCACTGCTGCTTTTATGTGCCACACAGACACACAGAGCCAAAAGAGCCATGCCAGCAATGCCATACTGTAGGTAGAAGGCCTGAGACCACATTTTGTATTGCTGCCTTCTCCTAACCATTTACAGGGCCAGATACACAGAATGAGATGTAGTAAGTGACCAGAACCCACGCAGGCAGAACGCCTTCTCCTGCCTCATTCCCACTAGGGAATGAGGAAAGGAGAGAATTCATAACCTCTGGGCAGCTTGGCTCTCTCACTGAAAAATTGCACTAATTATTCCCCATTCCAGAAGGGTATGCATATGCAGGAAGAAAAAAAGGAAGGCAGCAGCCAAGGGAACGTAAAAAGTATTATGAAGCAAACATGCAACCCATATACTGTTTAGTTTATGTCTGTAGGGCAATTATTCCTCCAATATGTGCTGCCTCGCATTGCTCTAGTGCAACTGTTCACAGTTCTTCAATTAGAGCACAAAAATCCCCTGCTTGTAAGGTGGCCTTTTCCATTACTGCACCGCACTTAGTAATGCAGTTACTCTTCCAGCACTAAGATCCATACAACAGGATTCTCAATTAGCAGCACTGCAGGCTCCTTACAAAACCTGACCACTCCGAGTTCAACAGCCCAGTTGCCCATGCATCACCTTCCCAGCTCACAGGTACCTCGCACACACTGTACCGCAACTCCAGCCTTTCAGTTTCAGAAGCACTGTAAGAGTTTTATCTACTTGGCAATCACCTTTCATCATTGGATCACTTCACATCAGCCAATGTTAAGAGTTGAAAGACTAGGTCCGAGTCAAGATTTGCAGTCTCTGGATACATAAGAGTCCCATTGTTTTGAACAGTGCTAGCACCACTAACAACTCCATCAGCATTTTGTCTTTCATGCAAAGCTACCTCTGATGTCAGTAAGCCAACTGACTAAGCAGGCAGTGGTAGCAGTAGTATGAATCTCGACTGGTGGGAATCTTGCATATACTAAAGTGGATGACAGCATATGCCTCCTTTATAAAAATCCTTTTACAATGGTCATGAAAGCCATAGATACAAAAAAGCTAACTTATATTTCCACATAAAACATCCAGAAGGCATAGCTTGCTGGAAAAGAAAAAACATTTGTCTCCCCCACAAGCCCTTTCAATAATAAAAACATATACAATCATATAGATTTGGGTAGCATGTCCTCATGGACAAGAATTGACTTTGTTTATCTGTTAACTTAGTGCTGCACTCCAAGCTTACTGCTAGAGTAGCTCTTCTTAAGAAAGTAAGTTCATATTCACAACTCCCAAGTAAATAACACCTCTAGGTGAAATGCCAGTCATCTGTTGTTCTGCAGCATAATTACTATAGTTATTTAGACAAGTCTGATCTACAGAGCTATTTCAAATAGGATGGACAAGCCAAGCCTGGAAGCTACCAGATAAACAAGACTGCCGAATGTTGCCGGTATTGCAGCATTCAATTCATTAAGAAAAGGCAAGTGTGCCACTGATACAAAAACATAATTCACAGCTCCTGTACTGCAGAAGGAACAACCAAAAGCAATGAGTTGCTCGGGGAAGAAGAGTTTCCTCTTCAGGCTTTCCCAGAAGGCTGAATGGCCACATGCATGTAAAAAAAGTATGAATGTAGACATATGTCTGTCTGTACCCAGCATACAAAGCCTCACTGCATGGCTTTCCAGGCACAACAGGCTACCCAAGATGTTATTGTTCCTCATCTCAAATACTATCTGACTTCCAAACACTGATTGTGATTTTCAGAGGGGCTGAAAAACCAAAGCAACTGGATATAGTTGCTGTAGCTATAAAGAATTCCTAAGGAAAATATCACTGCCATAGCCTACATGTCACAGCACGGTCTCGGACTGGGGAGTCTATTTTCATATGAAGTCCCAGCCCTAACATAGAGCTCATTATGCTCTATACTTTTCCCTGTATATATCGTTGTGCAACATCAGCCACAGGATGGTCCGTCACATATGGTACATAGAGTTTTGGGACACGTGTTATTCAGAAGCCAGGGTGTACGTTTTATCATCATAGCTACTCTCTGCACCAACTTCCTGCATGGATTCATTTATTTTGCAGAATACCTCCCTTCTGTTTAAATTAAACCTCTTCCACAGTAGGTTACCCTAACAGCCTAAAACCATTACTTTTACTTTCACACCTTAGTTTATTCGATGCCACCACCTTTGTTCAGACAAGCCCTTACATAAGCACACCCTTTCACTTTCTTAGTTGACATGCAAACCAGCTGTACCAGGCTTTTAGAAGTGGGCAGAAAATTACCTTTCTGAATAAATTCTCATTCTAATTTGAATGACCAAATTGCATTCACACAGAATGAATAACCATTACTTCAAAAAAATCAAGTCTTGTCCGTTCCCAGTCTTTGGAAGTTAAAAAGAGAACTCAGACCTCAAGCAAGCAAGCCAAGCAAAGCAAAGCATTCCCCTTCTTCCTCCATTAGACCAGACGTTAACTGGTTGCCCTGTCAAGCACTAGGAATATGAAAATGAATGCTAAACCTCCAACGTATAAAAGTATCACACTTAAGACATGTGTCAAGCTTTGTGCTACAGGATAAATGGCCTATCGGGATGCACCAGCATGGAACAGTGGGGACATCCTGTGGCCACTTAGATTCTTTACATGGGAATGTTCCCATTATTATTTTTAATCCATTTGTTCAACCACTTTTGCAAATTAGATGCAAAGTCACTTAATAATGTAAGAAGGCCTGAAGACAACAGAATTTGCTTAGCAAACTTCCCACCTAGCACTTAATGTAATCCCTTCTCAGCAGTTGTTGTGCTCTACCTCAGTTTTTAGTTTCTTCTCTTCTGGGTTATATAGTTTCCAAGTCAAAAAAACCCTGAACATTTAAGGAGCTTGAGCTGGTCTAGGTGGCAACACTAACCCCTGACAGCCATGCATACAAGTCAAAAGCGACATTCTAATTTAACTTATTTAGATTTATAGCAGTCTTCATAAAAGGCATGCAATTCTCAGATCCAGGCATTCTGCCAACAGGAAAAATACTATCAAATGAAATACGTGTGTAAAGCACCTGCCAATATTGTAAGCTAAGCAACCACAAGAAAACAAAAGGCCAGTTACTCTTGTGAATCTGAACACAGTTCTTTTCATCCCCTTTCATCCAAGGGAGGAACAACTTCAGGATAGATATGTGTGCAGACTATGAGGTTAAGAGCTCCTCACAGACAACCCACTGCGCAAAACTCCCTTTGTTTTCATACTTAACATGATGGACTTCAGCTATACAGCTCAAGGAAAAGGTCCCCCAGCCAGTTCATGGGACAGCTGTGGCTTCACAAGTCAAGATAATCTCAACTCACTTCTAATCATGTTGACTTTACAGCTTTTAAAAACAAAAAGCAAATTAACTCCGATGACAATTATTTTCTATGTTTTGTATGTGCATGTTTTCTCACTACAGGAAAGATTGTCTTTTAAATTTACATCTTCAAGCAATTCACTGTCTCTACTTAAGCTGCCTATGAAGGCTGGTGATAATCAGTGCCAAATCTCAGAGCAGATGTCCAAGTGTTCCAATGAAGTGGCTCTGCAGTTTGCATGGCCCACAATTTGAGTCCATTTAGTGTGGCATTCCAGATGGAAATGCAGCCACCTAAGACTTGCCCCAAGTGTGTTGCAGCTGTATAATCCACCTAGGAGGTCTGTTCTTGAGCATATCTTCTTTAAAGCAAAACATCCCATCCTTCCAAGCAAGACATTCATGTTTTCCAGCAGGAACAGACCTTTTTATTTGCCAATCAGAGTAGGTGTCAGCTAAAGCAACATGCTACAGAAACTCCACTCCTCGCCTCAGGCAGTTCACTGGCCCTACAAATTTCTCAGCTCCAAATACCATTGCCCACTAAATTCAACCCTTAAAATAATCACACTTAAACTAAATCCAAAGCAGTCTAAGTTATTCTGTGTGTTGAACAGTTTGCTTAAACTGCGCTTAGACTGCACAGGCAAAGGTTGTACAGATGTTACAATCAAGGCAAAAAAATCTGTTCTCCATTACCTGTACAAAAATGGGAGTTCACAATGACACAAATGATCAACTCAGCCTAAATCTGCTCCCACAAAATACGCCTCTCAGCTTCTCTCACACTTGTCATCTCCAGCAATATTAGAAATTATGGCATGATTCATCTTGAAAGTATTTTTCATGCATGCTCTTACTAAAGATTTTTTCCATCTAAATATTCACACACAAAATTCTTTCAACAAAGATTTACCTGTGGGCTGAATCTGAGTTTGCTCAAATCCACTAAAAAGTGGGCTCAGAGTATACATGTACCTGCAGCCACGGTTGCCCAGCCTGTGGCTGGTTAACATTCCCATATAACACTATCAAAAAGATTACTTTCTAGCTGTCCTGCCAATCCCCTTCTATAGAAAAAAGCATATAGCTTTTGTCAGTGTTGTTACTTATGATACAGCTGGTAAAGGAAAAAAAATAAATCTAGAAACACAAGAGCTGGTCAGAACAGCCTGAAGGGCCCTAATTAAGCACTGGGTGGGATTTCACAGCCATAAAGGACGTAAGAGGGACTGCTTAGGCGTGCTCTGCTTTATTGCCAACACCCTTGTGCCACACACGGACGATTGCTGCTCTACTACCTTCCCATTCTGCACACAGACCTTCCTTCCCCCCCACATCTGTAGCAATAATGAGACCCAAGAACGTGCTGGTATTAGACACTCACCCCATGCATCAGGCCATGCACTTCCTCAATATAGTACAAGGAAACAAATGAGAAACACTTGTGCTAAATAACACCAGACTAATCCACTATTAGAAGTCCCTGTTTGTGCTCCAGTCTGCAAAGGTTTCTACTGAAGAAAGGTGCTGAGCTGCCAGTGAATCTTCACTGAGAAAGATAATCTGAGGCCAAGACAGCTTAATAAACAACTCTGAAAGGATTTTACAGAGCCCATGTCTCCCATCACACTTGTATAAGCTGTTCACAAGGGGCTAAGAAAGGAAACCTCGGGGAGCCACGCAAGAGGGCATATTCTTCCCAGAGGAGTTTTGCGATTTTTGGAATGAAGTAATCTGATGCACAGATGGATGAGACAATAAACAGTTTTTAGAGAGGAAAACGATAATGCTGGATTCTGAAACTAAGCACAGCAGGTAGCAAGCTTCCGGATGGATGTTGAAAAGACTCATAGAATCTCCTAAAAGCTGATATGCTTAATCCCTTGGAAAAGGAAGATTTAACTGTTACCAGTACACCAGAGTGTAATACCAGAGATCTCATAGGTACAATGCAAGCATAAACCCTCCTCATAGCTTCATGTGGCACATCATTTAAATGACCCTCCTATTATGAAGGCAAACGCTCAGGACTATACCGTGCATTGTATCACCGTAAATCCACTGGAAAGCATTTCCCACAGACATGAAAAGAAACCCATACTTGTTAACATGTCACTGCAGTAGAGACTACTGTCCGATTACTTTTTTGCAGTATTATCAGAAGTAACAGGCCCATTTTCCAAGATTCACCACATTCCCACTGAAATAAGTGAAATAGTTCAGGCAGATGTGGACCATAACGGATAAAGTAATATTAACAACTACAGCTGAGTAAAAAGTAATCCCTTTCTTAATCCTGAGTGTGGTTCTCCTCAAGTCAAACTTGAGATAAAACATCATGGAACAATTTGCTCTGTTGATCTCTAGGTTAAATCTATACCAGACTATAAAGACTGAGGACACCAGCCTTTAAGTGCTTTCATATTTTTTCTCAGATGAAGTCTGTTTTAGGAAAAGATTCATAGAAATAATAGTTAATAAAAAATAAAACACACCAGGCAGGAGTTACTGTAGCCATTTCTATGAGTCACATACAACTGGCCTGTTAAAAAAAAATATATATATAAAAAATTAATGAATACAAACTGATCAGCTGGAGAGATAATAATTTTGAAGACTGATGGTCATTTCTTGTGTTTGTACACACTGTGTTTAGTATACTTGATAAACAAAATATGTCCACAGTCTTAGCAGCATAAGGATGCTTCTAAAACAAAAAAAAGTCAACAACAACAAAGCCAGCTCAATTGTTTTGCAGCCCCTGGCAGTAAGTGCTGTACATTTACATAAACCTCATGACCAAAACTTTTGAACACTGAACTGCTGTGCAACGAGAAGGCAAGCACCTTTCTCACATGTGCAACTGAATGACTAATGCCCATCAGATATATATTTTGCAGCACCCAAACATTCCTTCTCACAGGACATAAATAATAAAACCATGATCTATTACACCAAAACCAAGCAAGACTGCCAAGCAGTGATAGCAGGTACACAAAACACTCCTTCGCTCCTCTGAGTTCTACCTCATGCCCCAGTCTTCCTGGGTCCTTTCTAATTACCCATCCAGACAATATTCACAATTCCCAAAGCAGAGACAAAAAAAGTAGAACTAAAATTATTAACTCGACATGAGAACACAAAAAAACATAAACATGGGCCAGCCTAATGCCATTTTGTTTTTAACTCCTCTCTAATAGCAAGACTGATTCAGAGGAGTGTGTTTTAAAACATTCATGGTAGTCAAGTTGTCTCTTACCTATTACAACCCTTCCTCCTTCCTTCAGGTTGCCTGATGTCTTCCCTCCCTGCATCCTAACCTGTTCACCTTCATGGCCCGGAGAGCCATGCCTTTATTTATACAAGTTGGTTAAACACCCACTTTACTCACAAGCAAAATTCAAGTAAATGAGAAACAATAAAATCAGATCTACAAGATCAGCCATGTGAATATGTGCATAAATAACTCTGCAGTGGTCATTCCAGTGGAGTCTGTGCCTCCACACAGGCAAAACAAATTGCAGGAACAAAGCCATCGACTCCGGAGCAGCTACCACATGACAATTCACCCAGATCTGTGAATCCTGCACTAACTTATGAGGAACAACTTGCATGAAAAAGACTATTCATACAAGCTGAAGTAAACAAAACCATGCCCTTCACTTTTTGTGTAAATCACCATCCAGGGAGCTGTATAGCACTAAAATATTTATTTTAATTAAAAAGAAAAAAGAAGTTTTGCCACATAGCAAGACAGATTTCCAAGAAAAGTCCTTTGCGTTATTAAGTCCTCAGAATGAGACAACATAAAGTGACGTGTCCTTTCTCCTTTGCAATTTTTTTTAGAAGTATCTCGCATGCTTCAAAATGCAACTAATGAAAAGTAGCTAATAGCCCTAATCTCTACTGATCATCACTAAAAGCTCTCTGCTGATCATCACTAAAAGCTCTCTGTCTCTCCCCTTCTCTCCCGTGCCAGTCAGGGGCTGTTCCGGGCTGCTGGGCCCCATGCAGCAAAGGACAGAGACAGCCGTACGAGGACGTAACCTGCGACAGCAGTGAACTCAGACTGCGGGTTTTACAAACCGGCTTTCTTTTGCATCAAATACTAACTGTGCTTGAGAGAGGCAGCAGCACGCGAGCCCACTGGTACAGGCGCCGTGCCCCCTCCGTAACCGCCGCCGTTCTTTCCCGGCCCCTCCCCGGGTCCCCGCGGGCTCCGCTCGCCCTGGCAGGGCCGAGCCCCAGGGACCGGCGGTGTCACCCCGTGTTCTCGGCACGTCGCTTCTCTCGCAGACCGTACCCCGGCCTTAACGCCGGCCCGGCCGAGCACGCCGCCTCCCGCGGTCCCTCTCCCGGGGCCACCTGCCACCGCCGACGTCGCGGGGCCCCGCCCCGGCCCCGCTCACCTTCGCCCGGCGCCCGCCGCAGCGCCGCCGCCCCGCCGGGCACAGACGGACAGGCTCCAGCCGCGCCCCGCTTCAAAGCGACCGCAGCGGGGCCGCGGCCGGGGCGAGGCCGCCCCGCGGCGGGGGCGGGACGCCCGGCGGAGCCGCCCGGCACCGGCACCTGCGCCGTGAGGGAACGGACGCGCCCCCCCCAACCCCCCCGCTAGGCGGGGGCGAGCGCGAGGAGGGCTCCTGAGCGGGCACGCGCCGCTGCTCCCGAGGCGGGGCAGGCGCGGGGGCCCGCGGGGGCGCGCTGTCGGCACGCGCGGGGCTCCTGGGGGCGCGCCGCGGGCGCCCGCACCCCCACCCGCCCCGCCCCTTGCAAATAACGCCACGGCGGCCGGTCTCTCTTTTATTTTTCCCTTTTTATCCCCCTTTTTGTCCCATTCGCAGCCACCCTCGCACCAGTGCCGCCTCCCTCCCTGCCCTCCCCGCGAGGGCCCACGCTGAACACCCGTGAGATGCCCCCCCCCCGCCCCCCCGGCGCAGGGACGCGGCCACCCCTGCGAAAGACAAGCGTTTCCTGACAAGCGGCTCCGCTCCGCGGCGAGACGGCCGAGCGAGACAAATAAAATATAAAGATCGGTTCAGAAGCCACGTCCTCGGGAGACACCATTCCGGCTGGCGACGGCACCCGCCCGCCCGGCCCTGCAGCCCACGGCCGCCACGCCGGTCGCAGCTGCCCCGCGGCGCTTCCCCCGGCAAAGGGCGGCCGAGGGCAGCGCCGCCGCGCCCGCCCGACACCCGCCCCCGACGGCCGGCGTCGTCCTCGGTGCAGCCGCAAGCCGGCAGGGACGGGGCAGGGAGATGGGCGGCCGCTCGGCGGTGCCCGGCACCGCCGCTCCCGCCGTCGTGCCGGGGCCGCAACAACGCGCCGTTACCGGCTGCCGCGTGGCGGGGACGTCCCGTGGGCGCCGTCGGCACCGGCTGCGTAAAATGCACGTGCGCGTGTACCAGACGGAGCGTCGTCCCTCCGCGTGTAACGTCGCGGAGGTTTCGCTGGAAGGCGCTGCCGCGCTGGCACGGAGGGCGGCGGGGGGCAGAGCTCCCCCCACGTGGCCGATCGCCCGCGGACGGGACACCCGGGAAAGACCCCCGACCGCGGCCCCCTCCCCCGGCGGCGCCCGCGCGGGGATGTCGCTCTCGGGGGGGGGGGGGGGGGGGGGGCCGGACGCCGCGAGCCTTTCCCTGCGGTCGCCGGCCGGGCGAGGGCGCACACCGGGCACAGCGCGGCAGGAGCGGCCGGGCCGGGTCGAGCCGCAGCCCCGAGCGCTCGCCGGCGGGGGTCGGACCGCCCCGTCGGACCGCGCCGGCGGAGAGGGGCGGCGGAATGAGCCGTGCGACGGGGCCGGGGAAGGTCCCGGTAGCGGAACCAGTACCGGTCCCGGTCCCGGTCCCGGTCCCGGGGCAGTCCGTGGCCCCGCGCGGGGCGCGACCCCGCGGCCTCTCGTGCCCGCGCCCCGCGAAGCCGCGGGGATACGGCGCGGCCGGGCGCCCCATTGGCTGTTGCTAGGTGACGTGCGCCGCGCCATGTGACCGGTGTTAAATGCCGTCCCGGCGGCGCGCGGCGCCGCAGAGCCCGTCCCGCTGGCGGCGGCGGGAGCGCGGCTGCCCGCCCCGGCCCGGCCCGGCCCCGCGGGCGCGGAGCGCAGCGCAGCGCGGCGAGCATGGTGGCGTGGCCCTGACCGCCTCTCCCCGGTGGGGACGGCCGCGGGGCGGCGGCGGCCCGTGCCCCGGCGGGCTGGGGCGCGGGATGACCGGGGTGCTGGAGAGCCTGGTGCCGGACATGCACGCCAGCCAGATCTCCGCCGGCAGCTACCACCAGCACGGCGGCCTGCACAAGCCGCAGGAGTCCCCCACGCTGCCCGTCTCCACGGCCACCGACAGCAGCTATTACACCAACCAGCAGCACGGGGCGGCGGGCGGGCCGCCCTACGCCCCGGTCGGCTCCTACCCCTACGGGGGTGGCGGCACCGCCCCCTACTCCGCCAAGGCCGGCTACGACCTGGGCTACGCGGGCGCCTACGGCTCCTACGGGCCCTACGGCAGCAGGGCCTCTCCGGCGAACAACGACTCCGGTACGTCCGAGCCCCCCGGGGGGGGGGGCGGCTCGGGGAAGCCGGCGGGGAGCCGGGCGGCACCTCCACGCCAGGCGAGGAGGCCGTGGGGACTCGGGACGCGGGGTGGGCCGGGAAGGCGCTCGTCCCCGGCGGGCCGCCCCGACGGGGCGGGCGGCGCTGCCGCCTTACGGGCAGGGCCCGGGGCGGCGGGGGGCTCCTCTCCTCACTGGCACCGCCGTTTCTGCCGTAGCAGAGAAGGAGGATTGCGAGCCGGAGATCAGGATCGTGAACGGGAAGCCGAAGAAAGTGCGGAAGCCCCGGACCATCTACTCCAGCTTCCAGCTGGCGGCTCTGCAGCGGCGCTTCCAGAAAACCCAGTACCTCGCCCTGCCCGAGAGAGCGGAGCTGGCGGCCTCCCTCGGCCTCACCCAGACACAGGTAGGGCTCTCCCGCCGCGGCACCCCGGGCACGTCCCGCCCCGCCGGGGCCGCTCTCCCTCCGCGGGGTCGGGTGCGGGGGTGGGAGGGGGGCCGGCCCGCGGCGCCTCGACGGCCCCGGGGCGAGAGCGCGGGGGAAGCGGCCGCGCCGGCACCGCTCGGGCTGCGCAAGCTGCTTGTCCCTGCCCCGCCGCGGGCGGCCCGGGCGCCGAGGCGGCCCCGCGGAGGCTGCGGCCGCCTGACGCCCCTCTCCCCCCAGGTGAAGATCTGGTTTCAGAACCGTCGCTCCAAGTTCAAGAAGATGTGGAAGAGCGGCGAGATCCCGGCGGAGCCGCCCCCCCGCCGCAGCGCCTCGCCTCCGCCCCCCGCCTCGCCCCCCGCCTGGGACTTCGCTCCGCACCCGCGCACGGCGGGCGGCGCCGGGACCGCCAGCCCCAGCCCCGCCGCCGCCTTCCTCGGTAGCTACTCGTGGTACCCGCCGGCAGCCGCCCCCCTTCCGCAGCCGGCGCAGCCCCCGCACCACCACGGCGGCGGCGGCGGCGGCATCTTCTAGATGCCGCAGAGACTTGAGCCCGCGGGGCCGCGCCCGGCGGCCGCGGGGCACCGAGGTGCAGCACTGGTGTTTTGGTGAAGCCTGGCTCCGGCCGTCCCGGCGGAGAGGAACCGCTCCGCGCCCCGTCCCGTCCCGTCCCGGCGCCGGCGGCGGACCCTCTGTGTGATCGGCCCCGCTGGGCCCGCCCTCCCGCCGCCAAAATAACCGCGCTGCGGTGCAAGTACTCACTTCCACTCCCTCCGTCCCCCTTCCTCCTCCCCGGCTTTTTCATCAAACCACCGGTGCAGAACTTTGGTTAACTTTATTTTTTATTTTTTTAAAGTTGATAGGTGCCTTTGCGGATGACCTCACTTTGATGCTGGGGATTAAAAAAATAAAATGTTAAAAAAAAAGGATAATTTTTATATGTAGGTTTAAAACAAGAGCCTCCCGTGTCTAAGTTACCCTTTTCAGCCGTGAACGAAACCGTCCGACGAGGGGGGGCCGGTCGCAGGCGGTGGTACCGGCGCGGCTCTGCTCCCCGCGGCGGGGGGAGCTCCCGCCCGCGCGGTGCCTCCGGGCGGGTTTCGTGCCCCGACGGGGCCTTCCCGGGGCGGGCGCCGAGCCCTCCCCTCCTCCCCCCCACGCCGGCAACCCAGCCACTGGTCCTGCCCCTGCGCCGTTTGATGTCTAGAGTCGTGGAAAAAAAAAAAAAAAGGGTATTTTTGGTTATTTATTATGGAAAACTTAAACACTCTTTAATGTTTCTTTTACAATAAGCAGAGATTATTTAAATAAATTATTGTTTCCATGGTGCTCGCGCCGTTTCTTTGGGGATGGGGGAGGTTGGGGGTGTCGATCCGGACCCCGGCGCTCGCTGGGGGGGAGAGCTGCGTCCTCTCCACCCCCTCCCCATTGCAACTGTTGCCGCAAGACTGCAACCTCCCCCCTTCCCCCCCCCCCCCCCCTCCTGTCTACAATAAAATCTCGTCCCTGCCAGTCTTCTCGGCGAGGCCATGAATCACTCAGCGCTGCCTGCAGCAGCCCAGAGCTGTCCCCCCCCTCTCCCACCCCACCCCCCGCCTGCTGGCGCCAGCGACATTTCGCCCGGGACTGGCTCCTGCCGTCTCCCAGACGGGCCAGAGGGGTTTGGGGCAGGGCCGTGTCCGGGGACCGGAGTACGCCTGCAGCTGGTCCCCGGGCGCAGCCCCGCCCCGGAGAAATTTCACACACCCCCTTCACACCCCCCCCCGTCGGTGGCGCCCAGGCCGGTAGCCTGCCTGGGAGCCTTGCCTCGGTGGGTGCCCCCGAACCCCTCTGTGGCCCTTCGAGGGCACCCCTCATAGCTGAAGCCCTCTGGGATGTCCCCCGCGAGGGCTGGACCCCTCCGGGCTGAACCCCCCTTCCAGGCTGCGCCCCCCCCCAAGTTGCACTTCTCCGGCATGTATCCCCTCGTGGGCTGGACCTCTCCAGGATGTAGCCCTCTACGAGGCTCCGTACCCCTCCCTGCACCCCTCCGACCTGAACCCCCTTCTAGGCTGCACCCCTCCGGGCTGCCCCCCGTCGGAACGTACCCCTCCCGGTTGTGCCCCTCCAAGCTGTAACTCAGAGGGGCGTACCCCTCCGGGCTGCGCCCCTGGAGGTCCTGGCGGCTGGACGAAGTACAGAGAGGTGTGTGGGGGGGGGGGGGGGTCTCTGCCCCTTGTCGCCCCGAGGCCCCCGCCAGCCTGGGAGAGTGCGGGGGGAGAGGGACGGGTGCGGAGGATCCCGCTGCAGACAAGATGATGAAGAGGCCTAGGCCAACCGGCCCGGGGCAGGGAATGTGCAGCCCGGCCGGGACTCTCCCGACAGGCCTTGGCATGAGGAGCCCGGGCGGGGCCGAGGAAGGCGGCCCCACAGGGGACACGCCGGAGTGGGGGGGACGCGGGAGGGCGGATTGCGCCTGAGAGCTTGGGGAAAGCTTGGGGGCGAGGGGAGGGGGGGCGCGGGGGCGAAGGAGGAGAGAGGAAAAGAGAGGGAGGAGGGGGGCGTTGGACGACGAGAGGGGCGCCTGCAGAGGAGGCGAGAGGAGGGAGCGGGAGACAAAGGGGGAAGCGGCAGCTGCCCGCCGGCCTCCGCGCTGCCCCGGCGGCGCGGACGGGGAGGAGAGCCCAGAGCCGCCCCGGCAAACAGCGGGGCCGGCCCGGTCCGCACCTCTCCCCCGCGTCACCCCCCCGCCGGCCGCGGCGAGACCCGGCGGCCGCGGTCTCCGCCGCCCGTTCCGGCCGGGGGGGAACGAGTTACCCCGCTGGCGGGCGGCGAAGCGCTGGGGAGGCGGCCACAGAGCGGGACGGGGGTGGGGGGAGTGAAGCGGCGGGGCCGCCTCCAGAAACAGGGGCGCGCGTGGCGGAGGCACGCGTGGCGAGCAGCCTGGCGGAGCCCCCCGCCCCCGCGGTCTGGCGGGGGCGGGGGGTGTGGGGGGGCTGGGACACCCCTCTACCAGGTGACAAGTTCTGCTAAACCGTCCGGGATGCAAGAGGAAACCGTGGGCGCGGGACATGGCCGGGACGGGGACACACACACCCCCCCCGCCCCGTCGTTTTTACGGGCTTTTCTCGATGTTAAATAATGTCATCGTCCCCCCAAACACCTGCCCCCTCCCCGTCCCCTCCCCGCCGTCAGTCCTCGCCCCGCGACTCCAGCCCGGTGCAGCGGTGCGGTGCGTGGCTCGGCCCCGTGGGCTCGGGCAGGATACCGACGGCGGCGTGGGGTCCCCGGGGGGGGGCCTGCCCAGGCGGGGGACGCTTGTCAGCGGTCCGGGAGCAGAGCACCCCGCTCCGGGACGGGGCGGACCGCAGGCCGCCCCTGTTGCCCTCCGCCCTTTCCTTCTCCTTTTTAGTTATTTATGAATTTATTAATGGTTTCTTGAGTAGTATTTATGTGCTGCCTGCTAGCAGCAGCTCTCCCCGGGCTGCCCGCACCTGGTGTGTGCGGGGGGGGAGTGTTCCCGCTTCCCCCTGCGGCCCCTCCGCAGCTCCCGGGGCCCCGCCAGGCTCCGCATTTCGCCCGCTGCTCGCAGGGGCTTGGGACGCGGCTCACACCGCGCTGGGGGCGGCGAAGGCACCGCGGATGCATAGGCGCGCTGCACCGCCGCACGCACCCTAGATGCATACGTATAGATATGTGTATGTTTGTGATCTGTTTTCTCACGCTCTACTCCTGTCCGATAGGACACGGGGCAGGCACCGCTGTGAAGCATGTGCCCCCCGCACAAGGCGGCAGCTACGCGGGGCTCGGCCGCCCGGGGCCGGGAAGAACCGCGGGGAGCGGGGCAGCCGAGGGGCGAGAGCGGCCCCTGCCCGCCCCCCCCCCCCCCCCAGCACTGCGAGAAGGGGTTGGGGTTGGGGGTGGGCCGATTCCGCCCCACGTCCCAGCACCGACGGTCCCCCCCTCCCCGCCCCGTCGGGGCCGGCCCCGGGCGGGGGCCGGCTGAGCAGGGCCGGCCCCGGGGGGGCGGCCGGGGTAAGCGACGGCTCCGCGGCCAGCCCGGTCCGGGGGGGGTCGGCCCGGCAGCCGCCCGGGCGAGGGGCACCCTCTGCCTCCCCGGCGCACGGGCGGGGCCGGCGGGCTTGTGCCGTGGGTAGGCAATTTACTCATTTGCCCCGGTGAAAAGAAAAAGCACGAGAAATTCAATTAAAGCGGCTCTGGCAAAAGGAGTTATTTGAGGCATGAATGTCTCCCCTAAAGCTGCAGCAATCATGTGGCATTAGACACTTCCGGAATCCTATAGCCAACTTGAAAAATCCCAGACCCCTTTTTTCCCTAATTTTTGCTCTGATCTGTAATTTTATCCACATTTGCACTAGTTTGAGCATTCTGGCTCTCCCATCTGAAAGCCTGCAATTACTATATAATTCTTCGCAATTTCACATGTCCTAATATGGACTGTAATTTTTGCGCAAGACAATTTCCTGCTATTTCAAGCATCAACATTGTCAAAGTTGTATGTACATAATAAATGGGAATATCAATGCATAGTTTTTAGCATAACATCTTGACTCCTCGATAATTATATCCGTTCGGAGCCTACGCAGAATTAGCCTGAATTGCATGGTAACTGCTGCTGCTTTAAAATTTTTAAAAATTACTCATAATTTTCCCAAAGATTACCAAGATCTCGAGTGCACAATGTCATCAGCGTAATGAAGAGTAAACATTTATGCTAATAATCTGCAATTTTTTTCATCAGCTATAAAGACAGAGGCTATATAGCAGAAAATTTCAGTCATATTCTGCAAGAGCAGAGCTGCAAAAAGGCTGCTGCGCTCAGAGGCATGTGCATCTCTGGGGGATCTCAATCCACATTTGCACTCTCAGGATATTATTATTGTGCTCGGGTTCTTCTCTTTTTTTTTTTTTTTTTTTTTTTTTTTTTTTCCCTTCCCTTCCCTTTTCTTTCTCCCTCCCCGATCCTCTCTCTCCCCGTCTCTCACACTCTCTCGCTCCTGTAACTTTGGTAGCAAAAAGCCGCGTTCGGTCCTTTGGTTTGTTGTAAAGCAAAGACTTGTGCCCAGAGCCTCAGGGACTGAGGCGGAAGGTAAGGGTGGCGACACAGGCTCCTTTCTCGCGGGGGTAGGTGAGTGCACGGGGCGCGACGTGGACGGATGCCCCACGCGGGCCGCGGAGGGGGTAGGGGGGGGGGAGCACCGGCAGCGGCTCCGCCGGCCCAATTTCCCCCGCAAAACCTCCCGCCGCCGGCGCCAGAGCGAGGGAGGGGAGCGGGGCGCCGGGCCGGGCGGCGGGGACGCCGCGCACAGCCGAGCCGAGCCGAGCCGAGCCGAGCCGAGCCAAGCCGAGTCGCGCCGCGCCGCGCCGGGACGTGCCGCCGGCCGAGCCGCGGAGCGCTGCGCGGGCAGAGCGGCGCCGGGGCGGAGCGGGGGCACTCGCCGCCCGGGGTTTCCGCGGGGGCCGGGGAGCGCCCGTTTTCGGTGGTGGTTTCGCGGTGTGCGTTTGTCGGTTCCTTGCGAAGGGGAGCGTTACTGCCCGGTTCCCAGCCGGGAGCCGGGAGGCGGGAGGGGAGGGCACGGGCGCGGGGGGGGGGGGACACGACACGGACACCACGACGACGACGGCGGCGGGACATGGCACTTTTTCACCGGCGTGAGAGCGGCGGCGGCGGCGGGAGCGGGGCGGGCGGGCGGGCGGCGGCGGGGAGAGCCGGGCGGGCGGCGGCGGGGATTTCTGATCCCCCTCTGTCAAACGAAGGGAGCAAATTCCGAATGCAGACGGGCTTGGGCTCTGATATTTGATTTTTTTCTAGTTTCAGGGGCCGCTCTGTGCTCTGCAATTAGATTGACACATGTACAACATCCCCAGCCATTCAAGGGGGTTCGCAGGGACACTCCAAAGGGATTTTTTTTTTTTCCTTTTTCTTTTTGGGTGGAAGATATTAAAGAGGTATCTGTTGTTTGGCAATTTTGCTAAGTCTGTCTTCATTACTTCAACATTGTGCATTTGCTAATTTGGAAGCCCCTTCCTATTGACAGCTCTGCTCCATACACCTGCAAGCAATTTGCAGAGCTCCAATATAGGAGAATTGCAGAGATGGCAGCTCGCACCTATTTTATTTTTTTTTTCTTCGCTTTTCTCAATGCACAGCAAATTTGGCTTTCAGTGCGTTATCTCTTTTGTTAATGCAAAAAGATTCCCTGGGCGAAAAAATTGCTCATAATTACCAGAGAGATGGGGAAACTGCATTAGAATAAATAAACCTGAAATTACTGTAATTATGTTGTGTTTGATGGGCTCGGCTTGTAATCAAGAAGAGAATACAGTGAAATGATGCTGACCCTCTTGGGTTTGCAGCTGTACGCGCACTTTGGGGTCTTTTTTTGCAGAAAAGAGTCATTTTGATCATCATTAAGCTGTGTGTAACCTATTTCAGAAGTGTTTGAAAATGAGGGGCACTTTTTTTTTTTTTCCCCCAACAAGGAAAAAATATATCCCAAAATTACATTTTGCCATTTACAGGCTCATCCATAAGGTTGTGTTTGCGGGGTGACAATTGTTAAAGGTATAATATTCAAAATCAGGACTTAATCATTGTAATGAGGTATTGTTTCAATATAAGCACCTTTGGATTATTCATAGTTTAATTAATATCCTCATTACGAAAATCTTCGAATCAGATATTTGATGAACTACTTGTCAGCAGCAAGGCAGAATTAATTAGGCCTGTATTGAGATTAACATTTTCAAATGTACAATTATAGTAGACTCTAACTCAAGACCGCCTCGCTGAGAGAAAACTAATAATTTCTCTATTTGAACGGTTAGCAAGACGTTATTGAATTAGGAGAAGCTAATGTATCTTTAAAGCGCTCCGAGCGGCTTGACCACCCCGTTCCCGTCCGGTCAAAGCCGTTAGCTCGCCGGCTGCAGCCGCCACGGGAGCTGCGCGGGGTCTGGGGCGCGGCGGGGCCGCGGAGCCCGCCCCGCTCCCGCTCCGCTCGGGGCTCCGGGCTCCTCGGCGCCGGGCTCGGGCCGTGGCACCGCGGGACGTGCGGGGCTGGGAAGGATTTTCCGGGCCGGATCCGGCACCCCCGCGGGCAGCCCTGGGCGCGCCGCCGCGGGCCGCTGCGCCGCGTGGGCGCGCCCGGGCGGATGCTGCGCGGCCGCGCATCAGCGGCGCGCCGGCCCCGCGCAGGGGGGACCGAGTGCTTCTCTCGGGCGGGGTGAGCACGGCCCCCGCGGGGCTGCACGCCGGCTCCCCCGCGGAACCTGGGCGCAGGGCCGAGCCCAGCCGCTCCCGGCTCCCCTCTCCTCTGCAGCGCTTTACCCCCGGCAGCGGGCTGTGCCCGGCGCCGGGCCGCCCCGGGGAGCGGGCACGGCCGAGCCCGGCGCTGGGATAGCCGCGGCCGCGCCGGGACGGCTCCGCCGCCGAGGGGATGCGCGGGTCCGGCCGCCGGTCCGGCCGCCGGGGCGGCGGCCGGGGCCGGCCCGGCCGGCCCGCAATCCCCCTTCCGGCCCTGGGAGCTTGTTCCCGGATCCCCCCCGGGCTCGGGCCGTCCCTCCGCGGAGGGTCCCGCCGCCCGTCGCGACGGCCGCCGCCGCCCGGCTGGGCCCGGCCCGGGACGCGCCGCTCGCCTTCCCCCGCCTCGCCTCCCGGTTACCGGCACCGCCGGCCCGCCGCCGAGCGCGGAGCCTGGCTCGGGCCCCGCTGCCGGCCGCGCTAGGAGACAGAGAGCACGCGTGTCTCTTTTTCCAAACCATAATTTTACTGTCTCAAAGAAACTTTATAACTTATGTACAAAGATTTGTGTGGTTTTTTGTTTTCCTTTCCTTCCCCGGATACAAAGCAATAAGTTAACATTCTCAATATAAAACTAAACTTTGACATATAGAACACTAAACACAGCCGAGCTCAGTTTATCACATCTTCCGAGTTTCACAAGTAAAATGTCAAGATCTCAGTACACAAAGCATCATGTTTTACAGCCACACGAAACAGAACGGAAATAATAATAATTAAAAAAAAAAGGCTAAATTTGTGCAACATGTTTACAGAACAATAATAATAATAATTAAGAATAAAATATGTACAGCGAGTAGCTCCTGCACGTCGGTTTGTGCATTTCGACTTCGGGCCGGCTTTCCGCGGGGAAGCCTCGCCGGGGCTGCGCGGAGCTGCGCGGGTGCGCCCGCCCGCCGCCCGCCCGGTGGGTCCCCCCCCGCCGCCGCCGCCGCCGCCGCCGCCGCCCTCGGGGCTCTCGTTCCGTCCTCCGCGCCTTGCTTCACCTCAGCAAAAGCGCTCGGCAGCTGCTGCGATTCCACTTCAGAGTACCAAACAATGTGCATTTATTTCCTTTGTTAAATACGCGAGAAATGCAAATCATTCGGACCAAACCTCTCCACGCCAGCGAAGTATAAAAGTTATTGTAAAAGTTAAAAATCGCATCCTTCTCTTGTGGTGATTTATTGGGGCGGGGGGGGGGGGGGGGGGTTGGGCCGGGGCCGGGGGACCGTGTGTGGTTTTGCTTAAAGTAAACTGTGCCGTGTCCGAGCAGTGCGCTCAGCAAGCCGGATTGTCCGTTTGTTTCTAGCACTCTCATAGTGGTAATTTAAATCAATAAATAAACCCCCTGTCTTCCCCTTTTAACAACAACCAAAAATACACAGATGGATAGTGAAAGGTACAGAAAATGTCGAGGGAAAGCAGCTCTGGAAATTGTACGGCTTCCTTCCCCCTTGCAATTGAAGAGACCGTCAGATCGGGGTAGTAAATAAATGACCTACATTTCAACAGACACAGACAGACAGACAGGACAGAGGAGAGGGCTTCCCCCCCCCAAACATCTTTTTCTGATTGTCCCACAAAGCCGCGGCCGGCGCTCGCTCTGCTCCCAGGCTGTTGTGCGGTGCTCGGGGCCGCTCCGTCAGCTGTCAGCGGTGGGAACCGGCCCGCATCACATCTGTGCTCTCCTGCACCGAGCTACAGTGCAGCGTCCTAATGGCTGGATGGGCAAGAGACCTCCTGTTTGTTTGTTTGCTTGGGTTTCTTTTGTGTTTTTTCCTCTCTCTCTCTTCCCCCCCTCTTTTTTTCCCTCTCCTTTTCCCCCCTTTCCTTTTATTTTACTTAATTTCTTTTTTTTTTTCCGTAATAAATTTAATTATTTTCGGGACCGATAGTGCTTGCGGCAGGGGAAAACGGGTTTGTAATCACATCAGCTGCGGCTGCTGCATAGCTTCTTGGTGGGCCGAAGGATACCACGACGTGTAGCTGGGGATGTAGGTGCCCGGGGTCCCCGACGAGGCCTTACCGGAGGCGGAGGTGGTATTCCACACCGGGGGCACCGGGGGCGAGCTGCCCGAGAGAGCCCTGCCGTTGGTCAAGGCGCTGCTCTCCAGGGCGGCCCCTCCTTGCTTCATCAGCTTCTTGAATTTGGAGCGCTTGTTCTGAAACCAAATCTTCACCTGCAAACGGGAGCGGGGCAGGGCTCAGCACCCCTCGGTACGGTCCAGCATTCCCCCCGCCCCCCCTCCGAGGTCCGACGGACACCCAGCTTTTCCCCCTTGTCCCCCCCCGTCCCCCCCCGCCACCACCGTGGCTGCTGTGCCCGTTACCATTTTGTAATGCCAAACCACCCGGGAAGATCCCCCCCCGCGTCCGCCTCGCCGCGGAGGCGCAGCCGGTGCCGCGGAGGCCCCCTCGGGCTCTGTTGGAGCCGGGCTCCGTTGCCCGCGGCTGTGACCCGACTGCATCACGAGTGGGGTCTCCCACGCCGGCGGTGGGAACAGGGAGAGGACGCGGGAAAGGGGCCGGCTCAGTCGGAGCTGTACCTGGGTCTGGGTGAGTCCCAGAGATGCTGCGAGCTCGGCTCTTTCGGGGAGAGCCAGGTACTGGGTTTGCTGGAACCTCCTGTTCAAAGCCTGCAGCTGCAAACTGGAATAAATAGTCCTGGGTTTGCGGATTTTTTTCCCTTTCCCATTAAAGCGAACTTCCCCTCCTTCTACCACAGTGCTTTTCTCCGATTCGGCCCCTACAAACAACAAACGATGCAGAATAAATAATAGTAATAGCAGCAATAGTAATAATAGCAGTAACAGCAATAGCAGCAGCAATAGTAACAATAACAGCAGCAACATCAACAATAACAATAATGAGAAGGAAGAAAAGTGAAGCTCGAGTAACGCTAACAAAGGCTCCGGGCGATTATGGCAGCCCAGGCTTCTTCCCAGAGAAAGTTTGCTATTTTTGCAGGCTGCAGTTTAGGTTTAATTACCCTTAATTGCATACATTGTTTATAGCGCTACGCAATAAATAATTACGAAGACTAATACGTGCACATCTGGGTTGATTTCTTTTCCAGCCAGGCATTGTGTGCTCTGTGTACTGCTCCCCTGTGATCCTCAGCCTCTCCTGACTAATATTTCGTAATTTAATTTAATTTTTCCCCCCCGATAGATTTTTTTTTTTGATACAAGCACCCTCCCTCCCTCCTTGCCTTCCCTCCCCCCTCCTCTCCCCCCCCCCCCCCCGCCTCCCCAAAGCCGAGTGCACCTACCTGTCTCCTCTAACCGGGTCTGAGTCAGGCTGGAGCTGTTGGGGTAGGACTGCACTGAACTGATGTAGGGGTTGGTCGAGTGGCTGCTGACCGAGTTCACATAGGGGTAGCCCAGCGGTCGGGAGAAGGACGAAGCTGTGCTGTACGAGCTGTCAGGCTGAGAGTGGCCCGCGGAGTGTAAACAGTGCATGGAATAGTGTCCGTGGGACATGGGAGAAGGAGACATTTGCTGGCTGGGCGGCCCAAACTCCATAAAGACAGCCTTCCCTGAGACGGGGCTATTTAGACTCTCTGGCATGGTAGTCATGGTCATTTCTTGTCGCTTGGTCTGTGTGTGTGTTCTCTCTTCAGCTTGCCTTTTTGGGGTCTGTTGTGTTTCTCAGGACAGGAAAGAACCCAATTTAAGCGGAACAGGGTTTTTCACTTTCCATTCATAAGAAAATGGAGTTTGTCTCTTTGAAAAGTCTAAGCATGATGCTGTAGATCTACACAAACTCGCCTAAAAGCTTTGACTCAGCCAAGCCTATGAATATTCATGAGCTGGCGGAGCTGATTGGTCCGCCGTCTTGCATAATCGCTTTGGATTGGTCCAAGGCGCTCGGGGCTCGCCCGGACCCCGGTGAGCGCGGAGAGCCGGACTGGCAGCGCCGCGCGTCCCCGAGCGCCGGCCGCACGCCCCGACGGCACCGGCGGCACCGCTCGGCGGCCTCCGCCCCGCTCCGCCGGCTGTCCGGCACCGCGCCCCGGCCGGCCCCGGGAGAGGAGCCGCCTGGGCCCCCTGCTCCCGCCGCCGGCGACGGAGGACGCCGAGCCGGAGCCCGGCTGGAGGCAGCGCGCCTCCCTCCTCCGCCCCTCGCCGCGCAGGCGGCGCGGAGGGGACGGCGGGCGCGCTCCGCCGGCCGCGGCCAGCCGCGGGGGTGCCGGCCCGCCGCGCCGGCCCCGCTCCCCACCCCGCGCCGGCAGCCGGCGGCGAGACCCGCGCACAAAAGCGGGCCACCCCCCGCCTGCCCGGCCGCGCACGCTCCGCCGGCGCGCTGGGGCTCTCCGCTCCGGCCCGCGGGTCCCGGCGCCGCCCGCGCCCCGGAGGCGCGCCGCCCGGTTAACTGCCATGGTCGTCCGTAAAGGGGAAGGAAAAAGCCCAGCGAAACAAAAATCGGCCCGAACGGGCCAAACGGCGCATTTGAGCTTAAAATGAAAACTTCCGCGTGCGTGAGCGGTAAATGAGGTGGGACTTGGGAGATCCTCCCCAGAAAGCCCACGATGAATCCCAAATTACTTTGTTAGATAATTAGAAAGTGTTGATAATTATTTCTTTCATAATTCAGCGGTGTGACTGTAACAGGAAAATGATCTTGTGAAAGTTCACACGTGCAGATGTATTAGTTACTGATTCATTTGATTAAATGCTAGTCTCAAGTGCTCTGATCCACAGCTGAAGGCGGCCCCATTAGCATAACACTGATGTTTAATTTTCATACGCATAATTAGCCATATATTTAACACTAATAGCAACATGCAGCCTTCCAGCATTAAACAGCCTGGGATTTGATCTGGCCTGGGCTGAACTTTCCCGGTTACACCTAGGCCGTCTAGAGCGCGCAGTTATCACGGCACCACGTCTATGTAATCAAGCACATTTTGGCAAAGGGAGAACACCAATAAAAGCGAACATTCAAAACAAATCGCGGCGCTGATGTCGTTAGAGGTATTAGTGCCGACCTGCCTTCCCCCGCCGGCGGCGGCGGGCACTGCCGGCAGCGGGGCTGGGCCACCCCCGGCAGCGCCCGCGCGGTGTTCGGGCTCCTTCGGGCAGCCACGGTCCTCGAAGCGACCGGCTCCTGGCTGTGCAAAGCTGACAAGACCGAGCCCCTCTGCTCCCGGTCCTTTTTTTTTTTTTTTTTTTTTTTTTTTGCTTTCATTAGTGGCTCTGTCGGTTTTAATTGCCCATTTCCTAACGCCTCTTTTACTTCCTCCCCCCCTCCTTTTTTTTTTTTTTTTTTTTTTTCCTCCCCTTTTTGTTTTGCTCGCGACGCGCAAAGTTCATTTTCACAAAATCGCCGCGGCTGGGCGCGGGAAGGGGCGGTAGCGGTGTGTCCCCACACGGACTCCTCCGGCAGCCGGCTCTGCCCCCCTGGCCATGTAAGTGACCGCCCGAGGCGGGTCTGCGCGCTTCTCCCAGGAGGGGACGGGGCGCCCCGGCAGCTCCGGCCCCTTCGCCGGCCTCCAACCCGGCGGCTGCGGGGCGGGGAGGCTGCTCCGTGCTCGCCGGGTCTCCTCCGGTCGGCCGGGCTCCCGCAGTCCCGGGGCGAACCGCAGTCCCGCCGGCGCCGCCAAAACCCCGCGGAGCGGACGGCACGGCTCTGCTCGCAGCCCCGTCCTCCGGAGCAGGGCCGCCGCCGCCGCCGCCGCCCCTCCGCGCAACGCCGGCCCCGGGCAGCGCGGCTTCGGCGGGCGCGAAGGGGCCGCGGGACGCCCCGACCCCGCGGGGGCGGTCGCCCCGTCGGGGCTCTCACCGCGCTTGCCCGGCAAGACGCCCCTGCGTGAGGGGCTTGTGCGAGGCGCCGGCTGTCCCCGCGCAGCCGACGCATCTCTTTAGTCTCCTTCGCAATTAGGATCACGAACGTGCGCCGTCAGTGCCAGCGCCTGGCCGCCACCGCTCCACAGCGGCCGGTAAAACCCGCAGTCCCATCAGAGTTAGCGGGCCGACCTCAGGGCAAACAGCGACGACCAGGAGCCGCCAGCAGTCCCCTTACACCGGGCTGCGGGGCGGGGGGGTGTCCCTGTTCCCGGCTGCCCCCTTCCCGCCTTGCCCCAGGCCGCGGTAAGCGCGGGACGGGCGGCAGAGGCGGCACGACCGAGGGGCCGGGGACGGACGGGGAGAAGCTTAGCACCTGCGGGGACGGACGGGGCCTCCCGGCGCGGCCACCGCCCCCGGGAGGCCCCCTTGGTCTGTCCCCGGGACGCGCGGGACCCCCAGCCCCCCTCGGAGGGGGCAGCGCGGCCGGGCGGCGGGGTGTCAGGGAACAAAATGAATCCCCCCCCTCCCTCCCCGGGCAGTGCTGGGTGCCCCTCGCCTCCCGCGTCCGCAGCGTGCTGCTTAACCTCTGCGTATTGGTGAACTTGTTGGCTGCATCGTTTGTTTTTACAGGTTTTAAGGCCTTCCAAGCTCCTCTCGGGGAGGACGGAGCTGAGCGGCTGCCCCGCGGCGTTAGCCGTGTTCTGGGGGGGTCCTGCTTTTTGAAAAGATGCTGTTAGAAACTATTGGAGCTGACAGCTCGCTGTACTCGAGTGAAAACAAACAGCAGAGTAAAGCTGTAAGAAAGCGGCTTACTTCTGCCCCGAACCACTGAGGGAGCCGGTGCTGAGCAGCCCCCCTCGTCTGCATGTGCAACTGGCTAGCCCTCGGCACGGCGCCGCATCTGCCTACAATTAAAGGCAAGTTATTTGTACCAAAACCGCACCCGCTGCTGCCGTGGGTCTGGGGCACTTCGAGATGTCACTTGCTTATCTCCAAGGCTACCCTGCATTTCACAGGACCAGATCCTGCTCCGGTAGCCTCTACGTACCAAGGCCAGACCCGTCCAGCCCGACGGGGCGGTCAGCAAGTGGCTAATTGCAAATCAAACCCTCCACCCCGGCCAGGCCTGGGGCAGGACCGCAGTGAGCATGGGGCCGAGCGGGACCCGCAGCTCATGAGGACCATCAGCTCCAAACTCCGGGCAGGAGCCGGGGCTCGTCCTCCAGGCCACAGACTCCTCCGTTTTTGTTAAACGCTTGAACTGTGGAGTGCCTCTCCCTTAACTAACGTGGGCACCGCAGAGCCGTGATTACCCCAAACCGGCTAATTCTTCAAGCAGGGCAATTATTGATCTCCAGAGAGGCATGCTTCGCATCTAATTTTTAATCATTTTTTGTGCTGTGCAAAGAGAAATTAGCCAAGGCAGGAAGGGGGGGAATGCTGCCGAGAAAGCTGCGGGGGAAGAGGCTGCTGCCTCTCTCTGCCTGCCACCCTTGGGAAACTTTTTTCCATCCTAGCAGAAGTTACAGCCTGGGAAACAGCACTGTGCTAATCGCAGTGAAGACAAATTGACTCCATAGCTCGGCTATAAAGGGAAAATACTATGCTCCTCTGTCCTCTTAGCTGCACAGAGACAGTGTTATCTGATATGTGTTTGTCCCACAGAGGATTCGGAAGAGAGGGGACCTGCTCTCTGCCCCTCACCCCAAATAACCCAAACCCTTTGCGCTTGCAGGCTGTGCGTGGCTGCTTCCAGTGTCACAAACAAGCCAAGGGACTTTTATTATATACCCACCAGGTAACACACAGAAAGGACTATGTCCAGAGCCGACCCCTCAAGCTGCTTTTTCTGTCTCCTGCAGCAACTTAGGCAGCACCCATTCCCCACAGAAATTACAGAAACCTCCTCTCTGTCCCGAGTGAATCTGGAAATCCCAGAAGTACAGCAAGTGCCTCCACTCCTTGCTCCATCTTTAGGCTTCTTCCACCAGTTTAGAGAGGATTTCTGCTCCCTCTGAGGTAATCACAATGGTATGTTCAAACTGCGCTGATCTGAAATGCACATTTAGCAGTTATTAGGGGGCAGACGTGGCCACCACGCCCGTTAAACTCACCCGTTCTTTTTTTCGGCTGTCAGTGATCAGTTCCACAGTTTAGGAAAGATAAAAAAATAATATCAGGCACCTTTTATTGTCTACAGAAATTGCAGTCCATTTATCCTTCAGAATCTTAAATTCGGGGGATCCTTCCATTATTATTGGCTCTGCAGCAAGGAAAACAAAATGTATTCTAAAGTTAGTTGCACTCCTGTGTGGACTGTGAAGCAAGCAAGAAAGGGGAGGTGTCCCAGCAGGTAGCTCCCCTTCCTCACAGGTCCTGTCCTCCCTGGGGCGGCACTCTCTTGCAACACTAAAATGTGAACTAAAGAGGAAGACGAAATATCAAGGTAGGAAGCTGCCCATTTCTCTTTTGTAAAAGCGTGGAATTTTAATCAAGCTTTAATTAAGACCTCGTGGATAATAACCAAAGCACCAACCACACTTCTAAACAGCAGATAGTTTTAAATATTTGAATTTTTTTAGACAGGCTTAAAATGTTCATTAAATCAGCAAAACAACAATTTTCTTATTTCCCTCTAATTGCCGCGCCATTTAGCCACACAGTGAGAAAGAGGGCTTTTCCCCCATCAGCTCTCCATGATTGGTATTTAGCACGTTCAGTCTGCGGGGCCAGGCTCTGACTGGTTCCCGGCGCTGCAGTCCCCAAACCCAAACAGCAGCTCTGGCAGGCAGCAAATGACATAAGAGCCGCCAGGCTGTTTGCTGGTGAACCACGGCTTCGGGGACACAATCGCATCCTTCTCATCCTCCGCAGCCCAAGTATGCCGGCAGAGTCTCCGCCTTGCCAAAAACAGGCGCCGAATATATCATTTAAGAAGATTTATAATAAGCGTTTCATTTTCTAACGCTTATCATTTGGAAGCTATTTCACCCCATTGGTTCCTTAATGCATTCTTTAAAAATGAAATTTTAATCGGCTTTCTAAGGGATCAGTGTCGCCGACGTCCCCCTACCTGCGTGGGTATTTCTATATCCCAATGAAGAAACGGTACGGGTCTGGGCTGCCCCGTGTGTGCTTTTTTTAAAGAAAGAAAAAAAAAAAAAAAAAAAAAGAACAAACCATAGCAGAGGGTTACTAACCTATTGTGAACGCCATTCCCTCTTCCATTAATAAATCACTGTCATTGGCTGCAAAAGAAAATAAAAACGTGTTTATGGCTGTTGGGGCTTTTCTTTCTTTCTTTCTTTTTTTCTTTTTAAGTAGACGCAACCAGCACCTGGTTTAAACCCTTTTTTGGCTCCCAGGTACCGTGCACGCCGGTCCCCGCTATGAACCGGAGCACCCGCCGAAAGCGATCCCACCCCGGCCGCAGCGGGACCGCCCCGACGGCGGCTCCTTCCAGCCCGGGTCCGGGGGGCTTTAACGTTTCGGCGGGGATTTTTCTTTGCCCCGTGCCAAACTTCGCCGGCGTCCTTCGGGCGCGGGCGGGATGCGGGGACGCGGGAGAGGGCGGCTGCCGCCCGGAGCGGGGCGGGGGAGGCGGTCCGCGGGGCCCAGCTGCCCCGACGACTCCGTTAAACGAGCGATTTGCCCTCAAAAATACCCGCGCGACTTTCAGAAAACGAGGCTGGGGCTGCCCGCCAGCTTCCCAGAGCGGAAGGCCCCTCCTCCCACCCCCCGGCACCCCCGCCGGGACCGGCCGCGTGGGTGAGTGTGGGGGGCTTTGCTCGTTTTACCGCACCCCCCCCCCCCTCCGCCGCAGTCGTTCGGTCGCCGGAGCGAGCACGGGGGGGGGGGGGGGAGCGGGTCCGGCCGGCGGGGGCCGCTTACCGTGGTGCCACACCTCGGGGTGCCCGTGGAAGTACGACCCGATGCCGTGGCCGACAAAGAAGGGGCAGACCTGGAAGCCGCCCCGCTGTGCCACGGAGCTGCGGGGGCAAAGAGGACACCGTGAGGGAGCGTGCCCCAACAACCACCACCTCCGCTAGCCGGCCCCGGCCCCTGCCACCGCACTGGTACCGGCAGCGGCATCGCCCGGCTCCTGCAAGCTCTCACCCCCGCCCTGGCACCTGGTCACCACTTTGCGCCCGCTCCAAAAGCCAGCAGCCATCAGAGCTAGCACCCGTGAGCCGTTCTTAGGTTTCAGAGTTAACGTGCCTGCCAGCGGAGACTGCTAGCTCCTGCGCCCGCCCTGCTGTCTAAGCAAGATGGCAGCGTGTCCGCTCCCTGTCTGATGGAGAGCAACCTTTTCCACGAGCACGCTGGGAACTCATTTTAACATGGGACAGCTAAATGGCAGCCAGGTCGCGCAGCCAGCACAGCACCAAACCGCAGCCTCTGCTGAGTCCTCCCTAGGTGCAGAGCCCATGCTGAGCTGCGTACCCACTGCCTGCACTGCGTTTTCTGCAGGAGAAGAGGGTCCTGCTGCTGACAGGGAGAGTTAAAAGCCCTACTGCTTCCCTTTCGGAATACTGCAAATATTCAGTACCAGAATGTATTGAAACTCAAGCAAATCTGTTCACGCTAATTAACAACGTATTTCTGATGAACCCATCACCACATTAGCAACACCAAATCATAATGATCATGGCGTTTCAGTTCTGCCTGGGAGATCTGTCCTGTCCTTCACGGTCTGCCTCAGGGAGGAGCGTCTCTGAGAGCTGGAACACGGCCGGGCACCGATCCCCACCCATGTTGGGAAAGCCAGTTTCTATCCCGGTCCCTAAAAACTGGAGGACCTGGAGATATTTGGGGTGTCCTCTGGCTGCTGCACCACCCCATGTCTGCAGGCTTCACTCTCAGGCTCTGCCCTTACTCAAGCAGTGGAGGCAGCGGTGGAGGGGGTGACTTGAGGTAGCTCAGCCAGGAGGGCTGCCCACAGCCGAAACAGAAATGTATGGAGATTGGGGGCGGGGGGGGGGGGGGGGGGGGGGGGGCCTGGAGGTGTATTAGAAGTGACAAGGAAGCTACCCCTGTCCCTGCATATCATCCCCACGCTATTTCTACAATCAAACAGGAGCAAGACAGGAAGGCACTTCGCCTGAAAAGATGTCACCTACAACATTAAAAGCTTAATTTGTTTGTTTTAAATCAAGGTAGGCACTTAAAAACTTCAGGTTTGCCTGTATTTACACCCTAACAATTGCTTTCTCAGATTCTGACTAGAGATGGAAAAGCGGAGAAGTTAAGAAACTCAAATAAATGTGTAAACGCTCACAGAAATTAAAGCATGTTAAATCCCACAGGGAGAGCGCTTACTCAGGTGCAAAGTGGCCTCAGCTTGCTGTACACAGTAATCCCTTTGCACACCAGGCTTCACAGACCCTGCAGTGCTGGCTCCAGTGCCCGTGGGTCACCATCCCAGAATTTAATGTCACTGCAGTTGAGGGACATGATGCTCCACCACAGCGAAACGGCAATGAAAGAGAAGAGTCGGGTCAATGGTTAATAACGCTGCAGTTTTCAGACCTTAAGAGCACGTTTTAACAGGATTTGTGTATTAGCTTTTACCTACCCATTGCCCTGCTACAAAGACTCATCACATTTCTTTCATTAACTCTGGAGAAGAATGGAAATTTAAAATTTAGCTGCCCCCAAAGTCCTAAGTACTGGCAAAGAGGGTTACCAATAAGGCTAGAAGTTGGACTTCATTTGGTTGTATTCAAAGTCCAGGCTTTTACCCTACACGTCCTTCATGTGGAAAAAGATCATGACGGTTTATGCAGTGAAAAGTCCTACTAAAAATGGAAAAGACTTTCTCCCCTGCCTTTCTATCACATCACCCACGTCTGGGTCAGAGAGTTGGCCCACTGGCTATGACGATGCTGAAGGCCAAGGAAGAAGCACAGGGAACGGCGAGGAGTTAGAAAGCCACATTACTCAGAAACATACACAAAATGAAGCGGAAGATCTCCAGTGACCAAGCCCAGAGCAATGCAGATAATGATTCCCATATGGGTGAAGCGATTCTCTGAAGAGAGATGGGAGAAGCTGTCCATGCAACACCTGATAAGCTTTTCTTTCACCTTCTTCTGCAAGTCTTTTTGCAAAAGCATAAACAATCCCACTGATTATTCCGCTTTGCTGATGTCCTTACATGGCATTCCTGACCACTGAAAGAGCACGGTCATTTTTGGAGATATTTTGTGTTATTACAGGATTTTTCCCCCAGAAAAAGCCGTCTTCTGTCACGAGACAGAAAGCTTTTTTTTCTGTGCGGCTATTCTTCCGAGCACCATGGCTACATACTCTCCTGCGGGCAGGGGAAGCTCTCGCCCCATCAGTCAGCTGCCGCCGAGGAGAGTGGCAGCAGCAGCAGCAGCAGCTGCGTGCCGGGCACCACGAGCACGGGGCACACAGACGGCAGTGTTAAGACAGTATCCCGTCCTCACGTGGTGAAAGAAGTGGTTCTCGTGCATTTCAATGGTGAATTCGGCCACTTTCTTGCCAAGCAGCTTGAAAACAACTCTCTTGGCATCAGGACTTCAGTGGTTACTGTCTGTGATCAAAATAGGGGACCTTGGAGCTCACAAGGCTTTGACATCTGCACTGACAGACGCCGGTGCCCCTCCTCCTTCCCGCTTGATCATGTCTACCTACAGAGCTGGGGTGTTCTTTACATAAAATGTAACATGGTCAAGAACCTGAAGTGACGCACCTGTGGAGAAAATAAGCTGCAGGTACGAAACTCAGCCACCTTCAATCTGGTTTTAGTATTTGCATGTGCTTCAGAAGCACCTCAGAGGGAATTTAATTCCACAACTACTAGCTGTACTTTGGAGTATTTAAAAAATACTAGTGAGCTCTTACATCCTTGTGGAGTTACAGTAAAACGCCTAGCCTTCATAAAAAAACAAAGCTACTAACCCCAGCTCCAACTTGCAAGGGTAATCCTGTAAACGTACGGGTTGGCTGTAAATGCTGGCAGGGAGGACTTTGCAACAGCCCTGAGAAGAGTGAATTGAAGTGTTGATCTTGGTCAGCCTCTCCGGCCTCCAGGATTCCCAGGCTGTGGAATCCGATTTAAAAATCAGGATGCCATGGCGTGGAGCATTTTTGCACAAGTTTGCCATTTGCTGCTGACAACAGTTCAACATTTTGGTCTTGCTGTCTCGTTGCCCAGCTGAGGATCTGTCAGCGGTGGCCTTTCTTTCCAGCTTTCCCTGGAAGGCAACCTTACAAGATTGCAGCCCCAGCTCCATGTGCTGCTCCTTGCAGATCGGCAGCGTAAGATCAGGCAGCCGGAGGAGTTCTGATTGCAAGTGGGAAAGCAGTGAAGGTGGGAGGCAGGAGTCGGCACGGCTGAGCTGGGCTGCCTGGCATCTGCTGCGGGAAAGGAGAGCTGCGCCGCTGGGTGGATGTGCCAGTCTGCCAGTTCCCCTCGGCCGCGGGGACTTCCTTCCAGAGCAAAGGCCGGGGCAGCAGAGCCGCACCACGCCAACGGCATCAAGGAAAAAAAAAGGGTTCTTTGGAATAATCGTTGTTAAAAATATCCATTGACAACATTTGTCATCACACATTTTATTCTTTGAGCCACGTTGTGCGCTTGGGCAGAGGTGAATTGGGCAGGATTAAAAGCATAATCATTTAATGAGCCCCGTACTTGATTTTATGTTTTGCTGCCGTGAGTTCCAGCCCAGTGGCTGCGGAGTCAAGAGTACCTGCAGTGCTGCTCCTCTTTTGCTGATGGCAAAGCCAGGCAAAGTGTCTGGCGTTGGAACGGACCGGCAGCGGCCGAGCTGGTAAAGGAACATCACCGAGGGCCAGGCTGTCCACCTAAACCCATAGGCAGAGCCTCTGGAATGGTGGTATCATGCTTCTGAGAGTGAACAAAGACAGGAGAGCTGGGTGTCAGTTCCCTCCTGAGCATCCTCTTCCCACGTTGCCAGACAACACCGAATTCTCCGAAAGGAGGGATGAGTGGGGAGACATGCATTGCCATCCCGCCAGCAGCCCAACAGGGAAATTGCCACAAAGCAGCAACAGGCAGGATCAACTCTCTACAAAGCTCTCCCCAATACTCTGGAGCCTGCCCTGAAAGGAGCTCTTGGGTGATAAATTCTTCCCACAAAGAAACTGAAAAGCGGGTTGAAAGAATTTCCTTAGGGGGCTGGCCCTGTGCGGGAGCACCTACGGGATAACAGGCATCCCAGCTCCACAGGAAAAACCATCCATTCAGACTTAGGACTGGAACTCCCATTTATGGGGACACACCCCTGCCCCCGTTTTCCTTTCTTTTTATCAAATTTTGTCACTTTTTCCTCAAGGAAGGTCTGGTCCAGTATTCCAAGCCCTCACTGAAGAAACAAAGTGAAACAAATCCCATTTTCAGCATCGATACCAAGTGCTTCTCTGGGCTCCCTGGTGGCAAAAGGGAAGAATTTGGCTGATCAGACAAGATGGCACAAACTGCTTTGCTACCCAGGCTGAACAGCCTGGTGAAACGATTCCCAGCTAGGGACGCTTCTCTCGCAGTGCCACTTTCTCTCCCCAGAGATGAAACTTTATCAACAACAGTCTTGCAGAGCAGCGTGACCTGAATGGCTGAAGTTGCTAAACAAGCCTGTCTTACACTTCTGGGCAGTGAACACGCTTGGGAAACACTGAAAGAGATAACAGACCTCTGATAATTGTTTTCTTACCTAGGGATCTGAATTAATTTATTTTTTTTAAATTAGAAGTAATCATGTTTTTCTTAGATATATTGTAAGCAAAATGACCACTGAATGGCATATTTGCCTTTTTTTTTTTTTTAATTCTTGAAAACAGCATCAGCCTCAACTAGATTTGCTCATGATAAAAATATCTATTTTGAATAGTACCACATTATCTAATTTGAGAAATTACAAATTTCTACAGGGAAAATATTAAAAGTATTTTTCTCTTAAGTAGTAATCCTAGACTGAGGGAATGCACAACTTCAGGGATTCCCTATAATGACAATAAATGTTGAGGTATAATTAGTAATATTTTTGAAAGCCAACAATTGTTTTTTGAAGGAAAGGTACATTTTAGTTTCAAACTGTAACACAAATTACTGTATTTTTCTTACAATAGTGCTGAACTTTTATTTGAGGTTCTCTGTTTCTGAAAGCAGACATGATGGATTGAAATAAAAGATAATTTATTGCAATGCTTACTTTCAAGTGCAGAGAGAAGCAGTGTAATTGTAATTTACAGTAGCTGTCAAGGAAAATCTATCACAGATGACATTAAAATGACTTATTTTGCCTGAGCCACTTATTGTTTAAATGTGCATAATCTGATAGAAACAGATTTTTTTTTTAAATATGCTTTATATTGTTCTAAATTAATATCAAAACATATACTTATGAGTTAAACATTTTAAACCATTTATTAATACTTTCATCACTACTATTTTTTCCTAGGAGTTGGAAATTGGTTTGTTTAACAATATCACGTTTATGTTTTTTAGCTCTCTACACTCGCAACACTTCCATGTCCCTAAACCCACTGCCTAAGAAGTAGATTTCGAACTAGATTTGTTTCTGTCTGAAAGAGAAGCATCAAGATATGGTAGAAGAAAATGGAACATAGGGCCCAATTCTGTTTCCACTGGAACTGACGAACAGTTTTGCTACCACCATCAATAAGAACAGGTTAGCAAAGATTCAAATTTTTCTAAGCAAAGTAACTCATGAATCCATGCAATCTTTTATTTGCAACTTGTAGCTGATGGGAGAAGGAACTGCTATCCATGAAACACTCAGTGTCAGCTATCGAGCTTCCATTACAAAGACTATGTTAGAAAACTGAATGCAAATAATATCACAAATTATTTGCATTTGTCTGCAATATAATTATTCCCAAACCTATTGTAGAAAGGAAATATTCTGATGATTTGTGCCTAAGATACATTCTGCATATCACTTGAGCACCTTTATAGAAATACAGATGAAAGAAACCTAGACACATTTCCATTCTGATGGGCCTAAACGTTTTCAGCTTGTAGGTGCTTGTTCTCAGGTATTTATGATATCCAACTCTCCTGAAACTTAAGATTGTCATGTATGTATGTATTATATATGTCTGTCTGCATGCAAATGTAGAATGACAAATAACCAGGAACACACAGCTTCAGCAAACCAAGGCGATCTTTCAGCAGAGGCAGTGTTAAAGTAGTTCTAAACAAATCAGTACACTTAAATTGTCGACACGATAAAATCTTGAGAAATAAAGTTAATGACCTGCTATTTCATATGTAGTTTTGAACAGCTACTAAGCTTTGACTAATCTTCTTTTCAAAGGGGGCGCTGACTATATATTTACACTTTGCAAGTAAACTGACCTCCGTACCAACACAGCAAAAATCCAATGTCACATTCAATTCTGTTCTTTTTCTTCTCCCCCCGCCCCCCCCCCCCCTTTTTTTTTAATACATCTAGAATTAATGTAGTGAATCTGTAATGAAATGCATTATCCTGCATGGAGATTTATCAGATTTTCCAATTGAATGCCATGCTTTGCTAGCACTAGTTGGAGTTCACCTGCATGTTGGTGTGGCGTGTGGCTCTTTTTTGTAAAGAGTTAAGTTGAACACAAAAAAAGGGAACAAAGGTCAGCACCCAGCCGCCACTTGAATGTGAGATTTTTCTTTTTATTCCCCTTGATGTATACTAGGCTCTGTGTTATTAGTCTTAATGATGGAAAATTGTAGTGTTGATACAAATCTTTTTTTCAAAGTAGTAGGCGGGAGCTCCATTTGTTAGTAAGTTTTTTTGTGACTAAAAGCCACGGACAGTACATTTATGTAGCAGTAAAAGGCCTAGATGCTCTTTCCATAGCAGAGCTAATTATTCCTACTGTGACCTTACTGATCTACCCTGTTCCTAGTACATCTCATCTGCACGCCTGTTCCTCTGTGTAGATGGTGTCAGAGAATATGAAAAACCCTATAATGAAACCATTTTCATGATGGAGAAAGGCTACTGGAGTTGCACTTGCTACAAAGAGGCTCAATTATATGAGTAATTGTGATAATTTTCTACATTCATAGCCTTCAATGGGGAAAAAAGAATGAGAGCCACAAAGGAAAATTACTTTAACAAGAAAGTACAGAGAGTAAAAATGGAAGAAGAGACAAAAAGGGGGAAAAAAATAACCAGAAAAAAAGTTTAAAAAATAGATCTGGAGGGAGGAATAGCAAGACAGGGAGAACAACAGAAATGCTCAAAAAGCCTATGTGCAGCTGTGTTGCACAATTAAATTGAATTTTTTTTCTGCAGTTGATGAATGTGACTACTGCAAATGTGCCTCTGTAGTTAGCTATCATTTGTTGTTCCGTGACAGGAAAAGGATAATTACCTCTCAGAGAGAATCAAAGGCTGACATGCCCTTTAGACACAGCCATGAATGCAGAGCTCGATAGAATGCTTGAATAAGAATCCAGTGTTCTGTGCCCCCTTCTACTCAAGAATAAATTTTGTTAAAATGCAAGAGCACCACCAGTAAATTTGTTGAACCCTAGGTGTTCAAAAATATGAGGTGCATCTATCGACTCATCCCATTTGCAAAAATAAAACTACATTTTGAATTCACTTCTATTATATTCATGGACAGTAAGATAGTGAGATATGCATTAAATTTCTTTTCCCAGTAGGGGTCTGATTCAACATTTCCTATGAAAGAACAGAAAGACACTATCCTTTTTCTCCAGGCTAGTTAGCCTATAATTTAAAACTGTCAAAAACACAATTTTATACAAAGTCTTCAATAAAAGCTTCTCAGATATAACCCAAAGAGGTTTTACTAAAGTTTGATTCAGACTCTGTTACAATATTTTTAAAGCTATAAATACATCTAACTGATATTTTCCCCGTTCTCGTTTTTCCTTAAAGTATTTGAAGATTTACAAAGAAAAAAAAGCAGCATCCTTTCAAGGTGACTAAGCCTTGCAGCTTTTAAGTAATCAGAATGTATTCAATAGCATGTTGGGACCATTAATAGTCCAGAGAAGTATTGCTTAATGAAATGTATACGATATATGTCTATTTCTTTTTTGGAAAACATTTTAAAATAATCCATAGGTACCTTCAAAAAACTAGGCCATATTTTTATTCAAAACCACCAGCAGAAGAAGAGTCATGACTACATTTATGTGAAGGATAGAAGAGATGCAAAACAGGGAAAAAACCTCTGAATGTGAGCTCTTTTTTCCCTGTGACGTTAGCATGCACTGCTCTTTGTAAGATCAGAAGCTCTCGAGTTAAATATTTTTGTACTTTTTAAACAAAGAGACTTATTTATGTTGACTAATTCCTTTGTAACATTTGTTATTGCTATACAACGAAAACAATGTTTTCTAACCTTCTCACATTGTTAGACAGATGTGGTGTAGTTTCACACACAAATAAAAAATAAACAACGATAAATAAATGCAAATTACATCTGTTAATTTAAATCTACCTTACGAATATCTTTGTCTCTTTCTACAGTTATCTTTGCTGACCCCAGTGCAATTCACTTAAAAAAAAAAAAAAAAAAAAAAAAAAAAATCTCTCTTACCCAAGGAACAACATTATAGCTTGGCAGTTCACATACTGATATCAGACTGAAATGATGGTTTTGAATCATAAAACATGTCATCAGCTTTATACCAAACCACCAATAACCTTTGTCCCACTTGCCAGCCCTCCCTTTACTTGTCAATATAAGGCTTACCTGATTGTGTTTCCAATTACAGAGAAGGGAGCCCCTGGTCTGCAAGCTGCAATTGCTTCATCTCTACATTTCCTGGCAACCTCCACTAACTTTTGACCAGATTTATCCACATTGCCCACCAAAAAGGTTTCAGAAGTGTCACCATGGTAGCCATTGTAATACACCTAAACATATGCAGAAATGTAAAGACATGTTCTTGTTTTGCATCCAGAAACAGGTCATCTCCTTAATTAAATCCATTATTTCTAGGAATGAGCTATATATTGCAACAGATGGACCACGGGTAAGCTGTATTTGCGAGAATGAGACTGGAAAAGCGAAACATTGCAGAGAAAAAAAAAAAAAAAGAAAACCATGAAAGATTGCAAGGTGTGTAAGGGTTGCCAATTAAAAATTCAAGAAAAGCAGAAGTTGTGCACCACTGCCCAGCAGCGCACCAGACGACGACGTCGCTCAGCTACAGGACATGAGGCTAACTGGGCAGTATGCGAGAAGACGGGCGGGGGCCGTGCATGGGTGAAGGGGGCCCTGGGGGCTGTGGGGTGCCCACCCACCCCGGCCACCTGCCCCCGGGGCCAGGGACCCGCTTGCACCCCGCAGGGGTAGGGTGTCGAGCCCCGGTGCTGGCCGCGGGCGCTGGGAGACCCAGGAGGGGCTGGCCGGGAGAGCCGTACCTCCGCAGACAGCATCCTCCAGGGGGGCTTTGAGGGGGTGCTGTGCACAGCTGGGTGAGAGGTGTACCCCGCTACCAACATCCAGAGGGAGCCCCACGGAAAGCACGGGCCAAATCCACCGCCAGCTGTCGCACGTCTTCTTCAATCTCATTTTCAAACTACGAAGTGGTATTAACATTGGATTTTACTTCTGACTTCCAGAGATGAATTTTGAAAGACAATAAACGTACCGTTCTGGCACCACAAAGTTTCATGTGCTGAAAATGTAGCACCCTGTTGAATTAATTACATACTGGGTTGTTGGTTTTGGGTTTTTTTTTTGTTTGTTTGTTTGTTTTTTTGACATTTCATAGGTTTTAAACCTCAGCTCTCCAGAAATTCTCTGCTGGGCACAGGAAACCCTGGCTATGCGCTGTGGAGCTCTGCAATGTGCCATTAAAATGGGGTTTGCAGTTACGGCAGGCAGGCACGTAATTGTAAGACAAAGCCAAATTTCCCTATGGAAAGACAAATTATAACGGTGCACAGTTTTGATCTTCTAAAACATTTTTTCTCTCCTGAACAGTGGACAACTATCCTTCTAGGACTAATAACTCACCAAGCTCAAAACACTGAACTTTTGCCACTGGTGACCTATTTGTGAAAGACAGACTCATGTTCTTTTTGGTCGATTCCAAACTAAAAAAAAAAAAAACCCAACAAAAAAAACCCTGGCTACAGACAGTTTATCCCAAGGCCCGGTTTGTGTTCAGGCTGAGATGTGAAGAAAATGCAGGCAATTAGGAACGAGGGTTGTTTCAAAGAAAGGTGAGTGCCAGCAAGGGCCCAACCGTGCTGCCACCCCTCTGGCGGCCAGCAGCTGCCATCCCCTGCTCTATACCTTCCTCTGCCAGTCCAGACTGCCAGTAAATCTTTTCTTTTTTTAATTTAATGCCCATCGGGCAGGTTTTAATCTAGCTAGTTGTTATTTAAATGGAACTAGTTCATTTTTAGCTCTAGCAAGTACAACACACAAAACCTCACCATTAAACATCATCATCCTGGAAAAGCAAATACAGCTGTAAAACAGGCGAGCTTAAAAATAATAATAATATTTACTGCAGCCCATCAACTGCAATTACATATTTTTGACGTTAATAAGCTACAACCACAGCAACTGTAACACACTAATTCCTTAAAAGTCAATGAAAGAACCAAGTTGTAAGAAACATTAACCTGGTAATGGCAGGCTGAAAATTGCACTATGCTGAGGATTCAGTGACGGATAATGCTTTTGTTTCTACACTAAAATACATTTTAAACGCTACATGATTCAAGCCAATAAAATTTGTGTTTCATCTATGAAATTCTCCCATCTTAATTGCGCAAATATGGATTTTTTTCTTCAAATAATTTGAAGTGTTCACACTTAATAACCAGAATATTATTTAATCATTTTATAGAACCTGTACACAATTATGAACAATTTATTGTGCAATATTTACGTTGATTTTTATTCTGTCCACCTGTGAAACGTCCCAGTTTTTGCTCATTAAAAATAAGCTAAAAGATCAGTTAGCAACACTGAAAAGTAATATTTTTTCCT
Source organism: Astur gentilis (assembly GCF_929443795.1). Classification (NCBI taxonomy): domain Eukaryota; kingdom Metazoa; phylum Chordata; class Aves; order Accipitriformes; family Accipitridae; genus Astur; species Astur gentilis. The sequence goes on from NC_064880.1 coordinate 31,993,074, forward strand.
CAGCTATTTTGGAACTGAGCAATTATCAAACACAGCACAGTTCAGTGTTAAATGATAAATATCTTACAAAGATAATCATCAGTTCCCATCCTTGCAGGAATCGTCACATTCACAGAAACTTCAAGATTTATTTTATTTTATGATAGTAAACCAAAACCAAATAAAAATATGTCTTCAAAAAAGACCGGTAACATTTAGTCAGACATAATTTGTAAAGCAGAGCAGACAAACTATGCACACCACATTAATATAAAAATGTTTCATTTAGTTTATCATGGAAAGTATCTGTGATATGAATCTCCACTTTTTTATAATCTAAGGTGTCATTATTATCCTGACAGATAAAACAAAAAAAATAAAATGAACCTTAATGAGATACAAAGAAATCAGATGTTAAATCCTTAGCTGTTGCAAACTTATTTAGCCTCATAAAATGAGCAAAGCTACACCAGTTCACTAAAGTAAAAATGTAGGCCAAAAATATACTTTAAAAATGATAGATCGCACTGTGTAAACCTGATAGTTGGAATTCTACAGTTAGAAAGTATGGAGATGAGGAAGAATTTAGCAAGATTAAAAAAACCAAACCAAACCCAGTTCTGGATCACACGTGAGTATACCATGGGAAGAAGGTCACTGACCCTAATTTTAATAGAAAAAAAATTTTATAAAGCTTGAAACTCATGCTCAGAGGTAGGTCTGCTAGAGATTTCTTCGCTTCTGCCTGTATGAAATTTGGGCCCATGGAAAATAGTATCAAGTTACCAAGAGTTTCTTTAATGATTAAGAAAAGCTTGTTTTTATGAGACGTTACTCCCTTGTACGTGACATATTATTGCAAAAAAACCTGGTGGGATTCAAAAGGCGTCTGCATTCATATTGGAAATAAACGGCATTTTGGGAAAATAAAAACATGCATAGTAAAAAGAAAAAAAGCTTCTGCAAGCGACGAATTTTTTTTTTTTTTAAATTCAAAAATGAAATGAGAATTAGGTTTCCAGTTTCTGTACTTTCTTGCTCCTAAGAAAATCCAGCCAATTTTTATTTAAATAGCTAGAATTGACCGTTCTCTGAAAATATTAAGCCACGATTATATCACACTATTTCTGTTTCTGCGCAAAAGGTTCAGGGCTTTTATACCAGAAATGGAACACAACACTACCTTCGGGGATTTTAATAAATGTAGGGAACACTGCTAGCAAAAGAGTTGCTGTCCAAATAGACTGACATACACAGGCCAATGTAGCCTCTAATGACAGAGTAAGATAATGACAGGCCCCACTCAAAATCAGCAGGAAGAGGAAGATCAATCTTGGCAGAGTGAAGGAAAAATGCTGGCTTTCTTCATGTTAGCTCATCTCATACATATCTATCTTCAGCTGCTGCCCAGTACTGTGGTGCTCTGCATTAACTACACAGTGGATCAATAACAATTACACCTTCTCAAAAACATGACACATAGCAGGATTGGGTTGACATTTCACTTAGGCCAACATTGATCTCAGTGCATCTGATTCCAGTCCTAAATTCAAGTCAGGCCTGGGTCTAGCTGGAATAAACACACAGTTAAAAACAAAAAAGGAAACCAGCTGCTTGTGCCTTGGCTCAGAAGTAAACAGCACATCCATCTGTGCATCCCCCATCTCCAATCCACTATTCTTCCTGTTGCTACTAGTGATTCTAAAGTTGATCAAAGACTATTTTTATATGAATTACTCACCGTGACATCAATGTTGATAATATCTCCATCCTGAAGAGGTCGACTGAAACATAAACAGAGAAAAAAAAATATGGTGACAGACAGTTCCCAACAAAGGGAATATAAGAATAAACACCTAATGACACATACATAAAAAATCAGGGGGTAGATATTTTGTGATGGAGGAAGGCAGAGGCAAACAGAATAATCATTTTTAATGTTCAGCTCTCACTACTTAGAGAACAAGTGTAGCTGAATATAAAATAATGAGAAACAACTACCAGAAAAACATATCAACATCTGAAAAATCTACCATTATATTTATTCTTTTTCTCTCACTAGGGTTCATATTTTACTTTGTGAGTAGCTGAATGTATTGCAAATTTAAAAAAACCCCCACATAATTTCAAATATATTTATTCCTTACCCTACATTTTGCTGGAGGAAAAAAAATAATCAGACTGCATTGGTGGTTTTTTTTCCACACACTAAACTCTAAAGGCATTATGCTATTTTTCTAAGTGTCTGGACAAACAGGATTTTTTTTTTTTTTCTATTTCACATACATTTCTATAACATCTATCAGCATTGTGTGGTAACACGATATGCATCTGCAATATGTTTACATATGACATTTAGTTAAGCTGACGTATGTTCAATATTAAACACAATTTATTAATCTCAGTTTAACATTTTCATTCCCGGTGGTAAAATGTATATTATTGGGGAAATACCTGTCAGGAATACCATGACATACCACGTTGTTTACAGAAGTACAAACAGATTTTGGAAAACCTCCATAGCCCAGAGGTGACGGATAGGCATTCTGTCTGATTATTTCATGATGAACAATGGAATCTATTTCTTCAGTTGTCATGCCAACCTAAAATATCAAACATAACATCCTGTTAAAAAAGCAAAGATAGTTTCTCATATTTACTGAATGTGATTGCAGCCAACCGTTTCAATGAAATCTTGGATGTTTCAAATACACTGCTTTGATACAAAACACTGAACTGTCTGATATACTTTATTGATATATTGGACTGTTTTTTTTTTTTTTAAAGAGAAAAAGGTTTTAAATAAAGCATGCAGTAGAAATGAGCACTCAAAGGTTCCTAGAAAACCTAAAATACTGTCTCTACTTCCTTTCCCTTCTTTTTTCCACGTTTGCTTTCTCAAAGACACCAATTTTCCATGGCATCTTGTTTCAGTAGCTGCTATAGAAATGTCTGGTTTCAATGCTTTCAGTCCTTTAAAACATGACATTACTTTCCCTTCTTATTTGTAAAAGAAAGGATCTTAATTCTGGTAAGTTCCCTGTACATTTATCATAATATACTTGTGCATTTTATGAAATTGTTTTCCAAGTATTCTTTAATTTTATAAAAGATTTAAATATTTTGCTTCATATCTTGAGGATATTTTACCTGAAGTTGCCATAGCCTGGATGATCACAGTGAATCTACAAGCGCTTATCCATCATTTTTAGAAATCTTCATTTTTATGCTTGAAGTTTTCTAGATTCATCCTTTTCTCACGATTTTACATATTAAAAAACCCCTCTCATAAATCATTCAGTCATTTTCTGAGTATCCATGGAGTGGAAAATGCACATGCTTAAAATAACATTCTCCTCGCCTTTCTTTTGGATCAACTCTGTCTCTGGAATGGTTAGAGCTGAAATTTGAAATTTGGTAGGGAAACCTCCCTCATTGAGAAGAAGTGCCTTTGAGGGTTCCTCTGCAAATTGATTTTGATTTGAATGAGTTTTGAGCCTCTGAAAATCATACTTTGTACACATACACTACAGTGGCTGTGATTTTGGGGGATTTTTTAGTAATACATGGAATATAGGTAGGCTGTGGCGCAGGAGGCGTACTTATCCATATATTGAAATGCTGCGTGATCACGCGCAGTGAATACAAGGGAGTGCACCTCCGTACTGTGCTGAGGGTAAAACCAGGTCTATTTGCTCAGCTTGCATCTTGTTCAGCATGAAAACCTGGTTGGGCAGGTGAGGAGCGATGAACCCACTCAAGACCAAGGTTTGGGGTTACTACACCCCCCCACACCCCCCTTTGCTTTGCAGTAGCCATTGCAGCCTCTGCGCTGGGACGGCAGCCGCAGCCCTGGTGCACTGTCTGCATGCATTGGGTACTGCAGCCATCGGTTCTGGATAAATACAGGTTTGTTGCTCCTGCCTTCGCTCGCCCATCTATCTTCAGCCTGTAGACAAACCGAACCGCTATGTACCAGATTGGGTGCTGTCTGCCGCTGCTCTGCTCAAGGAATTTGATGTCACTTTTGGACACTCAGCAGACAGACCTGTGGTCTCTGCATGGCAGGCTTACGCACTGCAAAAAGTTCTGCTTTTGACAGTATCTGCTTTACTTTTAAAGGAGCTTTTGCTAGCTGGTTAAAGTTGGGGAGGCACCTACTGCATACCTCATCCCTTATTTGGGACAGGACAACCTGATGGTATCCAACAAAATACTTCCATGTTATAGAATTTACTGCTTTATTCCCAAATCTTCAACACAAACCCAGGAAATGCTATCGTGTATAATACCATACTGTATTTTTAAGTCGCACAGGCAGTAAATGGTAATATCAAAACCACGCTCAGCCCAAACTTTGTCTCTGCATCCGTGCATTATAACGCACCTTTGTTATATTGGGGGATGTTGCTGCCATTAGCTAAAGCACAGGTGAGAGCTGGTTTGGAGGGCTGCGTGCAAGGTGGGTTCAGCAAGACAGTAGGAACAGGTGGAGGGATGGGTCTCTTCAGATAAAATAGGAATGCAGAGTTTACCTTCGGAAAATAGCCTAAATGAGGTCAGTTTGTTTAGTCTGGTGCACTGAAAGCTGTAATGGCTCTGTTACTGTGCAAAGGGGACAGGCTCAAGGAAAGGCAGGAAGCTCTTTCAAGAGTGGCGTTGGCACAAAACCAAATGGGTATAAACTGGCCACATGCAGTGTCAGCCTGGAAAGCAGAAGGCGCTCGCTGTCGATGAGGGAGGGCTTTGGAGCATCCTCCCAATCAGGGGAGTCTTGGCCAAACACTTACTGGTGTAAAATGGAGCTCACCACCCGTCTGCGGCTGACCTGGGCAGCGGTCTCGGCACTGCAACTCCAAATGCCACCTCCCTCCCAGTCCACAGCTCATGGTCATGTAATTCTTACCTTATACACCTTCTTGCTCCAAAACGTTCATTACCTGTATGTAGTATTTTGCTATTATGTATGATTTGGCACATACTATGAACTGCATCATAAGCTACACCGTGCTGCATACATATGTATTTTACGCATGATAACAACCAAAGAGTATTAGTGAAAACCTGCTCTCATTCAAAACCCACATTGCACCCTGATCCTTCAGAAACATATATATGCCCTTCACTTCACATGAGTAAGTTTTACTGTACTGGGAAATAATTGCACATAAAGAAGTTAAACGTGCACGAGCCTATGTAAGATCAAAGCTTCAGGCAGTTTTGTTATTGGCCACCCCAGCTCCAGAATTAAACCTCTGGGAAAGTGTGATGACAGCTGAAAGAAAAATGCACAGTAAACTGATAATTTTTTCCCCTTTTAAGTCAATGGCATTGACCTACAGTCCCCATCTATCTCTGCATCTCATAGCTACTCAACCCATTTTACCCTATCCAGTATGCTATTACATGAAATACCACGGCAAGGCTAAAAAAGCACTCTTTCATCTGCAAAACCTGGTAGTAAGCTCCTCCCAGGACATTTTAACTTGGGAGGTATCCCAAAAAGCATAATGTAGAAACATTTCTGGAAATCATGAAGCTTTATTATCAATGCACTCCAGAAAATTGTGTGGAATTTGGCAGCTGCTTTTTCAATGGCAGCTCTACGAGTTGCGCTGGACCCCGCGGGACAGCAAGGGGCTGAAGGATGGATGGGAACGGAGGAGGCAGCCCAGCCCTTTGGACTTGCACACACGCAGAACTGGAAAGCACAACATACAAGGAAGATGGGCCATGAAATGAAAGGAAAAAATGTAGTGTGGGCCTTCTGAGAAACTCAGTCTGAAACTCAATGGCACAATCTGAACAGAGGAAGATTACAGACAGAGAGATATTGCATCACAGCCAGCAACTCACTTTAAGTACTACATAGGTCCAAAATACAGGAATAATTAAACAGGCCTATCATGGACTGAATCAAAAGTTAATAAATCCTTATTTTTTCAGGATCTAACTTAAAGTTAGATGCACATTAAGGGAAAGTTAAAAAAAAAAAAGTAGAAAAAAACCCCAAATGAGTGAAAGCATAAAAGACATCCAAGCTGTTATGGGACTTCGGTAATTGTTACCTTTAAGCCCTTTCCAGCCAGAAGCAGGACATGACGGGCCAACTGACAAGCTTGACGAAGCCCTTGAATCTGATCTTCATTCTTAATTTCTATGTCGTCTCCCCAGTCTGGTACAATGCCTGTCGTCACATAGTCTGGCTTCTTTATGTGCTTGGAGAAAAAGGATTGAAAATGAAGATCAGAAAACTGAGCATGACAATGGGATCATTTTCTCAGATACTGCCTCCTGCTTCATGGCAGCTTGCCCTTTCTGTCGTAGTATCGACCTTCCTAAGCCATCAGGGCAAACCCTCAAGGCTGCCTCAGTATTTCTTCCACTGCCCTTTTGAACTTAACATTGCCTGTTACTACTGACTTACACAGTCTGTTAGCCTTCCAGTGCTGAAACCCCAGATACTGCAGCTGACTTCCAGCAGACAGTCGCAAGTTTTGAAACTGTGAGAAAGAAACTTAAAAACTTCATTTTCTTTTGCAAAGAGGCATGCTTTCTACAAAAGGCATCTAAACACTGGAACTAACGCGACAAACATAGAGAATTAGGCTCAAAAATAAAACTGATCAAATCCTTAGCTTCTTGTTCAGAGAAAACTCCTATTAACTTCCATGAGATTGGATTTGACGAAGAACCTTAAGATCCAACTTATTTTAATTTAGAGGTTTTTACTTATTAATCTAGTTCATATGGTGTGCCCAAATTTGTCCATCTACAACATTAAGCACGGGTATCCCAATTTGCTATGTCAAGGAAAGCGTAATAAACTTAATTTTTCCCACACATAAAGTTCTCAGCCCTCGTGTAGAGGTGAAATTTCATTTCTGTTTTTTTTTTAAATCCACAACAATTTAATGACACGTGTATAAACACAACAAACTAACAATAACGGTAACGTCTTGCACAGAGATGGAAATGTGCTTTCAGAAGGTCCTGGGCTGTTTCACTGGCTGGGGAAGAGTCCCTTCACCACGCTGGCCACAGGGCGAGTTTTGCACTGACTTCACAAAATACAGAATCAAGCTGGCAAGCAGAAAACAAAGTGGGCGCTTGGGCTGTACACAACAAGACCATACAACAGCAGGGTGTAGGAGTAGAGAAGAGTGGGGCAACCAATTAGCTCTCGCAGGACTTTAAATAGGAAGACTATTGTTACTCCTACGGGTATTTCATTTCTACTCCAATAGAAAGTGAAACTATCTTTAGTGGGTTTATGCCAATGGAATTTCAGATTTACATTTCGTTCAGATTAACGGTGTATCAACCCTAACAGCATCCTACTGTAGTAGTTTGGGACTTAATTTAGACTGCCCCGCCATTTGCTGGATTACCAACTCCATACACAGCAGCACCCCTGCTTTCCCCTTGGAGGGCACTTTAGTTAACTGCTGAGACCTGACCCTGCTGACCTGATCTGTTAAGGGAGAAGCCCAAAGCAGCATACATACAAATGTCTATGTATACAGTTTCACACCAACATCTTGAAAAACCTGTTATTTCAATGTTATTTCTGGCATACTCTGTATAAATTAATAACTTTGCCCTCAAGTTTTCAGAGTAGAAGAATTGGACTGATTTGTAGACAGTCTGAGAACTCTGACTTGTGAAGACAACTTTTCAGTATGAGAATATATTTCTCCCTCTTTATGCTAAAATAAGTATCTAAATACAGAAAAAAAGTTTGTCTCCAATTTTTAAACTTCTGAAAATATATGAAGCATGTAACCCTATGTTCTCCCTGCACACAGAGCTTCCACAGCCTCTTAGGTGTAAGAGCCCTACATCCAGCATCCTTATCTGCTTTCCTGTCTAACAACTTTTTAGTATTTCTGGGCAATGGAAATACTCTATGTTTTGCATAAGAAATCTATAATAAAATTAAAAGTAAAATTAAAGAAGTACTAATACAAATGCTGAAAAGCACTGTTTAGAGAGGGTACTTCGATTTTCTTTTGGCTAAAGGAAAGATACTAGACAGTTAATCTGTATGCTGTAATTAAATGGGGAAAAAAAAAAGAAAAAAAAGTGAAAGAAAAAAGGGGGAAACAGAAGTGGAACACGTGTTAAAATTACATGAAAAAGTTCCTTTTGGCTCTAAAGTCAATAAAAATAAAAGTATATGTTGCAAAAAAACCCCCAACAAACACTCAGGCACAGCAAAGACAAGTTTAGAACATGCAGTGGGGTTGTGGGGCAGCTACCAGCAGGTACTGTATGTTGTCTTCCTAAATCTGACATAACCAATTAACAAAACCTTCAGCAAAATACAAACATTTTTATAATTAGCTTGCTAGAGATTTATACAGAAAAGGACTCAGACGATTATGAATGATTCCTGTGGACTTTTGGTAGGACTGCCTATAATTGTCCAAATCGAGAATCTGGACCCAGAAGTGTTAAGTGTTGACAGATGATTATAATATTCCATGTTTATAGTACCATAACTGAAGAAGCCCCAGGTTTGAACTCCCTAATAACTAGATATACCATGGTGTTTAACATGGTAGGCAGCTGAAAACTTCTCTCACCAGCATTCCTATTTCAAATACCAGACCAAGCAACAGGATGATGATCCAAACGCCCCGCTGTCGGGCAACGAATACACTTGATCAAGCCTGCAGTCGAACTCAATATTGACTGAAGAACAGATTAGATAAAGAAACTGCAGTACCTTAGGAACTGACTGAGGTGGAGAAACCGTGGCTGGCCAAACTATACTATAAGCAGTATTTCTTTGTCCCTGAAAAAAGAAGCATCTTCGCTGTTGATTGCTTGACTGCCTGTGCAGGTAGATACAGTTGCAGGAAGAAAAGATTACGTGGCAGCCAGTCACAGAACCTGTTAACGGACAAGTTAAAAACGGTTAACTTTTTTTTCTACCACTGCATTAAAAATTGAAAGTATGCAAAAAAAAAGCATCATATAAAACAAACCACAGAACCCATGTAGCAGCCAAGGGGTAGTTCAAATCTTGTACTGTTAAAGGAAGAGCATTAACACCGAGAAGCAATGAGAACAAAAAACTCCCCAAACAATACTTTGAAGCTTTATAAAATACTAGATCCGTTTTGGTTTGATGCATTAAAAGGTAGCATGGGTAAATTCCCCAAAGCTTACAGCCAGGAGCGACGCTCCGACTGGCCGCTGCTTGGAGCAATTTGCATGGCTAGAAGCTGCACTGTTCAAGGCTTGACAAAATGGTGAATAAGGGACAACAGCAAGAAAAGAGGAGAGAAAAAAAAGATTTAATGTTGATTTCAGACAATATTTTCAGCTGCATTTTTCCAGAACTGGTCACAGATTTGAGCATAAAGTTAATGCTGCTCTTGTCATTTGCGCCAAGACACAAGGAATGGGGTTCAATTTGTCCTGCCTAGCAGGGCAACAGAACAAACTTCAAGGGATATTTTTAATCTCAGCCAAAGGCAATTGAAGGGATTAAAAAAATAATTGACTTGGAATATTCAAATCAAATTTCCACTTAATTCACATGGGAATTTGGGATGACAGTTCATCAGACTATGCATTGATAAAACTTAGTTGTCGGGCATGACACATTTTGCCCCCATTAAAAAAGAAAAAAAAAAAAGAAAAAAGAGGGAAAAAAAAGGCCATTGAGGCAAAAAGGTTGTCAGAAACATCAAAACCAAAATAATGCATCACAAAAGACAATGCTAGCATCAAACCCAGGAAATATACTACATTCAAAAGGATTATTGACACTGCCCAATTAAACTACAATTACACGTAGAACATATTTCCATTACTCAAACATTCTATAATCTAAACAGAGGGGTTTTTTTGAAACGTAAGTTTCACATAATAGCTAATCTGCTTCTGAAAAATGTCATACGTATACAAACAAAAGAGCAATCTTTTGTGGCAAGTAACCCATATGAATGATTACTCTTCAGTAAAAAGGAAGTGTTTTTGTTTAAACAGAACACCTGTCTGTTTTTTATATCACAGAAATTAAGGAATTAATCTACTGCATATTTTGGAACTATGTAAAGAAAAAATTAATTTTTTTTTTTAGAAGAAGAGTTTCTTCCATAACTTGTATGTTTTTATTTTATTGTACCTCCCTTCCTTTCCTTTGGATGCATTCAGCACGTCCAGATGCAGAAATTATCCTTCCACAGGCACAGTTGGCTTCATAGACAGCCCTATTCCAGCATTCCATGATATACAGGAGATTCGAGTTATGCACCTTTTTTGGAGCCCCAAACCCCAGAATGAATGAAATAGTTGCACGGGGTTTGCTTTAGAAGTGTCCGACTGCCTCTTTGCCCACTGATCAGTGCTACGTTTAGTTGCCAGTAAGTGAAAGGTTGTAGAAACTTTTACTCAATGCAAGGAAATTTTTACTGTTTTTTAAAATTGTTGATAAGTAACAAGGCAGAGTTGGAGAGCGAGGCTCAGATCAAGCTCTCAGTATAACCTAGGTACTCCAATGGAAGTTGCCTGCTTCAAAAGGGAAGAGATTGTCTCCATGGAAGTGGAGCTGCCCAGTTAACAGAGGGCTGGAATGGTTTGGTGGCGTTTTAACTATAATTTAATCAACAACCTCATCACGTACTGCTTTCCTAGGGTCTCCTTCAGATGAAAAAAAAATCATTGTCCAATTAAAAATAAATAAATCTGGGCCATCCAACATGCACAATGTCTAAGTGCATCCAAAGAGCCCAAAGCATCCTACAAACTCCCTGGCTGGTTTGCACCCGTTTCTAGAACCTGGAAGCACAGAATCTGCTGAGGCAGCAACTTTTGGGCCATCAGAAATGGCAATCAGTCCGCCAGTGTAAGCTAAGGTAGCTCTTTTACAGAGTGCAGTGGAAGGACCTCGCTTTTACCACAGCTGAAGGTATTATAAATATATTTAAAACCCACACTCACTGATGTGGTCAGTTAAAGCCCATGTGGACGTCAATAAATGAACGCGTATTTCAAATGCTCTCCTTGGCACACGGCATGCTGCCTGGGCACCTTGTCTACTGTGTAAAAGTTTAATTAGGGAAGAAAAGGTGCAAGTGTGCTTGTCGATTATTCAACAATAAAACACCAAATGATGCAAATACACACATTTAAATACATTAAACCAGATTATATTCGTGGGTGCATGCCTGTTGACCATCCCACATTCAGAAGAGATACCTTTTTATTTGGAATAAAATTTTTACCTCTATTCTCCCAAAGATACACTGTAAGTGTTGTCACAAGATAACAGGATAATAAGGTACTGTAGTCTGTTGTTATTCTACTAACTATTCATTATAAACCAGACACATACAAAAATATCTACTACTTAAACAGGTGAAATGCGACAACCAAATAAATATCACCATAGTATAATACGACTCCTAAAATACATCACAAGATTATAAACACAGGACAACTAAACCTTTATTTGAAATATCAAAAATTGTAACAGAAAACATTCTCCTACAAAGTAAAAATAAAATGAAATAAAATGGCATTAAACTATAATGAAGTTACTGTTTCATAATGAAAATCTGGACTCCATCCACACACTTCCTTCCTTAAGAAGGCCTTCCTAATGCCTCCACAGCTCCTTTTATTTTTTAACCTCCCATATTCACAGCTAATTCGATATAGCAACATCATCAATCACCAGAGACAAGAACAACTGGCTGTATTCTCCAAGTCTGGCTCAAATATTCCCTCCTCCACATGCCTTACACCTATCAAAGCTTTTCTCAGCGCCTTATTTACTTCTGCAACACTGGTGCTCACGCACATCCTTTTTGTTAAGCTTTCTATGTATATTAACTGCTGTAAGATAGTTCATAAATGCAGGATTTATGCAGCTACCAGTGGAAACTGCAGCCACCGGAGAGAGCCCCGAGTCTGAAGCCAGGTAGCCTGGAGACACACCAGCACAGCCAGGATGCAAAGTTGACCCTTTACGCATTTCTTCTCTCCCCCAACAGCCAGGCTACGTCACCTGCCACGAGTAACAGAATATTTACTATCAGCTGCAATAAGGAGAATTATTACCAGCATTACTGAATCACATCAGCAGATGCAAGGTACTGAGCACAGAAAATTACAGACAACTGCTCCTCTGACTCAACAGTGAATCACACTGTGCAATCTGTATGCACGCATGTCCTGCCGGAGCCGCTGGATTCCTCAGCATACCTTCCAGACCTTAATTTGTATTAATAATATAAATATGCACTGTGAGCTTTTATGAATTACCAGACGAATTTATCTTGTGTGGAAATTACATTTTCTTTTTCTTTTAAATGAGTCAGCCAAAGGGGCTGAACACAGAATTCAAGTATGATGATGGGTGGGAGCATTTTAACTGACTGATTTTGCAGCACAATGTGCCCTATATTTATTAGCCTTTTACTCTAGGTCTATTTTAATTGTTATCTGTTCATGCATGCTACACTATATAATGAAATGCTCCCATTTCACTCACAGAGTAGAGTTTTTTTATGTGTATCTCTATTAATGACCCTTAATTAAGTTGATTTTAGTCATTTAGATGTGATTCTCCTCTGGTCAAGAAGTATTTTTAAAGGGAGATGTTGGAAATGAACTCTCACATAAGCCCTTTTCTAATGCTTCTTGTTTAACAGTTGTAACAATTTATCAGCTATGTTTTCAATGAATGAGGTGTGGGGTAGCCATGCAAAAAACTGCTCATCTACATGATTCATCAAATGTGATTGTTAGCAACCATTTTTTTGGTATTTATTTATGAAAGACTTCAAACTTCCAGGCAATTAGCAAAAATGTTACCAAAGGATAAACTTCATGACAGTTCTAAGCTACAATAAACACAAGGGTACATCTTAAAAAGAGCCAAGAAATAAAAGTAACATATTTTAAAATAATTTAGTCACGGTATCAACAGAAGCACAGTACCAACATTATTTAGGATTACAAGAATTAACATCCAACCCCTTTAGGAAATAAAATCAACTTGCTCTCAATAAAGTAAATCTTACTTAATATATACGAGCAATTAACAACACTAAAAGCATTGTTCCTATAATTCTTTTCAAAATATGTGATTTAATCTTTTTTTTTTTTTTTTTAACTGAAAAAAGAATGATTGGAGATTTTCTTAGTATACATGCATTTGAGGGTAAAACACTACAGATCTTTAATTTGGCTTGTCAGGTCATTTTAATATTATGTCATAATTTTGCTTCTTGTGCAAATATTCATTTTGCTGAAACTTCAGAGGAAGAAAGTTTAAAGTGAGGTAATTAAAAATCACTGTGGGTAATAATATGTGGAATCCAACCAATGCAATTAGGTAAGAATACATAGCTTTTTACTGTTAATGATTAAATGTTCCCGTTTTTCAATCTGGAATAATGGTTGCGGTCTGAAAGATCTTTACCTGTAATTGTAATTCTAACTGTCTAATAAAACACTGACTTTGTCATCCCTGTGTCGCAAAGGTACATGCAAGCTTCAAAAATAGGATGGGAAAGATTAAAGGTTCTCTCCAACTCTGTGTAACCTGTGTAGCAGAAGAGCAGCTCACATTTCACAAGCAATAACCTGTGCATTTGCTAAAAAAAAAAAAAAAAAAAAAAAAAGGGGGGGGGGGGGAGAACAACATAGGGAAATGCCTGAGGCAGAAGTTGAAACTGATTGGACAAAGTAGAAGGACAAGAGCCCTTGAAATTAAACAAAAGCAAATTCATTCTGTTGACAGATGTTGATTACATCAAAGTCACGAAAGAACTTTTTTCTGTTTCTTTTTTTTTTCCTTTTTTGCAACTAATACCCCACGTTTTCTGTACAATAAGGATATAACATATCTTAATCAACATATCCCAACATGTAATAATTTTTAAATTTGGTAAAAGTATATTGTAACGAGGTCTTAACGACAGGCTTCTCCAAACAAGAGTGTATTCACATGGTCATGTCTGCATACCCGTGCTGGTCACGCCATCATCAGCCCCTTACTTCCAGGGGTTAACTGCTCTGGCAGCCAAATAAAATACAGAGAGCGCTGTGTAATTATGGAGACAGTCAAAGGGCAGACTCTATTTTGAAATCTATTTGCACAGACAAGGTCTTCCAATTTCGCTTACAGGAAATAAGCTGGTAAAGGGGGTCTCCTCCTCTCCAGATGCTTTCCACACGTTTTTCCCACATCAGGAAATCGTGGACATGGACACCATGTAGCACTGTTTCCTGGATTGCAGGACTATGTCATTACAAGGAGAAGAGCAAGTCCATGCTCGTGAGAAATATTTCCTCCTAATTGCCCACATTAGGGGAAAGCAAAACACACAAGGACTACTGAAAATGTGACTAGCAGCAATTTGTAAACAGGACGCAGCCACAGCTGTCATGATGGTACTGGAAAAGAGAAAACAGAAATGAAAGGGTAAAAACACTCTGTTTTTAATAGCATGATTGGGGAAATGAAATATTCATCAGGAGAGATGTGACTTCAGTTACAACAGCAACACGTTGGTGAAAACCTCGACAACAGCATGCTTGTGACTGTACCCTGATAAACGGAAACACAGGCCAGTATCTTGTAAACATTATATTCTAATTGGCATTGTTTTATTTAATTATTGAAATTAACTGGAAATTAACAACAGAAGTTGTTTAGTTAATAAAGGCATTAACAGAATTGCTCTTCTTGTTACTCTCCTAAGAGGCAATAAAGCAAAGCGATGGCCAAACGCCGACCGACTGCAAGGGAGCAGAGTCAGCCCCTCTGCCAACACCACTGGGACTCCTCCACAGCACTGAAAAAAGTCAAGTTTGGCCCTCAGGACCAGTTATGCTCCCTGCTAATTACAATTTTGCCTTTACTTCACGGAGAGCGGAACCGGGCAATTTGTTTGCCGTATGCCAATGCGAATGAGTTTTTTTAATTGGGTGTAAATTTATAAACTATATGAAAATACATTCTTGTTTGGCTTTACTTATTATGACTTAGTCCGGACCAGCACACTAAAATGATGAAGCAGTGCCTTCTGGAATAGTGCCGTTCTTCTAATTCATTATTCAGTCAAGCTTAGGGCCAACAAAATAGCTGTTCTACAAGTTGGTAAACTGGGAAACCACAGAGAATCAGAACCTCTTCTATTTACAGGAAGGATGACAGCCTAAGGGTACTTCATCTCAATAATAACAACATTCAAGTAACGGTGCCCAGGTCATGACAAGCCATGACCCTCCCCATAGCTCCTTCAGGAAGCTGGCTTGGTGCCACCTTTTATCAGCAGCAACCGACAGCGCAACTTTAACAAACAAGGAGAAAAGGAAAGATTAATTTTATATCCTTAAAAACCCGTTCGACCAATTGAGCTGGTGTGTATATATATACACACACACACACACACACACACAGAGTCACACCAAGCCAGTATAAGAAATAAATTCACTGACTGAGTAAAATTCTGGTATCATTAAACAGCACTTTCCAATTTTATTATAGGATTTAAAAAATACAGAGTACAATCTAACTATATCTGAATTATATTCATTCATATACCAAAGGAAATTAATTGTCTATTACAGAAAATGGGACTGGGCTGTACAGGCTTAACTTCGGGAATAGGGCATTGCAGTTCTCCAACAGAGCCTTCCGTCCTAGTGTTATTTCTATTACGTTTTCTCTCTCCAATAGAATAACGCACGCAGAAAATAAAAAGAAAGTGCTGCCTAAAGCAGTATCAGAGCAAAACGAAACAAGTCAGGTACAAAAGCTGGACAAAGCAATATTAAGAGTTTCACACACAGTTAATATCAGGGGAATTTAGGCTCCAGATCACAGCATCTGGCAAGTTTCAACTTCTGTGACTAGCAGGAGAAACATTCCTCTTACGTTACTGCATTCCTATATTGAGTAAAATAATTTATCATAAAGTGAATAAATTAGAATGAGAAACATATCTGCTCAGCTTTGCATATTTAAATACATGCTTCAATCACTTTCTATCTATCTTTAGTTTTTTTAAAAGATCAGAGAAATTACTTTCGCCTGAAAGATTGGTTATTGTGTTCATGATTCTGATTTTGTAGCGAAGTAACAACTGTTGGAACAAGTTACTCAGTTTAAAAAATAGCAGTTGTTTCAGATTAAAATAATAAGCTATTCAAATAGTCCTTACACACACGCACAATACCGAATCTTGTTGTTAATGTGCACCCACCCACAGCTTTAACATTCATTGAATCCTACTGGGATAAAATCTTTTCAGGTGCTCTGTGAAACAACTGTTTTTCAACTGGCATGTTTATGCCCTATATACGTGCCTGATACAGTATTAAATGTTAAAAATAAATCCTACTTTAACCTCTTAAATTTCCAACTGAAATGGAAAAAATGTTTGAATCACCACAAAAACGTTTCCCACAGAAACCCTTTCAGCGGGTGAACAAGGCTGCTGAAATAAGAGTAATCTTTGCATAGAAAATTTAGGAGTGCTCCCGAACATTGTATCAGGATTTTCTGCGTAGCTTCAGACACAGGAAGAGAATGGGCAGTCACGAGTCTTTTCCCTGCACAAAATACAAGACCATTGTAATAATTATTTTCAATACACCTGCAGCCAAATCTCTAAGGATACAAGACGATTTCTGAATCGTAAGGCAGTCTTATCTTAAAATTTTAAAAAAAGTGTACACCGGTAGCAATTTTGGGATGAATACCTTAATAAAATAAGATTACATTACTACTCATTTGGTAAAAGTGACAGCTAGCAGTATTTCTTGCCTTGTATTAGATGTTGTTAATTACCTGTATTGTCCTGTTTTCACATGAAAACACAAGTTACACTACGACAGTGAGTCGTTACTGAGAAAACACGCAGGTGTCCTTTGCTAGAGTGAAGAGTCTAAGGTTGGAGAATTACTTCCTAAAACCTGGACTTCAAAATATATGAGCAGAGAGGTATAAGAGTTTACAGCTGTTTCTGCTAACCTACTGTAGTGGTGGTGATGGTGGAAATAAGCTCTTTTTTTTTTTTTTCAGGAAGATGCTCTGCACAAGGAAGATGTTCCAATCAGGAGCTTGCTGCAGATAACTTGTAGCATCCTTATTAAAACATTTATTTTTAAACCAGTCAGTCATTAGTATGTGCTATTAATGTGTAACTTGGAAGCTTATTCATAAATATGTGACATTTGGGTCACTGAATGAATTATAATATGATTATGGATCAAATTTGGAAGAGGACGGTATAATGTTTAGGAGCTGTTTTAATTTTTTTTAAAAATACCTTTCACTTATCTCCTTGCCTAACATTTACAAACACCTCTTTCATATCATAAAAGTCCCTGTTTATCAAACAGTGATACAGGAAGAAGTTGTTTACATTTTCAGAAGTACCAACATACATCACTTACGACAAAAAAAACAAGCACTCCATAAGAAATGCTCAATCACTGTCAATCATACGCACTAAAATATACATAAACCAAAGCATGTGGTGTGAGCTATATTAGATTCAAACTGAACACAGAATTGCAACTATAACAAACAAAAAACAAATAATTACAAGTGACTCATAGGCCTATTTACACATCTCACCAAACTGCTGGAAAGGTAGGTAACCATAGAAACCTGACAGCCTAAATTCGGTACTTTAAAATTTGTATTTAGTTTAAAATGCTGAAAATGATGTCTCTATTTCACGAAATCCATATTTTTAGAGGCTTCAGGTTTTGCTTTGGTACTTAAATAAATGCTTAAAATGATTTAATCTCTCGGTTACTAATAATTTGCCTTTTAGACTTTATTTTATCCAAGTAAAGATTACAATTTACTTCTAGTAATATAAAATGTTAATACATTTTAATACTGCAAATTAATATTTCTAACATTTCTTTAATGACTGAAATTAAATAATGATATAAACCAAACACTCCTGTACTTACTATTAAATGTTCTGCATATAGACTTTTCTAAGCTGCACACTGGCAAAAAAAAAAATAAATTACTCAAATTAACTGTTAAAGCTGAAATGCTAATAGCCTTTTCAACTTATAGTTCTTTTTCACTGACAATTACAATTTGCATGGCTTAAAATTTAATACTATGATTAGTACTAATGTCCTATATTTTACTTCATAATCTAAATGAGTAAAATATTATTTTTGTAGTTCACTGGCTCTTATACTTAGGCTGTAATGTTCGGTGTGTATTTCATTATGCAGATGAGCAATGGATGTCGTCTAACATGATTTAAATGGGTCAACAGTATTTTCCTATTCACATTAATCATCCAGACAGCCACAAAAAAAAAAAAAGCCTTGAAAACTAACCTAGGAAATCTCTTTTTATCACCGACTCTTCCCACTAGTCAAACAACAGCAAACACATGCTACAGGAGGGAGACGGGAGCCTCACAAACCAGGGAGCCAAGGCGGGGTGCTGCTCCTC
Organism: Astur gentilis; assembly: GCF_929443795.1. Lineage (NCBI taxonomy): Eukaryota > Metazoa > Chordata > Aves > Accipitriformes > Accipitridae > Astur > Astur gentilis. The sequence goes on from NC_064880.1 coordinate 32,011,519, forward strand.
TCGTGGGTGCACAGCTCCTGCCGCAGCCGGTGCCGGCAGTGGGCAGCACTCCCTGGGCTGCCCATGGCCCCGTGCCAAGAATGATTCTCGTCCCGTGAAGTTCAGTGGGAGCTGGGCGTTGACAAACGGAGCAAATTTGAATCGGCAAAATACGTTCTTGGCACAGGGACATGCAACTGCGCTGAATGCAAAGGCGTGCTGCCCACTGACGCTGAGCTGGCAGCCGGGCTGTTCTTGCGTAAATACACTTGTCGGAAAACTCCCACTAAAGTCAAAGGACACAGGATCAGGCCATTTATGGCCAATTGTTTATAAAACACATTAACATTAAGGGCTCTACTCTCAAGCCATGTAGCCATCATCTACAGCCCATTTCATATATGGCATATTACAAACAAAATGATAATTTATAAGTAATGGCGCTTCTGTGGAAAGGGAAGCTGTTCTAATAAATGCTAAAGGGAAAGAACATTAACTACAAAACAGGCAGAAAGCAATAGGATGATCAGGTACCAAACATTCAGACTCATTCATTAAATAAATATATTATTAGGATAAAAAAAAAAAAAAAAAGCAGCAATCAAGATTGTCTCATATACAAAAGTACTGCCATAGCACAAAATCTCTATAAAGGCAGAGATGACACATTTGATTATCTTATGGTGTAACACGGCTGGCAGAGCTTGCCTGGGAAACCCCACACTGCTCATACTACGGGGCAGATCCTGCTGGACAACATGGAGGAGGTCCGAGCTTCCCAGAGATGGGATGGACGGGCTGCGAGGCAACGGGCAGGCAGGCGGTGGGACTCCTTACCTCCTCCCTTATCGCTGCTGGACCTCCAGTGATGGATGGTGAAGCTTTACCAGTGACCACTCCCCACATCCATCCTTATTTAGACACACTGGTATCAGCACAGGCATCAATATTTCAGTTTATTTTCTAGGAACAAACTTAAATCCTTGAAACTGGTTTTGTCTACCGTTGAAAGTAGCTGTTATTTGCTAAATAGGTGTCAGCTCACATAACATCTCTTCTCCAGAAGCTATACTGGTCACTTACTTGCCAACACAATCCCAGATTACTGATTCCGAGATCTGAAAGCCAATAATATGGCTTAGGCACTGGCCACCAGCTTTCTCTTACAGCCTTCTCCGTGCTTGCTCTTCCAATCCATGGATGTAAATGAAGGGGGGTAGGAACTGTGCATCAGCTTTTAAAGTAAACTAATCAACATATGGCAAAGTAGGAGGTTTCCAAATATTCAGACCTCACAAGACTTCATTTGCAACGCTCGTGCCCTGGACAAGTGTTTCACCAGTACCTAATAAACAGCTGGGTCCAGCAGGCACCTTAACTGGATGCAGTAACTGTTCAGTGCAAAGCGCTAAGGCATCCGTGGGCACTGACCTGGTGGCTGATTTACAGTAAATTAAGTAATAACCACCACTATGGTGACTAAGGTTCAGTCTTGGCCATGACCTCTTCTAGGTGTTGGGAACATGGAGGAGAGGTCAGTATATTTTATGGTGTGGCAACCCACGTGCAGGTCAGTATCTGGCACACTCATTTCCCCTGTGTCCTGTCCCACGTAATGCACGTCAGGAGGAGCTAAGACAAATGACTTTCAACATCTGTGAGTTTCGAAAGCATGTCTTTGGGGCTAGGTCCAGCCCTGCCCATCTGAGAAAACATCACCTTTGGATGCCAAGAGCTAGCTGGGAGCCCTGAGCAGTAAGGAAGGACCTCTGGGTTTCTCCACTGCCCCATACACTATGGTTAACAGCTACTGCTATGGGAGATTTCCTGAAGGAACTCCAAGCAGCACTCCTCTTGTTGAATCAAAGACAATAAATCACAAATTACAGCAGCTGCTTAATTCCTGGAGAGAGGATCATGCAGTCCAGTCGCACATTAGCCAGTGTCTCTCACCTCCAAAACTTGACTTTGCTCCCAGTCACTTCTCCTGACGCACACTCTACAGGTATCAGTCACCCACATAACACCTCCCTACTGCATCAGTGCTCCAAGGATGGGTACGGCAAGGCCCACGACAGCCACTCCCCACACAGACTGACTTAAAAAAATGAGAATACTTAATTTCTAAACTATCTTCACCTGTACAGCTTATTGGACTATTCCATTGTCTGATTTTTCTAAGATAGAGTAAGCAAAGGGTCTTTGGAAGAAATCAGGTCTCCAGCTCCTTTTTCTAGACTCAAAAGGGTTTACACAGGTCTTTTATGCACAGATAGTAAATCTGTAAGAAGCAATAAATGTGTTGCTTTCCACAGGATGAAGATAATCTAACTTGCCAGCTAAATATAACAGGCATTTCTTCAGAGCAGGCTTAGCTACCTTGTCTGCAAAGCTGGGCAGTAATCCATGAAATCCTCCATGGGGACATCCCACTTAAACAATTACTAATTTGCAGACTCAACGCAGAATTTCAGATTGTCTTGCGTGAATTGTCAAACATTCACCTTGACTCTCTTATTTTGTTGTTGTTCTTACATGTTTGCAGTTTAAATATATGGATTTGCAATAGTACTACACACTGGAGAGACAGACCAGTGTGGGCAGCAACCTGAGTTCACAGCTGGATCTCCCAGTTACTCTGACAGGGGTCAATTGCTTGCAAGTGAGGAAGTTTCAACCAGAACACAGCTCACTTATGTATTTATTTATTTGGTGCTTTGATTGGATAGAAAGAGCTCGGGAGGCACAAATGACACAAGAGACAAAATTTGTAAAGATATTAATTGCATAAAAAGTTTTGCAAAGGCTTCCTGTTCAATTTAATAATAATAAAAAAAAGGGTGTTCTTCCTTCTAAGTAAAACTTAACATGACTGGAAGAGAAGGCTGCATAGCTGTCTGCGTGCCACGCAAGACATGGGCACATACTGCATTCCTCACGGGAAGGACTGAAAAAAACAAATAAAAAATGGGCTAGTATTAAAGCCACGCATGTGGCAAGAAGTACACATTGGTGCTATTAAGAAAGGCCAGTGATCCTGGCAGCCTTTGGTAAATATGATGATAGTGCAGACCCATCTTGACAGTGCTTTACTAAACCTGCACATCTGCATGGGGAAACATTGATGTCTCAATTTTACTGGTGATTTCAGCTGCAAAGGCACTATTTTTCTAACTAAAAAATCAGGCCAGTGAAGTTGTTCATTAAACCTCTATCCAGATGTGATTCATGATGCACTATAACTTATTCTGAGAATTATAAAATAGAGCTGGACAGAGAGAGTATAAAAGCCTCAACTCCGAAGCGAGCGCTGGTGCTCCCACAACCTCCTGCAGAAGCCCAGCCACAGAACCAGGCACCTTCTGCATTCGACTTCATAGCTTTGGTCAGTCTCTTGGAAGACTTTGGTCCAATGCCTGGATAAATTCTGAGTGAGAAGCTTTGGCGCTAAAATATATGAAAGACGTGATAACAGAAGTTACATGCATTGACAAAATCATAGCTGAGACGTGTACAGGAGGAGGTCTCAACTCCTTTTGACTGTAAAGTCATCCCCAAATCAGCAAATTCGGTCAATTCTGTGCTAAGAATCCTGCTGCATATTTTAATCATGGAAAAGATGAAGTCCATTTCAATCCATCCACATGGCCTACTGCAAAGTGATATGACTGTGAATTCAAATTTTATGACCCTGGCCACAACTTCATAAATGTCAGTGCTCCCGATTCGCATTCACTGAGCAAACAGCTACAGCAAAATTGATTCTGACCTGACTGCTCCCCCTGCAACGGCACGGTCAGAAGCAGCGATGTGCCTGTGCCTTCGCCATGCCTGCTCATAGTGCAGCGGTTGGTAGTCCATCATCACCACTTGTTGCAGCAGAGGGGACAGGAGAGAACTGGTGCCTTTACCCCAGCCACCCCAGCAGATTATTTTCAGCTGGCTGAATTTCCAGCTGCCAACCTCCTGCCAACCTGTTTGTAACCTCAAGCTGGCTCCCACAGCTGTGGGAGCCTGTTGCAGCAAAAGCTGCTGAAGTTTGTCTACCAGCTACCTTATTCTACACCTGATTTTGTGTTACAGTTTTTACAGAAGAGTTATTTGGACAAAACAGACACAAAAATGAACAAAACCAAGACTGTCTTTATCAAGCAGGTTTTAGAAACAGCCGCTTCTCCTGCAACCTTTGCATTGCTCTGCAATTAGTTTTGCTAGAAAACATGTATTAGTTAAGGACAGTACTCTACAACCCAAAACTCTTAGACAATGTAATGATATCACTCAGAAAACTGCTGGGACACTACGCCAGCAAAATAATTCTTGCTGGTACAACTCGATCTTTTTGAGGAACTGATTTAAGCATTCCCAGAAGAGAACTCTTCCATGAGCTGAGCTTCTGCTGAATTTGTAGGGGGTACCAGAGCATGAATTAATCTTTGTAAGTCCAAACAAATCCCACTACTTTATTTATTTCTTTAAAGAACACCCATTTCCTTTATGTCTCTGTCATGAGCCATAAGTAGTATGTTAACAATAATCAGTGCAGAACAACCAGAAATAGGTCGGAGAGGTGAGACCTGCCTAGTCACCTCACAGGCGTTCATCCACAATGCAAGAGTGTGACTCAATTCTCAGACCTGCACAAACCACTATGGGCGACACTTCATCTCAGTGTCAAACCAGGACATCTTTGCAAGATGACTGTCCACTTTGTCTAGTGGAGAAGGACCTCAACTCAACAACTCTTAAGTGAGTTTACAAGCACATTCAAAAGCTACAAACCCAAGCAGCATATAAGCAGATCTGCAGTGGCTGCACCCTCTATTACATAAAGCACCTCATTTTTATGACTTGTGGAACAAGGTCAGGACCTCACTGTTTCTTTTTTCCAAATCCATCTTTACCTGTGTCTATCAGAAAATCTGAGACTGAACAGCTGGAATTTATGTGAGAAAACCAATTTCTTTGCCATGTCCTTACAACGTTATGGCATGTCTGTTGATTTTCATAATTTAAAAAATATGTAAGGCAGGACCTAATTTAAGTTTATGTACAACTAAACATGAAGCAGATAATCTGAGAAGTGTACATATTCCTTTAGAGAACATCTGATATGCCCTAAGTATTAATGTATAAATTTAGATCGTGTTCATTCCTGGAATAGTCCTTCATGGTTCAGAATGAGCTTGATTTAAAATTGAAACATAGCTTCAAACAGGTATTTTAACCATGAATACCTGAAAGTAAACATCTTTAAAATGTGAAAGTTGGAGACTTTATACAGCTGGTTAGAGTGGCTGGTTATTTATCATCTAAACTCGAAAGAGAACAGTGCGACTTTCAAAAACACTCATGAGAGTTTTCTCAGACTGCATGCTACAGAGTGCGCCTGCCAAAAGACCTCTGAGAAGCTCTGAAGAGCCCTTTATTCCCATTTTCTAAGGCTTCCATGCAGCAGGGCAGTTTGTTGAACACTTGGGCTTCCAATAGTTTCCTCTTTGTTCAGAAATTAAGAAGTAATGGGAAAGACATCTACTGATTTGGGAAGGACAACAGTCATTTAATGAAATAAACAAACAAACTTTCCATACTTTGTTTCTATGTCATAAAACATTTCCAGATTGTTTTCCATGCAAATAATGATGTTTTTTAATATGAACTATCTGAAGGGAATTAAAAAAAAAATAATAATTCAAACTTCCCTTGTCCAGGAATGTCTGTAGCAACTACCTCTGAGGAACAGCCAGTTATACAGATAAAGCTCTTTGCCAATGAACAGTTCAGCTTGTAAATGATTTCTCCTAGATCCTTTTAAAAACATAGCAAGATAACGCAATAACCAAGACAAAATAGAGAATTCTGACACTTTTTGTCATACTAAACACAGCCACATACTATGTTTTCCTGCCTGAATTGCATCCAATAAACTACAAGACCTTACTCTGTGGTACACGAATTTTCATGCCTGCTCTCACATTTTATGATTAAAACATGCAGTATTCTGGTTATGCGACAGACCTTATAAAGTGAAGGGGACTGCACTTAAGTAATTATATTTGAGTGTGAATCTATTTAAGATGGGGCATTTGTTTCTTTCACATCTCTAACCTGATGCAGGAAACCAAGACTGAGGCCAAAGTGAGCATTTTATTATCCAAGCTGGACAGACTATATGGTGCTGATACATAATAAAAAAAGACACAGTTGTTTTCAACTTGTGATTCAAGGACACCTGGGAATTTCACGGCTACATCCAAAGACCGTGAAAAGACTTCTTTCTAGGAATCAAGTTCATTACCAATTTGTTTCAGCTCCCTACATGGGAGTCCACATTGCCACTGAAGGACGCTTAGAAAAAACTCATGCTCAAAAAGCTTGAAGAGCACTGAACCAACAGGTCACAGACAGGAAGGTCTGCTCTGAAACACAGAGCAGTGTCGCCACTTCTGTGGATGTTTTTGCCTGTCTGACAGGCAGTTCACTCTGATATTTATCGGAGAAGCATCCTGAAGAAGAGCACTGTACTGTGCAGCACTGGCCGGCAGTGAGCACCCAGGGCAGGAGACTCCTTGGGGCAGGAGTGCAGGGGAAACTCAGGTGCAGAAATGACCAAAGTGAGGGATGGGTAGACAAAGGGCTGAAGAAACCTGTGCAACACGGCAAGAGCTGCTGAGCAGAAGCAGCACAAAGAACGGCAGCTTTGGTGACAACTGTAGAGACAGATGGAAAGGTCAGGGAGAGAAAAGCTATGGCCGTTCAGACAGAAGTGCAAGAAGCATTTGGCAAAACAGAAGACAGTAGAAGACCTGGGAATTTGGCAAACAAAACCCAAGACACATAAAGAGAGTAAAAAAATGACCAATTGAGAAGAAACCCTTATTATAATAACAACCTGATTTTGAAGTGTTGAAATGGTTCCTTTTAAAAAAACTTCTAGAGTCTGTTTCCACTCTAGATAACACTGAAGACCAGTGTGTGACCTGAACTGCTGAACACAAAATATGAGGAACTTTTCTTAAATGGAAACTAGAACTTGACTTCATACAGTGCCTTTCATACTTAGTGTGTAACAAATTGCTTTAAATACTGGCAGGCAAACAGCCATTATGCACTCAAGAGCTCATACATAATAATACTTAGCATTTTTATAGTGCTTTTCATCTTTGAAGTGCTTTACAAACAACTCATTAATCTCAACCAATGCACCTGCAAGGTAGATAAATATCTGCATTGTAGGTGGAGAAAGACACAGAAAGTTCAATGGCCTATCCAAAGCCATGCACACCACCAGCCCCAAAATCCCTAGCTCCTGGCTCCTAGCCCCATGAAGGACCTGAGCCCCACTCTGTGTTAAGATCGTGCCTTCTCTTCAGACATGGAGCTGTAGGACAACTTGTCTTACTGCAAGGACGGCAGCAGACGAGCAGGAGAGCCTCCTGTTTCTGAAGCAGGCGAGTTCGCCTCCGAGCAGTGAGCTGCAAACGCCTCTGCGCTGGCAAACACCTCTGCCTCTCTCCCATATTTATTTCACAAATTGCTGCACAGTCTCCAGGGCAGGAGATTCCTACAATTCAGACGACAGAAACCTGAAGCCTGTGGCCTCCAAGTACTGCCACGATGCAAGAAAAGAACTTCAGCTTCACTCTTCAGGCATTCTCTAACTATCAGAAACTTGGAATGAGCTTCGTCTAGCAAGAACAGTAACTATCTCCCTTGCTGGTGATCGGAAAAAAAAATCTTAATGTGATTATACCACAGGATTGTACTTGTACCTTTTTGAGGTTTAAAAAGATCTGATACGATCTTTTTTCATGCTTTAAAAAAAAAACAACACCTGAGAAATACCAGGAATGTCAAACCTGGAGCAGACAAGGAGCCTGGAAGATGTGAACTGTAATACAATACCTGTGCTGTGCTACAGCAGACCTTATATTCCCTTACACAGACAAAAAGAATAATGAATTTTTAGTAACGACATCTGTATTTCAGATGTTTGTTAGTCACTAGATTTACATAAGTAAATCTGAGAATCCTTATCTGTTCAGTCTTCACATTTGCGAACCCAGAGCTTTACAAGTTCTCCAGCCACTGTAGTTCCTCCCAGGGTAAACAGCTCATGTTTAGAAAAATAAATAAGTCAGACAAACTGTTGCAATAACAGAAAAACAAAAAATAGTTGAAGGAAAGTTTTCCCACACTTTTTCTTAAGATATCAAGGAAAAAAGGCTCTCTACAAGTAATGGTATAACATGTTAGTTAGGTAAACATGGGCAGTAAAAGATAAATGAACAACAGCAAAAATGTATGTAGCTAAAAGAGTAATTAACATGTCCTGCCTGCCTGTCCAGTTAACCTGGACATAAAAGCTAGAATAGGAAGAAAGAAGCAGATTTTAATTAATCTTCCCCATCTTAATTTTTTAAACTTACACAAGAAAAACTAACAAGGTCACACAATCCAAAATAACATGAATAAACAGCTCTTGGATTTTCCCCACATTTAGAATAATTTTATTTAATTATTTCATTGCTTTAAAATGGGCTTGTGTCTGACTGCCAAATCCATGCTTAAAAAAAAAAAAAAAAGTCAAATTTACAACTCCTGTTGAAAATAAAGGCATATAAGAGCAAACTAAAACATATAGGAAATGCAATTAAATTTAGTTACATTGAACACTAACATTCACTCTGCAATCATAATAAAATTCTAAAAACATTTTCTAAATAAAAAACCCCACCATAATAATCTTCTGCAGCTAAAATAATATACAATGTTTATATAATGCAGCTTTTCCAACAGAATGAAACAGATGAAAGAGAAACATGCAAGAACAAAATTAGAATATGCAATTGTATCCAATAAACTCTGAGAGCATAAAAATGACAATATAGTAAAAAAAACCCCAACTTGATAACACAAGTGCTGCAACATTTTTTGTTATTTTGTTTAATAACTTGTTACTTTATTTGTAACCAGTAACCAAGAGATGTCAGAGTAACTTCTGTCCCTGCCTGTGCTCTTGCTCTTCTGCTTCTTTTCAGTCTAGGTTAAAAAGAATCTTTTCTCCTAATTATCAACAAACGTAACACCAGATTTTACTCATGGTGAGATGCGCGACCTGTCAGTACAAGGCAACACTATATAAAAACAACAACAACAAAAAAAGCAGGAGGTAAGGCCTGAACACAGTTTTCTTTCAGCTCCCTTGGGAATCGTGGTACTATAGGTCTTAGATTCCTGGGCAGAGGGGATCATGTTCATCAGTTACAGCAGCTCCTCTGGGCCTAAGTCCAGGTAGACTGCTTGTCTAAACTCGATGAAATATAGGCGCCATCAGGTAACAGCACTGGTCAGGGAGACTCCAGAAATGTGTAACTGAAAACTAAAAAATGAAATTACAACACGGCTGTGGCCAAACAGCCTCTTTGTACAGGATGCAATAACTGTAAGGCAGAGAGTGTACAACGTACAGACCGCTCCTTGTATATGTTCTCTTGCTCTTTCACATATGTAATATGAAAGTTAGACCAGGCACACGAGTATATTTTAACAAACACTGATTTTTAAGAAAGAAACCACTGTGATAAATACATACAGCTTGAATAGGCACAACATCCTCCCCCCTCCCCAACCCCCCAAAAGCAAGCAATTGCCCTGTAACCCACTCCCCCCTCCCACTTCATTACTTCAAGATATTTTCAAATTAAATTTTAATGATAATAAATATTGCTCAATCGACAGCACTGGGATGTGGTGTCTAGAAGCACTGCAAGCTATTCAGGGTTGGCACATTGTCATGTCAAACTGTCAAAGACAAGAAGAGGCAGCAAGTGTCTCTCACCAGATGTGCATTTCAAAGTGCTTAGGAATGGGCTTGTTTTGGGGCAGCAGAGGAGGAAGGAAGAACAGAAAAAAAAAAAAAAAAGAGAGAAAATTATACAATCCTGAATTGAGAAGATCATTGTAACTAGGGGTCCTACAGGTGGTTTTAGCACAGAAAAGGCCTTTTATAGACTGCATACACGATCAAGCACTACTTTGAAATCATAGTTTGCAGTGGACCAGCAGAACTGTCACTGAAGAATGCTCAAAAACTCCTAAGATTTTGCTTAAATTTCCTCATGATTCACAACTGTCACAACCAGAACATCATGTCTAGTATGTCTGAATATTGTGGAAAGGAAAACCAGCATAGATTTCATGACACAGACCTCCACTGCAGCTTTAGCACCAGAACACGTTCAAAATTAGAAGTAACTTGTCTTCAAGGTGACGTCAGCAGAAACCCAGGTCTCTTCAGAATAAACAAAGAAAATGCCATGACACTATAGAAATATTTTTTGGCAGCTTCAACCTTACACTCCAACTCTAGCTATACATAGAAAACCACATAAGAAATGAGGGCAAGTGTACCAGACCAGCTCAGTTCGGTTTCCCCTGCACAGCTGGAGAACACCCACAACATAAAATTTCCAAACTTTACAGACACGTGGTATGTTGTTTCTATGCACACCTTAAGTTCAGCCTCTGGTCTACATCGGGTAATTCAGTGTAAAAGCTTTAGTAAAAGGAATACATCATCTAAATCTAGAAAGCTGCTTCACATATGTCCACTGTTAAACTGTATGTTAGCCTGGTAGCTTAGGAGCACAGGCATTAGGGCAGCCTCAGGCCTTCTTTCATCCTGCAGATGCTGTGCTGCCATGAGACCCTCCACAAATAACTCCCTCAATGCTACAGTTTCTCCATCTGTCCACTAGTGCTCAGGATTTCAGTCCCTTTTGTCTGCTGTAACTACCTGTGCTGCAACCTCTCGGAGGCAAAAAAAATGTTATACTATATGCTCATAGGGCATCTGATCCTGCGATTTTGGAGAGTGGAGCTATCTGCTCTAAAATACAACATAATTCACAATTGGAGGTCCAGAATTTCTTTAGAGATGATTCAGTCCTTCATTCTTTCTCTTCAAATGCTACATATTACAGTAAACAAGCCTCGAGAACACCAGAGACATGCGATATAATCTACCACTACTCCTGATGTTTTAGGTAACAGAACACGCAAGGACCAAGAAGCCAGAGACTTCACTCACAGTTCGGTCTCGTACGTAGGCTTGGCAGGGTCATCTTCTGGCGTAGATTTTAAGAGCCTGGGTTTTTGGGTTTTTTTCTTTCTTTAATTTAATCCCTAGAGATTGTGAAGTGGTATCCTTTATTTCATTGATTTGCTGTATGAGTATAGAGGAGGTTAAATCAGTCATTTGGTCCTTTGCAGAGCAACACCAAGATCTGTGCGTTGGTTAACACTGCATTTGTGAGCCTGAAGAGACCTACCCTTTCAGTAAGAGACAAAGTTTGCCTTTTGTGCTGCCCAAAGCCAGCACTGAACTGCACACCTGGAATTAAAATCACAGACGTGAATTTCCGTTTCAGACTTTCCACCCTATTACACAGTAGTATGTTGAGCCTTTGCTTCTATACCTGAAGCCAGGTAAGGAAACGCCAGACGAGGACTACAGCCTCTGGCACGCGAGGCAGAAGTTGTGCATGCAAACAGGGGGTGCTCCTTGCTCACGGACATCCCCGCATCTAACTCTGATGGAGCATCCCAGTTTCTTGGTAGAGGCTTTCTCAGAGCTTTCTGGTATTTTCCTTCAGGGTCAGTATCCTATGCACACAGCTGGACACCAGCCCTTACAGCGAATCACCACACCAGGGCGGTGAGCTGCTGCAGACAGTGGAAAAGTTTCAGAGCTTTGCAAAGGGAATGGGAAGAGAAAGCAGCTCCTTTCTTCTTAGGGAAAGGTCCAGGTGAGCTTTAAGGAAAACTCTACAAAATGAGAAGTGATACACATAAAATACATTTCCAGAGAAGTTCAATTTTGCCTGAAGGGTTACAGCTCGGCTTACCTCACTTAACTTCTGGTATCTAAAAATATACCTGTCCAATATATTTATCACAGACTAAGTACTGGCAGATACAGGACACTGCCTGGGACCTGGCCACCCAAGATATAAGGCACGCAGAGCAGAGAAAGCATTCACAAAAGGCTGAAACTAAGTACTCTTCAGGAACTTGTAATGAATTTTGTCTCTCCGTGGATTTTAATTATAACAATGGTGACACTCCAGCACCAGGTCAACGGTGCTGGTCACCTTCCCACAAAGAAGAAAAGACTTTCTATGTACTGGAACGAATGGCTACATGAGTAGGCGTGGGTCAGCAAAGCTGCTGATGTGGCAGAAAATGCCGAGTTTCACCAGCTAGCCAATAATTAAAAAAACTCAGGTAATGCCCAATGTCGCTTATACAGATCACTTAAATGTAACCACACATGAAAACACTGCTGCTTTACAAGCTGCCCTCCCTCCTGCATCAAACCAGACCAGGGAGCTGCTAACCTGAACACAGCCTCCACCGCGGTGGCTGGTTTTCAGGTAGATGGACAAAGTGATCCAATTCATGGCACAGCTGGATATCTGCTAATGACTTTCCTTCATTTAAAGGCTAATACTGATTGAGAAACCTAAGCTCATGGAGAAACCACACCCTATAAATCCACCCACAGCCAGAAGTGATAGATCTTGTCAGAACAAAGGCATTGCGTGCTGCCAACAATACATTCTCACAACAACAACAACAAGAATACCTCTCAACTGAAAGAAGAGAGCAAGTAAACACTTTATTGAAAGGGGAATATTTTTTCTCTCATGCCTCAAACCATGAAAGTGCATGTCTCCCCCAGAGTTACTCATTGCTGCACTGTTGAAATGGGAATAATTCCTCATCCGCCTGATTATTTTCAAGACAGGGATGAAACTACCTTAGGATCATTTGAAAAATGCTAAAAGTGTACTACAGTCAAATGGTTTGAACTTCCACCGTACATCATTTGCAGCTGATAATGCTAATGTTATATTCTGGAGACGTGAGTCTGTCTACAAATTAATGGAAAATGTGAATTAATATTTTCTTCCAGCTAATTGCCCAGCTCGTACATTGCTCAGTGCAGCCAAGCATAATTTGATCTCGAAAACTCTACTGCAAAAGTTTTCAATCACTTTTTCTCATCTGCCAAAAAACCTCAGAATTACAGGATGTGTTTCATTATCAGTCTCGAGTATCAGGAAATGTTTAGTCAAGTTTCCCCAAAACTGTTATCTGTATATGCTATGATTAATTTTTTAAAAACCATTAGCTTAAAAGTACTGAAAGTTACCAAAGGTGATTATTAATTTTTTTTAAGTTGTACATTTCAAAGTCTCTTTTTAATGGTGATGAAGAGATACTTTTTAGCTTTTGAATATTAATAGTACTAAGAAGATTTTTATGATTGATTCTTAACATGAGAATAATCTCATATATGTCGAAGTTTATGGTTAAATACACTTATCAAAGGGCAAGATACAACAACTTTTTTTAAATAAATGTAACTCCTGTTTCAAAATGCATCATCAAAAAGATGGAAACAGGCTGATTCAGTAGCATACGGCAGTTAAAAAATCTGGCATGCATGCTTTGATTTCAGCAAAAAATAAAATTACCATATTTTGAGCCCTTCTTTCACTTCCTCTTAAAAATATTGAAAAGTTTGCATTTCATGAGACCATGAGCATTATCAAGGGCTGCAGACTAACAAAACACAAGATATGGACCATGTGTATCAGAAATACTGCTTAGTAAAGTTTTTACGGGTACCTCAAGAGACAGGAATCTTGTATTAGACAGTCATTAATGCTCCATCTTCTAAGCCAAATTCACTCAATTTCTTAAGCTGGGTCGAATGTTTTATGTCAAGTCCAATTTCAATGCAGGAGTGAAAAAAACAGGCTCCCATTTGGACAGAATGCACAAACTGACTAAATATCAATAAAGATTGACTCCAAATTAAGGTTAAGGTAATGGAAATTACATGTCCCTAAAATACAGTTCAGTACCTTATTTTTCACAGGGATGTGCCCTGCTTCCACTAGGACCAGCCGGCACCCTCAGCTGCGTTCATGAAACAAAGCTGACCACAGGTGTCTGATGAATTCTGGATAATGAATAAATATTTCATGAATAAAAGTAAAATAAATATAAAAGGAAAGGAAACTAAGCACACTGGGGGAAAGATGTCTCAACTCAGTTGTGATACTGATTCTGCTAACTATTCAGAAAGATGCTAGATTCTCTGTAGCAGGCTGTGTGGTTGAGGAGGTGACATGCTGACAAGTCCAGGTTACTGCCTGCAGAAGAAGTGGGTTAACAACAGCAATAGAATATCAAAAACTGCTGCAAAAAAAGATTCCCAGAGAGTGAAGACAGTCCTCTCCCCTTGCAGATGGTGGAAACAGCAATGGTTTTGTATACATGTTATTCAGTAAAGTAACTGATTTGATCTTGACCACGGAAATCAAAAAGCCATGGAGATAGGTATTTGTGAGATTTACAGCTGGCACTTTATATACTTATTTATCCACCTCCCAGCTGGTGAGCCCATAGCACACTTCTGTACACTAACATACAGAGTTCAACGTAAAATGGTAATTTAAAAGTTGACTACCAGTTTTACCGTCCCAAATGGCAAAGCCATATCTGACCACAAAGAAAAAACACTATGCAAAATTGTACGTATGCGCTCTATCTAAAGGATGTAAACCAAATGACTTCATATTGCCTCAGTCACTTGCTACATCTTCTTCTATTAGTCCATTCTCTGCAGGGTCTGAACTAATATTTCTAACTTCTGTAATGCTTCAGAATAGTTTGATGATTTTCGTATAAATACCCTGCTGGAGAAGAGTTCATTATTCCTTTGAAATACTCAATTTTGCCTAGACGAACTATGAAGTATAGACAATACTCAACCATGAATTACTGACAAGACCTGTGAACCAGACTTGTGATCTATACGGCCCAAATAAAAATGGTCTCTAATATTTAAAAAAAAAAAGAAGACTGATTTCTAATGAGACCCAGCACTTCCAGGCAAACTTGGAAATGTGAGGCTTTGAAGCTGTATTGCAACAAAATCAAACTCCAGCTATGCCTCCATGCTTTTTTTCAAAAAAGTTTAAAAATAAGTTTATGTATCTTCACTTCATTTTATAAATGGAGGCAAAAAAAAAGTAACATTCTCAGAAAAATTTTGAAAACAATCATTTCTAGAAGGCTCTGGATCCGCAGAAGAAAAGTATCTCACATCTCACATACTGTGGTGTTGGAGACAGCTATAGCTTCTACCCGAGAGCAGTTTCCAGGTTTATCAGTACCTGTTCAGGAGCCCGTGGATGAATTCCCAGTTCCGCAAGGGGCTTAACAAGGCAGTGTACAAGCAAAAGGACAGCCTGGGAACACGCTACATATCTAAGAGATGTATCGCACACCATCAGTCGACAGTGACTTAACTTCAAAAGTCTGGCCAGTGACATGTCACATAGATTACTTCAGAATACTTATTCATTGGTAGAGATAGGGAAGCAAGATCAGAAATCAGTTATATCAATATTTAACACAGTAAGTAAGTCATTTTACAAGGGATGTAATCTCATCAATTATTTTCCTGTGGCTCAAGGCCCTGAAACTTTATTACGAGAAACTAGGGGCTTCTACTCTACAGTAATTTACTTGCCTAAAATGAATAAATCAGTAAGGGATTACTATGCCTTAAATCATCTAAGCTGTATTTGTAGACATTCAGTTCTTTGATGTCTTCTATTTTATTTTATTACCTAGGAAGTATCAGAGATGCAATTATTGTAATACCTGAAACTGTCATAATATGTAATTAGACCATTTACAAGGCAATGAATCACCATATAATCCATACCCAGTACAAACCGTGACATGACACACCAATTCGATGTGTCTGTGTTCTGGATGTTTCTTAGTTTTCTTTTACAAAATGGTAAACGCAGTTCACGCTTCTATGCATCACCTGTAAAATTCTTTTCAAAGAATTTCAAGAAAGGGCGGCAGCTAAAATGCAGTTCAACCCACTGCAAGGCCACTCTGAAATGTAGTGTTTGAGCATATAGAATTTCACAAAGGTTTGTGCAAGCCACTCACACCCTTACAAAGTTGTGTACCTTCTCCTTGGGTTGACAGTGTTGCAATGCTGAGAGGAGCAAGGCAGACACTATTCAAATAAATTCCCAATATGGCTTCTGAAAAGGCACAAACTGTTTTGAACTTCCTACTATCTTTCATTCGACTTATTTTCTTTTTCAAATATAATAAAGATTTTTTAGGCTAGCCTAAGTCCTTCTGATATGTGGAGGATCTCTGCTGTTCAAATGCACTTATCTAGAAACAGTTCCATAATAAAGAAAACTTTCCTTTCATCATTTATAAAAACATAGCATCCAAAATATGAAAAAATGCCACAAAAGAGGCTACAAAAAAAAGTAATTTTTGTTCAATTTAGGTAGAACAGATTCCTTTAGGTGAACAAAAATCTAATTTAAATTACTTCTGTCTTTCAGTATTTGCAAATTAAATTATACTGAACTGTCCAATTCAGGGAAAATTGGATTTAATCAGTCTTGTCTGAACTATGACAGGTTTGCTTTTTCAACTTCTGGAAATGCATAGCCACTAGGGGTGCGGAACAAGGTTTGACGCCTGCAGGGAAGGTATGAAGGCTTAACAAATTTAAACGGTTTGGCTCTTTTAATTGGATGACAGACACAGGGTTTCTAGGTATGGAGAAGGCTGGAGGCAGCGGTAGGGCATGGACACTCAACAAAACAATACCCAGAATAAAAAGGTTGCAGAACTGCTGAAGCAAACAATGAAGAATAGCATGAAGCTGCGCACTAAATTTCAATTCATTTGAGATTTAAACCAAAATAATCATTGTTTGCATGGTATTATATACTAAAAAATGTGATTCCATTCATTCCACACGCTTCCACACATGTGGAAGAGTGAAGGTTTTGACAGCTGTTGGACATAAAACAAACAAGAGACTCTGAAGGCCAAATGTTGCAGCTCTTCCCAGAGTTCAGCTGATGCTCAGATTCCAAGAGTCCAGTCAAACTGAAATTTCCTTATGGATATATGAGCCTTCACCACTGGAAAAAAAAAAAAAAAAAATGTGGCACTTCTGCCCTGCAAAATTCAGGATTAACTATGAAGAAAAGGCTTTTACACTTTCCAGCGTTTTTCAAGACCGTAGGATAGAATGAAAAACAAAAGTACAGCAGAAGATCAGAGTCAGTAACATGAGAAAAGGGACTGAAATTTTGTTATGCCAGCTGTAAAGCACTGCAATATTACGCTTTAGCTGAAAACACACAGCATTCAGTTTAATGTTTAAGTTAAAATCAACCCGGGGTCACTCTATCCCCTATCACTACACCAAGTATTTAACAGTCTTAAAAAAGAATTTAATCACGCCAGCCTTTCATCGAGATCGCCATGAGGTATTTCCTTCCGTTCACACATTTATGATTCTACTACGGGAGCTAAAAATAAACCCTCGCGCACCACTTTGGCATGGCCCAAAGAGCTTCCAGTCTCATTTAACGCGAGGCAATCAAAACACGGAGGAGAAGGAAAGAGGCGAATCACGTTACGCCGATAAGGTAACGCATCCTTCAGCGAAGCACGACACCTTGTACAGCTGTTCTCGTGTATCAGTAAGTCAGTAAGACTCACGGGAGTGATCCGCTTGTGACGGGTTACGCGGCAGAAAAGGTGCTTTCGGGAGGACCTGGGAGCGCGAGGGACGATCGGGCCCGAGAAGCCTTCGCACGCACGGACAGGTAACCCGTTCTGCAGCTGAACGCGGTCGGTAGAAGGAGCGCGTACGCTCACGTCAGATTACTTTTTCTGTCCGACATTCGAACTGCGAGAGCAGAAACGACCACAGCGCAACTCGAGCAACACCCGCCCGCGGGCGGCCTGCCGGCGCCCTGCGGGCCTGGG
Source organism: Astur gentilis (assembly GCF_929443795.1). NCBI lineage: Eukaryota > Metazoa > Chordata > Aves > Accipitriformes > Accipitridae > Astur > Astur gentilis. Next base: position 32,029,411 of record NC_064880.1, read on the forward strand.
CACCCTCCGCCAGCCCCGAGGCAGCCCGCCCTGCCCGCACCGCTGCCCGCACCGCTGCCCGCACCGCTGCCCGCACCGCTGCCCGCACCGCTGCCCGCCGGCGGGGGCGGGCGGACCGGCCTCGCCCCCGGCAGAGCGCCGAGGCAGCGCGCATGCATAAAGGTCGAGGCTTGACAGTGGCGAGCTCCGCCGACACGCACCCCTCCCGCGCCCCGAGCTCTCCGCCTCGGCGGAGCGGTCTCTCGCTGCCCCCGGCGGGCGCGCCGGCTCTCCCCGCTAAAGCGGCGGCGGGACTTTTTGCTCCTCGATTGCAAAGCGAGCCGCGACTCGGTAGCGGCGGCGCCGGCGGCGCCGCGGAGGCCGGCGGGAAGGGCGGGAGGAGGGCTCAAGCGCCGCGGCCTGCCGGGCCCGCGCCTGCCCGCCCCGCGGCGGCGGCGGCGGCGGCGGCGCGCACTCACCTCCCCTCCGCAGCACGTTGACGGCTCTGGGCGCCGCCATCTTGCCCATGTGAGGCGGGGTCACGTGGCCGCGGGCGGCAAAGCCGGGCCGGCGGGGCGGGGCGGGGGCAGCCCCGACTGCCTCGCGCCGGGCGCGTGGGGCCGCCTACGCGCGCGGCGGCCGCCGCCCCGGCGGCTGTTGGGGGGCAGCGGGTCGGCCGGGGCCGTTGTGCGCGCGCCGCCTGAGGCGGAGGCGGGTCCCGCCAGGTGAGTCCCGCCCCGCCCGCGGGTCTCGGGCAGGTGCGTGGCACGCCCACAGCCCCCCCACACCCTCCCCCCCCCCCCGCCGACGTCGTCCGGCGGCTGTCACCTCCGCGCAACCCTCTGTCGCTGCCTCGTAGCCCTCGCGGGGAGCAGCTCAGCAGGCGGCGGGCGCGGGGCCCGGCCGCGGCTGTGGCGGCGGCGGCGGCGGGGCGGGAGCGCCCCCTTCCCGCCCTTCCGCGGCGGGGGTGTGCGCGCGCGGCGGTGGGGCGGGCGGCGTGGGGCACGGCAGGCTCTGCCGCGGGTGACGGCCTTCAGCTGCCCGTGCGGAGCCGCGCTGCCGGTAGTGGCAGCCCCGGCCTGCCCCGCGGTGGGAGGCAGGGCGGCCCGCGGGTGGTTGTCGCCCTGCAGGGCTGCCCAAGCGCCCTGCTCCGTGCTCTGCCTCCTGCTCAGCTTCGAAACGTGCCTAGCGGGCCTGGGGGCTGTACGCTGTCCAGCAGCGGGAGACGCGACAGTGGGACGGCTCTTCCCGAGGTGGGACTCGGTCTCAGAAGAGCTGCAACCGCACTATTCCCCGAGTGCTGGAGCTACCTCATCATTTCTTGCCCTTTCTTTAAAAAAACAACAAAAAAAAACCCCAATCCACAACTTTTTGTGCTTTTGTGAATAGGAAGATGAACTAGTCTTTATGAACTGAGTTTCTGCTGTTGTATTTATTTGTTGCGAAGGCCTATGCAGAATCTGAAGGCTAAAGCGTGAACCCTAAAAGTCAAATTTTTTTCTAGCTAAACTCATTATTTCATCCTTACAACCAAACTTCACACATTTAGAAAAGATCTAAAAGAGCACGCTTTTCAGTAGAGCAGCATCTTTCCAACCTTTTTTGGGTACAGATATCACCGTACCTTAAAAAAATATCCAATGACCATCTTACGCGGTGTTGGTGTGGTAGGTTTCATCTTCAGTCGAATAAAAATCAAACTAAACTTCTAATGTCCACTTACAATTTTTATTTTCCATCATTTTGTTTCCTTGAAGCGTTTGGCTTGCCTGTATGAACAATTAAACACATTTTGAAATTATGTTCCTATGGCTAATCAGAGTTTGAGAAACGCTGTTACAGGACATAAATCCAAGAGGTGGCAGGCAAATACTAAACCTGAAGGAATCAAATTGCCAAATGAAAGAACGAATAGAATGCATTAGGGTAGTGGTTGTAAGAGCAGAGGGAAGAAACCAAAACGTAGATGTAAGATGCAAGTATCCTTTCTTACATCCTCACACACATGTAATGATCTTTGTATCCTTGCACACATGCATGTGTACACACACACCCACAGTGGTAACCTGTGGGACAAGTAAGCAAATTCTCAAATGGGAACTGAGGCTGACGGTTTATCTCCAGATTTATTTATCTCCTGCTACAGCCGTTAGTAGTTTTTAACTTCACATGTACAAATTTTATAATAGTTAACAAGAACAGACTCAAAGCCCAAGGCAGATGGGAATGCTGAAGTTATTTGCGCCCCCCCCCCCCCCCCCTCCGGAAAAAGCCTGAAAAATGTATGAACTTGGAAAGTCACACTGCAAGAATTTCTGCTTCTCGGGAGCAAATTCCAAGCATTCTCTGATGAGAAAAATGTGCTGTGATCCTCTCAGTGGTCCTACACAGACGTAGGAAAAGTGCATCACTTAAATCAGCTGCCACGACACGATAGGCAGCCTATCATATAGCTTATATCCAGACCACATAGCAGTTTAAAGATCAATACAATACCTTGCACTGCCTCCAAAAAATAAAACAATCCACTTATTATAGCCATATTCTGCACCAACTGACATGTTTCATCATCGTTATTCAGTGAGGGGAGAATGATAGGATTTTAACAGAAGAAAAATAGAGCTAGAAATAAATGAAGACATAGCATTGCTAAGCTGCCCAGTTACATCTCGTGAGTATCATTACCCACTGCTCACTGGTGAGAAGTATGCACACACTTCATTTGCAGGGCAGAAATGCGCATGTCTTCACCTTGTTCCTAATTCTACAACACAGTATGGTCTTTCAGGTGCTTGAATCTCATCGGACATCATTTTACCTTATTTTCTATCTTGGCAAGGCTTTAGGATTGCAGACACCCAACCATTGGTTTTATGATAACGATGTGCGACGTAAAGCAATCACACATTATGCTCCTTGCCATAACTACATGTATGCTGGAGTGGGTGTGCTTGTGTGTGCCTAAAGAGAACAGCACACTTCACGTGGAAGTAGCCATGTATGATGAGTAATTCACCATCTTTTGCTGAACTGTCACTAAAGGAGAGTAACAAAGTGCTCTAAAGCAGCCTAGTCTCACCTTTCTTATGTGAGTCACAAAGTATTTCCTACTCAGTGGAATGAGGGCACTGTTAGAGAAAATGAAGTGAGTGCTTGGGTTTTGTCTGTAGCCATAAGACCAAAATTCCATATTGTAACAGCTTGAAAACTGGTTGATGGCATAATGAAATGCAGGAACTGGAGACAATACTAGTTATGCTGCTACCACCTTTGTAATTATCTTGTCCTTAAGTGTCAGGTTATTTCACAAATACTTGTTGGTATGTGCTAGCGGTTAGACTGGACCAATTCCTTTTGCATATCAGAAACCAAGAGGGGATCGATCGAGTTATGATCAATTACGTTCCAAGAGAACTGTGTAATTTTTGCAGTCTCTGGATGAATCTTAATCCTAACAACAGTCATTATTCAGTAGTCCCTAATTTATGCTTGGATGCAGGTTTTCTCCTTTTACTAAGAAATATAAATAACAGATACAGGTTTGTTAGGAGCTTTATACCAGTAAAATGGGGATGAGTATCTCAGGAAAGGAGAGATACACCATATCCTGACACAGCAAACCTGAAAAATTATATTCTGCCATGTTCAGGTTCTGTCACCAAAAGGAAATACATCACTTCTTTCCTTATGTACGTAATTGTCTTTTGTTTACCTTTGGCAAATCCTCTGAAATCTTTAAGATGGACAGTGATGTCTCAAGCTGTCCTGAGCTTCAGGCTGAGAGGCAGCTTTGGAGAAACCACTCTTCAGTCCGGAGTCTTCCGAACACATCTGTGTGTTACTTTTTTCAAGGAGAGTCTCTCACATCCCATCTCATTTACACTGGCTCTGTGACGTTGGAGTCATCGTGTTCTAAATGTAGAATCTCAACTTTGTTTCCTCCCAAGACTGGGCAAGCAGATATTAAAATTAGCAAACGATGTGCTAAGGAAGACAGAAAGCTAGGCTTCTAAATGCAAGTTTGAAAGCAGTCTGTAACAGTCTATAAAACAGAGTTATGCCTTATGTATACATGAAATCTTATATAAAGCAATATAGAAATATGCTTCTAGTTCAAGTATAGCAGCTGGATACTTCTGGGGTTAGGTTTAGACTTTCCTGTCTAAGATTGTCTTAAAAGATGATCTAGTTCCACAGCAGTTTTTTGCTGATGAGGCTGGTGCTGTTTGGGTCCTGCTGTAAATCACAAATGGGTGTCTTTTTTTCAGCACTGGTGTTCGTCTGATGCACAGTGAGACAGTTTGGAGTCCTGAACTTGCAAAAAACCAAAAACCTCCTACATCAGTCATACAAAATACGTATAATCAGACAAAGCTACATCAAACTTACATCACAGCTCTAGGGAAAGCAAAGTGACACACTCGCAGTCCCTATCATATTAAATTCATTCAAGGCAAAGATTTTATGTTTTCCATGAACCTATGAAAGTTTTAAAACCATGAACACCCCATACAGCTCTGAAGAAGGCTTAACTGGAAGAAAGACAAGCATCTAAAAATAGCAGCTATTGAACATGGAACACCTCCCTTATTGTCATACCATTTAGAAACAAAAAAAGGGATGTCAAGCTCTTCCCGTTGACCTAGATTTCCTTTACATTTTATCTCTGCAGCTCAAACTGTGCAACAACCGTAAATGGAGCACACACTTCCTATATGAGGAACGTTTACAGCATTACATGTTCTTTATTTACTAAAGAAAGAAGCTAGTGCTACTCTTGGAAAAAAACCAGCACACAGTACTGCTCCTGCTATATAGATTTTTTTTAACAGCAAAGAGGGAATTCTGAAACGCTCTTCCCAAGGCTTTATCTTCATCATGTCATGACTTGAGATTCCTTCAATTTGGCTGGGAGCCTTATACCTGAAACGAGCTTTGAAGAGCAGAAGGAGGACATATTTTTTCCCCTTTTCTCTTTGCTTCTCTAGTCTGGAGAATTAAAAATATTTTGTACATGGAAATCTGGAAATTGTTAGATTAATGAACCTTTTTACACTAGCTTGTACCATTATAGGTCTAAAAGGAAGCTCAGGTACAGGGTCTCTAGTCTTGCTTCTTGCAATGCCTTGCAGGCTTTAGCATAAGGAACAAAGAACCTAGTAAGCATGTATTTGAATGAGTAGTTTTGAGCAGAAGCTGGTATTTGTATTATTTTTCTTTTGGCATTGTAAAATAGATTTGAGTGATAGGGAGGCAAGCCCATTCCTACAATTTTCTCTCCACAGTTATAAGCCAGTATGATGGCAGATAGCATGCCCTGCCTGAACAGAGCTTGCATCTATTTGTATTGCTTTGTGTAATAGCCTTTCGTTTTTACTGGGTGCACTAAATTTTTAGCCTCACAATTCCAAATACTGCCACTGGTGTGGTTAATAGCCTTTTGTAAATGAAACAGTTTAATAGATAGAACTCAGGGTACAACTGAAATCTTTCTGATCATTGGAGAAAGAGCCAGCAGTGTAAAATGGCTGGAAATACTTACGGCATGGGGAAAAAATGTCCCCCATGACTTTAAGTTGATTTTTTTTGAGAAAACGGAAATATCTGCAACAGATACTTGCTTATGAGATACTTATTTTAATATTTCACCATGCTGCCTTTTTGTCAACTTCAAGTCCAAATTATCCTAGCAAGCAATGCTTCACGAAGCAGTAGCATTAGAGAATAATATTTTTCAATATGAAAGCTGACATTCCAAGCTTTTAGCTGATAGGCTTACGAATATAACAGGTATTTCTAGCTCTAACAGTTTGATACTGATGAAATCAGGTCAGAACTGACACTTGGAAAAAAGGTAAAATGGCAAAACGTGCAACATAAGATTTTCAATCCTTCTAGTGTCTGACAGTCATACAATATGATAAAGGAATAGCATAAAGAGCAACGAAGTCTCAGTAAGAGACAAAAAGAATTGGAAAAATGATCTATATAAGCAGGCATAAATCCTTCGTATAGACATTATGGACTGCTTACCCTCCTGCTGACATTGCAGAGGGAGACAATAGGTCAGTCTTGAATTGCCTGAACTGCCGAATAGCAGCTTTGTGTGTTTACTCATAGGAGGCGCAGACATTTACTGCCCAAGATGCTGCTTTGGCTACACAGACCTTTATCCCCCCTACTACAGCAGTTAAAGTGTCCTTCAAATCCTGCAGCTTCAGGTAGCTTGCTTTCCCAGTTCTGAAACTATAGGTATTCTGTTGTATTTCTCCAGGTTAGTTGTGGAGCCAGAAGTTGTTTCCTAGTATCTGCAGTAGGTAACTTTTATGTTTCAAAATACATGAAAGGAAACAGTTTGACGCAGGTTTCTAAACATAAAACATTTTTCAGAGCTTGACTTACCCCTTAGGACAAAATCTTGGATTAGCACCACTGACAATAATTTTGCACGGAAAGAAAATTTGTCTCTACCAGTCGGAGTAAATTCACCATTTTAGATACTCCACTGAATTCTCTGAGGTAGGTTCACTGTTGCTCTGACTGGATTTGTAAGTGATGGAAGGGCAAGCTAGCAGCCTGATGCCAGCAGCACCTACAATGAAAAACTTTAAATATACTTACAGATCTTCTGTACATTCTGAAAAGAATGTTCAAACACAAAAAACTCTTTTAAATGCTATATCAGTATGTTGTGCAAAGTTTCACTTGATGTTTGAGTGAAGTGACTGAAGAATCTGGATTTAATCAAAATGCAGAAAAAAGCCATAGAGTAAATTAAATCACATAAACCTATTATTGTTTGCTCTAAGTTCCTGTTAGTGTGTAATAACTCAAAAGAACTATAGCAGCTTAAGATAAGAAACCTAGCATAATAGATTATATATTTGAACGAAAATAATTTTTATCCAGGATTTCTTTAGTATAATTTTGTGCCCAGAATAAGAGGGCTCTAACAGCATTCAGCTTCAGCTGAATTCCTACACTTCTAACACCTAGAGTTGAAAAGTTGCTACTAAGCTGCAGTGTTCATTTGTCAGCTTACAAATCTACAAAATTGGATCCCCCCAGAATCTAACTGCAGTTCTATATAGACAGCTGGTTTTAGTTCACAGGTCCTCTCTCAGCACGCATAAGTCTGACAATACTAGTGATAGCTATGCTATTTTTTATACTACATTGATAAGTACTTATTTATATATAGTAGGAGGTCCCTGTTCTCAATTATACTAATACAGGAATATAAACAGGAGTTACACAAAGCTTATTAAACTTTTATAAACAGTATTCAACTTCTTTTTTTCATAAATACGACTCACTGAACAGCTGGAGTTGCTGCTGTATGTACTTCAGAAACAAGAATCCTGCAGCTCATTTGTAGGTGAAATTTGTTACCCTGTTGAAAACCGTGGAACAAAATATCCAGACTGGCAAGTCAGAAAGCTAGGAATTTGTCTAGTAGCATCCATTGAAACCTAAGCGTTTAATCAACTTTACCATTAATGCTTGGTCTCTAAAACGTTAGTTCAAACAGGCTCAGCCCAGAAGCCTACTGAACTAAACTGGCATATGCTCCTCAAGCAGTAGCATCAGCAGAACTACCATTTTCCTAGCTGTTACACAAGAGGTATTGCCTCTTTCTTTCTGCCAACGTAAAGGATAGTCCAGACACTCCTCAAACCACTTGAGGCAAAGTCGGCAGGGCTAGTTTAATTTGCTGATGAAGGTTGTTTCAAATAATTGGCTTAATTAACTGTAATGGATTAGGGAGTGCTCACATGGTCTTTCCTGGCAGCAGTGCTGCAAGAGCTGTAATCCGCGGCAGGATGGCAGGATTCAAAGTTTCTAGATCTCCAAGAGGCTGTTTATTCCTATCTTTGGTGCCAAGAATTGGTAACAAAATAGTTCCTGTGAATCGGGTCAGAAATTTTGCTGTCCACAGGCACATCCCAACAGCTTACAATGTTCCCAGATCATACTGGAATGAGAAACCATGCTCAGCCTAAGATTGTACCTTCACCACTAAGGAAACTGGAGGCACTAGTTCACCTCTTTCAACAGTGTCAACATAAAAAGGAAAAAAAAAATATTGATAGATTATGAAAAGATTAATCTACCCTAATCACCATGTGAGAGAAGTTTCACTATTTGTCTAAGGAAAGTGATTTTGTCCTTTTGTCTCAGTAGCTTCTTTCATATCCACCCAGCACAATCAACTGAATGTGGTAACTGTCACTACCTCTAGCATCAAGCCTACATTTCATGACGTTTCTCAGCCCTTTTGGGACATCCATATAACCTGGGGGCGAGAGCAGACAAAGCTCTTTTCCCACATCAGGTCGATGAAAGGAACAGATATGCCAGACTCTTCTGCCTTTTTATGCTCCCCCCAACCCCAAGAAAAATAACTTAGGAAGAGGGAAACCATGTTCAACCTCTGTAAGTGGGCAAACAGTCCATTAGGAAGTATTTTTTCTTGTACAGTCCTACAATTTCTCAAAAGGCTTAAGCTACTTCATCAGTGGCTTCAGCCTCAGTAATGCAAAAGCTCAGGCAGTGTTAGTGTAGGCTTCCCCAGAAGCACTAGTATCCTGGACCTCTATGCAGAAACCAAATTTAAGCAGTTCTTCACTTCAGCTTTCCCTCTTCTGGCTTATCACTAACACCTGAACACGTTCAATAAGAAACCAAAACCAACCAACCAAAAAAAACCCAACCCCAAACCCCACCCCAGCCCCCCAAATCCCACAATTTACCTTCAGGCTTACTACTACAATCAGGAGAATCTTTTAAAAGTTATTATTAATAAGCATAATAGATTTGGATACTACAGAGTAAGAATGACATATCATACACACAAGATATCCTAGCCAGAAGGATTAAAATTTCTAAAAAGAATTTAATAGAATATAAAAAAAACCCCACAGGATGTTTTAAACATTTGGAAAACATCACACTTTTTCTCCGCATCATATCAGGCAGTAGTAGAGAACTGTCAATCTACAAACTGCAGTTTTGAAAGCTGGACCTGAAACCCATTAGGACCATGAAACATGGTTAATAAATTTCACTGATCCTTATTCAGATTAAGTCCTCTTGATTACAGGCCAAGACAAATCAGTTCTAAAGGCTGAACTGCAAGAAAAGATAGCATAATTTATTCTTTTGAGGGAGGAGAGACAAGATATTTAAGAACTAACCTCAAGTCTGAGAAGTAATGGATAGTAGAACAGAGTCATGGAACTATATAAAAGGTACTTGCTTCCTACAGATTTGTATGTTTCTTACACTAGTAGAAATGCTTTTGGAGTCCATACGAAGTCTTGGCTGTTTCCCCAACTGTGAGGTATTTTCCTGAAATCATGAACCTGAAAACCTGGTGGTTTGAAAAAGAATATGCTCAAGGCCCATAGAGGCTTAAGTAGAATGGGTCTGGCAGCTTATGGGAACAGGATCCACTTTTAAGACAGGGTGAAGAGCCGATACTCAGGAAGCATGCCAGCCCCACCACAGAACCAGTCTCGTAACCTGCTTACATGACATTAAACTAAAGAGCGCACAGGCCCTACACAGTACAACAGTATCCAAGCAGAACAGCCTGAGAAGGATCAAGTTAGGAGAAATTTGAGAGATGCAATATTTATACTGCTTAGATTTATGTATTAACTTGCTATTCAGGTATCTATTAAGTCTTGAAGCAAAACAGAAGGGTAAAAGAAAATCAACACAATTGAAGTGATACTATATCTGAGAATCTACATTGTTTATTACAACAGTAAGTGCCCCCAAACCTAAAGTACAACATTTAAAAATCTACAACACAAAAATAGAAAATATTCAAAATGCACAGAAACACAAGTCACCTTTAATGTGATTAAAACGTCACATGAGATTTTTTGCAGTTAAGTGGCAATTAAGGATGTGCTTTACAACACTGTATAGAAATTTGTAAGTTTCCTGTACAGGCAGGATCCTCAGGCTTGTGCAAGTCGTTCTAGGACTCTTCGGTAATCTGAAACAAGTTGTTGGAAGCTCTCTTCTAACTGTTCATGTTGCATGTTTAGGTCTATTTGGTTCAACTGATTTGTCAGCTCTTCTGGTCTTAGACACCTTCTCATCTTGGCAAGTTCTCGCTGCTTTTTCTAAGCAATCAAACAAAAAGTAGTTTGAACACAACCAATAATCAACAAGACTATGGTATTTCATTAAATTTATTCAATTTCAGTATCTAGTTCTTTAAGATGTCCCTAATCCTAAGAAAAACAGTAATAGTGTTTGATTGGGACATCTTTTCTGTTAAAGCCTCATAGTTTCTGTATTACCAATGAACCAGTGAAGTGAAAAAACGTTTCAAAGTTTTTCCTTAACCAAACAGGTTCGGTCTAGTGGTACTTCTACTACTGAAGATGTGTGACATGAAAAACTGGACTGTAGAAAACTGACCAGGATATTTAATTCTATGCTGACATTAATCACACTGGTGTCCCATTATGTGGCTGTTCAGACAACTAATTTCCGCATAATTGACCATCAAAAATTAATTTTAAGCCTCCTGTACACAGAAGAGCATTTCACAAATTGTTACAAATTATTCAGAAGTTACCAGAGATTAACAGTAACAACACTGAAATGCAGTAAGATTATTTACAAGCATAAACATTTGTACAGCAAGAAGACGAGGAGTTCCCCTTGCTGTGTCACATAAGTGATATTTTTACCTATTTCTTAAATACAAAAGTATTTTGAGGTGTTTTTCCTTTCCCCAGCTATACTTTTATACAGCTGATATGCATTTCTAAACTGCTCAGTTTCTTAGTTACTTTCCATTCTTCAGTCTTCCCTCACTTTGTAAGAGCCGAATGTCATTCAACATTTCATAAAAGAAATATATGCACTATGTATGCCTGGCATCTTATCAATAAATCTTTGCAATGCCTATGAAATCATAGAGTTCGTTAAAACAACAAAATTTTCCCAAACTATTCTACTTCTACTATCAGTCTCAAAACCAAAGCCCTTTTGCACTCTATTTAATTTTACACTTATCTCAAAGGAAAATTTGTTTTCTTTCTATGATTGATGCTGAGGGTCAGGAGGAAGGAGTGGAGACCACAGTAAACTGTAAATAGGTAAGATCAGAAAAAACTTATAATCTCCCACAGATCAGCAAAGTTCAGTTCAGAAAAGGAGGCTCTGTATCAGAGTCCTGATGAGGTCTCCAGGCACATTTCTGGCCAATAATCAAGAAACATTTCCTTGTAGAAAGGATGTCAAAAGCAGCATTGCTGTTCAAATTTTAGATTCATGTTAGCTCTACCTAGTCAAAATGAGTAAGATACTCAAAACATGTGAGAAGTTGCCCAAATGAAAATGGAGATGAGTACCTTCCGAGCAAGCTTCCATCAGTAGAAAAACTAAAGCCTCCTTATTCTAGAATTCAAAGTCTGCTTAATTAATAGAAATATCTGTTAAGATTACAAATATTAGCTCTGAAAAAAAGGTGTCAGCTTTTAAATGCCAGTAACATCTGATACTGTAGCGTTAGGCCATCTCCAAGTTCCAGATTCCAGGTAAAAAGCAAACTTCTTCTGCATGTTTCAGATAACCAGTTGTTTCAATATCCATTTCCCTCCAAATATAATACGAGCATGTCCAGGTACACAAGATTCTGAAACCTGCAATCAGTGACCTTTTACCTGGGCAGTTTCAAGAGGATTCTTTGGGAGCAAGTTATTGGGCTGGGCAGAAAAGTACATTCTGTTCAAGTAGCAAACCCAAACAAAGTATTATGATTAAGAAAAGCAGCACAGCAGTGGTGTTTACTTCCAGAAGGGATGACACGAAGAACAAAGACATGATCAAGAAGACATGTCTACCAGCAGAGTCCACTAATGAGCATAAAAAGCAGAGTTCTTCAGAAATGGAGAAGCCACAGTGAAATTGAAATTTCACAAGCTACTCACCCTTTGAACTACCTTAGAGTGATGCTCTGTTCACTAAGATATCAAATCTTTTATTTCCTGTTTTAGTAGTACTTATACTGAGAGCAACATAGTTGGCTGTATCTGTCATTCCTATCTAGTGGTGCCATATACATAAAAGTCTCAGTATTTTTAGCAACAGGCTCCTTGCTAATGTGAAGACTTCAAGGGGAATAGATGTATTACAGTTTTTTTTTCATCTGGGGTTTCTGCATACAGTTTTATTTCTGCTACTGTTAGCCAGGAAATAGCTGTCAGATGCAATATCATTTTTACTAAATTAAGGTAGTGGCAATTTAGAATTATTCTGCATCTGTACAGCACTGTTCAAATGAAGCTATCAAGTTCTTTATATAAAAAATTATACCAGCATTAGACTACACGATAATATTTCTGATTCTTTATTAAAATTTACTTCTCCCCCCTCCAAAGTAGTGTGTGTATATATATATTAAAGGTTAGTTTAATTGCAGTTACGAAAACGTTTTGAAAACGGCACCATGATAATTTATTGGAAATATTGTTTAAAACAAGTATGTAAGCAAGCTGTTTACTAGGCAGAACTACCATAAACAAGATGGCTCTATTTCAGAACCTGAAACAAAATCACAGAAAGGATGTTGGCTGCTTTAAGGATTCTTTTGAATCCTCATTGAAATAACTGAAAAATTAAAAATGCAATATTCTGAAGTAGCAATATTGCATATCTAGCAATACAAAATCCATTTGTTATTAATGCATTTATTGCATGCAAAGACTGAAGTGGAAACAACTGCTAGAAGCGCTAAAATTGAAGCTGCTTATGGAATTTTGGATGTCCCTCATAGGACTTCAGTGCTGAGTAAAAGAATTGAAACCATGTAACAGTCAGTTGAAAAATCACAGTCTTATTTGTAGCGGACACTGAGTGAAATTTAGCAAATGAGAAAAGACACTCATGAAAGTGTTTTGATTAAGGTCCTACCACTCAGCAAGACATAGTGTTATCTCCAGACCAAGTATTTAGTACAGTGCTAGGTTCTCATTTCTGCTAACAGCCCCGTTAAGTCCAACATGAATACAATCAAAGTTTTGCTATTTTGGTGTAACAGGGTAAGTGTTGCTTTAGGAAGGCTTGCAAGCCAATCAAGGTACTTCTCATACTTGTTGAAACTTTTCCAACAGGGTTTTGCTTTGCTTAGCAAGTACTTAATTGAAGAGAGTAGGTAACATGCTAATTATAGCAATAAATCTACATTTATTTGTGGTCTTTTGACTCTAAATACAAAGATTGATGCCATTGGCAACTAGGATATATATTTTTTTAAAAATCTGTAACTCAGAGGGTCAGTTTATGCAACACAGACCAACTATATTGAAGATCCTGAGAAGCATACTTAATAGGAACTAAGAAAATTACTTAGTACTAAGTTTAGCACTTGCTTGAACTTTACTGCTGAAATTATTTTATATTCCACCTGCGCAAAGTTCTATGTTGGCATGGCTCGATTACTTCTAGCAAGCTGTTTTGTTAAGACCTAGCTAACGAGTAGAACAGGAACCCGAAATATACCTAATCTACAGTGTAAACTTATAACAGCATTTACCGTTCTTCAGATTTTTGGCTTGTCTTTTCAAGATATTTTTAATCTTTTCCAGAAATTGATTTTTTTTCCCCCTTAAGCCTACCTGGGCATAATGCCACTTGTAGCTAGATAGCATAAGCTCAGTAGTAACTTCCTGCTGGAATTGGGCAGGAAACAGTCAGGAGCCAAACACAGGATCTTCAGCACTGCTATGTGTGAACATTCTCTGCATCTGTATACGTGTCAGTTGAACACTGCATAACTAATAGTAGTTGATTGGCAACATAATTGGCATCAACTACATTTATGGAAATGAAAGTAAAATCAAGTATAATTAGCCTTGAAATAAGTATTAAATGATACTTAAGTCATATACACCTTATAGGGGCCAATCAGTCTTCTTTTAACGTCCAACCGATAGCTTCTGGACTGTTCTGCATCACCCATATCTGTTGCACGCAATCGGAGAATTTCATAAACTCGTCTTGTGTGTTGCTAATGAACAGAAAGGAAAATAAAAACCATGTCTGAATAAAGAGGTCACTCGACAGAACTCAAAGAGGAGAAATACTGAAAGATTAGAATAGTTCCTCAGCTTATCAGAAGACAGTCAGAGGCATGGACAAAGCCTCTGTCAAACCCATTCTCTTATCTGGTGGGTTAAATGAATAAGCATTCTTGTTTTTCCTGCAAACCCATTTTCTTCCACGCAGCCAGTGTCTGATGTCTCAGTGTTGTACCAGCTGTAGAGGTGCTTCAGGGACCTGCTGTAAACGGGCAGCAGAAAGCCCAGAAGCCAGAGTCCAAAAATACTTCAAAGAACTGAAGGATTGGAACTAGAGGGACAATAAGCAGTATTTTGCTGAACAGTATCTACTTTGCTAATTTTAATAATTTCCATATACCTTTTGCCCTTCACAAGGCTCCCTGGAAATTCTAAATATGAGAATGAAACAACTATATTTAAAGTTTTCTATTTACTAGGGAAGAAAATGAAAGAATTAGTAAATGGAAAAACTGAAGTGCTTTTGGAACCAGGATCAGCTAGTATCACATCTGGGAATTAAAAAAAATCACATTGCTACTATATTAGTATTAACTGTTGCACCTGTATGTAAACAGAATTTAAGACCAAGTATTGTTTTGCTGAGCAGAACAAAAATAAGATGGTGTTTGTTTGCTATACTAGCACATGTTTAGATACTGTTAAAAAAACCAAACCCAACTTATTTACCCTTTCAGGTTTAATATACTGGACACAGAAGGTTGCAGATACAGTTTCCTTATACAAGCTATACCATTTTCATGAACGCATTTGAATGTGGCTTCACACCCCCCATCCCTCAAGCCTCAAAGTTTTCATTAAACCATATTCAAATACATTTTTAATTAAGCAACTCTGCCTTTTCACTACCATACTCACTAATGAGTTTAATCACTTACTGAGGAGACTACCAGTAAATTGTTCAATTTAACTGTTTAGTTCTCCAAGTGTTTAGAGCTGCCTTAGTAGCAGTTGTTTGCTACTTTAGTGTTCTGCATTCCCAAAACAACACTTGTTATTTGTATAAATATACTTGAAAGAAATGGAAACCATGTCAAATTCTATTATGTGAACAGAATTAGTATGTAAAAAAAACAACAAAAAAAAGGATTTCTCTAAAACCACAAGCTAGGTATCTCCCCTCCAGATACATCCTAAAAATCTGTTGAAATAAGCCAGAGTGTGTAAATTCCAAGTCTCCACCTTTATGTTTAAATTGTTATCCTGCTAGTTTGATAAGAATATACCCAACTACAACTGTTCTGATTTAATACCTTATTTATTTTCAGTTTTTGTTGAGCTTCCATCACCATTTCTTGACTGAAACCTTGCATTAACTTTCCTGGAGAAAAACAAAGCAAATCCTGACAGAGCTTTACAAGAACAAAGTCTCTTAGCTTCACATAGTTTTCAGATGGATCTTCAGCTAGAAAGAATTAAAAAAGCATGTAGTTAACATCAGCATTATTTGATTCCTCATCTCTGGTATGTAATTACAAAGAACTACTGAAAACAAAAGCAGATACAGTGTTCATCAGTATATAAACAACTGTGCTTAATCCTAAGTACAGCTATCAAAGTTTTAGATGTTTGACAGTAGACATTAAAGAGCTTACAGAAAGCAAAACTTCTACCATTTTGTGCATGCAGTACTGTACAGTATTATATAGGCATTTCTAAGAGACTGACTATACATGTTTCATCCAATTTAACTCCTTGGAAAAAGAAAATTACTCTACGTATAAAGACTTTTTTCTTCTATGTTCATCTATTCTATATTTGACAGAGTGGTAGAACTACTAGAACACAAGCTAGTTACGTGGAAAAAGAGTGGTGAAACCACCCTACTGTATACAACTAAACTAGCCAAAGATCTATATTGACCATAAGTTATAGTCTTTGTTAGCAAGGAAGACAGGGAAAGGTACAAGGACCCAAAAGACAAGCTTATCCAAAATTAAAAGGCTAGAAGGGACCTAAGCAAATGTGGATCACAATTTCAAGTTACTTCCATTTTGCTTAAAATGGTAGCTTAACTATCAAAATTGTTGCTTTAGAAAAAACACCGAAGTTGAGAACTAGCTCCAGTGAACATTAACATGGTCCCACATGCAACTTTGTTCCCACTTAATGAACTATGCAGAAGGAAAATGCTTACAACGTTGTAAATATATTTCTTTCTTCCTTACTTACTTGTTCAGACAGGCTTACTACAAATAAGTAGCAGGGTCATGTTCCCCTACCCTCATTTTCTCCATGGACTAGCACTGTAAAATTTATTGCTACACAACTTACATCCCAGCTGTGCTTTTCTTTAGTTTTGAGGACCACTGTAAATAGTTGAAATTTGCAGTTTAAGGATGATCAAAAGCTCAGAGGCTACCAAGAAGGACTGGGATAGAAGTTCTTGCTGTGTGTATGCAACACTGCACAACTGGCAATTTATTTTTTGGGTTGGAGAATGCTTATGGTTGTATCAGTTTAAGTGTTTTGTGCGTGAGCGGCCTAATCTTGTGTGGCAAGACTTACAGCACTTATTCTGCAGAAGAGATTGGAGAAGCTGTACTGAAGTTAATTGATTCCGTTTCCTTTTGCTCAGATTACTTAAAAGAAGACAGGGCAGTTTCTGTACAGTAAGCACTATCAGCTTGTGTTAGGATGACAAGTTATAAGCAGAACAAAATATTTGTTGTAAATGTGAAACTCCAAAGTAATTTTTTTTTTTTAAAGCATTAGCTCTTTCAAAGAGATTAGGTAGATCTTAATTTCCTCTTTTCAGAGAGGTTAAAGGCTTTGCTTCACAATTTTAGATGCTACGTAACTAAATATCCTGGCCGAATCAACATTGTCCAGCCTGATTTTCCCCTCAAAAAGAACAATAAATAGTTTTGTAAAAGTCTTAATTTCCATAACTTGAGTGCCATATAGAATATTGCAAGCTTTCTCCTGCTTTATTCCATAAAGAGATTAAAACCTATTTTAGTGCACATTTACTGTTTGCTACAACCCTGCATTTAAGGCACTGAGCCACGAACGTGTCATATGATTTATGCAGTACCATGTTAAGACTTTGTTTATCCTCAGTTACAAAAGCTATATAAAGCTTTGTACAACTAAAAGGAAAAAGAAAAAAGTAAATGCATGTGATTTCCTGTTGCATAAATGAAGTTATACTTCCTTAGGTTCCTATGAACTGGATTAAAATTATGAAGTGGATTACTTTATGTTAGGATTATCCTGCAGCAATGCATTATGAAAGCAAGAATTCTATTGTATTTTAATTAGAATGGGGGAGTTATTTCTAACTAAGATGAGGTCTGAGACAGCAACTAGAATTGAATGGGCAAGTCATGTGTTCAAACTGCATTTCTTCCTATATTGGACTTCAAACCACAGGACAGATGTCATGTTTGTAGCCATTTTTTATGCACATACACACTTTACCCCCGCTGCCATTTCCTCAAGAATTTTTTATTTTTAGGTATTTGTGCACACACCTCTAATATCATGGGTGCTTTCAGCCAGCAATACATGCTCCTGGAGCACAAATTCTCTACAGATTTTTACTGTCTGTAAAATTTTGGCTTGCACACCAGTATTAATACGCCATTTTAGTTTGGTGTGTTGTCCCCCCCGCCAATTTTGAGTTTTGGCTAATAGGAGTAAGCTGAACAAGGAATTTGACAAAGCTTGATCTCTTGGCAAACTCAGCTGTGTATCTCACAATAAAATGGCTAATTAACTGGTAATCCGTTCACGCTAGGGATTGAATTTTCCTGGTGTGCTGTTCTCCAAGTAAAGGATTTAAGGAGCTACATTATATACAGTTCTTCTGTAAACCAGAGTACTATTAATCCTGAACTGAGCTGAAGCTAAATCTTCAAAAGGCCATTTAATTCTGACAAATGAACATGAAAGTTAGTTTGCAGGCTGACAACCTGTGAATGCTACTAATTACTTAAACAGGTGAACCAAGTTAAAAATTTAACACAAACCTGTTATATCAAGTACTGTAGGAGAAGACATATAGTATCTATGAACTGTTTCAAGCAGCTGAGCACCATGGCCTTCTCCTTGGAATGGCGGCAAGATCAGCATCTGGCTACAGACAAAGGAATGTATTTTCAGTTCAAATGCATGCATTTGCAAACATTATAATGTAAAGGCTTAAAAATGAAATGGTATTTCATTTTAGACTGAAGTACATGTAGCATTCTTCATGTTAAAATATAATTTTTAATAGAGTCTTAAAATTGCTAAATATTCAAAACTTGTTTGAGATTCCCTCTGCTTCAAGAAGGGAACAATGAAATAAATCAGTGCATAGCCAGCTAATAATGGGGATTTTTTTAAACAAATCAACACCATTATAAACAAGTATTGGGAACTTCAGCAGTTCCCTCTTCTGAAATAAAAGGCAAGGCACGAGTTACGCCGCCAATTACCTTACACGTGGCCGGGTTTTGTCTGGGTACACATAGTAATTATAGACTGTCATGTAGCCTACGGTCGCAAAGAGCGTAGCTCCATCCTTATTATACTTCTCAAATCTGCAGATAAAACAGAAAGCCAAGCAGGTCAATTACAGTCGCGCTCCCATGCAGTGTCCATTTTCTTTTCCATTCTCCAACTGAATTTTCAGTGTCAGCAAGCTACTCTGTGAGGGCCCAATGGGTACACCTGCTATGTTCTGAATGTACAATTCACTTAATTGGTGTGCAGCAACTTGGATAAATCAGGCCTCTTTACAGCACTTCAGTGCACTTGCCTATTATAAAGATGAATAGGTGGCAAGTAAAAGAAAACACAGGCAAAGCTCATTTTACTGTTTAAGCCTACATTCAGGGCTCTAACGGACAACAGCATTTAATTCAGCTCTATTCTCAAGCTTTCCCAAAGCATAATGGAGGAAAACTCAAGGCTCATAAACAATGGTTCTTCTTTCCTGGGAAAAATATCATTATACTGCTCCAATAATTGGCCAGCCACAATTAAAACGCAGGCTTTGTGGAGGTAATAAGGTCCACTGTTGCTTTAGAACTGTACTTACACTAGAAAGTAGTTCCATCTTTCATCATCTACATCAATAAAGCTAGCAGTTTCAATAAACCACATCAAGAACGTCTGAAGCCTTTCATGATATTCTCGAAAGCCTGGACATGTCATGTCGGCCTAGGGAAAAAGCCAGGAGAAGTCAGGTGAAACCTATCACAGATGTAAGAGGAAAAAAAAAAGCAAAACCTAATTAAATTCTCCAATATAAAAAAGTGTATTTATCAATAAACTGGTAAAGTGACAGTATTTCTATATTATAGTTGAAACATTACTGAAAGTATATCATTGCAAAATAAAACTTAATTTGGTTGCTCAAAAGCAGTTTAACTTATTTTTCATACCTTGTATATCTGGTATGTTATATCTTCACCAGCTTCCTCATTATGGACAGAATATGTGTGTAGCAGCATTCCAAAGGGCCTGAAGTTGACCTCCTTCTCCAGAAGCGACACAAAGTCATCTGTGTTTGTGCAAAAACCAGGAGGAATGATTTCTCTAATTTTACTTTCGACATCATCTGCCTGGAGATTACAAAAGGGGGCAGGATCAGTGGAAGATTAGAAAAAGACAGCACTGATGTCACTATTGTGCTATAAGAAATGAATATAAGAGACATGCTATGTTCTAACAGTAATTAAAAAAAAAGAAGAAAAAAAAAAGAAAAAAGAAGCAGCAAAAGCAAGCGTTCCTGTTGTTCAGTAGTGACCTTCCAGAAAGTAAAGGAGCTGCACTGATGAGATCTAGAAAGGTCACAATCCAGTCACTGTAAGCATCAAAAAGCTCGTAGTTACAGCATAAGTTCATGAACACTTTTATGTTTCAAAATTGTTACATTTGTTCAAATAAAACTTAAGAGTGCTGATAGCTATTCTGAAAGCGCAGCATATTCAGAAGCTAAGAATTTCCAGCCAGCAATTCTCCAAGACTATGCTACACAGTCTTGTGGAACTCAGATTCCCAATCAGCAGCTTGTAAGAGGTATTAGGCAGTGCAGAACTAGGTGGAGGAAAAGGGACAAAGACCAGAAATGGTTGCTCCCAAACAGGAAAGCGACAGCTAGCATACTCTTGCATTCTTATGTCTCCCTGCTCGAAATGCCTGCCTATAGGATCAGTTGCAAAACACATTACAAACTCAGAGACAACATCCCACGTTCTAATCAAAGAACATTTTGAAAACAATGTTTGACATAAAATAATAAAAATATAATTTAAAGATACTGTCAGCAAATCTGACCTATAGTCTAACATACTGGGGAAGATGAAATATTCTGACACCAAAATTAAATTCAGACATTAAAATTACTCTTTTCAGATAACCAAAGTGAAAGTTAAAGACTATCAGCTGAGCAGACTTCATAATCCTTTTCAGACTCCAAAAAGACCACTTGATTGAATACATTTACTACTTCTTTTTAACCATGAATATTTGATGAAGTTTCACAATAACGTATTACTGCTTCTCACCAGGCAATAAAACTTAATGAATTGGTCTCAACTTAACAAAACCGTACTCCTCAATACAACCCCTAAAAGCCTGACATTACATTCAACAAAATGAGCTTACATTCAATTCAAACTTTCCTCTGGACAATGAATCCAGGTTTTTACTTAATGGAGTTTGCCGTGAGTTCAGCTGTAATGTTTGTATTGTATCTATTTCCACAAGGACTGACACAAGAACACTTTGTGTTAACTTACTAAGCAGCTCTTTCACACCGTTTACATGCATGATGGGTATTAGTTCAAAACCAAGACCCTTGCTACTTAGCATTTAAAACAGGGAAATTAAGATGCTTAGAACAAAATACACTACAAAAGGCTAATACAACATGCTACTAATTCCTGTCCTTTCAACCATAGTCCCTTAAGTAGAAGCAATGCACCTGCAAATGAATAGCACTTTATCATTCAGTTACATTTTCAGTGTAGAGAAAGATGGATGTAGTTCAGCACAAACAAGTTTTATTCTTAATGGTTTGGTACTACCAACATTTATATTTATATTTGTAGAGAGCATATTAAGCAGTTAAAATATAGCCCTACAATACTCGGTGTAAGAACCCAGTTAAAATGCGTACAATCTTTAAATCCATTTCATTCTCAAAACAAAGGAGATGCATTTACTGGAACCTTTGCTATTCTTCTTGAAGCAATATTAGTTAAACATATTTTCTTTACACTTACTGATTTAACTGCATTACACAAAATCAGCCATTTCTTTCAGAATCAATGAATTACATAAAGAAAAAGTATTTGTATGGAAGACATTTTAGAAATGCTTTTTTTTTAAAAAAAAAAACACCTGCAAGTGCATCATTTACACAGACCTTAAGTCTGCACTGCTGACAAAGCTGTAGGAAACCACAACTCAGAATCTGTAGTGACTTTCATTTTATGCATCTGAAAAAAGAATGTAAAAATAATCTAGAAGTAAAACAATACTTCTGAGCATCAGTTCAATAACTCAGTATGTGGAAGATATCTAAAAAGGGTGAATATGTAGTATGAAGTATTATATAAATAATATTTAAGTGATTTTGCTCCCCTCACATTTCCAAGTTTCTTCATTAGTAGTAAGAAGACAAACTTTCACCTGCTGAAGGCATGCAAGATAATGTACCCATCACTGGCTGCCACCACACAAAAATCTTGTTTTACATAAAATAGAAAGAATTAAGTAATGAGAACAGAGGCTTAGCAGATAAAGCAGTAGATAGTCCTTCTTAGTTCTATGAGACTACAACACATTTTCACCTACTGCCTCCTTAAATTTCTCTTCCCTTGAAATGGGGTCTGACATAATTTAAGAAACTATATTCTTCAGTTACTTTTATTGTTAACAAGATCTCCCATTCTTACAGAGGAAATCCCAGAATCCTCAGTTTGAGTGGTGGCATAAGTTTAAGGGATCCAATTTGCAGTTAGTAAGTCCTCGAATACTGGAATCTTGAAACATCAACAGCATACAAATAATTGGTTTCATTAATACCTGTACTTTTTAATGGAAACATCCATTACTTAGTAGGCACTTTCCAAACAGTCCTCTCTGAGGTGCTCATAATCCAAGGAGTTACCAGAATTTGTTTACTGCCTTTCCCTTGTGTATTTTTTGATATTGGTGAGAGGCTAATTTCTTTTATCAGAGCAAGGCACTCGTATCTTACCAATTGGCATGGATGCACACAATGATGCACAAGTTTCTGTTCAGAAAAACAATCCCAGTTGACTACTGCAGCAGTGTTAAACATAGGAAAAGCCACTTACAATGAAGCATGCAAAAACCTGAATGAAGCCAACCTGGAGTTGTTTTGCTCACGCTTCATGGAAGTACTGCCTGTCATGTATTACCTTCATAATCAGAATCATGTGAGGTGATGATGGGGAATTTGGTATAGGCTTGTAACTAAACTCGATTTGTAGTAGAACTACTTAAATGGACAGCGTCTCTTTGTACATTGCATTTGACTCTGGATAGTTTTAATATAGATATTATTCTTGTACTAACAGGCAGTTATGACATTTGTATACCAAAGATGCTGTTTCAAAGTGACTTAATTTAAAATAATTAAAAAACATATTTGAAAGCTGAATTTCTCTAACAATTATATGTATTAATTCCAGTGGGGAGCAATGGAGTGATCACTAGTAGTACTAACAAAAAAAAAAGATGCCCAATATTAAAATTACACTTTTTTCATTAACTTTTGTGTAAAGCAAATGTATTAGACCAGCTGCAAAGCAAGATAAGTACATTTATAGTAAAGACTGTTTCAGAGGTTAGTGAAATAATTTCCCTCATCCCATCATAAAATGCAGGAAGGTACTTGAACAGCTGCAAATCTCAAAGCAGCAAGCAATTTGGAGGTCAATGCTATTAATATTTACACTAGAAGAGAGCAGCCTCTCTTCAGATATTTGAAAGAAACAACTCCACCCAAGGGATAAATTCTGTCTGTTTTCACTAAACGAAGGGCCAACTTCTGTTCAAAACACAATCATACTTTGCTGAGCCTTCCCCACTAACATGGTTTAGATCCATCTTTAGGGAGATGATATTAAGATGCATAAATATGACTGCAGTTCTGGCTCTTGACATTTCAGGATCTTATATTTTACCTCATGTTTGAGAAGATCTTGGAGAAAAAAAAATAGTGGTATTGGGACAAATATTTCTGTCAGTCCCTAGCAGAGGTTGTAGCAGCTGCTTTAGCAATGATGGAACCAAACTTAATATCACAGAATAAAACTACCTGCTGTTGAATGGGCTTGTGTGGGTATTTAGATACAAAATCCTAATCTGTGAATAACTTTGCAGAGCATTAAAACTAATTTCACACTTGTAACCAGTTATGTTAAAGGCAGAAACTGCTGTCCTTGCCTAAACACCATCTATTCACAGTGCAAAGATTATCTGTCATGTTTGGCAGATAGTCCATATCTTAGTATGATTATCCTGAATAAACTGAGATCAGCAACTAAATAGTTAACTTAGAAAAAGTAAATGTTAATATGCATTTAAATTAACACCCTGCTGTAATGACAGTTTATGTTTTAATCTCTGCAAATACCTTAAGGTGGTTAAACTAACGGCAAATACAAATGCAGAACAAGATTGATGACCACCGTATCTTTTTTACTACTTAGGTTTAGGTATAGCCATACAGGCAGCCTATTTGGATGTACAGTGCTAATAATACCAAGGGAAGCACAGGGTAAGCTACCACATTCTTCCAATTCAAAGTCTGTAAATACTCTGGAAAGTATATAAAAGCCTAGCTTGAAAAGATCCTCTTTTTTGTCCCCATCTCAATCCCTTAAGCAATTGGAGGAATAATTCAATATAGGAAACAGGGCTTAAAAGAAGCAAGGATTCTGAACAATCAAAAAAGTTGCAGAGTGTGCTTATGGCAAGACAGACCTTGTTTACCTTGCTCATACCTCCAGAAAAGTGGCTTTGCCATTTGTACAGAAAATAGATAGACTGTGAGTATAAGTGTGCTATAGTGTGGATTCCTGCTGTGACATGATTTTGAAATTATACTGGTGAAAAGTTGGACTGTTTGATTTTATTAAGATTACTACTTTGACAACAAGCTTTCCTTTTTTCCTTATTACTAAAAACCTTCTAAAGATTGAAGAGCATGACCTTTCACTCCTAAGACATGTTGCTCTAGCCTCAAAAGTATTTCAGACATGTCCAGGCACTTAGCCTGCTGAACTAAGCATATTCTAACACAACTTCAGAACAAGGAAGGGCAAATCTTTAAAATTCTTCTAACAAAGCCATTCCAATGTTTTTTCTTTTAAAATAGGCCTTTTCTTGAAAATATTTAAATAAACTCCAATGAATTTGAAATTAGGAACTTAAAATACGGCTCGATGACTATAAAGATGTTTACTTTAAAAAAAAAAGCTTTTCTCAGGCAGAGTAATTTGAAGGCAGTGCAAATATATAGCCATGTCACACTACAGAGTATTATAAAGATTCATCAATAACCGTATCAATAGCTCTCTTGGAAAGAAACCAACTCAGTTTTTTTTTCCTTATAACTAAGTAAAACTTGGATGATAATAAGTCTTCTTAATGCATCAGCACTCTGAAAAACTGAGTTTTTCTAAATAACAAGTATTTAACAGTTTAAAACATTGTTAAGAAGGTATTTTATTCCTATTTCTAAGTTCCATATACCTTTCTTCAATTGGCTGAAAGACTAATTAACTTAGCTTTTGTGGGTTATCTCAACAATATTCTGAGAGCATATAGGTAAAAAGGACTGGAGAAAAAAAGCTTTTCTGTAAGCTTGAAAAACCTGTAGGCAAAAAGAGAAAATACTAAAAAAAAACCCAAAACCCAAAGCCAAACAAGACATCCTGCAGGTAATTATATTATTGTGTTCCTTCAAGTAAGATATAAAGCACACCATACACAACCAGAAGTTTTTAATCTCACTTCTGCTTCATTTGCTCTCCACTCCTGCCATTTAAAGAGACACAGTCAAGTATCCTACCTCATGAAGTGTTTACAGAAGCCTCCTTTTCCTTCTTACTGAATTCTCTTGAATATAAAAACCACCAATGCTAGTCCTCCTCCTGGAGACAGTTAACATGAAAATACAGACTTGCTAAGTTGCTGTGGGTTTTGCAGAACTGGGTTTGGTACTAGCACGTCATGTTTGACTGTACTGTTTGACACAATTTTGATGGTACTGCAGCCAAAGGAGGAACAATGTGAAAATGCAGGGATGAAGTTCAAAGCTTTTTTCAGCTTAGCAACAAAGGAATCTTTGTTTATTTGCTTTTAATGTAAATCATGTTTGGGTGGGCTATTACTAAACCTAAAATTCTTGTCCATATCCCAACTAAACCTTCTCAATAACATTTTAAGTGCAGGTCTGGTTCTGTCTTTACCTCCACACAGTCAAACTTTTCATTAACTTTAGACGTATATTCGATGCGGAAGAGCGTTGACAGGTTACCAGCAATATAGTACAAAAGGATCTTCAGTCCCTTGTAGCCAAAAGCAACTTCACTGAGGAAAGAGAAAAGAACAATCAGGAACTCTATACATAGCGAAACATTCACATCACACTGCTTTAATTTAATATGCTTTGAGGTTCACATCATCTTTCCCAGTGAGGTATACTAAGCTTTCTAACAGAAAAAGGGAATCAAACTGGATGTGTGCTATCTAGACAGAGCTAATGCCTTACACTTATTTCTACTAGTTATTTTGCTCCTCTAGTGGAGAAAGAGAACATGTTCCTGAACTCAGTAAGGCAGTGTGTCTGTGCCCTTAACGTGACAGCTCAAGAAAAAATATCTGAAACAGCTAATACTGCGTTAATGTTTTTCAATATCTTAAACTCATTGTTTATTAATTGATCAATAACATTTATTAAAACTTATTTTGCAGTGTAGTATAATATTTTGGAACACATTGCTGCAATTTAGACTGTATAAAACAAATAGTAACCAGTCATAGGAGTTTTGGTGGACAGTTTCTATATAGTTATCCAAAATAAACAGAACTGAGTGAATGCAAAAAAAAGCATGGAATAGAAAAGCCTTTTTCACACTTTGAAAATACGAGTTGCCTGAACATAAACACTATATACCGTTACGAAGTATAGAGAACTTCTTTTCAGGCAAAAAAATGAACTGCAGAAAATGGCAATGTTCACAACGAAACAGGTTCTTTTTTGTTATTTTAACGCATAGTTAATTTTTTTTTTAACTGAGATTTTTCTTTTATGGTAGCACACTTCTAGTTTAAAATTTAAAGTATAAGTGCCAGAACAAGAATTTGCTTGTTAGTTATACTGACAGATTGGAGAGTGCTCCCATTACTAAAAGTATATTATTGTCAGTGATAGCTGCAGTAGATGTGTAATAGTGTCAACTAATTTTATTACAATTAATATAGTTAGGGGTTTTTTTGTTTGTTTGTTTTAAACTATGGCCAGATTGTTGAATGTCACTCTACTGAAAATATTAAATGACACTTTAGCACTAGGGACAGAGTGGCTAACTTCCCCACGATATTAATGAAAGTCAGCATACTTAAAACCAGAAACAATACTGTTCTATAGTTTCTGTATCCTCTGCACATCTAACTGGTTAGAAGTGTACATATTAGAGAAAATAAACCCCTGAATTTGGTACACTTAACATTCAATGATGTAGAACAGCCAACAATGTGAGTTTAAGTTAATACTTGACTTCTATGTTTCATTCACTAAAAACCCCATGTAATAATAAAAAATAAATTGATATACTGTTGCTAGATATTGGGTTTTGTGGTACACATTACTGTGTAAGTTATTAGCAAGAATTGGTAATTCTTTCTTAGTCTTAGAAAAATGCCATGAACACAATACCCACTTAAACAAGTAATTCTGACTACAAAACCAGGTATTTCATTCTCTGCTAACTGACCTTAAAAATAGCGTATAAAATCACTACAGGCTCAAACTCTATGAGCTAGGCACCAAGGCCACTGTTTAACTATACAGTCATAAAACTGAAGTACTGCTGTATCATTTGAAATAGCTTGGTATAGCAGGATTTCTTGTTTTCTAACAATTTGGAAGCAACTTTCTCCTTCCAGACCTATTAATTTGACTCTGGATGCTTTAACTTACTCATCTCCAAACACTTGATGGCTATACTCTGGATTAAACGTTGTGTTGTCATCCTCCAAATCTTCGGGAAAGCGAACTGAGGAAAAAAAAAAAAAACAACCACCAAAAAACCAAAGAGCATGACCAAGTCAGCAGCTTCACTTTGTTTATCCACAGATGCCCTGCTAGATGTTCGTGCTTTCTTCCAGTACAGTCAGACACTTCAATTATGAACCTATCTACGTTAGGCTGGCACATAAATGACATAAAGACATTTTGTGCAATTTAGATGCATGTTATTTGACCTGAGGAGATCAAATCATTAAGCAGAATAAAACTGAGAAATTGACACAGATGTATACACGTATATATTTCATATACGTATCTCCTGAATGTTACTGCCTTTAACTTCATCTTGAACACTGAGGACACTGCCCAGCTGGATACTCCTGCAGTGAGCCAGATTGATCCTGTAATCAATGTTGCCTTCTCATTCTGCCATTCTTCTCCTACATACTTCACTGTAGGGGGTATTCATGGAGTAATGAATGGAAAGAAATGTTTATGTGCACTTATGTTCATGTCAAATTTTTGGAGAATCAGCATAGATACATACAAAAGAGCTGCACCAATACTTTACTGGTATTTGTACCAATATTACCAAAATAATCAGTGATTTCCCCCCCCCCCCCCCCATTTTTCCTCAAAGCCTAGTATTAAACAAGGTCTTTTTTGGTAATGTTAAAACATTTGCTACAATGGCATCTACTCAAACTCAGTAACTTACCAAACAAGCACTTTATTCATGCTTATGGAGTTACAGCAGTTGCTCCACAGCAATTGTGACAGGAGTTATTCCATCATAAAATATATGATTTATGATTAATGAGAGATTAAAGTAGGATTTTCTAGAATTTTAGAAGACTGTGAAACTTGATTTCCAAACATCCTCTGTGTATTTGCAACTTAAAAAATTACCTACAGTTGGAAGGGATGTAACTTAACTTAGGCATTAAAGTGATAGTTCAGTCACATTAACAGGGCACAAATAGCTCAAGATAACAGGTACACATTTTTAATGTCGAATGAGTTAATATTGCATTAGCATGCAATGTTGTAGCAGTTACTGCTGCTATTAAGGCTTTTTTTTTTTTAAAGCCTATGGAATATTGAATTACAGCTTCATTGCTGCTTTACTCCATTAAAAGCAGAGATGAAGAAAGAAGTTTTTTCTGATAATGTTAGAAAGTAATTATTCAAAGAGAAAAATGCAAATGACATCCTAGTGACAAGATAGAAGTTTGGCCCTCTCAAAAGCAAGAGAATGGTTGCTCTTGTCTTGCCAGGTTTAATTCAAAGAGCAACAGATTTGAGGCAAAGTACCAGTGTTAAAAAAAAACCCACAAAAAAAACCAACAAAAAAGAAACCAAACAAAACCCAAAGAGCAACTCTGAACTGTCACCATGGAAGAAATTAGGACCCTGAAGAGGATAATTTATGACTGCTTTTATATGCATGTGGGAAATACATGCCTTTTTTTTTTAATGGTACTACTTTGTAGCTTCTCATCTTTTCTAATATAATTTGTATGTGGAACATCTACACCCTCTGAAAGAATGGGTACCTTAATTAAAAACCCTCTAGCAGTCTCTCTGAAACCTGATATAGTAGCTCCTTGGATTTCTAGACAAAATTCACTCAGTTGTCATTATCTCTTATTCTTTCCTTTGTCACTAGAAAGGTAGAAAAGTAAAATACTAGATCTAGTCATAAAACCATTATTTGAAATAAGGTTTAAGAGGGAGAGGAATACTTCATAATTACAGTGGCTTAAGAACTTAAGAATTTTGGTTATAATGACGTTTTGGCTCACAAGCTGAAGGTGACCATTGAAAATGCTACTAAACTATAAGGAACAGATGGCTAGTAGTAGTTCTGAAAAGTGATTAACAGGTTCATTACTTCTATTTTCTTAATAAATTATGGTACTTGTACTGCTAAAGGGAACAAGTTGCTGAAGGGCTGGAAATACTGGAAGTTAGACACGTATGCCTTATTGTTCAAGTTATTATTGCTGAACCTAAGTTTGAGATATAAGCAAGTCCACCAAGAGTTCAGTAATTCTGTCTGCATACTAGCAAATTAGCTATGGAGAGCAATAAACAGTTTGAGAGATTGACATTTTTTCTATCATATTTTAAACAATTTTCATTAAAAATATCTTGTGTAATCCAGATGTTGGGGGGGAGGGGGGGGGGGGCAGCAAAAACCCCAACCCAACATCACTTCTCAGCCTTCTTTCTTGCTTTTATTTTTTTTCCCCATCAAAGACAGAGGAAAGATGTTAAAAAATATAAACCCAGATATTTGTAACCCTAAAGAAATGAGTTCTCTTGCTATGGTCACCATGAAGACATACTTAGGACTACACCACAGCATATGGATTAGAGAAGGGAAGCTAAAAGAACATAATGATTACTTCAAGAAAATAAGACAAGATGTAACTCCCAATGCCCTCTGGTAACATGCTAATAAATTGCTGATGACAATGGTACGCAGAGACAGGACTTAATTTCTACAGCTGTACTTCAATTGTAGTAGTCTCAGCAAAACTAGACTATGTATTCCCATTCTTGTGTTTGAATACTTATATTAATAAGTATATATTAAAACCTGGGTGTATTTAAGTATAAGGAAGTTTCTTAAGAAGATACTAAAATATTCCAGTATCAAGTGCACAATATTTTAAAAGTGACATTACCTAGTTTCAGCTGAATTGCTTCATTTGTATTACACTTGTATTCAGCCAGCTTCTTCTCCATAGCAGTAAGTCCTGAAGAAAAAGATTTTTTTTTTAAAGAGACTTATGATGTGTACAATCTATGTGTCACTATTATTCAAGGAACACATTTAGAAAAAGCTTCTCAAAACCAGAAAAAACACATAACACAAACCCACAAGAAGTACTGAACAAGTAGGTTAAGAAAGCTACAATATGCTACAATGTGTAGAAGGAATACAGAGATTTATTTCAAATGCTTTTCTGCAACTAGAAAACAGACCATAAGTATCTCTCAGTTTCTGAGAATGAAGGGCATTATAATAAAAATATTTAAATGTTTTAAGTTATTACCAATAAAACATATTAGAAAGCTCTAAATAGAAATTAAGAATTCAGTCTAACAGATGTTTCCTTTAAAGAAGATGTTAGGTAACATCTTCAAGGTATTTCAAGTGTTTGCATTAAGTGATTTCATAAAACAAGTGTTCACGAACTACACCAGCTATTATCACTACCACCAGCAATTATCTAGTTACCGCTTCTCTTCCAGAGCAGATGTGGAAGGAAATAACAAATTGCATCTAGTCTGTTTTTCAAAGCATAATCCAGCACAGAAGACACGTTTCACTTATCGTGGTATTTTTCAGCTGCTTTACAAATCCAGCCCTCCCCCCGCATTTCAGAAGTCTCATGAGAAAGTTCTTCCTCCAACTTCGAATAGTAAACTTTAAGTAAAAACAAGTATGGGTTTTTTATTCCCTCCCCACCCCCACTAGACTAGTGGGCACGGAGGCACACCCTGGTTTATCACTACCAAGCGGGGGGACCGTGAGCCCGAGGATGCCTGCCTGCCTGCCCCGCAGCAGCATGACCACAGCAACAGGGGGGCGGAAAGTTAGCCGCACTCCCCACCCAGACACCCGATTCCCCCGGTCGCCCGAGCTCACCGCGGTCAGCCCTCACCCGCTGGTTCCGCCACGGCCGCCCCGAGCTCACGCTCCGCTTCCTCACCCCATGTCCCGGCCACAGCGCTCCCAGAGCGCGAGTGGCACCGGGGCCCTGCCAGCGCCCGCATGAGGCCGTCAGAGGGGGGACAGAGTCGACCGCCCCCGGCACACCACTCCACCTCACGGAAAGGCGCCGGCAAGCGCCCAGACCTGTTCCCCCAAGCGGACAAGCCGCCGCCTTCGCCCCCCTCCGCGGTCAGGGTGGCAGGGCGGGCCCTGCCAACCCTCGAAGCGCAGGCGGGCGGCAAAGGGCAGCCCAGGCCCGAGGTCTTACCCGCCATTTCCGAAGAGCGGCGGCGGCCGAGTCACCCGGGCAGAACGAATCAACCCGCGCGCCCACTCACCGGAAGTGAGCGCACACACACATACACTTCCGCTTCCGCCCGCCGAAACGCAGCGAGGAGCCAATCGCTGCACGGTGCGAGGCGCGTAGCCCGCGCGCATGCCCAGTGCCGTCCCGGCGGGAGCCTTTAAGAAGTGTGTCGGCGCCATTGATCGTTTGCATAGCCCCGCCCCCAGGAGCCCGGGCTGACTGGGCTTGGCCGGCGCACATGCG
Source organism: Astur gentilis (assembly GCF_929443795.1). NCBI lineage: Eukaryota > Metazoa > Chordata > Aves > Accipitriformes > Accipitridae > Astur > Astur gentilis. Next base: position 32,061,000 of record NC_064880.1, read on the forward strand.
CAGTGCTGTCTGCCGCGGCCTCGCACCTGCGGCGGGCCAGGCGGCGGGCAGGGTCCGTGCTGCCGGTTCCGTTTCAGCCGAGAGCGCGCCTCCCCCTCTGAGCGCTCCGGGCTAAACCAAGGGCTAACCTGCTGTGAAGAGGCCTAAAATACAGCGTCCGCCCTTCCCGCTTTGGAGCGGGCAGAGCAACCTCTTTTACTTACGCTCTTTCTTCACGTACAGACCTCGTACGGGCTCAGTGCCCGGTACACTTCAACTAGAGGGAAAAACTAGAGCTTTATCATCAGTAAAAAAGGAAGCCATAGGCTGAACCACTTGTTACAGCCACTGCTGGGCGGACCGTGGAGGTTTCTGCAATTTCCTTCTAAGGGTCTGTGTCCTGATGCATGCTATTACTCTGCGACAAGCACACAGGGACTTGCCAAACAAAGCGGTTTAGTGGTCAAATGCTTACCAAACAGGCAAGTTTCTGGCAAAACTATTTCTGCTGTCAGCTGACACGTACAAGTTATCTTCAGGAAGTTTTTGTTGACCCATAGCTGAAATAAGTTCTACTTTCTTGAGAAAATGAGTTGCTTTAAACCTAGGAGAGGTGAGTCATTGTTTTGTGACTACCATTATAAATTCCCAACTACTATACTGTAGTTTTAAATCTCACTGTATTATCTGAGGTATAACAGAAACTGCCTTTTTTGATGTTTTCCAGTCACGTGTAATTACAGAGATCTCATTGGGCCCTTGAAACAGTACAGCAAGACAAAACATGCTTTATTATTTAAGTCAGGTTATATAAGCACTTACTGCGATTGAACCGTCCAAAGTATAAATTTCTTCTTTCTTGAGGCTGTGGCCTGCATGTTTTTCATTTTGAGGTATAAAGCAAGTCAGCGTGCTCTGCTGCTAACCCATTACAAGAGCCTGTTGGAAGCTACTGAATTCCAGCCAGAACTGATTACTTTGTGCCTCCATTTCTTTGCTTGAAATACGGGGCTACTGCCACTTTGCAGCCATGCTGCCAGAGTACCGGTCTATGAACGGTTTCAGCACCCTGTATCAACAGGTGTAGCTTCGCTGACCCTCAAGGGAACGGCTGCGTCTGTTACGCCAGAAACGAGTTTCAGCAGCACTTTAAAAAGTTCAGTTTCGCGCTGTGGAGGCGCTACCAGCAGCCCCCCGGCGAGGACCCGCCACCGCGCTCCTGGTGCCTTTGGGGAGGCAGGTGCCAGGCCGGCCAAACCGCGCAGATACGGGCAGCCAACACCGCCCGCGGTGGGGCCATGTGGCGGCTAACGCGGGGGACGAAGGCGTAGCGACGCCACTCCCGCCCCGGGCGCCCGCCGAGGGCAGGCGGGGCAGGAGGCAGAGGCAGGGCCGGTACCGCCGGCCGCCGCCCCGCTCCCCTCCACCCCGGGGACCTGCGGCGGGCGCTGCGGCCGCTGAGGGGAGCACGCCGAGGGGAGCGGGCCGCCCCGGGCGGGGCAGGGCAGGGCAGGGCAGGGCAGGGCGCTCATTACCACAGCGCTGCGCTGAGGCGGCGGCTGTTGCGGCGGCGCGGCGGGTGGGTAGCGGCGGGCGGCTCCTCCTCCTTCTCGCCGGGCGCAGCATGGCGGTCAAGGTGACTCTCCCCCTCCGTCGCTTGTCGCAGGAGGAGACGGGCGGACCCCTCGCCTGCCCGCGCGGGGCGGCCGGGAGGGGGGGGAGGCGGACGGCGGGAGGAGGCAGCCGCTGCCGCGGGAGCCCCGCGGGGGGCCAGGCGAAGCTGCCGGCGGGGGCGGTGATGGCGGGGCGGCCCCGGGGACGGGGCAGCGCAGCGCTGCCTGCCCTGCCTCCGCCTCCTGAGGCGAAGCGGCGAGGCTGCGGGGGCGCGGGCCGAGGGCCCTGCGGGCGCGGGGGCGCCGCGGGGGCGGGAGGGGGAGCCCGGCGGGCGCGGGCGGGGGGCCGTTACCCGGCGCGCGCCGGCGGGAACGGCTGGGCCCGCCGGGCGGGAACGGCTGGCGTCGCGTGGGGCCGGGGCGCCGCGCCTCTGCCGGGCAGCCCGAGTCTGACAGCTGTCACCGGCACTGGAGCCTTGCAGAGCCCCGCAGCACGCGCAAAGGGGTCCTGTTTGGGGTTCGCCCTGCCGGGTAGATAAGGGAGCCGGTGTTGCTGCCCTTATCGGCTCGCGCAGCGGTTTTTACCGACGCTCTGTCAGTAGCCCCGGCTAGCGAAGTATTGACGTGCTTGTGTTCACAGGTGCAATCAACCAAAAGAGCGGATCCTGCTGAACTACGAAGTATTTTTTTGCAGGTAAAAAGATCCGTCTAATGTTGTTAGATTGACAGACTTTTATTTTTTGCCCTTTCAGCAGCTTGCCACGGCATCATAACGCGTGTCGCGCTTGTGGGACGCTTAAAAGTTCACTTTGCGGGCACTATGTGTTGAAAGGGCTGTCAGGCACTGAGGAGAGACTGCTCCTGACACAAATTGTGATTAAACATTTCCAAATGATAAATAATTTTCTGAGGTATTTTCTGATTTCCTATGAAGCAAATAATTATAACCATGACTAAGTACTGTTATTTTTTAAATACAGTTTTGCAAGATTCTAAAAAAAATCTTTTTCCATGGCTGTATGTTTTGTCCTTGGGGTTTATATGTATTCCTCTTACACATGGATGGACGACTGGCAATGTTTTTAGAACTTAAAAGTTAATTTCTTAAGACTGATGTATTTCATAATATTAGCCCTTGCAGGGCCTTAGGATTAACACATACAAATAACAGCATGAAGCTTTTTCCACTCCCCTTAGTTACAGTGAAGCACGATCTGGAAGGAAAATCCAGTCAATCCTAAAACTTTGATGATAAGGTTTGAATCAGGTAGATGAAATAAGAGCAGCAACTATGTTTCAGGTCATAGTTGGGCCACTGATATTTCCAAAATCACTAAAATACTTTTTCTCTTTTCCCTTCGTGTTGAGTATTACACAGTATATTTAAGAAGCTTTCCTCTGTGAAGAAGGAAAGAATATAAAATTAAGTATTAGAGCTAATACTGTAAATAATAAAATCTATTTAATCTTTGACAAGTTATCTTTTGGTCCTGCCGTCTTATCTAACAGTTTCCACATATAATGGACAGAGAGACCTTTTTGCATGAGGGAGAGAAGTTAAATTCCAACCATAATTTTGGTGGATTTTTGCTTTTGCATACTGGATTACACTGGTAACATTTCTGGAGTGCTCAAACTTGGAACATTGGAATCAAACTGTGAAAGCCCAGCATATAGTTTCTAGTGAAAAAATCCTCCATCGTAGGTTCATTTATTGTTGACATGACATTTAGCTTTTGTAGATGAGGAATACAGTAGAGTATGTTAATAAAATAAGTAATGTGAAAATATGATTTTTAAATATATATATTAATACAATATAGAAATGTGTGGTTCTAGAACATCACACAGCTCTTTTCCAACTTTTCGCAAGATACTTTTGCATGTTTGGTTGCAAAACAGCGAAATGTGATGTCAAAATACTCTATTCAGCTCGGAAATGTGGACTTTTTATGATTCTTGACTTCCAGTCAGTAGCAGTGCTTGCTTCTGGAAAGAAGTAATTGTTTGAAGTCCTTGATTTTGGTCCTACAAGGAAAAGTGGAGAGGAAGAACATTGTACAACTGGATCTTGTAGTTGTCTCTCTGACAGTACATGTTTTATTGACCTAAAAAGCAGACAGTCTGGTTTTAAAACAGCTTTTTGGTCTTCTTCATGTCTATCTTGTAATCTTCAAAGCAACATGCAAATTAAGTTGTGGGTTGTTTTGTGCTCTGAGAAATGAAAAATACGAAAGCTCTCCTGTCTCCTCTTGAGCATCTGAGATTTGCAATAAAAAAAGAGAAACAAACATAGACATCTCTGGCACAGAAATAGAGTTTATATTTCTTTTGGATTATATTTGATTATAATTGAGTTTGAAATTGTGGTTTTTGTTTGATAGGTAGCAAGCAGACTTAGTTGCAAACTTCAAAAAAATCAAAAGAGAAAAACGTGCTCTTTCTAAGACTAAGTTGTAGAGAGTCTTGTTGTGAAATATTGCTAGTGTTGCACACATCAGTTCAGACGTGTTGTGCTCTTTGCTGAGAGTGCTAGCCTGCTCTGTGAGCTTCAGCTAAAGGTCGTGCATTCCTTCCTAAATTTGGCTTCCCTTGGAAATAGGTGGAAGGGAAGATGTGCACTCTAGGCCTCTTCGTCATCCACCTTATCATAGAGAGGGTACTTAAATTTCCTTCTGTTCATGTGTATCCTCCATAATGTGATATGTGCCCTCTGTCCATCCAGTTTAAGTTGTATCTTAATGGATGCTTGATATATACCTTTCTCTCAGAACTTCTGAAGCTTGCTATATATTTCTTTTGATTATTTTAAACTCTTAAAAATCTTAAGTTTGCCTTGTATTAAAAAGATATGCTATTATTTCTGTGTAATCCTGTAACTATGAAATGCAGGCATTGAACTTTCATGTTTGTGCACCATCGAATAAGTAACCTGTCGTGTTTGCTAACTGCTGACTTCCGTAACAACCATAAAAAACGAAATAGAAATTTATTGAAGGATAAAAGAGTTATGTAAAACAATAGTTATCAGATTTCTTAGTAAGCCTACATTCTTTTTTCTTAGGCAAGACACAGTCAGCCCTTGGGGTATATAGTTATATAGTTGAATTATTCCCTGCCTGCTGAATGCAAGTGGAACCTGTTCCAGCAAGGTGGAGAAAGAAACAAAAACAAATTTCCAATTTTAATACAGGAAACTTCCCCCTTAAAAATGTCCTGAATCTCTTGCTGATAGCTTAGCTTAATTAAAAAAAAAAAAAAAAAAAAAAAGTTAAGGGTACTCATAGGTCTCTTTTGCTTTGGAACTTACTTTTAATGATAAAATCATTGCGATAGAAAAAACCCCTTTAAATTGAAAACTAACCCATTTTTCAAAGAAAGCATTGTTTCTGAAAGTTGGCAATACCTAGCACTATATTGTAGAACTAGAGTAGCGTTTTTGTGTGTTCATGTTATGTGGTGATGTTTAAAAAAACTCTCACACAAATTCATCAAGTGCTTACCTGAGACAGTCTAGAAATGTATAATAAGAATTTTGTGTTATAATGTAATATAATTCAAGACTGAGGAAAATATGGGTTTAACTGATGTGTTATGTTTTATATGCAAATTAAGATACAATTTACAATTGTCTGTTTTGTGCTAAAAGATTTTTGACTTAAGTTGTGTGGTGAAAAGATAACCTGAGGACAAATGTAAATACATGCCGAAAAGGAATAGCCTAGCTACTTTGTCAGGCTTTAATTTATTGGCTTGATGCCAAGCCCTTTTGAAATACCATGACCTTCTCATATGGAGCTCAATGTATCTGTCAGTTAAGTATTTTTGTCTCAAATGTTTTTTAACAAAACTTCCCCCACACAGTTTTTATTGTAAAACAATTTGCTATTTGTAATAAACTCAGATAAATTGGTGTCTGAAGGAAAAAAATATGACATTTAGATTTTTACTATCTTTGATATGCACTCTGCTGTCATACAGTTGAATTCCATTATTCTTGAAGATATGCTCAATACTCTGCATGTTTGATGGTTCTTCATACACAAAAATTCCTTTGGATCGCATGTCTCGCAGCAGAATTATGCTTCATAATGCATTTTTTAGTCACTTGTGTATACAACTGAGAAGAGAACCTTTCTGAGCTGTTTCAGTGAAGCCACAGTTTCATTGTATTATCATGTTGGCAGCAGTGCTGAATTAAAGGATTCCTGTCCACTGCCTTGTGTTCCTATTTTTGTGGAAATCATCTGTTTTAATTCTGTATTAATTCAATAATCCGGTTTACAGTGCAGTCTTGCAAACAGCTGTCATCACAGCTATCGGGTGGAAGAGGGAGAGGTGATGAGGTGATGTGAGGGGCTGGTATTGTGGAAGAGGTATGGGAGATGCTTAAGCAAGCATTGATGCTGATGCAAGCTCCTTTACACTGAAATAGTGTCCTGACTGAATTGGTTGGGTTGCATACAGCTGAAACACGCATGAGACATGTGAATGATCCCCTTTATTGTAATGGAGTGTTACACCTTAACAGGTATTTTGTGTAGGTCTTATTGTTAATATTCTGATTCCTGTGGGTCCATGGAAGAGTAAGGGCCCATTTTGTTAATCTTTCACATAAAGCTGTGTCAGCTGAATCAAGATACTGCAGTATATAGTGGAAAAGTTACAAGTTACAGATAAGGCCATTGTATTTTGAATTCACTAGCACAGAGAGAACGCTTATGTAGTCATGATTTAGTGACTAGAACCTAGAAAGGTGAATTATGTTTTTACAAATGAATTAAAAATCACTACTTTTATTGTAAATCAAAATTCTAATGAAACAGCTGTGTAGTTTTGTAACTTCACTTTCTCAGTATGAGCACAGTTCTATGTATATGTTTGAAGGTCTGCATCTAAATCATTGTGTGTACAAGTAGACTGCACAGTAGAGAGTGAACAGAAGAAGTGGATTTTAAACAAGTAAGCTTGCTTACAGGTTTTGTGAGCAAAAATGCTGAGAAACAAACTCGGTCATCAAACTGGATTGGGTCACAATAGTTTAGGGAACTAGAAATCTTTTGTGAGCTCCTTTCCTGTGTTCTAGGTTGCAAACATAGTTTAACTTTGCAATCTGAAAACTTAAGTTTTATTTCTAAGATTACTGTCATATCATAAATACACTACAAGAAATTCTTCCTGCAACTATACTGCCATCTTGAAACAAGATCTGAAGGGTATGAACTTGCATAATACATTTCCCTTTCATCACTTGTGATCCTTTCTAATCCTGCCTCCTCATGTTCTTAGTTCAAGATTGGTATTACCCAGCGTAACTGCACAGCTGAGGGCATGGAGTTTACTTTGCTAAAAAGTTCACTTTTAAATTAAAGTTGACCTATAGATAAGAACCAGTGATTAATGGTTTGAAACAGAAAAGTGATCGGTAAGAATACTGTTATAGGCATGTGGCAGTTGTCTTGATGTACAAGTAATAAAGATGTACTTGGTTATTTTGGTTTTAGTTAGTTTTATTAATATTTAAATTCTATAATTTAAAATTTGCCTGTGACTTTTATTTGAAAATTAATAAGATTAAAATGCAAAATCAAATTAAAATATTTCAGTTGACTTAAATCCTTTTTGTCTGTGTGTGTGAATTTTTACCTAAATGAAAAATGCCAAAACTATTAGTTTCAGGATAAAAATTAATCTGAAAATTTATTTCTCACAAAAAGAGAAAATAAATAACACCTATTTTCTGAGCTAATTATAATAATGATCAGGAGCAAGTATTCAGAAGATATTTGCTACTAGAAACTATAAGAAAATTTATGCGTTGTGTTTTTAGAGTGTAGCTGCAAACGAAAGCTACAGCATGGCTGTAATTTTTATAAATTTATGCAATTACCTGACAGTTTCTGAAAATATGTAATTGTCTTTTAATTAGAAGATACTGGTCATTATGTGAACATGTCTATTCTACAGGGATAACCTGATTGTTGGTGATGTGCAACTAGTATAGTAACGCTATTAGTTTAATCAAGCCCTTTAATTTCATAGCAGTTACGTGCAGACAGTTGTGCATTATTTCAAGTGATATGCAGTAAAGATACTGTTTTGGTAATCACTGATAATTAGCATCTAAACGGATTCTTTTGTGTGGTTTTATTTTTTATTTTTACTCTAGTATGCCAGTGTTGAGAAAGATGGTGAGCATTACATGACCCCAGAAGATTTTGTGCAAAAATACCTAGGACTTTATACAGATCCACGTTACAATCCTAAAACAGTGCAGCTGTTGGCTGGAGTGGCAGATCAAACTAAGGATGGGTGAGAATTTTGCTTTCCATTAGAAGCTTGTAATGCATTGGTAAATGCATGAGTGAGCGGGTTTGATAGTTTCATCTTCTAAAATACATTATTGATTTTATTACACTTTAAGCTTATTTAGATGACAATTTTTTTCTCAAGTACAATAGACTATAAATTTGTGGAAATTGGGAAAAAATACAGTGTTTAATGTGCATTTTTTAAACTAAGGTTTGTTTTAATGGAGTTTTAACAATTACTACAAATGCAGAGGAAGTTGAACTGCAAGTAAGTTTAATGTAGTACGATTGCCTTGGAAAAGTTCTTTTCTGTATACTCGCGTCCATGATTAGATACTATGTAGAGTCTTTGGTACCTGTAATTAAATGTGGAAATACAGAAAAGCTTTCTTATTTCTGTAGTGTGCAATTCAAATAAAACCATTGAGGTCTTTTTTAAAGTGCTGGCTATTAGGAAAGCAAGACACTAATGACTCTATGAAGGAAGAAGGTGTTTGCCTAATCAAGATAAGGTCACACCACATAAAGCTTTTCCAAGTCTGCTTACAGATTATATTACTTGCTTTTAGACAGTTCTTGGAAGCTAATATACAAAATGTCTGCTCCACTGAGGTAGTACCCTCTAACTCACTTGTCTTCAAAGGAGCCTTTTCTCTTGCTGTATGTAGGCTTCTAGTTTTGGCCTTGGATTGTAGCAGGAAGCATGGACATTGATAAAGTGAGAAGGTTAAGATGGCTCAAGAGAAGAGGTCAAGAATGCAGAAGGGAGTGGGTATTTTGTAGAGAAGAGAGAGAAAGTTGCTGTTAAAATAGTATACAATACATTTGTAAATGTATAGATGTAACTTGTTTTAAATTGAAATCCCCTTAACTTCTTTGGACTTGTGAGTCTAAACCTGACCTTTGATATCACTTAAATGTTTTTGTTTTCCTGTGTTCTACTTTAGAATGTTTTATTAGTTTGCAAAGTATCCTTAGCAGCTTGCACAGTAGCTGTGCTTTACAAATGAAATTGTATATGCTGTATAGATTTTACACTAAATGACAAATGTCAGATCTCCTGTTTGATCTGTTGGTTTTTTTTTTTAATAAAGCTGCAGCATTTTGGTAATATATACATTTGATAAATCCAGATAACCTGTCTCTCTGTTTGCAATACATGGCTGCAGCTTGTTGCATTGTTATGGATTGAAAAGGCTATTTTATATGTATCTGTTGAAATAATAGACTAATTGATGACTAGTAAACTAACATGTTGAGTATCTTGTTTCTCTGAAAGCAGTCGGTTATCTTTTATGGTGTGCATTTCTTCAGAAAATGTCTTATAAAAGGAACTTTCTTACAGTAAGAAATCAATAATTGGTTTTATTGCTACAACAGAAGTTTACATTGAAGCATCACTCTTTTGTTGCTTCCCCTGTGAATATAAGTTTTTTGGGGTTTGTTTTTTTGTTTTTGTTTTTAAATCTGGGTAATATTTGAAGTGACATAATCAAATATGGGTAGGTGTGCTTTATCTACTTCTGTATAGGAACAGTGGGAATGGGAATTGTTACAATATGGTCTGCAGTGCAAAATGTTTGTCTGTCTGAATGCTTGTCTGAACCTATTTTCCTAAATGTTTTAATCTATATTTATCTCCAATCTTTATTTCATGTGAAGAATTTGTTATACCCCATCATAATTGGTTTATTTATTTACTTTTACATTCATATTCTTTCATTTGTAGTGAGCCTGTAATATATCAAAATCCAGACTCTAATAACTATATCATCTGCACAGAGAGTTTAATTTGTAGTATGAATAATTATTGTAATCTTCAACTGAATTCCAGAATACATTATGTCTTTCCAAGGACTTAAAGTTACCTTATGAAGTCCAGGGAATTATCAGTAGTCCTATTCCATACATACATTTATAAATTAAACGACAGCCCAATGTGTGACAGCAAATCATTGAGAAGCTTTGGGTTCTGTTAGGAAATTTAATTCCTGTATCTGCTATCATATTCTCTTAGCCTTACTTGCCCTTCAAATACTCAAAGTGTTCTTAGTAACTTTTCTGTGTTAATATTTTTTAATCTCATTTAGGTTTAAGTTTGGCACTTTAGAAAAAAACCCACATTTTGGAACTGGCTGTCTGTAGGCATATGTTTAAAAAAAAAATGTTTTTTTTACTTTTTTTCTAATGATAACTTGATTCTTACTTAACTGTTCCAGAGTACTACTGCGTTGTCCCATTGCTACAGTACAAGATTGGTTTGCTTTAGTGGAACGCTGTAAGGTAGTTCTTAAAACAGATGACTGTTCACTTTCAAAGTATTTATTCTTCATTATTACAAATGCGTGTTCTGAGAAATTAATGTGATGAGCTCTAAATTAGAATTTGGCCTAAACTGCCTTGTCTGCTGTCTGTTTAATGCAATGGGATTTCACTGATGCTGTAAGCATTCCTGTGTCTTCAGACTGCAGGCACTAGATTTGAAATTAGGATAAATATCCTCTCCGAATAATGCACTTATATATGCATGCTAAAACCGGCTTCCCAATTACATAAGTCAGTTAACATTAGTAGGTATTGCAGTTTTAAAATCAAAGATTTTCTTCTCCCTTCAAACCTTCAAAATTTCACAGTAGTAATTTAAAATTCTTCACTTTAATTGCTTGTTTTTGGGTACTCTTTTTATCAGCATATTGTTCTTAAAATTTGGAAATGTGTTCGTAAGTCCTGAAGAAAGGGTTGATGTTTCACATAATGGAGAGTCATAACAGAGCTATACATAACGTCAAAAAGCTATGTTGTGTGGGGAAAAAAGAGCAAAGAGTTGTAGTAGGAAAAAAGGAAAGAGAGAGAAGAATTGTAAACACATTACTTGCTTTGTGTGCTTTTGAAGAGTAACAGTACAGAAGAAATGAGAGGAAAGGAAATTTTTTAAAATCTTACAGGTAAACTGAAAGGTGAGTGATTTGATACTGTTAGAGACTCTAACACAGTGGGTTCACTGAATGATACTTGAATAGTGATTGGGTGGGAAGCTCCATTATTCTGTTTAATCCAGCTCCTGTTATCTCTGCCCTAATGCATAATGGAGGAGTACAGGGGATATCCCTGCTCTTAGACATTGCAAGTTGAATATACGGAAAGGAAATTGAATGTGTCTGTCTCCTTTTGCTGTAGGCACTGTTAAAGTGAGACCACTGAAGATGGCTTCTTTCAGGTTCAGGCTTCTACGAATGCATTCTACAGATCATCACTTGATTCTGTCAGTTATAAAGCTTCCTGGTTAGGAATCAATTTGTATGTCAGGTTTACGCTTGTATGTGAGGTATATTTTAAAATGATAGTATTTACAATTATTTTAAAGGATATTCTTTTTCTTTGATGCTAAACCATTATTTATCAAGATCATCCTTTGGATGAAATTGACTTTGCATCTGGAGAACCATTCTCACATCTCTGATTTTTGTGGCTAAAGTGTGACACATGAATATAATAATTCTGTATTTGCCATATCTTAATTCCTTTCAAAATCACGACATTTGTGTATTTTCTGTATAATGCATATATGCAAGAACGTTAACATATGTAACCTTGTTTAATGTATCTCAATTCTGCTTTATGTGTACCTTGATAGAGAAAGAGTAGCTAAACTCATGAATAGTGTGGCTTGATCTTTTTATTTATTTTTTGTTTTCTGTAGGGAACAGATTATACTTCTCTTTAGCAGTAAGCAGTATATGTGTGAAGTAATCACTATGAGCTAATGATCTCCTATGAAGAGTACTAAATTCAGATGAATAATGTACATTTTCTGGGATAATGTACCATCTACAGTGATATTCTGTGTTCTAACAGCGTCTACTGAAATAGTATTTTTTTTGTTTAATTTAAAAAATGTAATTAAAATTCTTATTCCCATTGATAATTTATTTGCTGCTAAAATAGATACCCCATTATTTATTTCGATAAACTGAGCTCAGGAACTTGTAACTGGATGGAATATTCTAAGCCATCAAGCGAAGTCCCCTGTTTTTACAAGGATGAAAACACACATTAGTTTTAATAAACCAGGTTTGCTGTTAAAACCTAAGGCTTTTTCTTGCAGTATTCTGGAAAGGCCACAGTATATGCCTGTTCTAAATATCTTTATGGATATGTGATTTTGTTCTTGTGCTAACATTATCCTTTATCTTCTCCTGACTTAGGGCTTATTTTTCTGCAGCTGTTCTTAAATACAGCATTAGGATCCCTTCTAAATGTTTTTTTCTGTTAGTCAGAATAAGCTGAGTTCCTCTAGAAAAGTTATTTATGATTATCCTAATAAGTTACCTGTGCATACATTCAAGTCTTGAGTTTATTTGTGTTGAACACAAGGACTTGGATTTCTATGCAGTGTTCCAGAGATGTTGTGGGAACCCTATCTGGGGATATTGCTGCTTCCTTATCTGGCACAGAAACAGCTTTCCTAATGCATCCTCAGTTGCATTTTTGTGTACGGTGACTGTCTTGCATACACAGCTCAGAATCTTGTCATCTGCTGTTACACTCAAATCCTTCCCTGCCTTGGCCATGTCTAACTGTCCTTATGTCCAAATGTTCTTATAGGTTGTTTCTTTCTTGTCCTCAAGTACATGACTGCAGTTCATGTTATATTTGAAATGTAATATTTTTTCTCTATATGTAGTTAAGTATAACTTTTTCTGAACCTGTTTGTTTTTTATAAATGTTATACGTTGTTTTAGGAAGATACATATATTGTATAGTATATTCCTATGCTTGCATTGAACTATCTTTTCTTTCTCAGTAGAAATACCTATATAAATTAGTAATACAATGACAGCCCTGTAAATTTCATGGTGGTAGAATTTCTGTGGGTTTTTTGAGTCTTAACTTTTAAGTGCTGTCTGCTTACATTTATAATTCCAAAGTAATAAATAGTAGGTATTCACTGAGAATTGATTATATTTAGTTGTTGATGGATATGAAGAATTCAGTCCTTTTGTAGAGGAAGAAACTGAGTTGCATAAAGGTTAAGTAACTACTTAAATGTAACAAATACTTTCTCAGTTTCCAGTGAAGAGTCTTAACTTTTTTATATTAGAATTTTATTTTAGTAATTGGATCATAAAGTTTTCTAGAGCATCAAACACAAAATATCCTTGGTTTTGTGAATAATTCTTTGAAATCTTTGAACTTCTGTGTTTTCCTTTGTAGGTTGATTTCCTATCAAGAATTTTTGGCATTTGAATCTGTTTTGTGTACTCCAGATGCAATATTCATAGTTGCTTTTCAGTTATTTGACAAGAGTGGCAATGGAGAAGTAACATTTGGTAAGAATACCTAAAGAAAAAAGTTTAAGAAAGTGATTATAATAGTGTAAGTTGTAATGATGCATAGAAATTCATATTGTGCAGTACTGTACTGATTTCCTAAGAGTTTGCATGAGTGTAACATTTTTTTCTTTCAAGTGATAGAAGCTTAAGAAGTATACAGAAATAAAATATATTTTGCTCTGTCTTGAATCAAGATTTTTCTTGTTCCTGAAGTAGTTAATACAATGCTGTTTTGTTCAGTGTCATCCTAAGTAAAATTCTGTGTCGCAGACTTTGAACTCCTTCAATGATGAGGGCTTTTTAAAATATCTTCTGGATCTCTACATATCTTTGAAGAATTGTCATTAGATGTAGTAGGAGCTCAATATAGAAATGAAGGAGGTCTAGTCTTTTGAATTCCTAGTTTAGTGTTCCTTTTCTTCAGGAGCAAATCTTACTTTAATCTTATGAGTGTAACTTCCAGCTAGATCATATATTTGAAAAATTAGGAAGAAAATATGGCCTTTACGTTTTGTTACTTTTTTTTTTTTCCTAATCACATAAATTAGTAATTGGACAAAATTTTTTAGGCTAACTATACTGCTTTATGATGTTGCTAAATAACTGTTATTAACATTGCAGTTTAAGGAGGACTAGGTTTTATTTTCAAAACTTCATATGTTTATGAAAATTAGATAAATCAGTGCAAAGAATTTAATAAAATGGAATGAGAATTAAATGTTATTTCTATCCAAAAGAATAAAGCTCTCAATAAAGAAAATACAAACTATGCTTGGATTTGTAACCACTTGCTGTTTGTACCATTTCATTCTTACGAAAATTGTTGCAACTTGTTGGAAAAAAAATGCAAGGGTCTGTTTATGGAAACAAACTGCTTGACTTACGATGTCTATTAAATTCATCATTAACTGAAGGATCAAATACTAAGCAATTTGGATACACAACGTCTTGAAAAGAGCTTTTAGAACTTAAGTGAAGGTGAAGTCAGTAAATGCAGTCATTAGGAAGTAGACAAACTACTACAATCAGTGTGATCATGTTAAGGATGGTATATTTAAAAATCTCACAAAATGGGGATGTGCACTTTGTAGCTCTCATGAACACACTTGAAATAGTTGGTTCCGTAAATGAACAAAAAGTAATTTCAGATTGTATACAGATTTCTCAATCAGGCTGAGGATTGTTATTTTTATGAGCCCATCTTTATATTAAAGACTACAAGATCAACACAAACCAGAGAAGCTGTAAAACAGAAAATTGCATAATTTTTTTCCCATATCTTTCTTGCTGAATTTTTTTTTGTAAGGCTGATAAATCTTGAATATGAAACTCTTTAGGGAATTTAAAATTTACTATTGGTTTCTTGGTTTTACAAAATTAATTATATTGCAATTATTACTATATTTAATAGTGACATATCAGTGGTACATATTTTTGTGCTACAGTTCCCACGTTTACTGCTGCTTTTTTGTTTTTGGTTTTTTTTTTTTTGTTGCTTGTGACATGGAATACTTATTTTTGCTTCATAGGCATAGCATACAAATTAATGCATCTGGGAAAAATGTGAATGATGATATGTAACATCTTCTGAATTTGGAACTCTGCTGTCAATTTCCAAGTCAGTCTTGTGGCCTATAGAGGCTGTTTTACAAATGAGTCCTGCACTCTTTCATTTTCACACCACATAAGCAGAAAGGTACAGAATTTAGTTTCATGTAAAAACAGGAGAATATATAAAATTAAGTCTTAAAAATTTTAATAAATTATTAGAAATATACTGAAATGGAGTAAGTTCAGCCAGTTGGTGTGAGAATTGCTATCGGACAAGTCAGCTCTCTTTTATCAGCGTGTAATGTATCCAGTCTGCAGATAAATCATGTTGGTTTTGGGAGCAAACATGAGTCAAGATTTTCTAGCTCAGATGTAATGCTATGTGGATGTGATTGCATTGATTCCAAAGCTGGCAAGTCTTGCCAGAAGTGACATGGATTTACTGAGGTTTTTCTGCATTGTGCATCTGGAGCAAGGGGTGGAAGTGCTAGGGAGTGGAACACAGAATCAACTTGGTTCTGTTAGACCAGTAAGTTGAACCCAACACTGGCCTTGCTGGATGTAAGATATGTCCCAAAATCATTTGGGTATGACTGTATGGCTTTTTAAAAAAATATCCCAATCTACTCAAATTTTCAGTTATCTGGAGAAAGTTAAGTATACTTGTTGATTTCTAGAGCTGGCTCTGTATTTGAAAGCAAGTTGCTCCTTTCAGGTTCACATCTCCTTTTTAGGATTTATTTACTGATATGGACTCAGACCATACTTGAGCACTTCAACTTTTTGCAGTCCTCTTGAGCCTCAGTCTGCCACTTGTCTCTTCAAAAGTGTAGCTTCCAACTCTCCAATGAGGAAACTATTAATTAAATTGTATTACAGAAGAATTTATGTCTTATGAGTTGAGAAATGGTAGAGGACAAAGAGTTTATGATTCTTTAGAAACTACTTGGTAAAAATACTTGTCAGCTATGCTATGCTAATCAATGTCTTTGTGCAATATCATATGTTAATTGGGATTGTTGAAACAGGAAGCCTTCTGTCACTTTAATGTCATCTACTTTCTTACTGCTTTGGGACGTTGTTCCAGGAGTTTTGGACATCCAGAAATCCTGTATGAATGGCTGTTGTAAATGTGCAGATAGTATGCTGCAATATTTGTATAGGAGGTCCATTGCAAGAACATGAAATTAGACCTACTTTGTATGAGCAAACTGTACAGCACGCTCAGTACTCTGCATGTTTCAGCTGCACTGGACTTGCTGTCAGCTTGGTGAATAAAAAGCAATAAAATTACTATTTTAATAACCCATTGATACCATTGACTTTTTAATCATGGAGAAGTAGAAAAACCCCCAACATTTCTTTTCCTGATCAAATGCTTGTATATCTTCATAAATGATTCCTAGGTGAATATTTTATGGAAAATGTGTTGCTGATGAGCCCTTACAATATTGCTTTAACCATAAAATATTTTTGCTGACAAAGAAAAGTGATTTTTTTTTTTTTTTTTTTCCCCGTGCATTGTCTGTCTTGTTATGGTTTGCTATCTGTAGTCAGAGAAGACTGACAACCACTTTGCTTTTTTGATTATGGGATGTAACTGACTAAGCTACTTAATATGAGTGAAATATTTCAAAACACTCCATAAAATTAATGCTATTGTACTAAGGAAACTTCTTTTTATTGCTATTCTGTACAGGTCTTTAGACCTGAATTGAGGTTAAAGCAAACCCGAGTATTAAATCTGCTCAAGCTATTTGGTTTGCCTTGATGTTGAAGCAGATAATCCTTACTGTGGTTAAAAGGTAAAGTCTGTGACAATCACTGAAACTTCTTTCAAAAGTAGGTTGTCTAACTGGAAGTAAAAGGATTCTTTGTAATTTATCCCTTCAGCAAACCATACAATGATCTGGACTGTATCGCTTTTAATTGGAATGTACAATTCTGAGGGTTTTTCCAGCTGTTCTTCCTTGTAGAGTCACCACAAAGAAAGGCATTCTCTGATAAACTGGAGAATTTCAGAGACACTTTTTTAGTTAAATACCCATCCTGGTATGGATAGAAAGACAGAGCTAAAATAATCAGATTTTGAAATTTTGAATTTTACTGCCTTCATGTTCATGATTCTTCTGTATTCAGAATTTTTATGTTATTTTGGAGATAATTGGAAAGTATTTATGGAACTGAACATAAGGCATTTTAAAACATGCTGCAGCTCAAAATCTAATTAAAAATATTTTGCAGAGTATAATGGCCTCTTCCTTAAAGGCACTGGGGGGTGTAAGAGGATTGGATACCTAGTAATGCAACTATGTGAAAATGACCATGATACTGGTAAACTGAAGTAATAAACATCAATGTCATGGTTTCAGAAGTTGGCTATACAGTGATACTGAAATCTTGTCCATCTGTTTTCTTAAACAAATTTTAATCTGGGAGAGAAAGTTTTGATTTCCCTAAATCAGGACATAGAGTTTGAGAATACTGGAAGAAGGTGACTGAGAAGAACAAGAGAAAGGAGTTGAATATATGTTGTTGTAGTTCTTTGCTTTTGAGTGTTATTTTTCAGGAAACACGGATCACTCCTAGTGCTCACTCTTCCCGCATTTCCGAAAGAGCAATTAGATTGAAAATGCTAGTATTTGGATTTAATCTTACAAGTTCTGCTTTATAAAATATCTTTTGCAACCATAAAGACTGGAATCCTTTTAAAATGTAAACAGAAAAAAAATCTCATAATCACATGGCTACACATCTGAGGATATAAAAAAACCACCATGTTTTTATCAAGTGTGCTGTAAACTAGAACTGTTACTTTTCTTGGCTGCCTGGTAGCCATACGTTAGTTGCCTGGTTTCAGGATGTCTTTCGCTTAACATATGCAGATAATGTAGGAAACATCACTGTATGTTACGACTTTCTTTTGTCCTCATGTTTGGTTTTTTTTTGGTTTTTGTTTGTTTCTTTCCTGTTGTGTGATTCTTTCAGGTTTAAACCACAGTTTTAAACACTTATGAGCAGTGTGGGATGAGAGCCCCTCATTAGTTTTTTATAATAAGAAGTTCAAAACATAGTTCAGCAAGAGGGAATGGAAAAGGAGAACTCCACCTTAAAATTGTATATATTGACAGTTTGTTGTTATGGTTGTTACTACTGTTAACCTTAAACAGAATCACTAATCCTTTTAAAATAAGAGTAGAAATACAATGTAACTATGTCTAGTTTAGCTTTCTCACTTGTCCTGCCACTTGTCATTTTGCTCTCACGTCAGAGAAATTACTGTATTATTTACATTTGGATCACTCTTAATATACTTCTGTTGCATCAGGTGCTACACAAAATGTCTTTTTGCCTTTAACTGTGATTTTTTTATTTTATGCTTGAAAGTGAAAATATGTAAAATTTGCTGGTAGCAGAAATAGTGAAAAATAGCAACATAGAATACATTAAAATGCATTATGTGCATTAAGGCTGAAATATGTACATGTAGATGGCTGAGTAGACGTTTAAAAAAACCCCTATTAAACAACAAACCTTCAGCATAGTTATGCTAGTACTTAAAACTATCACATTTATATTTTTGTGTTTCTCACAAGCATGACTGATGTTCCATCACAGGTGAGAGGGAATGGCAAACTCTGTTAACAGGTTGATGGCACTGGAATTGTCTGAGGTTTCCACTCTGCTTCTTGGGGAGCTGATAAGTCAAAATAAATAATAGTTACTACCTCAAGTCTTACTTGGGGTACTGAGCTCATCCCCACCATGGGCCATCAAGAAGACATCATAGTGTTTATAACTTGAAGTATTCTTCCTCCTCCTATGAAATTCAGTATTGCCTAAAACCTTTGTTTTTCTTGTCGTTTTTGTGAGCCCAATAGGTAACAATGTTTGATGGAGGTTGAGCCAGACATGTGTTTGCTGCCTGCAGATAGCTGCTCCAGGCATCTATAATTTGTTAAAAATGATTGGGTGGGGAAATTCTGAAGCAATCCTGAAAGAATGCGTGTTGCCTTGGAGGTAATGTGCTAGTGCACTAGAGTAGTAGGTTTATTGTTCCTGGGGCTCATGGTAAGTTGAGTATGTCATCAGGCTGCTGACTTGTATGCCTATCTGAGAAGAAAATGCATTGCTATAAGCCTGGAAAGAAAGTTATCAGCTCAGTAGGAAAGAATTCCACTGTGGAAAGGTGAGCAAAGAGTAGAAGACATTAGTAAATGAGCAACATGTATTGACAGGGACAATGAATGCATTCTGTAAAATGTCATACTAAAATGAAAGGGTTTAAAAATAATTTGCTGTTTGCCCCCTGCAGAATAGCTCTGTTGGAAATTTGAAGTACTTGTAGTTTATCTTAATTTAGAAGCATTACTGGGTTTTGACTGGGGGGGGAGCAAAAAACCCTAGCATCTGTACCTTAATGTTACTTGTTTTCTTTGTTGTCAGTGCGTTGCTTCTGCTATGAAAAAAAAATTAAAAATAAGACATTTGATCATAATTCAAAGTGGTAGAAGCATAGGTGATGGTCACATTATGTGTAATTTCTGAAACGTGATTGTCCATTTGCTGCTTCTCATCACACAAGTTGTTAGTTGTGATGGCTATTTCCTTTAATACAAGAGAATTGCCAGCAAAATTGGATTAAAAAGGTATTCTTGATATATTTTGAAGAAAACATTGCTACTCTGGTGGAAGTAGTAAATTTTAGTGCTTATGCAGAGATGTTTGAGAATCTCAAATGGCTTCGGAAAATTGTATTTAAAGTGTCAATGGTTTTAACTGTGTCAGTTATTCAGAACAGGTACATGGTTTTGCTGCTGTACTCCGAATGTTTCATAAACAAAGCCAACATGGAATTAATTAAGCATTAGATACAGCATCATATCCTTAAACCGAGACTACTATAATACGTGCAGTATACATTACTCATTGTGAGTGATTGCCAGTGGAAGAAAAATGGGTAAGGTACCTCAATTTTCAGAGAAGCAACAGGCTAGTTTGGATACCATTTATTAAAGCTAGTTATCCACTACTGGAATTCTTCAAGTACCAGTACACTCAACTATTGAATATAAATTTATTAATTAATTTACCAGTATTATTTTTATGTGCTGAAGGATCTTGACTTGTGATGTGTTGATGACTAGTTGTAAATGTTTTTAAGAAGAAAAAATCAATAGCATAGGAAACTGATTCTTGGTTGTTTAAGTAGTATATGATTAAACGCTTGAATGAGAGTTATGAAAAGACCAGGAAATTAAGTCTCATTAAAAATAGTTGAAAGATCTGTCTATATGAGCATATATGAATATTTTCTTACAAGAAAAAGTGAGACCTTTTTTTAACCTTTCTCTAAGGTTAAAAGAAGCAATCATTGGAAACAATTGAAAAGAAATTTTCTGGCTGCCTCAGCACATTCTTTCCTAAGTTTTCATTAGGAGAACTCAGTGTGTATTAGAAGTCAGTTTTACAGATGTGTCAGTAGTCACTAAATGGCATCCTATTTGTACATCAGCAGCCAAACCAATTGATCCAATTAAGCAGGCCTGTCTTTTGTTCCATTCACAGTTCAGTGCCATTTCGCAAGCTCAATACTGAGCTGCACTGATCCGTTTGTGTTTGTAATATATGAAGACTCCAGGTAGCTTGGTCAGAAGCTGCAGTGAATCAGTGGTAGGTGGGGAATTTAAATGTTCATCTCCTTGTCCTTTGATCTCAAGCAATGATGAATAGACCTACTACAGACAAAACTTTCAAAAAATTACGGCAAATAAAATAGTTTAGCACTATGTACTAGGTGCTTTATCTCTCATTTTCTTAATCCTCACCTTGCATACTGATACCAGTGAATAGATATGAGTGGACAGTTACAAGTTATAAGTTTCTTGTTTACCCGAACAACTCCTTTAGCCTACCGTGGTGTGGAAACTGTGGTTTAAATTGCAGTTTTTTCACTATAGTGTGTGCTTGACCTTTAAGTAAGGGCTAAGTTACAGTTAAATCAATTACTAGCCATAATCTGCTCTTTGAATATGTAATCTCAGACTAACTGTGAAGCAGGTGATCTAGCCAAGGAATCCTACTTTATCCCCATTCTGTGACAGATTTATTCTCAACATTTCCCATATAAAACCATATAGTGATTTGCCTAGATTTGATCTAGGAACTAGTAGAAGGGCTATAGAATTGAAAGAATGAATTAATCTAGTCCTTCAGCACAGAGAAAGCAACATGTTTACTCCAAGTAAATAGCTCTTGATGGAATTATCAAACTATATTGAAGTTCTTCGTATTGCATTTTGTCTTTTAGCAGAACTGTTTAAACATATAAAAGAAGGGGTGTGTTTTCAGCTAAAATATTTTGTACTTTGTTTTAAATTTAAGCTATATGCCACACTTTATTTTGGTTGTTAACACGTTCTGGGTTAGTTCAGGTACTTGGAGGTAGATTTTGAAAAGTGTTCATGTGATATGGATAGATGTCCAGTTATACTGTTCAAGTGTTGGATAATCTGTACAAAAAGCAAGCTTGTTCTGCAGCATGGCAATGCTGTGTATGAATAATGCATGCTTTTTTTTCAGATGAGGTTTTTGACTGAACTCAGATAATACATTTGGCATTGAGATTTCATTTGTACAGTATACATACAGAGAATTCCATATTCTGAAATGACAGGTTTTTTCTTCATTTAAAAGAGGACATCTCTATCTTCACTTATCTTAAAACATTTTAATAACTGAGACTACCAATTATGTTTTATAGGATTTGATTTTTATGCTAAGGCCTTATCAAAAGCTTCTAATAAGGTGCTTTCTGCTGAGTTAATGATATGTTTTAGATGGCATTTCTTATACCTATCTTCAGTAGACATTCAGACAGTGCGATTGTAATAATCAAGTTTCAATCAAACCATACTTAGTATGACAAATATTGCGTGAGATTGTAATGCAGGTATTTGTGCTCTTGATAAAGGGCTTAATTTGACTCCTAGCAGAGACGGAGAACTACTGTTGATTTTTATATCAGAATGCAAAATAGCTCTTATTTGTCATGTATGAGGGGAAATTGCTTCTTAATTAAAACTAAATAAAACATTCACTCCAAGGTTTTATGCAGTAATACAGAAAGTATCACGTTGTGTCGCAAATGTGTTCTTATACAGGTCTTTAAAGGTTCAGTTAGCAATTACTCTTAAACTAAAACACTTCTTAAACAGCTGCTTAAAACATCATTTGTTTGTATCCTTCCTGGATTGTTTGTAGATTTACTATACCCCAAAGCTCACTTGTTGTTTTTCCCTCCCCCAAAGCAAATGTCAAAGAAATATTTGAACAAACTCTTATTCATCTTCAAATCCCCTTCAACTGGGACTGTGAGTTCATTCGACTGCATTTTGGACATAACAGGAAGAAGCATCTTAACTATTCAGAGTTCACTCAGTTTCTTCAGGTCAGTTATTAACCTTCTTCCAAAGTAGAACTGAAATTGATTTTCACTTCTAGCAATACACTAATACCATTATAAATTTTGAGTTTATTCTGGTAGTGATAATCATTATCTGATACTAATCCTGACAGTTATGATGAACTGTTATTTTTCCATACCAGTTCTGTAAGCAGTGTGTACTCATTGTGCTTTAACCTGAACACCATCATATAAAAGAATTGGACTAAATACCCTGTTCATGAAATTAACCATTTTACTGATTGCTGTTAAACTGGATGAAGGTCTACTTTTTCTGTCATAGGAATTTAATAGCAAAACTAACCTCTACCAGAGAAAGATAGCATCCTTAATATAACCAGTTGTTATTAACCATATAACCTCCCATATAAAAGTTTTAGCTTCTTTAACATTTCTTTACTTTTATAAAAGTTGTCCTAATACTACCCTTTTTTCTCTCACATATAATGGGAGTTTGGTCTTAAATGCAGCCAACTAAAGTGGGAGGCAAATCTGCTTTCCTGAGATGTTGCTGAACCACCCTCTAGGGATCAGGCTTTAAAGGATTTTGCTCATAGAGCTGGGCTTTGTGCTAAGCCAAACAGTTATTTACAGTAAAGGCATATTATGAATTGAACATTAGACTAGAAGGAAGTAAAGGAAGATATCCATTATAAAGGATGGAGGAAGAGAGAAGTAGGAGAAATGTACATTATAATTCATGAGAACGGAGTTCACAGAATTGTAGGTAATTGTACTGAATTCCATAAATTAACATTCAGTGGTCACCCTATGATATAACTTAAGAGTTTCTGTCTAGCAGAAAAACAAATTATGCACTTCCAGAGCCGGCCTTTGGTACAATATAGTTTTGGACATACTGTCTTAAAGTAGGAAGTGATAGATGTGCTTTGATATATTCTGTAATTGTTGTCCAGGATAAAAATAGATCATAGAATCATAGAATAGTTTGGGTTGGGAGGGACCTTTAAAGGTTATCTAGTCCAGCCCCCCTGCAGTGACCAGGGACACCTTCAACTAGATCAGGTTGCTCAAAGCCCCATCCAGCCTGACCTGGAATGTTTCCAGGGATGGGAAATCTACCACCTCTCTGGGCAACCTGTTCCAGCGTTTCACCACCCTCATTGTAAAAAATTTCTTCCATATGTCTAGTCTGAATCTACCGTCTTTTAGTTTAAAACCATTACCCCTTGTCTGATTGCAACAAGCCCTACTAAAAAGTCTGTCCTCATTTTTGTTATAAGCCCCCTTTAGGTATTGAAAGGCCGCAATAAGGTCTCCCTGGAGCCCTCTCTTCTCCAGGCTGAACAACCCCAGCTGTCTCAGCCTGTCCTGGTAAGAGAGGTGTTCCATCCCTCTGACGGTTTTTGTGGCCCTCCTCTGGAGCCACTCCAGCAGGTCCGTGTCTTTCCTGTACTGAGCTGTATCTAGATCTAGAGCAGATTCTAGAAAAATGTATCTAACTAGACAGGATCTGAAGTCTTTATTGTAAATTGAGATACTGGAGTTTGGCACAGTCTTTCAAGGTACAGCTTGATGTTACTTTCAAGGAATAAACTGTGTCCTGCGTTTGATACTACATATTTTAAGTGATCCCAGGCACAAATTCAGGACACTAGTGCAGAAAAAAACCCAGATTGCTAGTGCCAAGAATCTTTTTGTTGGGAACCCAGGGCAAAATGATAAAAATCTTCTGGTTTTATGTTTATTGCTCCAAGACAATTGTCATGTAAGATACAGTAACCTCTTTACTGTCATCATATAATAAAAACTCTTAGTAGAGAAGGGTAGCATGGGCTGCGGTAATTTCAATGTGTACGCAAGTTGGATATTGTCCCTCCTTTTAGATCAGATTGTTTTTCTTATTTGGTGTAACAGCATCTTGTGGGGTTTGGGACTTGGATCAGAGCAGGCTTATTGCACCCTGATCTGGAAAACCTTGATCTTGAGGTTATAAGAGTTGAGAAATTACTGTGAAGGTGATACAAGCTAGATAGTGTGCCCTCTTCTTATTGTCTGTCAGATCATGGGTATTATTTTAGCTGCTTCTAGAAGTCTGAATGACAGCTGAATGTGCTTTATTGTTTGCTTGAATAGAAGGAAACAACTTTTTCTGGACATAGAATTTACAACCATCATTATTATCTTGAGGTTAGGTTACTGCAGTGTGCTTTATATGAAGGTTTTTACAGATTGTATAGGAGTTTTAAATTGCCTGAAATGAGTGACCATTTCTGACATTATGGGAGGTAGCTGTTGGGGGCAATCTAAATCTATATTATATAATTTTCACTGTTCTCCTGTTTATTTTCAAGTACTTTTCAATGAGTTAGCTTATAATAGCCCAGTCATATTTCATCTTGGATGTGTAAGAGATCAGCTCACTTTGAGTCTTCAAGATCAGTATCAGAAGTTTCTCTAGCAGTTAAGTATTTAATAAAGGAATAGGTAGCAGACAGGACATGGGTATGTGAAGTTTATTTCCCAAATCATTTAGTGAAAGTGCGTATTTCTTTACAGTTGAATTGAGGCTTTTCGTTGACAGAGGAATGAATCTGTGGATAGAATCAATATGTGGACTTCTTGTTTTAGTTGAGCTGGCCTTTTAACTTTAAACTGCAGTTGTGCTGTGGTCTACGTGTGCAGACGTATTGAGGCATGCTGTAAGAATATGAACTTAGAGTTTTGTGAACAGTGAGTTACAGAATTTGCTTCTAATCTGCTATTTCTGAATATTCATTCTAGGAGCTGCAGTCAGAACATGCAAGACAAGCCTTTGCATTGAAGGACAAAAATAAGAGTGGTACGATAACTGCGCTGGACTTCAGTGACATCATGGTTACCCTTCGCTCGCATATGCTAACTCCATTTGTAGAAGAAAATTTAGTTTCAGTAAGTGTAAAGAAAAATGCCTTGAATTCAGAATTTGATAGCTGTAATGTTTTAAGATGTTACTGCTTCTCTCCCACTTTGTTTTCTCCTACCTGTTTATCACTGCCTTGGTGCTAGAGATTATCACCCTCATAACAGAGTGGGCAGGGTGAAACATGGCAGCACTCCTTGGCTTCAGTAGTGGAAAAGTTTGGCAGTCTGGTTTACATGCTTAAAGTGCCATTGGAAACAGTTTGACTTAGTCTACTATACTTTCCACTAAAGCAGGGCAAACTGTACTTGGCACAGAAAGAACATTAATTTAGGACAAAAGCATCTAATTTTTATATTTGAATATATGAAAGATCTCCAAAGGTGGAGGCTACTTACAGTTTTGTCCTTTTATATACTCTTACATTCTTTTCTTTTTCAGATCAGAATTTGGAAAATCAGTGTGTAGATTCTAGAGGTACAGTGGTTATGGCTGTGATAGTCTGGCAAGATCTGTAGGTAAAGTAATGACATAAAAGTTATAAACTAAAAGTACATAGTATAAAAAGTATATAAGAATGAAAGTTATATGAAATAATAACTTTTATCTTACTATTTTACCTGTAAATCTTGCCTAGCCTAACTAATAAGGCATACTGTCTTTCATAAAATTTATAGTATCTACTGACTTTAGACTTTGAAATAAATGGTCACTGCTGTATGTGATACAAGAAGTCAGTGCCTTTCAAGTAGCATTTTCATGCATTTTTGTATTACAGATGGAGAGTATTAGAAAAATACTCAGTGACACATTTAGTTTATCAGATAAATTGAATAATAATCTACTTATGTGTTTATTTCCTGATTATTTCCTAATGTTCAATTTTTACAAAAAAACGGTATCCTGTCTAGTTTCTATTAAAAAGATCTTAAAATTACAGGAATAGAAAGATATCTTTAATTCTTTCCTTATTTGCCCAAATGAATGTTTCTATAATTTCTGATAAGATGTTGTAAAAAGGCTTAAGGCACTTAACTGCATTCATTTAATTTTTAAAGGTAGCTGGTGGAACTGTTTCACATCAGGTCAGCTTCTCCTATTTCAATGCATTTAATGACCTTCTGAATAACATGGATCTTGTTAGGAAGATATACAGTAATATAGCAGGTACAAGAAGAGATGTCGAAGTCACAAAAGGTAAAGTATATTTCCTACGCTTCATTAATTTTTTAGTTCTGTCCAATTTGTAATCTAGTGTTGCATATGGATTGAGGCAAGTCAGAAGCTGCAATAGTACGCAAGGTTAGGGCTACCGTGAAAGTGTTTAAAGGGTGATTTTCATCCTCACAGGTTAGTAATGATTTTCAGCTAGCTCATTAAGGAGAAGAATTGGGATTCTGGCAGGACCTGTGTTGGCCTTACTAGTTTGAATGGTAACTGCAAGTCAGTGTGTTATTGAGGATTTTACTACTCCCTGAAAGGGATACGTTGTTGCTTAGAGATAGAAAGTTCCTAGGGAATGTGATAGAATGGGTTAAGTTTGAAAATCCAATCATCAGTAATCTCCATGTTGTTTTAGCTCTAGTTACTTTATCCATGATTAAATCTTTTTTAGAAAAATGATAATAATTTATAACTTCTTAATGCTTACTTGCCTGAGTGGTTTTATATATAGTTTATGTCTGTTAGGACAGAGCTAATCCCTGTACCTATGAAAGGTTGCCATATTTCAGTCTTGCCACAGGTATGAGTGGATTGCATTTGTAGCCATTTTATGACAGATTTTATCACTGATTTTATTACCTGTGTGGATGGGACCAGCCAAGCCTATGTGTGGTAAAAAGCATGCTAAGTGGTTTTTTTTTGGTTTTTTTCCCCCCCTTCTCTGTTTGGCTTATGTTAATATGCTCTGCATACTTTTGTCTGTAAGTAAAGCATAAAATGCCTGTCCTCATCCTCTAAACTCTGCTAACAAATTGCCTAACAATGTTTTTTGGTGCAGATGCATAAATACATTCTTGCTTGGATTTGTGTTGTGAAAAAAAAGCTACTGTGTTTTCACTGCTCAGACTTGTTTACTGTAGCTTGCCAATTATGTCATGAACATGTCATGTAATTTGGGTAGATGAATACCTAAGCTTGGGGTCATTCAGAGCTAGGAAAGAAAGAAATTTGGACATGATGGCAATAGATGAGTCAGTTGCCCTTAAAGCTGTGAATAATGGACCATTATTCTGGTCTCGTGATTCTTGTTTCTGAAGTTCTGCAAAACACAAATTGTGGGTGTGGTTTTATTAAGCTTGATAATAAGAGGATTTTTGTTGACTCTGATGAATTCTTACTGTAAATCACAGTTGTGGAGTTAGACTTGCTCTGTGTTGCAAAGGCCTGTTTCATGATAGATGTTCTCCTAAAGATATCTTTTTCCTTTGCATTATGGATTTTGTTCCTTGGTGATAGATTTCGTTTTTATGATATGAAGTTATTTGTGAGCATTTAAAGAGGAAATTTGACAAATAATACAATTGCTTTATTTCTCTTTCCCTTTTAAATCCAGAGGAATTTACCCACTCTGCAATCCGCTTTGGACAAGTTACACCACTGGAAATAGATATCCTCTACCAACTGGCAGATTTATACAGTGTTACTGGGTAACATAGTAATTAATTTTATCATTTTACAATTATTATTTTTCTGTTTTCTGTGGAAAAACTACTAATTTTTCATCTTAATTTTAAAAAGTTCTGTGTTCCATTGTATTTTGTTACAGTAATTTATTCAGTGTAAACTGACTTTGCTGTATGCATGGGTTTTGTAAGGGAATTATGTATATCATGCACAATTAATAATTGTCATGTTACAGGTATACACATAAAACAGCAGAATACATTACAGTGTTCCCAAAAGGCTACAATGCATTGGTATTGCTAACTTTAAGTATTGATGGTGTTTTGTGTGGGTCTTTAACGCATGTGAAATCTTAGGTAGGAATGCCTAGAAATAGCTTAATTTGTGTATTATATCCCTTATTACTAGTAATCAAAAACTTGCTTCTGAATAATCCAAGTTCCCTTTATCTCCACTTGTGAGCTACAAGAAGAGAATGCCTTCTAACTCCAAGCATTCTTTATTGCAGTGGAGCAAACTTCTTAGATGTGCATTCAAATATGACAAGTGTTTTTTTTTTTTTTTTAAACTCAGGATGTATTTTGTGGGGTGTGGCCAGGAATACTGTATTGAATATGTTTGATGTTTTATCTAACAGTAATTTGCTTTCTATCTCTTGTGGAAAGGCGCTTAACTTTGGCAGATATTGAGAGGATAGCACCGCTGGCTGAAGGTGCATTACCTTACAACTTGGCAGAACTCCAGAGGCAGGTAGGTAGAAGAAGAATAAAATTGTTGAAGTTAAGTGTTTACATGTACTTGCATACGAAAAATGAGAATAACACAATTTAAATATTAGATTCCCAGCAAGTGAAACATGCTGTGTGTATCACTATAAGGATAGAAATGGGGCAGACTACTGAGCATGTGTCTAAACAAGATATTAAATGTCATATTGAAGGATGGCCTGTTCAGATATGACCAGGTATAGATACTTGGATTCTTTACTGTGAATACATTTGTTCACTCCTGAAAAGGCCTTTCACTTCACTAAATAATCTAACTTTGTAATTATATAATTATTTTTAGATAGTGTGGTGGGTTGACCCTGGCTGGATGCCAGGTGCCCACCAAAGCCACTATGTCACTCCTCTCCTCAGCTGGGCAGGGAAGAGAAAATAAAATGAAAGGCTCATGGGTTGAGGTAAGGACGGGGAAATCTCTCAGCAATTACTGTCACAGGCAAAACCGACTCAGCATGGGGAAATTAGTTTCATTTATTACCAATCAAAATCAGAGTAGAGTAATGAGAAAATAAAAACTAAATCTTAAAACACCTTCCCCCCACCTCTCCCTTCTTCCCAGGCTTAGTTTTACTTCTGAATTCTCTACCTCCTCCCCCCGCAGCAGCGCAGAGGGATGGGGAATGGGGGTTGGGGTCAGTTTATCACATGTTGTCTCTGCCGCTCCTTCCTCCTCAGGGGAGGACTCATAACACTCTTCCCCTGCTCCAGCGTGGGGTCCCTCCCACGGGAGACAGTCCTTCATGAACTTCTCCAATGTGAGACCTTCCCACGGGCTGCAGTTTTTCATGAACTGCTCCAGCGTGGGTCCCTTCCACAGGGTGCAGTCCTTCAGGCACAGACTGCTCCAGCGTGGGTCTCCAGCGGGGTCACAAGTCCTGCCAGAAAACCTGCTCCAGCGCGGGCTGCCCACAGGGTCACAGCCTCCTTTGGGCATCCACCTGCTCTGGTGTGGGGTCCTCCACGAGCTGCAGGTGGATATCTGCTCCACTGTGGACCTTCATAGGCTGCAGGGGGACAGCCTGCCTCACCATGGTCTTCCCCACAGGCTGCAGGGGAATCTTTGCTCTGGTGCCTGGAGGACCTACTTCTTCTCACTCTTCTCTCTCCGCTGCTATTGTTCTGTGCAGAGGGTTTTTTTCCCCCTTCTTAAATATGTTATCCCAGAGGTGCTACCACCGTTGCTGATGGGCTTGGCCTTGGCCAGTAAAGGGTCTGTCTTGGAGCTGACTGCCATTGGCTTTGTCAGACATGGGGGAAGCTTCCAGCAGCTTCTCACAGAAGCCACCCCTGTAGCCCCCCACCCTCCCCCCCCCAAAACCTTGCCATGCAAACCCAATACAGATAGTAAAAAATATGAGTATTAAATGCAAGGTTTATAAATGTGTTCTTTGAAAAATTGGGTGAAATGATTGGCTTAACTATTTATCTAAAATGATTATTGAATCTTATTGTACTTGTTGGCTATCTACCCTAGACAGTAGAAGGGGAATTCATATTTATTGGAACTGATGAAAAGGGTAGAACTGGAAGATGAAAAATAGCAGAGTAGAATGTTAACCTTTCGTTTCACCAGACCTTTACATTCATGTTTGCTAGCTTTGCTTTTATCGTAGTTTCCTTATTAAACATATACACGTATAGTACAGCATAAAAGCTCCAAGCTGTGCAGTAGGATTTTGAATATAAATTACTTCTAACTTCAGTGGCTCTTTTTACAACTGTAAGAACTGAAGATTTAGGACCAAACATTATGCAGGTGTTTAGCTTATGTTTAGACTTTCTGCCACAGTTACTGGGTACTATTCTGCTCACTTCCAGTATAGCCTTGCAAGTTTGTGTTAAAAATAAATCTAGATTTTGAGGTCTTATCTTCACTGTATTTTTGGTTCAACATATAATCTGAGAGGTTTACTTTTGCAAGGAGATCTGTCTAATGCTAGTTAAGTTGTGAATTAAGTTTTACCTTAACCTTCATCTAAGGTTGAATCTGAAGTACTGCTGATAGTGAAACTTGCAACATAATGGGGCATCTGCTGTGCTGCTAGTAGAAATATTCCATTCCATTCCATCCCATATATATTCTACAGAAATCCTTCTTCTGAAGCATTTTGTAGGTGACTGCTTT
The DNA here is from genome assembly GCF_929443795.1 of Astur gentilis. NCBI lineage: Eukaryota > Metazoa > Chordata > Aves > Accipitriformes > Accipitridae > Astur > Astur gentilis. Next base: position 32,091,653 of record NC_064880.1, read on the forward strand.
CATGAGAGTAATTGAGGGGGAATTAACTCAACTGTTAATAATGTAGAGATAATAATGCACTCAGGGAAAATCCTTGAAATGGTTACACAGCAGATTGAGAAAGGAAGACATACATACATGGTGAATTACATAGTTGCATAATCATAAAATACATAGGCTGGTTGCACATTGGTGTTTATTATGCGAAACAAAAAAAATAGGATCTGATCTTAAAAGTTTCTGGTGCGCAATCTTTTATTCATTTTTAGTGTCAGAACTTCATGAGAAATTGCTGTTCCACACAGAGCTGTACATTCTCGAATAACCTTTACAAGAAAATACAATAGTGTTCATCCGAACCAGTGTATTTTGCTCCAAGAATGTCTCCACATCCCCTTTCCCTCTGTAATACACAAAGGGAAGTAGGATATCTAATTCTTAAGATCTTGTATGAGCATATCCCATAGTTCTGACTAAATACATCTTTGTGTACTCAGTCGATAAATACAATTTTTCATCCTGAGGGTTCCCATTTTCTTACAATGTCTAAACAAGTCAAATTCTCTCTCTTTCAGTCTGTGGTAGGAGTTCATGGGGTGTCTATCAAGACATCTGAGGGTTCTGATTCCCAAATGGGCATAACCTGGCTTGGGCTGGGTTCTGCTCCCAGCTGTCCACATCTTGCTTGGTATGCAGACAGCTGAGCGTCTTAGGAATCAACTGAATAGCCACATCTTGCATTTATGACAATCTGATGCTTGTGATGAGTTGCATTAAAATGCTGCTCCTGAATTGCAGTGATTCAGCAACTGATTCCCAAGTAGCTCAGCCATCTGGGCTGTTGGGGCCAGAGGACATGCAGCTAGCAGCGATACCTTTGTGAGCCATTCCAAGCTACACTGTCTCTCACAAAGTGAAATTCAAATTCTCTACCCTGGTGATGGTAGTGACAGTACTGCTGCAGGGTGGTCTGAGATGAAGTGGCAGCACAGTGACAAAATCACCTGTGCCTTGTTCACCACATGAATGTCCTGTATTTGCCAGTGGATGAGGGGTCCCAGGAGTCATATCTGAAAATGAAAATTTGCTTTTATAAAGCATTTTATTTCTTAGCTCACTTTTTATGCATATTGCAAAGAAGTTCCTTTAAGCAGTTATGTCCACTGTAAAATCTAGGGTGTGGATCAGTGACAGGGAAATCTTTAATTAGTTCAACTGTTATGGTTGAAAAATTGTCCTATACGGAATATAGCAAGTCTTCCATATGTGGGACTTCGAGTGTATTTTGGTTACTGCTGTTACAGGTGGATTTGGTCATTCAGTTCTCTTTCAAACAAATTGGTCCAAAACACAGTATCTGGTCTGTCCTTAATGTTACTGCTCTGTTGTCCTTGGGTGATAAGACATATCTGAGTCAATGAAGTGAGTGTCCAAAACCTACTTGGTGGTAACTGTCTTCCTATGGATTCCTAAAGACAAGAATGATGGAATGGTTTGACACAGAAATGTGTATACAATGTTTATCCAGACTAATGAGAAGTATTTTTGATGAAGTTTTGTAATTGCATTCCTAACCAGCAGCTTTGGTTTTAATAAGTGTCTTTGTGGCACTCACCTTTCTGAGTAGACAAAATACTGACTTGTTTTATTTTACACTTCAGAATTACCTTTGTAGGTTGGCACTGTTATAAAATGAGCTCACTGATAAAAGTTTCACTCATCACTAGAACAGAATATACTCTTTTAACACTCTTGGAATAATACATTATATTTTCATCCCATTCTATGTTCTGTGTCAAGTACAGCAGAAAGCAAAGTAATGTAATTTTCTTTGATTTATAAGGAACAGTCTTTTACTAGACCTTATCCTAACTGAACCTTATGTTACCTTATTTAACTGTATTGACAAAATGAAAGATATCCCTTCATGGAAGAGAGAATATCATCCCAGTGAGGTCCAGCTGTCCCTGGAAAATAAAAACAAGTCTGTAATCACTTTTACATAGTTTAAAAATTCCTTCTTAAAGGAAAATCTAAATTTTTACATAAAGTCACTCTATGTAGATGTGGTGGAAATGGAAATTAGCTTGCTTTCAACCATGTTTACTTTGTTGTCAATTTTTTCATTGTGTAAGATTTTCTTAAAGCCTAGCAGCTGAATATCCTATGGAGATGACAGCTACAGTAATTTTCTATTTATAAATATTCATGATTTGAAAGCTATAGCATTAATTACATTGATTTACATATCCATCTGAACACACAAGTAAACTGCAAACTTTGTGAACACTTATTTAATAGTATAAAAGTGACATTTCCTTCAGAAAGAACTTAATTTTTAACATCCAGTGACGTGTTCATTAAGGTTAATGTCTGAATGTAATGATCAGATTTTGATGAGACCTGTGTGGAGCTTAGAAGAAAAAGAATAACCTTAGAACAGCTAAAAGGAAGCAGGTATGCTAAACTATGAGAATTTTTTTGTGGAGTGAAGAACCAGTCCTGCTTCTAAGCCTTTTCGGGGTATTATTATGGCATGTGTCTTTTATTTACACAAATCAAAAAAATATCTCTGTATTTCAGAATTTTTTTTGGTGGTTATTTTGTTTTTATTGTGATTTTTGGTTGGGTTTTTTTTTTTGATAGGAAAACTGAAGTGTTTTGAGAATAGTGAGGACATTCTTCAGATTTATTGCTTCTGTTTGCTTGTAAAGGCAATACATTTGATTTATACTTTTTTATGCTGGTTCTCATGTGCAGTTTATAATTTTGGTGCTACCTAGAATTTCTCTGTTCTTCTCTGTTAAGCTATATTGTTGGGGGAGGAAAATGTCTTGTGGAAGGAAATGGCGGTAGCTGTGTCTTTTTCTTCTGTGGAAAAACTGTATAAAATATAACACATGGTTTTTTTACGGGTAATGATCCCACCTTAATCTCATAGGCTTTTGTCCTACGTTGTGTGCGTACAGTGTAACATTATGCAATAAAGGCAGGGTTTTCCATATCCAGTGTAATACCAGTCCAAACAGAGTAGCTTATACTGAGGTACATGCTGTCTTTTCTGTGGGTATTCCACCTTTCAGAGCTTCAGTAAGCTGAACGTAACTTAGTTAAGAAGCCTTGGTGAGTTAGCTGTGAAATGTGCATGCGATAATCTTTGTGGAGAATTCCTAATGTGCATCAGAGCAAAGCCTCCTGTAGCAGTCTGAGGTCTGTATACGTTCCAGCTGTGCTGTCAGGAGCATATCTGCTAATGATATAGGGTGCTTTTAAGAAAAACAGGTTTGTGTATGGGAGATGTGCTTTGGTATCTGCTTTAATATGGAGTTTATATCTAGGCCACTTATATAGCCCAGATAAATTATACTGCATAATATAAATTATTCCCTAATCCCCGTATTTATGTTTGGAAGAAAATTTGGCCCATCTTGCATACTTTATAGTGCAAATTTATGAACACTTACATCTTGTTTATCAGTTACCTTGTTTCTGATAAGTGTCTAATAATATGATTGAGTCTCTGCAAATATTTTCTGTGCAGACTTGTATTTATTTAGAACAGTAATACCTTTTTAGTAGTGTATGTGATTGAAGTGAGTGAGGTCATCATTTTCTCTGTAAATTATCAACTGCCTGAAAAAGTCTTCTGAAGAATACTTTGGGGAATAATTGACTTTTTGCTTGTTTTGAAGACATGAAATGTCATGTTTATGCTATGTATTAATGTATATGTTATCTTAAAATATATCCTGTGCTGATAGATGCTGTCTGTGAGATGCTGAATTCGTTTTGAGATACTGAATTTTATTTGAGCCAACAGGGGATTCCATGCCTTATAAATTCAAAGGCAACAGAATGGAAAGTAGCAAAGTTGTTTTGAGTTTCTGTCTACTTTTTCTTGACCGTAGTTGTTTCAGTTATACTAGGAATACATAAGGAAGAATATTTTCTGAAAGGAGTATTTGAAAAATGTGTTTCATTCATTAGATGTAATAGAAGTTCTGTAGTAATTTTTTTTTCCCCCTCAACGTAAAGCTACCAATTTTTATCATATTCTTTCTGTAACATTATAAAAGCCAATTCACTGGCATCTTTGTTTTTCCATGCAGATTTTCAAGCGTTTTTTTGTTTGTTTCTTTTTTTTTCTTTTCCTCACACAGCAATCTTATGGAGAGTTAGGCAGGCCTATCTGGCTCCAGGTAGCTGAGTCAGCTTACAGGTTCACTTTGGGTTCAATTGCTGGAGGTGAGTAATATTTCTGGTTTCTGTTTCAAGCTTGTGTTAGTTTAACACTGTCTTGTGAGACTACTTGATCTCATCTAAGGTGCATTTCTTGGTTATACACGTGCAGAACTGGAAGGTGGAACCGCTTTTGGTTGTGCCATTCCCTTTTTTTCCATATTGCTTCTGTTCTAGTATCCCTCCACAGTCCTCTGAAACTCTACTTCAGTAACGAATTTCCTTACTGGTAATTCAGATTGGTTTTCTTTGCTCTACATGCCTTGTTTTATGTAATGGTGTAATCCAATCTCCTTGAGACTTTTTTCTAGATTTCAGTATTGTCCTTTCTTACTTCCAAGATAGCAGAGATCTTACCAGCTTATATGTACTTTGTGTTTAAATAAATGTTGTAGAAAATCATCATAATAATTATATACTGCACCAAAAATGATGTTGCAGAAATAATACTCCAAATGCTTTCTTACAGCTGTTGGTGCTACTGCGGTGTATCCCATAGACCTGGTGAAAACACGTATGCAGAATCAGCGCTCCTCTGGTTCAGTTGTAGGAGAGCTGATGTATAAAAACAGCTTTGACTGCTTTAAAAAGGTTTTGCGTTTTGAAGGCTTTTTTGGTCTTTACAGAGGTAAGTGAATAAAAAAAAAATATATATATCTATCAAGTTGGGGGTTTTCTGTCCTTCTGGATTTTTTTTTTATACCTCAACAGCTAGTTTCTTATAGGAAAACCAGGAAACTTGATATCATGTACAATTTTGCTTCTGTTTCATAGAGCTCAGTATTTATCTTCCCTCTAGCATTGTTCATCATAAACAATTTCTGGGAAAAACTGGGAGTTTTTTTGTTGTTATTGCTTTGCTTCTTGTTGCTTAGGTTGTTTAAAGTCTTTAATTTTTGGGGTGTGAGGGTTTTGGACATGATTGTTTACTTATAAACTGAGGATTGTAACTCTTGGCTGGGGGCAAACATCAGGAGCAGATTAGCATCTGAGGAATAAAGATCCATTTTACTGCAAATATTTTTTGTTAAGAGACAAAACCCAGTAATTTTGAAATGTACCTGTTAAACTGGATGCCAGATGTTATGCCTCATACTTTTGCAGGTAGTGGGACTTGTTTTATGATTTTACTCCATGAACAAGAAATTGCATCCTGCTGTTATATTACCTTGCTCTATTTTATTTTAAAATATCAACAGTGGAACTCATAAAAGTTGTAATTTAAAAAAAAGAAAAAAAACTCCTCTAAAATACAGGTTAAGAATTCAAAGCAACTTTTTATCAGTTTTATCAGTTAGACTGGAAGCTATCTTATATCTTGTTTTAGTTTAGGAGAAGATTCTGAAGGGTTTTTATCACATCAATAAAGTGACTTACGTAGAGTGTACATGCTAGCCGGTCCTCTGAAATTGATATTTAGTTGAATTCTCTATTTTTAATTGTCATTTCACATGACTTAGTGAAATGCACAATTTTCATAAGGATCAGTAAGGTATTTATTAATTGGCACACTTTTTTTTTTAGTTGGAGCAAAGTCTCTCACTTCTGTGATGGTCCCAGCCTTTTTTTCTGCTTTGCAGTGTGTTCTGTCAATGAAGATGATGGACAGTGTCCTTTAAGGACAGTATCTGAGAAGTTTTTGCATGTGAAAGTCTGTGGATTCTGGCTAAAGTGTTTTTTTGTAATCTTGCAGGATTTTGCTATGCAAGTGAGTAGAGGGAGGAATATGTCAGTAAAAATGTTAATGAAATAGGTGTAATCTCTGTAAATTACGTCTTACTGGTAAATTGTTTTCCTTTTTTTTGTTGCTAAATCTTTCACAAAAGCAAATACAGCTTGAGTTACATTTATGAGACTATTTCTACAGTGCTGTTCCACAGTACTGTTTTCTTTCTTTTCCTGTTCCCCCCTAACCACATGGTTTTGCACAGCAGCTTCTGAAACTGATCATTTGTCATTTTTATTTTTGTTTTCTAACCTTTCTCAAATGCTTTGAAATCAAGGATGATTCCATTGATAAGTTAAAAGCAATGCTTTATACTTGAGAAAAAAATGTGCTTGTTTGAAAAAATGTCGGTTTGTTAAACCTTTTAATAATCTGTTGAATAATTGTCGTCAAGATTGTTTACCATAAGAATTTCATGTAGCTGTTTTGAAAATGATACAGTTAATGGTCAGCATGTTACTAAGGTCTTGAACTCATAGAATTAGATGGGCTGTGGAAGTGTATTAAACTAAACTACAGAAACATTTATGGAGTTGACTGTGGGTCTGTCACTGGGTTCTTATGTTCCCGAGCTGGATTATCCTAATTGTATTGTAATATAGTGGTACAATGTAGTTGTTTTCTGCAGTTTAAAAAATATAACTGAATGCATACTGGTAAGTTCATATTGTTAAATAAAAACTTACAATTTTTTCTCAAAAAAATTATGACACACTTGAATCCTGGCATCCAACTTCAGAACTAATGAAGTATCTTCTAAGGTCCCTCACTAGACTATGCAGGGTCTCAGGTTCTCTAGCACACCAGGTGTGTGTGCCCAATGAGTTCAGCTGCATAAAAGGGAGCGGGGGGGTTGTCTTGTGGTGTTATGTCTGGTAGTTTGGGGTTTTTAAAGAGTAGGCACTGCAGAACTGCGCTGGGAGGGCAGCGTTTCTTTTTGTTATTGTCACCTTTCTTTGTATTTAATAACTACCTTTCCTTAGCATAGTAAGTCTGTAAATTGCACAGAAAGTACTACGTTGGAAGAAAACACTACACTGCATATGTTAACTGCTGCACTTTCTAATTTAGGTGTGTTTGCTCTGAGCTTCCTTTTAAGGAAGTGGTATAAAAATTCTGCAGGCTGGGTACTTTTGGTAATTTTGAACACTTTTAATGAATTTTTAGCTATTATTGTGTTCACTTAATGGATATTTGAAAACTGCATTGATACAGTTTTGTTGCTGTCACCTGATATTTGATATAATTAGCATGGGATTTTTTGTTAGTTAGCTTGCAAACACTTTTGCCACACTAGTATTCCCTAACCATGGAATAACATTAGGAAATGAACACTTCTAATAAAAATAAGCCTTTCGAGTTTTATAATCTATACATATGTCAAAATGATTGCGGAGAAAATGAATTTAAAAATAACAGATACTGTTATAATCTTGTATGCTAGGAAGTTAAGACTGCCATCTACTGATTTTTTTCTTAAACCTATTAGTTCCTAGAAAAGTATATGTGCTTTTGTCAAATGGCAGTTCATTTTGATAGTAGCTATATTCCAGGAGCAAGGACCTTTTCAAAAGCGGTTTCTGTCCAATAATGCTTCCTCTTGGTGAGATAAAAAATACTTAGTAGTAATAGGGTTTAAAGAAGTTCATGCTACCATGTTGGACTGAACAAGAGAAAATCCTTTATATCCTTAGTTGACTGGAGCCTTCAGAAAACTCAGGTTAGTAAGTCAAGTAGAAATGAGTTGATAATTTATCATAGTCTTGTGTATATCTCACAATTACTCTCCTATTTTAAAAAGTAATTGCAAGCTTTATGGGAAAATTATATTAAGGGGCTAAAAAAGTCAAACGAAATCTTAATGTAGTAGGCATATCCAAGGTATATGTTCAGTCCTTACCTTTTTTTTCCTTCTGTACAGCAACAACATCAGGCTTGCCTTGGTTGTGGAAGGCAGATCTGGTCACCCTTTTCATTACCGTTTCAACAGAAATCTTAATATAAAATTGTATTGGTATGAGCATGCAGTGCTCTAGCAGCGCATCATATACACAAATGCCATCTGCCTCAAAGGATATCCCATGTGCAGAAAGGCATTTCCGTAGAGCTCTTATAAAATACTAGTTTCTATATTAGGAAGATAATGTTGCCTTATGATGTCTTTGTTTCTATAGGTTTGTTACCACAGCTGATAGGTGTTGCTCCAGAAAAGGCTATTAAGCTAACTGTACGTATATTCCTCCTCCTCCTCCCCCCCCCCCCCCCCCCCCCCCCGGCATCCTTTTGTTTGTTAACATACACAGGATTTATTTCCTAAAATGTGTGAAGGATGACCACTTACAAGCACTCTAATATATATGGTTACGGATGTACTTGATATATGTTAATAAGGAGGAGAAATAACTTAAAATTGGGTGTAATGTATTGTATCTTTATTAGGTTAATGACTTTGTCAGAGACAAATTTACTAAGAAAGATGGTTCCATTCCACTCCCTGCAGAGGTCCTTGCTGGAGGCTGTGTAAGTATCCATCCTGTATTCCTAGGAAAAATTGATTCTCAGTCACATGCAGTATAGTTGGAGTGACAGTTAATGGGTGTGCTTTGTTGATTTGAACAGAACTGTTCTTTTTTCTACCAGTCACAAGAACTAAAAAAAGTACTTTTTCTGTTTGGAAAGCTTTGCATACTTGTGAGTTGAGTTCCCTTGGAATTACGTGCTTGAACAATTTCTTTTGGCCCAGTTTCTAACTTTAAGTTTCAGCAGTGATTTTATTCACAAAAGGCTAAAGAGAGGGTGCCTTTTTTCTCTCTCTCCATACTTGGGTTGGTGTTCATGGTTAGTTTGGAAAGATAGAGGTAGTCCTTGAGAATGGATTATAGAGATCATGTCTGAGTTTCCTTCAGTGGGGACGGGGAGCTAGAACAGTTTAAACAAATCTTATTTCTTGCTGAAGATTTTAAGAAGGAAAAGAAATACACTCTTCAACTTGCTGTATATGACATTTTTCTGCTTATGAAAATGTGGAAAAATTGAACAGTGTAGTCTTATCTTTCAGATAAACAGGTATGAGTGAATTTTCTGTTTAAATGACTTCGTCTAAAATGTAGCTACATTACTCCAGACACTAACTACACCCATCATCTAAATACAGTTCAAAACCAAATTGTGTTTTCGTTGAGATTGAGGGCTGTAATGCAGTGGATCCCTTAGCAATCTGTAAGTGGTTTGAATTGATATTGATGATAGATTTTTTTTTTTTTTTTTTTTTTTTTTTGGTTGTGCATATTGGCTTATTTCATTTGTGGGATTCCCCAACAGTTGTTAACCCTATAAAATGTTTAAGGCTTAAGTTAGGTTTCTTTTGTAGTGGAGAACACTAATAACTTCCAGTTGAGTAGGCTGACAGGCTGGTATAAAACCTCCTCAGCTTACAACAAAACCTGGGGCAGAAAGGTTGTTGACCTCTGCAAACTTTTAATTCAAAGAAGCAGCCCTGAAGGGAGGCTGCTTATAGTTCTGTCTGATTGAATTTGGCAGCCTGGTACATGCTTGAGTCTTCACCTGTCAGTGTACAAAGTTTATTTTCTGAGAAATGTGAGAAAGCAGCTGTGATGTATAGCTAACAAAAGACTAACCTTTTTCTGGAAAGCTCAATAACACAGAAAGCACATATACAGGTCATTTGTAACAGAATTTAATGTAATTAATCAGTGTTTTTCTCTGTGTTGTGGTTAAATTAATAATTAAAATCAAACATTTGAGAATCAGTTGTATTATTTTACATTTTTTTGTAGTGAAATGCATAATATTACATTCATTAGAGGCTTTTCCACTTCCTTGTAAGGTGTTCCTTTTTCAAAATAACTTTATTGTCTTACTGTAGTGAACATGCAAAAATTGGGGGGAAATCTGAGTTTCAGATAAGCTTTCAGAAATTTGGATGTTTCTGTGAAGCTGAGCAGATTTATAATCTGTCCAAACAGAACGTTTTCTTCTAGCTCACTGTTTTAGCTGATATTCTCATCTCCTTTTTCAAGATAATGCTTATCTCACTCAATCTGGGAGAATTTTAAAAAACTTGGCTAGTTGGCTTCTGTAGGAGAGGAGTTGGCCACAGTTTAGCAACCTCAGGGATGTTCATTTCTTTGTAGCCTCCTCTGGATCATCTGATACCTTACCAGTTGATGACTTCTCTGTTTGTACTGCTGCTTAGTTCCATTTTAGCAACTTCACTTCTTCCGAAACACCAGAATCTTTATTAGCAAGCTTATAAAGTTTATTCTAAAAGTCTGGAAGTGTCAGTTGACTAAAGCAGTAGCAAGTTGATGTGTTAGTCTTTCTGTTTCTCATCCTTAGTAATTTTCATCCTCATTGTGACAGCTCTTTTCAATGTTGACTTGCTTGGAAATAGTGTTGTTCTTCACACTTCTGGTGTTCATTGTATGCTATTTTTCTACAAAATATTCTGAGACATAACCAACAGTTACATCCGAGGAAGTGCCACAAGTGAGCTTAGTCCATTTCTATGTGCAGGGGCACACGAGACTTTCTGTTTGGGTGATGCTACCTTTCATCTTCATTTTTCCTTTAGTCTGTTCCTTTATTCTCTGTTAGTACAAAATGATGTGGGACTGTTTGGGTTTTATATATGCTGAAATTATTTTCAGCATCTGGATTTGGGTAACCTGTTTTTTTGTGGCTTTTCTTTATTATTTGACACTTAAATATTTTGCTAATAGTACACTCTAAATATAGGCTAAATTCAAAACATGCTTTTTACTTTGTCATAACATCAGAAGAAACAGCATTATGCCCTTATGTAGATCTCAGAGATGTACTTATTATTGTCTCTGACCATCACTTGCCTGTGTTTAGTGTTGAACCTTCTCCTGATGAGCAGGACTAATGCGCTTTTTCATCATTTCTGGTGTGGAACTGGTAGTGGATGAGCAAGCCGTATTTTCAGCCGTTTTATAGAGTTTGCAACAGAGGCCTTCCTGACCTTTGAAGGTCCACCCTCTTGTGAGCCGTACAAAAGCACATTGTGCGTGCCACAGCCCTCAACTAGGAACAAAAAAAATTCTTGTGAGGAAGTGGAGGCAGCTTAGGACGGGCTCCAGCAGATCTAGCAAATTTTCGTTTCTGGATGGCACTGCCATATCAAAGCCTATGTATGGTGTTACAGTCTTCTAAGACCCACACATGAGCACAGGTGAAACCTTTGACATTAAGACAGTAGTGATTCAAGACAACCTGCGTAGGCTGTTCGGTATCCTCATCTATGGAGAGGAGCAAGAAGTGCTACACCATCCAGCGAAGGGGCTGCCCACAGACATGTGCCTCTCCCAGAAATGGTAACTCCGAGAGACTGGATGTCTTTGGCCAAAATCTTACTTCTCATACTCCAATTATTCTTAGTTCCTGTAAGGTTATGGAATAAACTCCCGTTCCCAGCAAGAGGAAAGGTCTTCATTCTCGTAGCCGTTCACAAAGACATCCGCCCACGCAGTGACCTGTTCGTATGGTCAGCTGCCTGTCTGTTGTCTTTCCTTCCTTACTGCAGGGCAGGGACCTCCCGCAGGCAGCCTGTGCCCTGTGCTCCTTGAAACTTACCTGCTAGCTGCTGGGCAATGTAAATGTCTTTGGGCAGTGTAGGGTCTGCTCTGTCAGAGCCCAAATATTCCCAGCTGCTCCCAAGCTGTAGCTGTATTTGAAATCTGCACAACAGCTACGTGGGGCAGCTCAGTTACAGCGGTCAGGTCATACCTGTCAATGAAAGGGCTCTGGTCCCTGATGGATGAAACTGATATCCCATCTTCCTACTTTCCCGAGAGTATGCTGGTTTGTTAATCATCAACAGCACTATCCGCGCTTACGCATGTTCAGAGCGAACAGTTTCTTTCCCTACTGTTACTGTAATTAATTGAATTACATTTCATTGTAATTCAGTGATTAGCCTGCATTCCTGTCTTTGGAGTTTTCAGCTACCATTAGCTCTGAGTTGCAGGGGGACTGAGTGAGGCTGCGGCAATGCTTGCGTGTATCCCGACAGCAGCTGGGGAAACAGAGAGCGCGTACCTGATACGGACAGTGCTTCTCAAAGGAACTTGCACACGTGACGCATGTGAGTACATTGTGAAGGGCAAGATGCTGTAGGACAACTGTTTGTCCTCAGTTGGGAAGTGATGTTGAAGTGGACATCTAATGCTATGTAAATGATCCATAAGTAATGTTACAGTAGACAAAAGATGCTGTGATTTTAAGCTGTAATTCCTATGAGTTACACAGGAAAATAATGGATTCTTCCCATCAATGCAGCTGCACGGTGCTTAGCATTTTGAATGGATGAATCCTGTTTCATCAGAAAGATGTTTCCGATTCATGCTGCAGGGAGGAAGAGGATGTGGGGTGCCAGACAGAAGGGGTCTAAGAACCCTTCTTGACGGTGTAGGCAATGCGTCTGTTGATGATTAGGGGTTGTGTGTGTGTGTTTGCGCATGCATGCACACAGAAGGCCAAATTTACCACTGATTTAAAAACTCATTATTTAAACATTAAATGTACCACTTAGTCTAAATATTTCGGTATATTTGTAAAAATATTTTTCATGTGTATTTGTACGTACACACAAACGTATATAGGCTTATCAGGCAAATAGCTATGTGTCAAATGTTTATTTTTGAAAAAAAATTTTAAAATGTTACTGGTTTTATTTAACAAACACAAAAATGAATTATAAGCTGTCGATACTTTTCCTTCAAAATCTTGAAGACACTGTACTTCTTTCAATATACTTTAAACAGATAAAGTTAGAAGCAGAATTAAACTTTACTGCTTTATCTTGATCTTGACTGTGGACATTTAAAGTTAGGGAGAAATTTATTCTTTAGTAAAAAAGGCAGTAAGCTTACTGTAGGTGCATGAACAATGACAGCTTTGCCTCGAGAAAGAAGTGCAAGTTCTTGTTGATGTTTTTAAACTAGACTGTTTTAAGTAAAATCTTATTTTAGCTGCTTGTATGGGACATACTTGTGGTCCAGGATGTGGTGGCTTCAAAAAGGAAGGAAGGAAGGGCTTGAAATAGGCCTCTCCCCCTTTGTAGCATATGCCTCTCGGGTGGAATTGGAAAGGGCAAGAGGTCTCATGTTGCAGGGTCATTTGTGTATTTCCTTCAGCCTTTGGCATGTCATGGGGCGTTTGCTGTGGGATCTCAAACTACATCTTTTCTCTCATAACCTTTGCTGTCAGATTTAGTTCCTTTATTTGCTCCTTGTAGAGTTATTTTACATGACATTAAGGTTAAGTAGAAGCTTTTATTACTGGTATTTTTGATGTGTATGAATAACCTCCATTCAGAAACAAATTTGTCAACCTTTTTTAAAGTGTCTGTTATAATTCATGTGTGAAGGGAGGTTTTTTTGTGGGGGGAAATCTAGATTTAGTGCACCTTCTCCAAAAGAAATTCAGGGACTGCAATATATACCTCTGTGTGTATATACACGTGCACATGTATTTAACATACATAGCTGACGTAAGATATTTTGAAAAAGAATGAAATGATTGCCACTGACTTGCACAGAAGCATGGAGATTTGTATTGCAACCCTGCACACTCCCAGTTCGTTTTTATTTGGAGATCCTTTGAGTCACTCTCCTCTGCACCCTCTTCTGGGGAGTGCTCTTCCTTTGTTCCCCAGGCAGCACTCTTCTCTGCCTCACACGTTCTTCCTCAGATAGATAAGCAGCCATTTACTTGAAAAAAAACCTCAAAACCAAACAAAAAATGACCCTCGCATTCATTTTAAAAAAAATACACAATGAAAAAGTGAGTTTTCTTCTGTTACATGTTCTGTATTAAAACCAGTACTTGTCTTGTCTGTACTTGTGATGCCTAAGGACCTAGCAGATTCACACAATTCCTGTGAATTCAGTGCTCCTCTTCATGTGAATCAAATCACTGCTGTGCAGAAAAGTTTGCTGAGCTCCAAGTATAACACTATGAAAAGTCAAGACTGGGATAGAAATACGTATTGCTAGTAGGGAGTATTTAACTGGGTATCTTGGCAGTTACAGCTCTTTTTGAGAAAGCTGCCTGTCGAGAAGTTTGTCAACACTGTAAATACTCAATGTTCAAAGTGTTAATATAATTAAAGAGCTTTTCAGATGGTTTTCTACTGATAATATAAGTATATGTTAGGGTTTTCCTTATATTTTATTTTGTTCAATAACCCAAATCATCAAGTAATATTTTAATATTAATATTGTCATAATATATAAATCTGTATTAACTATATACAATTTGTAACATTGTATATATAACTAGTATTGCTACTAAATTATTAAATGTGTTGTGTTTAGAGTCTTCTCTTTTCATTTCTGTATTAGAAGAGGGCTGTTGCTGATTTTAACAGAAATGTAGGCAGTTGGGCACCTAGGAGAGGAGAATGTTAATTGCAGGAAGATTGAATTCAGGGTAGAAAATGGAAATGTTTATGAATTGGCCTATTTGTGTTTCTATGGTGGGTGTTAGGCAAATAGGAAGAGTTATTTTGGCTGCTCTGCAGGATGTGCTAATTTATAACATTGAAAATAAAAAATAGAATTTCACATACATATGTAAACAAAGAATGCATATGTAATAGGCAGGTAGCTGGTAATTGTCTAGAAGGAGTGAATTTCTAGCTTAGTGTCTAAAGTTAAAGTTATTTGAATTTTTTGTGTGGTGTGTTATATTATGTAGAAAGAGCATTCTGCTTAGTGTTTTATCTACCAAAATTATTTAAAAAAATGATGTAGGGAAATGAGAAACATTTGAAATTTGTTTTCTGTTTAGTGCGATATAAACAAAAAAATTGGTTATTGTTTAACAGAACTTGCCAGATGCAAATTTTATTTAGATTGGAACTTGGCCTAGCAGGACAGCCATTTCATCTTGCATGTATAGGTGTGTATGAACTGGGAAAGAAGAGGTGAGAGGAGAAGTAAAGAGAGTCTGAAGAATGGCTTTGCACATGAGAGGTGTCAGGTAACAGTAAACACTGTGCAGTAAGTCCAAGGAACAGAGAAGATGGGATCAGTTTGGCTGGTCTGGGACTTCTAGTGATCTTCCTGATGGTTGCAGTAGATGTCCACAAAAATGTAGGCTTTGATTTTCTTTCAGAGAGGTGAAGAAGCGAGGGAATAAAACCGAAGATTAACAACCTAGACTGATTATTTGAGTGGGAAGTGTTAAAGACAGTAACTACTACAGTGGAGATAATTAAGCAAAAGCAGGAGTTGATCTCCCACTGTTTGGGTCAAGGTGCTTTACTAAAGCCATAACAGTGATGATTCTACATGTCAACATTGAGGGAATTAATAAACGGTGCTTGCAATTAAAGGATGGCAGTGTGGTCAGCAAAGGTTCAGTGAAAATTTTGATGCTTCGTGCCCCCTATCCCGTATATGGTACCCAAGCGCTTGGTTGTTCTCGGTAAGAGCTGTTAAGGTTTGCAATGCTCTTTTGTCTCAAGTCTAGAATAATTCAAGTTACGAACTTCTAAGGCGTGCTTCAACACTAATATCAAGTTTATTCTGCCTGCTGCTAGAGAGAGGAAGATTGTGCTATAGGCAGAAAGGATTAGCGTTCATTAGTTCTGAATCAATTAGCAGAGAACACCATGCGTGCTGTCCAGGAGGTGCTGTAGCAGACTATTGATTTTACTTCACACACACCCACACACACCCTGAGCATCACAAAGAAAGTTTATTTCCTGGGCAGTTTGGAAGTGGAAAAAAAGCTTTAATTGCAGATGTTCTGCATCTTTTTCCTTCAGTAAAGTTTGATGGGTTGGAGGAGTAGATCAGGTTTAAGAGCAGCTTTTAGATTGTGGAAGAAATGCTTTTTAAAGTTGGCTGTATTCAAATGGTTATATGCCATAAATTTTAAGGAAGTGGTTTTAATTTTTAAATGAAAAAAGGTGACTTAGGAAGAGGGGGAAAAAGAAAGCTTAGTGAAATTTGGCTGTTTTGTGATTAACCACACACTTCTCCAGAAATGAATGGTAGTACCTACAGCAAACCAGGGAGAAATCTAAACGTCATTTTAAATAGGTTTATGTGCTTCTGAAACTGAACTGTCAGATTGAATCTCTCTCAAATCTGAAACATAGTTCTTTGAAAGTCTTTGGTTAAAGTGCAGAATCTGAAGCAGCTCTGCTAGGAAGTTTGCAAGAACTATGCAGGAAGTTCAGCACTGCTAACAGAATATTTCCTGCATGTAAAACCTGTCATGCTCAGCTCAGAGAAAGATAATGACTCCTGTTTCTATCTACTATCATATTTTGAAATGTTGCTCTTCCTATTTAAATTTTATATTTTGTTTCCACTTAGGACAATTAAAGGCTGCTAAACAAAACTCCAAACACCTTTTCTAATAATTTAAAATTACACCATTAAATGCAAATTTACTTCTTAAACAGCATCACCACTAAATGCAAATAACATGTCTACAGATTGGTGATGGATTATTATTGAATAAACATAAGGTCGTCTTTATATGTGTTTGATGCTCTAGTAGCACAAGTCTAGTGATTATTTTAGTTTAATATTTCATGAAATATCTGATAGACTTTTAAACACAACCACGACTTTTAGAAAGTGGTATCAAGGAGAAAAACAGAGACAAACTGAGTTAATCAACCTCTGTGGACTATAAATATATAAATGTAAAAATTTATTCCGTACAAACCCATGATTTCTGATTCAGGGCTTTTAACTTCCAGACAGGTGCTTTATTAAATACCTCGTGCATATCTTTACATGAGACTATCAGCCAGTGCAGTAAGAAATGAAGGCACTCAGCACCTTGCAGAAGTCAACCTGTCACCACATGCTCTAGTAACGCAATTTACTTTCTTTTTCTTTGGGTTTGCAGGCAGGAGCTTCCCAGGTCATCTTCACTAATCCTCTGGAGATTGTAAAGATTCGGTTGCAGGTAGCAGGAGAAATTACTACAGGACCCAGAGTCAGTGCCCTCTCTGTTATAAAAGATTTAGGCATTCTCGGTCTTTATAAGGTATGTTTTTCTGCTTTGAGCAGCTTCACCATTTTATGTTTTATGCTAAACCTTTACACTGTTGTAACAAAAACTGTTAAAAACAAAGACATCTTTTGAATTTAAAACCAATCTCTTCCTGCAGGGCAGCCCCACAGTGGAAAACTGAAGAAAACCCACTTCTATATTAAGGCAGTGGGATACAAAAAATACTCCCCCATTCTATCCTTTGGGCTTTTATGCCAAGCTACAGGGAGTCCTGTATTGCAGACCTGCTGTCTTCTGGCACTGATCATTTCGTTTGGTGGGGTTTTGTGAAAAGTTTCTTTAGCTTTTCTGTGTGTTTTTCTTACGTTTGTTTTGAATCTCTGTTATCTCTATTGTTATCTTTGCAGCAGGATATTCTCTTTGTCTTAATAATTTGATGGCAGTGAAACAGTAGTGGAGTTTAGTAGGATTCAGATTTTTAAGAAGTTAAGTGGTGGGATTTGTCAATAACAAATTCCACTAAAAAAAAAGCCCATACTGTACTGTATTTCAGCAGAATGCCAGTCAACAGATTCCTTCCCTGCAGGTATACTTACTACAGTCATTACAGATCAGATGTAATGGAGCAGAAGCTATTAGTTTTCTTAAACAAGGAAGAGTATTTCTTCCTGTATCTTCTGCCAGTGCAAGGGGTAATAGGTAAATTCAGCAGTTGTATTAGCTGTGCATTTACAAAATGTCATTTTACATGATTTGTCCACATACCTGCAATAATACTGTAAAAATGTGCAAATTTACTTTTAGAGTTGACGCTTTTGTTTTGAATTCAGTAGATGAGATTCACGACCACTACATTTCCTAAAGATCATAGGTGTTTTGGTACATGGGACAAAATTACCATTTCTGTTTGCAGTGATTAAACAATTGAGCTTACTAAAAATTCTCCTGTTCTTTAGAATTGCATTATCATTTGTGAAAAACTGTAAGAACTTATTTTAGAGCATAAAGTATCTGCGTGAAAATAATTGAAGGAACACATTTCTCTATAGCAGGTCTTCTGGTTAAGCCACGTAGGGTTTGTGATATGTGCTGTTAATATCACTACTGGGTGACTGGCATCGGGTGGGTCCATTGTGTGGAGGCTGCTGGCTTGGAGTATACCAGTTGGGTATTTAGGCAAGGAGTGGTGTTTTTTGTATAGTGCATGCTTTCAGGGTATGCAATGAGATTTTTGGACGTACAAGGGCTTATTTGAGCTTTGTACAGGGTTTATTTTAGTTGGTAGCAGACTGATGACTGAAGTTACTAAAAGAAGAATATTAGATATGTTTGAGTATTCCACTGTTTTTACACCATGCAAAGTTCTGTTAAAGGAACTTTAACGCCCGTTTGTGGCCAGGAGCTACTCCTTGCACTATTATCATAGGCTGCTAGTTTTGTCTCCCTGTATCTTCCCCTTACTAAATGCTTCCCATTTTGCAGCAGTTTCCCTCTTTTTACTGACCTTCCAGTACAGCTTTTTCAGTCAACCAGATGATGATCGGTGGAGATCAGTATGAGGTCTTAACAGTTCTCACTGGTATTTTAGTAGTGCTTTTGTGTTTGGTGGAAAAAATGGCATGCAAAGACTTGTCTTGCTGCTTCCATGGTTGTGGTGGTTGTCAGCAAGCAAGGCATAAGGACAGACCTTTGTCACTTTCTTCACTGCATTTGGACACATCGTATGTCAAAGATATTTATCCTAGGTACTGATGTCAGGATTGATGTCACATATTGCTTACCGAAATTAGACATGAACCTTGACTCTTCCTCATTCTAGAAACTTACTTTAGATGTGCTTTATTCTTTTTTTCAAGCTCAACCCTACATCTTCTGTTTCCCTGAGACATCTTATTTTCTGTGTTATTTACCTGGTAGATCAAAAGAATTGGTACTTCTTGGGCTCAAGCTGCTTGCTGGGTATCAATTTTAATCTTATTTACAAAATTGATTTGTATTATGTCTCTTTTTCTATGTGACAGGGTGCCAAAGCATGTTTCCTCAGAGACATTCCCTTTTCTGCAATCTACTTTCCTGTTTATGCTCATAGTAAACTGATGCTTGCTGATGAAAATGGCCATGTGGGAGGGCTTAATCTCCTTGCAGCTGGAGCCATTGCAGGTAATTTTACAGAATGTTTTCTAGAAGTAATTTTTTTTTTTCTTTTAGTGAGTGATATTTAATATTCATTCAGTAGCCCCATATAAAGGAAGGGTACTGTACCATTGTATCTGATTTATCTGAATTTGATCACTGTTATCCTTAGTGGGAGGTGATGTAATTTTGATGAGAGCTAATTACATTTGCATAATGTGGATAAACAGCGTAATGCAGCTCAGCAACTTGTAGTCAAATTTGATCTGTCTGTCTCAATGGGGTTTTACTTGTTACTGTGCTCTCAGAGTTGAAGGCTAATTTGAATCTTTGATGAACATAAGATGAGAGATCATAAGAGCTAAGGAGAAAATGACTTACCTAGTTTTGGATTCCTGAATAACTGAGAAGAAACTTTGTTCAAATGTAATTGCTAAAAATAGGGCATTAGTTTGTAAAGAAGCTGAAGTTAAAGTATCATACCCTGAAACTTAAAATATTTTAAGGCTTCTAAAAAATGTTTAGTATAAAGAGAATATGCAGTGGTGATAAAAAGTTGTTTTTAATAGAAGTAGGAACTGTAGTGGTGGTCATCTAAAAACGTGGACACAGATGGTCAGATTCTGCACTGCCACAGACTGGATCACTAGGATGAAAACCAGGTATCTGCAGCCTCTCAACTGTGAACGATTCAGTGTTGGAATCTGTGCAGTTTAGAAACATCAGTGGCTGACCGGACCTTTTGTTACTTGTTACAGTCATAAGGAATCACTATATATACATCAGTCATGAGCCATCTGTGTGTAAAGAGCAGTTTCCCATATTGGACTTGATACAGAGCTTGGCTGCACCTGCTCTTTGCCAGTTGGTAGGTTCCTCGTGCCAGAGGGAAGGGAGAGACCAGCTAGGAAACTACTAACAGATTCGTAGCCCTGTTTATTCTCAAGTAATGCAGAGCTGCCACGAATGGAAGATTATTTAGCTTACTGTACTCACAGAAGCACATACAAATATTATTATTTAGCTTGTATCTCATACAAAGACTCACTGTTTTTACATTACAGGCTTCACAGCTTCTCTTTGTTTGTTTGATTAATGTTTCTGGGTCACCCATACTAAGTGATGAACCCTATTAAAAACGCGTGTAAATCGCGTAGGCCTAGTTTTATAGCATGTACAGGAGTCTGCCTTTCTGAATTGCAAATTTCAAATTCCCGATTGCTCAATCTATTCCTGTTACGCATGCGCAGTAGGGAAGAATACAGTCTGAACATACTTGCCTGTAAAGGAAAATCTGCATATGTCTGCAATTAGCATATGCTTGTAGGCTTAACTGTATTGCTTCTGTTTTCCTCTAAAACATTCTCAAGTGATCAGCAACACTTCAAAGTTTATGATCACCTATGCAAATCGGTGACTTGTTAAATTTTTAATTCAATATTAACCAATTGTAAAAGTTCAACAGAAGTCAAAATCAATTTCAGAATTCTAAGTCAAAAGATGGTTTCTCTTCTTAAGAGGATGACATTTTTACAGCATTCAGAAGTATTCAGAAATATCTCAGATAACACAGTTGTATACTGTGGAGTACATTTCTGAAAACTTTCTCCTTTCCTTTGACTAGAAAGCTGAGAGTGGTGCCTTGGAAGTGGAGATTTGTTCTTCCATCACTGTTGGCTATTATCACGCTGTTGGTACTAAGCAGGCTTGTAAAACACCTTCATTGTCCTCAGTCTTTTTATGGCTTGCCTATTGAAGTAAGCAGCGTCTATTCTCCTACAGAACAGTCCAAACAGCAGTACAGACATATTTCTGTAGAATAGGTGTTTTAAGTAGTAGTTTTCTTATTAACACCTTTAACAAATGGATGTGTAGGATTCAACTTCCCAAATCAATCATCTATGTAATTTGCAAAATATGTTGTAGAGTATTAACAAATACAGTAAGGTTGCACAACTAATTTTTGTCATGGATATCTCTTATTACATATATAGCATGTGTGAATTTAAAAATGCTTCTCTTATCTTTTTGAAACTACCGATAATGACAAACCACTAGAAGATGTTGAGAGAATTGCTGTTGATAGTTTATTATTTTCTTTACTATCAATCAGTTATAGCCTTTAAATTTAGAAGAAACTCAAAACAATTATACCAAGCACAACAGTTTATATTAGCATCAAGTGTAAGAACTTGCATTTTTAGTAATGTCTAATCCTTGAAAAAAAATTTAAAGTTTGCAGTTGTATTTTTCAGTTAGAAGTGTTTCATCTTTTACAAGATTCTCTGTGCAAATTAAATGTGGTTTTCTTCTAAAAGGTGTGCCTGCTGCTTCTTTGGTAACCCCTGCTGATGTCATCAAGACAAGACTGCAAGTGGCAGCTCGCGCTGGTCAGACAACATACAGTGGAGTTATTGACTGCTTTGGAAAGATTCTAAGGGAAGAAGGTCCTTCGGCTTTTTGGAAGGGAGCTGGAGGTGAGAAATGTGCTCTGAATATTAAGGCTGACCCCGAATCTGCAAATTAGCACTTGCTTTGTTAAGGACTCAAATTAGAGCAGTAGTGACAAGGTTTGATTCTGAAAAACATAACCTCTTGTTAAAAATGTTTAGCATCTCTCCTGAGAAATTTTCTTTGACACTACGATTTGTAATATTTAACAGCTCGTGTGTTCAGATCTTCACCCCAGTTTGGTGTTACTTTGGTCACTTATGAACTTCTGCAGCGATGGTTTTATGTCGATTTTGGAGGCATGTAAGTCAAATATTTGCTTTTTTGGAAAAACCGGCCAAGTTAAAAAAGACCTTACTTTTTTTTCATACATGGGACCTCTTAAACTTGGTGACTTTGAACAACTGAACTTAAGATTGCAGTATGCAAAAAAATCCCCCCCTCCTCATATAATTGAGACAAACTCACCTGTTAATTCTAAACAGATCAGAATAGAAAGAGCTATTTCATATTTATTTTAATACACTACATAAAATTTGTATTTCCACTCTATTTTCCCTGTGCCATTGGAAGTTAAAAGAATTTACAAAGCTATCAGTA
The DNA here is from genome assembly GCF_929443795.1 of Astur gentilis. NCBI lineage: Eukaryota > Metazoa > Chordata > Aves > Accipitriformes > Accipitridae > Astur > Astur gentilis. Next base: position 32,113,806 of record NC_064880.1, read on the forward strand.
AAAATGTAGCTTCACTTTTGGCCTTGATTTCCCATTAAGTAGTGGTCTGAACTCAACTTACTTTACTAGACCAGAGAAGTGAATTAATTAAGGTCAGCTTTAACAGTCTTCCATACTCGGACAAAAGCCTTAAGTATTTAGTCTATCTTTTGTAAAGTTATTCAGGCTTAAGAAAACACTTTAAATAAAGGAAAGGCTTTTTTTTCTTTTTCTTTCTTCAAACAGCAAACCTTCCGGATCAGAACCTACCTCAAAAACTCAAATTTCAGATCTTCCTCCTGTTAACCCTGAGCACATAGGTGGATACAGACTTGCTACAGCTACATTTGCTGGTATAGAAAATAAATTTGGTTTATATCTTCCTAAGTTTCGATCTCCTGGCATTACCTTGGCTCAACCAAAAGGTAGCAGCTGAATCCTGAAAAGATGTTTCAACCTAACAAAGTGATGCAGTGAAAAAAAGTTCACAAGAGTAGTACTGTATTTTTTCCAGTCAGCTGCATGTTGTTCTAGCTGAACTGAGCTTGCAAATCTAATTACTCATTTCTAATATTAATACATACCTGCATTTATTTTATTTGCACAAAAGAAACTGATTGAAGCTGTGGTTCTATGCCTTGTTTTAACCAGTGGCATGAATCTGTAGCCTAGACTTTGCCTTGCACAGCTTGCATTTAATGTAACTGTACATATTGTACATCTTTGTACAGAGACATCATGGCATCTATATACGTACATTTATATAATGGGTATTGCAGTTCAAAATAGTTTGAAATGTACAGAATGTTTTGAAGGTGTTTTGTTAACAATCACGACAATAAAATATTTAAAACCACTTAAGTCAGTTCACTACTTTGTGTTTATAGAAAAGTTGTCTAGTGTGTGGGTTTTTTTCCCCTCCACAGGTTACAGATTAAAATTTAAACATCAGATGCACCCATTTAATGAATCTACAGTACAGAACATAGCCTCTGAAGGAATGCATTTCACTGCTAGTTACAGCAAAGGTATTAAAATGCAATGTGCTGCCTTGTAAGAGAACACAGTAATTAGATGAGCACATGCAGTATTTTATTTTGCAGCACTACTTTGTAACAAGGAATTCCCTTAAAATACATGTTAATACTAAATGTGTGATAGATCTTACCTCTATGGTAGTGTATTTTAAAACAAAATGAAATATTTGCCAGGTATTAGCAGACTCAAGAATTTTTACAAGATTTATTACTCAGAGTGCTTTTTTCCAGAATGGAAGTTTTTTTTATAAAAAAGTGAGGGCATTCTCCTTATTTCTAGATTGTTTTACCATTAAAAAATTAGGCTATTCTGGAAAAACCCAAACAAACCACACCCACTTTTACATTCTTTTTATCTGCAAAACTGATTGTTTAGATTTCCAGTTGAGTGGAAGGCTAAGTAAAAGGAGAGGAGAAAGGAAAAGCTTGAACTATTTCTGGCCTAATGTCTGCCAAAAGTTTATTTAGTGTAATTTTTAAATGCAAAAATGTCAGAGGAAACAGGGGTGTCTAGATTTCTACAGTTCTAGAAGAAAAGTAGTTATATTACCCCTATAGCCAGAAAAGAAATGGGTGGGTTTCCAGCCTTGCTTACTGAAGTATGACAACCTTCAATCTTTAGTTTTACATGTTTCTTTCAGGATTAAACATGCTGAAGTACAGTGTATCCCAGTGGTATAAACCGATTTGAGGTTCTGCTGTTTTATTGCTCTGGTGACAGCAGGCCAATATGAAGAGTTTTAGTGGCTTCTAAGTTAGTTAATGGCTTCTTAAAAACTAAACACTACAGACAGACAAGCCTTTCTTCAGTTCTAGCCTCTAAGCAAGATGCAAAATCTTTTGGTGCTGAATAATATTTAGTGAGCTAAAGGTTAGAATACACGGAACTTGGGAGTTTGATCACTCTTCTGCAACATGCATATATGTAACCCCATTAGAAGGCTTCCAGTCTTTGGTTTTTTCTGTTTAAAGAACTACGTGTTCTATGGAGTTTTCTAGAGACAGGCTTCCCAGGAACTCTCTCCCATATCTACGTATTTTGTTCTGTGTTTTCTTAAATAGATAGAAAAATGGTAGGTACCTACTGGCATTTAATCTTAGTCACAGTTTGTTGAGTGGCTTGATCAAGGCCTTAGGAGACTTTACAATGCAAAATAGCATTTGTATTTCTTACAGCTCCAAAACCAGACAGTGTGGCTCCCAGAATGATCATTTACAGTATCTAGCATCACTGTTGCTCTCGTAATGTTGCAGGTATGGGTTTTACAATATCTTTAACCTGTACTCAGCTGTTTTGTGAGGGAGGAACACAAGCAGGAATGAATACAGAATAGTTCAGTGAAAATTATTAAAAGGTTGAAATTATGTAAAACTAATGCCATATGACCTATATGTTTATGCCACAATCCATTGAAAGAAAGCCTTATATTTTCAGAAATCCAGTAGGTAAGTCTGAAGGAAATGTGTTATTAAATGAGAAGTAATCATCTCAGTAGAAAAAACCCCAAACACCCACCCCCCTGCCTCCCCCTGCCAAAAAAACCAGCAAGACAACAGAACATTCTGCTTGTTAAGAATTCTTGTGCCTAAAGGGTAAAAATCATCACATGATATGCCTGTTCTTTATATAGTTCACATGTTTCTCAACTGAACACATAGCTGCTCTCCTCAGGTTCAGGAAAACATACAAGGTAAATGTAAAACTGAACAGCATGACTTTGCATTAAAAAGAGGGGGGGACTTTTGACAAGCCAACACCACTGGGAGCCAAATAAATTTCACTTTCAAACCCACTCAGAACAAGAACCTCCTGAAGGCAGAACTGCTGTTACTGCTGCCTGTGTCTCTATGAGGTGCTTGTAACAGAACTGAGATAAGGAGAAATAGAAAAAAAAAACCCCAACTTAAAACACAAATGATGAAGGAACAATAAGAATGCTTCTGGACATAAAGCTGATTAAGGAATATAAACCTATTTCCTACTTCTAAGCATATAAACCAGCTTTTATGGCAAAGCCATAAACTTGTAGCAGATTAAGAATACCAGAAACAAACCTAGAGTCATAAGTTAAAGAAACCAATACTGGTTTGGTGCCCAGTTAGTAAAGTCAGAATATTTACTAAAAAACCAAAACCCCACAAACAACACCCCCCCCCCCCAACCTGAAACCCAAACTCCGTCTCAGTGGGAAACTTTATAATGTCCTAAGAAAGAAGTATTTAACAAAAATTCCAACCATTCTGTTTCAAGCCATTGAGAGGTTTTGTTTCAATAAAAATGTTAAAAAGCAATGAAAATGTCTTTTTTTAACTTAATACGGAAAATCAGTAGCAAGTCTGTAGTTAACAGAATGCAAATCGTCATGCTACAGAAATAAAGTGAAGATCTAGTTCCTTATCCTTTGGAAAAGAAAAATTTGACAACAGTAGCCTTTTTCATTTTGCCCAATTGCTACAGTAGGAAGTGGAGGTCAGGGGCAGAAAACAACTCCATGATGTGTGTAGTAAAATGAAACCAGCAGCTCCCAGGAACTCTCTACTCTCAAACTACTGAAGGGACACAGATTAGGGGTCAGGGCAGCTGACAAGTGCTCATATAATATTTATTTATGAATCAGTCTCACCTTTTAATGTACTAATTCAAACAAAATAACTCATTATTATTAAATACGCATTTCATTAATTCAGGTCCAATTATCAAGTAAGTTTGTAACTACAGACAAATTTTTATTCACATGTATTACCCACTACCAGAGTCTGAGGCTTATCTATATATAAACAATGAAACTTACTTGGAACATACGCATGCATATCCATGGGTAATTTGAAGAGTTCAAATTAAAGAATGCTTCAGAAATTTACTACCTAATGAAGGTTAGTCTGTGGAATATAGAAAGTTTAGTTTAGAAACAGAACTTTTACTTTTCAGAAATAGATACTATTACAAAGTGGAAATTTCAGAAGCCCAATAGTAAATTTACATCAGGTTAGTGTTTCAGCAAAAGAAGTTCCTTGCAAAGTCAAATTTAACTGTATTAAAAGTTACACAAATCCACGAATGTGCTTGTAATTTATATATAAAAAGTGACAATGCAAGATCAGATTTCAGTGATCTTAATACATTTCAAAGTCCATAGCTGAATCCATATATTCCTCCCTTAAGCTATTATTTGAACTGACACATGCTTACACTTTTTAAGATTTGCATCAAATCATTCACAAGCCTACCACTGCTGCCTATTTTTAATGATCTACGCCGGTATGCGGGTTGCAGCTTCCTCTTCTGCATCAGCTCTGTTAGCATTTATTTCTGCCAGCGTTCGACCAAATCGAGTCCACTCATCACTGCGTGGAACGGCAACTTGCTGTTGACAAAGAAAATGTTATTTAAGCCTACTTATAAATAAAAACTGAGCTCATTTTGTACAGCAGAGTGCTTAAGCAATGTTCAGAAGAGGTTCCAACAGAAAAGCTTACCTTTATTTAGTGTAACTTTTAAAATAGTCTGAACATCAAAATCTCTAACTAATAAAAGAAGCAGAATTTGAGAATCTGGTATTTAAGTATGTAATGGTACTATTACAAGCTCGCATGACAGGTCTCCATCTCAGAGACTGCCTCCAAAGGGCACTACTAATGCTGTATCATCATCCCATCAATTAGTTACGTACTACTGCCGTACACGTACTTGCAATAGCAACAGCTTCACTGTAGGAACAAAGTCAAGACTGCTTCACTGCAGAATTTTTTGTTCAGTACTTCTCATGCTATGGTCAGAATTCACATGCCAGGTATAAAGAACATAAAATCTCTACAAACCAACCCATTGATTCTTTCATCTTATTTCACCAGCCTTACAACAATGTTTTTATTTTTTGATTGGCTGCCAGATGGCATGCTAAAAAGTTATGCTAGAATACCTGAAATAGACACAAAAAGGAAACATTGATTTGAAAATAAAAATTACGCATTATTCCTCTAATCAGAGGGGAAAAAAGTTAAAAGCAAGTTGCTAAATAAGAGTCAAAGAAACACGAGTGTTTTGTAACGTACTTTGCACAATAAATGGTATACATACCTCTCCCACATCATATATAACTATTTGTCCCTCTGAATCGCCTACAGCAATCTCTCTCCCAGAATGCGTCCATCTCACACGGTTCAGAGCAGGATTGCCCTCCACAGTAATGCTTGCAGTTGGCACCTGTATCCATTTAAAACACATTGCTAAAAATTCCATAATTCCATAAATTAGAGATTACAGAACACACCTAGTCCCTCAGTGTTGTATCAAAAGAAGTGCCCAACATTTCAGCTGAGGCAGAGTATGTAAATCTCAAAGACTCTCAGTGGCCTTAAGCTATCACCAGTGACATGACCAAAATGACACATCTTCTTTCCCTTGGCCAAAGTACAAACATCCTCTATCAAAAAGCCCATCTGCACTCTTGTCATGAGGCAGGAGGCCTAGACATGCATTCAGTCAGACAGCAAGGAGGAACCCTGGGATCTCAAGAAAAGATATGACAGAAGGCAGGGGTGAAGTCAGCTGCTTTGGCAGGTCAAATCCTGTCCAAAGGCTAGAACCAGGTAATTCCAGTTTGAAGCCATAGGCTGGCATATGCTCCTACAAAACTGCTCTTTCTTCTACATGCAGTTTTAAGAAGGTGAGATTTAAGTACCAAGTATCTGTCAGGTTCTTCCTGTCACCTACATCCAACAAGTTTAAATCTCAGAAAAGATTCATACTATAATTAAGTTTATAACTCACACCAGAAAACCCAAACATTCAATTCTCTAAGTTTAGAAACAAATTACAATTTCACTGCAATAGTAATATGGCAATAGGAATAACAGTGGTGTGTGGGTAACAGGTTTGTTCACACTGTTAAGCTATAGGCTGCCAGGGTCATACTGGGGGAGGTCTATAATCACTTTCACAACATGGATCAGTGTTACACCAGCAGATGTTTTGCACTTCTGCTACAGGTAAAACAAGTTAATTACCACTGTAATTCATTATGAGGAGTCATCTGAATTACAACCTTGTAATCAAAGAATGATACTTATTACACAGAAACTACTGGAACTACAGAATATTTAAGAACAACAACAAAAAAACAGACCAAAACGCTATGGTAAACTCCTGACACTTTTTCCCCCCCGGAGTGTACAAACACTTTTCCAGCTACATTTGACTGTTAACCTGACTGCCTCACCTCAGTATCGTTGTTGAGATTCCACAGGTCAAGCCTGCCCATCCCATCCACACAGGCAAACAAGGCAGGGTGAGTTGGAGACCACATCACATCATAAACATAATCTGAGTTGTCTTCAAAGGAGTAGAGAGGTTTATTATTCTGAAAAAAGCAAACATAATACAATACCCAAACTCTGCACTTCAAAACTATAAAGCTAACAGGTAAAGCAAAATACAGAACTTCAACAGCATTATCAGCAATAACTAAAAAGCAATTAACATTTTGACTTACTTTAAAAAACGCCTCCACAAAAAGCAGCCAAAAATTAATGCTATTATTAAAGGGATGCTTTCCAAAGCATGCAGCCTTTTTGCTGGCTGCTACTATAAAACAAACTAGTAGCAAGCCAATATAGTAAGAGATTGTAAATTTAATGCATTAAGAATCTTGTCAATCAAGCCAATGATAACATAGTGACAGCACTTCAGACTATTACTGGGAGATTGGGACTCTGCTTCCTCTGCTTTGCATTCCTCAGGGCATCAAACCAACAGAGAAAGAGGTAATTCTGGCAATGGGAATGACAGATATTTCAACTGTAAGCCTCAGGGAGTTTAACTGACATCAGTTTTGGTGCTGTCCCCATAGTCCTCCACAAAATTGTAGCAAAACATTTGCCCTATGCATAATATGAAGTAACTGATTTTACAACATTTGGTTACATTGTAAATCGGTGTTGATAACAAAGGGCAAAAGGATGAACAGAATGGATCAGAAGTATAGAAATTATGTACAATCAGAAAGCAAAGCTTTATGTTGCCAACTATAGTTTTGTTCATCAGCTGTCTCCTCTTTGCAAGACTGTTGCTAGGATCCTAGAGAGCTTCACACGACTTCAGTTTACTGAAGTTTCTTAAGTAGCTTACATTATAGCACCACCTTGTGTCAAGGACTACAAAGAAAATCACTGAACTATCTATTTGTTACCTTAGTTGTCCAAAGCTTTACTGTCCAGTCAAAAGAAGAGGTGACAAAAAGATGCGAGAAGTCTACAGGTCCAACTGCTGCATGGCAGTTGATACCTGTGATTGGTCCCTGGTGTCCTTCAAACATCTCACTGATTCCAGCTTTGCTGTTTTAGAATATATAACCAGGGTTAAATTATCTGGAAACCATACATCTGCAGACAGAGATAGCACTGAAATGCAATTTATATATAGCCACAAGACGATTTTGCTGCTTTGTATGGATGTTACCCCACTGCAAAAGGCTTCATCACATCACAACAGGATCACAGAAGACCAGGCTTGAATGTGGACCTTAACTTTGACATCCGTTTTCTGCTAACCTTAAGTGCCAAAATATACCATAGGGAGAAGAGACTCATTCAGCAGGTATCAGTCCACACATTTAACTATGTTGTTCTCCAAGCAATAGCTAAAACTTCCATTCATACAAAGAACGAAATCCAGTCCTCAGAAATGAGCATAAAACTCCCAGTGACTTAAGAGAAGTTGCATGTACCTTATGGACACAGGGTTCAGACATAAAACAGTAACAATATATCCCTAATAGCCTCCTATCAGAAACGGTGAAAAAGAAGGGGAGAACAGATGGGAAGGATGTTACACAAAAGTGATACAATTTTGGGTATTTTGGAACCAAAAAGCTGTGCAGCAAGGTGATGTGTATTTGAGATGAAACCTGGACACTCAATTATATTTAAGAAAGCAATTGATAAGATACAGTCAGACAATTTCAAAATAGATTGAACAGCAGGAGAAAAGCTAGCCAATTTAAGATTTGTGCGTGATGTTACTGTACAATTATCTACAGAACTGATACGAAGTTTGGAATGTTCTGCTACAATTCAAATGAATAAAACCACAGTGACCTACGCTGCCCTCATCAACACAACTCCTAGTTACTGAAGGCAGCATAGTAGCAATTCAATATTCCAACTTCTTCTGGTTTTAATGAAGCTCTTACTCAGAGAAAAAGTGCACATGAATTCATATACAGCTATTTTAAACTCCTTCAAGACAAAGGAGTAAATATGCACTATAAATAATTTTAGCAGTGTAAAGCATGCGGGGACTCATCCTTTCACTATTTTTATTTCTTCTGAATAATTAAAGTTTGTATTCACCTGCCATGACGGCATGCAGTGTACACTGAGCCTTCTTCACTACCAACAACAAAGTTGTTGACATCTCCGATAGGGAAGGACATGCAGGTAACAGCCACGGCCTTGGACTGTTTGTGAACCAGCTCCATGCTATCCTGTGGTGAAAATAGCAACTTAGTTAAAAAAAAATACCAAACAACTGAAATATTAACATCTACAAAGTCATTTAGATTTCTCAATAGAAGGTTGAGGGGTTTTTTTATTTTACTTGTACAAAATTGGGCAAGAATAAGAAAGTTATTTCTTGTTAAAATTGTGTTCACCACTAACACAAGTGCAAAAATATACAAAAGGATCAACAGACAATATTTGATCCCACAGGCGGCGAAGTATTTTATTAAATACTTATCAAGCTGCCTTAAGTATAATTCTCTGTGTTGGGAAAATGTTTATTAATGCTTTTTAGATTAAGTTTTTACAAAATACTATATATATCCAAAGATATCTTACCTGTGGTTGCGAAAGCATGTCCAGACTCCAAGAGCATATTTTCCCATCAGTTGAGATACTAATCAAGTTATGAGCATTCTGGGTCCCAACGACATTTACACAGTAAACTGGGTGCTAAGAAATGTAAAATACCATCAGAAAAAGGAATTTCCAAGTAACAACCAATTCTGGTATAATTGATATACAGTAAAATATACAACTTCGCCATTTAACAAAGCATAAAAGATTGATCACAGTACAGTACAAAGAATACTTCCCTATAAAACTGTTACTTGTTTTTCCTGACGCTTGGATTTTTATGAATAGCCTAGTTCTTCAGTGATAGCATTGGCAAAATATGGACATAAACATTTAAGCGTTATCAATCAAGTGCACTGGACAGAGTTTCCTAGAGGTTAAATACTTCTCAACAGGGAACAGTCCTTGAAGACATTTTACCCCCTACCGTGTGAGCAGCAGCTGAAAGTGGAGTTCTCTGCACTGGGGTTCTCTTATTGCTGCGATTATCCCATAGCACTATTTGGCCTGAGTATGTGCCACCAACCACCAGATTGGGATGAAATTTTGCAAATGTAGCTGACATCACTGCTGACTGAAAGGAAAAAAACAAACAACAAAATACACAAAAATCCCCTATCATTTAACGATGCTATGTCTAAAGCTAAAGAAAATGGGACCAGATATCAGAGTAAGTTCTTTGCCTAGATTTATTCAATACGCTATTTCACTGTCCAATTACTTAAGGATTCACAAACCCTTTGTGAACCCCCAATTGTCTTTTAGTTTGAATTTGTATTCATAAAATGAAGTCTCCCTCCTCTTTTCTTTCATAGGTATACATTTGTATTCCTCCTACCATAGTTTATTTGCAAGGGAAGGCCCAGTAATGCACAAGATGTTAATAATGTTTTGCCACATTCTGTGGTCATTTTCTTAGAGAATGTACAAATCCATTTTGATATAATAAAGTTACTTTTGCAACCTGGGCTTTGACAGTAATCTGACAACACAAGATTAAATTTTGATTCAGCTATGTAATTTTTTCAGAAGTATGGCATTTTGAAAATAAAGTGGCTATCCCAGGCTTGGCATAATGGAAGAGATCTGTATGGTTTTAACTTTCAGAAAACTACTAGAAAACTTCCACCTGCCTTTTTCTTGACGCATATGTTTCTAGTTTTCATCCTTGCTCCATCTCCTCAGGCCATCTTCATTTTATTCAGTAAACTAAGCTCTAGTAGTATACAATCCCACTCAATCCCCTTACATACAAACCTTCTTTGTGGTTCAACCATTGCACAAAAAGGTTTTCTGGTTTTTAAATAAAAGTTAAAATAACAAAATGAGTTCTCAAACAAGACTGAATTCTGAATTATGTCAGAAATTCTGAAACAGAATAATATTTCTAAACTGAAATCTCTAGCTATCAACATCTGTTTGCAAATACATGTGGTTAAAGTGAATGCCAGCCCAATTAAATCATTATGTTGATAAGCATAAGAAAGGTACTTGTCCAAATTCATCAACATAATATCTTTAGCCTCCCAACACAGAATCGTACCTGGCAGTGAAAGACATACTCTGGGGTAGTTTTCTTGTACTTCATATTCCATACAAGGGCCACCCCATCAGGCTCATGAGGTGCATCCTCATTGTTGTTGTAAGAGGCTACAAGCAATTCTGGATACTGTACGATAAGTGAAAAGACTCAAAGTAAGCACGATGACTAGTTAATGGTCCAGACAATCCTAGAATTCTTGTTCTCTTTTGCCAAAATAGCATTTAAAAAAACATCGAAAAACAAAAGCCACCTTACATTATATGTGAGAAATTGTCAGTTAAAACCGTAATTGTTTCAAATTTAGCTCATAAAACAGCATTAACATACACATTAGAGTCTTGTTCTGTCTTTCATAATAACTTGCTTGTGAACATAAAACCCAGTACTTTTAAGCGAGCTTTTTTTAGTTTAGAAACAAATATGCCAAAGACTTTCTTCATAATACAAACCTTTTGCTACTTTTCACAACAGATTAACAGCTCTGTTTCCTTTTTGCAAACAATGGAACACGTAAGAAAAGCATTTAGAAATACAGCCGGTATCAACTGTACTTATAGAAGGGTCAAGCACATAAAACTAAAAGAATTTACAAAGATAACTGCTTAATGCAAGCAATATTTTTTTACCTGAGATGACCAGTCCAAACAACTGACAACACGATGCTTTGACCAACGTTCATCAAAAAACTGCCTATTTAAGGACAGTTTTGCTCCTGCTTGAATCTCTCTATAAAGGCAATTAGCAGATATTAATCTTGGATCACTTTTTCAATTACAAATATTGCACATTCACAGTAAAGTATTCAACATTGACATTACCCTTCTTTGTCTTCTAAGTCTCTTCCACTGTAGTCAAAGAAAATGTTGATTTGCTCAGAAAGGGCTCTTTCGACAATCCTTGTGGAGTGGTCAAAGAAACTTAAAAATTCTTCAGAATGCAAAATTTGTTGTTTTTCCTCTTCCGTAAGTTCATGAGGGGCAGCTGGAAAAGAATTATATAAACATTCTCTGGACTGCATACTTTCACCAATTCTTTCCAAGAAAGACAGAGTATTTATCATGATATTGGAAAATTTGTTTCCTAACATCCCTAGATTTTAAATCCATTTTTACATTTTATATTTTGCTAGCTGATTGTTAAAATGCAGTTCAAATTAATTTCAACTTAATGGAAAGAAAACAAGTTAAATGTTTATTGATGTCTTTCTTTACAGCACACTCAGAATGTCTTGAGGTGGCCTGTACCTTCTTCCTCCTCCTCTTTTTTTAATGTTTTTTCTTCCTCAGGTTCAGCTAATGGTTTTGGTGCAACCACATCATCTTCATCTTCCTCATCTAAGGAGAAACATTGTGGTGAGAATGTCAATGTTTTTAAAGAGCAACAGTAACATTCCATATGAATCTCAAATAAGCTGATGTAAAATGGTATCATTTAGCTTAAAATGGTTAAATTTGTAAAATGTAGTCCCCAGGATAACATTATCTCAAACCAAAAGATCACTGGAACACTGTCTACACCTGGATTTTAGTGGCACTAAATTATGTAGTTGTATAACCTGAAATAAGACACAGAAGAAATTGTAAAGAATCCAAAGTGGAAATCTCTCTTACAAGCATTTATGATTCCACACAAAACCATGTGGTGGATGCATGTTCTGTGTAACATACTGACACATTAATGCTGTAGAATAAAGAAAAATCAAACGTCTAAAATAGTCTACAGAGCAGCTGCTTACTTGTGATCTGAAACCATCACAGTCTAATGGGTCTTCATATGGCATGAAGATGGCTTACATTAGCTTTCAGGTTGCTATTCCAAGAGGCAAATTTTGCTAAAGATAATAGCAGGGAGATTACATTTTTTCTGTCATTCTAAATGCAAGTCTCGTTATCTGTATCATGTTTGGCAATGAGAACTTTACAGCCAAATGTGTTTTCCCTAATTGCAATGAATAACATAAAATGTTAATGCTGGGGAATACTGACAAGGTTTACAGCACTTTCTGCATTTCTACATTTTTTCTTTGAATACTGTAAACCAGAAAATAACTTTAAATTACTTAGTGTTGTGGAATATGCATTTCCTGGCTTTTCTTCATCCACTTTCTAGAACAAGCTTCTGAAAAGACTATTTTTATTGGTTAAACAGCTATGTCATCTGTTTATAAGGGAATGGCAGCAGGAATGTGTTGCATGCCTCATCACAAGCAATGAGACAGTATTCAACAGGGACTAGACATGTTTGTTGCAGCCATCTCCCTGACCCAATCTTCAAAGTTAGCTAACAAAAAAAAAAACCCACCCAACACAAAAAAACCCCACATGCATGCACGCACAAAAAAAAAGGGGGGGGCGGGTGGTCAAGGGATGGGAACCAGCTGCCAAGGCATGGTCCCAGCAGCTAGGCCAGCTGACTAGATAGCAACAACCAGATGGTACTGCTAGGATTGTCTCTCTGCTATGAGGTGGCAGTGGGATGGCACAACATTTTTCTGCCTGACTGCTTCCAATCATGTCTTTCCCCAATGGCAAGCCTGTGCAATTACCAGCACTCCAGGAGGTCTACAGACAAGCCTTTACCCTGCAAACAAAATACAGCTTGTAGGCCATACCAGCTGCCAAACCACACACATAGTGATAGGTTTAAAGAGGTCTGAAAATCTTTCTAACTCCATAGTATAGGCAATAAAAATATAACTGTACCTGCAGGAAAGAAAGCTTTAAATGACACCGTATAATGCACACAATAATACAAACTCCAACTTAATCAAAATGATAATGACGTATGCCAATCCTACATTACTTGAAATTGAGCGATTTTTACGTTCTGACAAGTTTACAGAACTAGGATAAATGGCATGAATGATTTCAATATATGCTCATACTTTTGAACCAAATGGTGAAGGTTAAAATCTTTCCTTTCAAGGGCCTCAATCAGCCACAAAGGAAAACAGTAATCACTGTCTTTTCAGCCAGCCCAACCGCATTTGTCAGCCCTTTCTCCGTCAATGCAGCCAGAGCAATCAACCTGCCAAACATTCAGAATGGAAAAACAATCTGAAAATACAGGGTATAATGCACCTGCCAGTGAAAATGGCCATTTCAAGAAAAGCTAGTGATCTCAGTGACCCTGCTGAGGAGGCGGTGGTGCAAAGGGGAAAGAACGCGTAAAAGAATTCTTAGTGATCTCCACTCTCTTGCACATTGACACTTCCTTACAAAGCATGCCAATTACAGCTTTTGTGCTACTTAAAAAAAATGAAAGCTTTTTTGGGCAAAATAATCACGCAGAGAAACAGAAAGACACTGCTCGTTTTTAGATGGATTCGCATGTACAGCGGACTGAAATCTGAAAACTGTGTAACTTGTAGCAATTCTAAAGAATGGAATTCTTAATGTCAAATCACTATAGGTGTGAACACCGATTAATTAAAAATGTAATAGGAGTTAACACACATGATTTTGAGAACCACAAATACAGGACCACATATTCACATTACAGCCACTCGGATAAAAATCCCCCTCTTGTTCACCCTGCCAATCAATCTCGCAGATTTAAATGATGCCTTCAAATTCAGAAATTTGGTTTTGGGTCACCCTGGATACATTATTCTAGCTTTGAAAGTCCCAAATTAGAAATTTCAGCCCAACCCCCCATTAGTTATACTACACTGATTCTAAGTACCATTTTCAGTGACAGGAGTCAAATTCTTGTCAAATGCAGATGGTCAACCCCTTAGTGCTAAGTGACCTTCTAATCTACATATTTTATTTAAAAGATCATATAGTTGATTGCTCCTGCCTTTTTATGTTTGAAACATAAATGGCATATATTATAGAGAGATCTAAATTCCTTCATAGTACGTTCACTGCATACAGCCAGCTGATATTACCGCATTTAAATGCAGGATACATCACTTATTAAAATATTCTCAAAATATCAGACTTGAAACTGAACATGTCATCTCACTGTGATTTATCTGTAACTACATAAATCGAAAGCCTTCTCTCTAAAGAAAAGTCATATGCAAACTTTCTCATTAAGGGATCTCGACAAAAAACCAACCCCAACACAAACCAAAAAAACCCCACATACAGAAGTTCTTGAACTCATTATCCAAAACTAGGATGCTTTCTTATCTGAAACTAGGATGATTTCTCACAGAAGTTTACAATCAAAAAAGGCAGCATGAAGTTGTTGGACAACAGAAGAGAGAAGAAATTTTTGTCTTAATTACTTCTCCTGTCCTTCCTTTATCTTGAATTTATTTAATAACATGCCAGATGCTGGTATTTGCAAGGAATTGGCATAACAATAATATATTACCCAGCAAACACTCAAAGATTGGACATAATATTTCTGAAAAAGTTCCACATCTAGTAAGCCAAGAACCCACGATACAGTGGTATACTGCATTCAAGTCAGCTACATAAACTTGGAAACCTTAAAGCCACTGCCCAACTCATCCTCCTTATTCATTATTGACTGTACCTACTGGCATTCTATGCCACTTCAACTGTCAATATACCAAATACAATTTGGCATTTAAAAAAAAGCTGCTAAGACTTAGAAAAGTCACAGGGCCATGAAGACAGGAAATGGGACTTTATGTCACATCAACATATTGATGAAGAGTCGTTATAATATGCTAAGGGGTTAACTCCATGTTATTTCTGACAGACGAACAAGGGATCTAACGTTACAAACTGAGCAGTAAAGATTGCATAAAAATAGCAGCTACTTTAATAGCAACAAATTTCTTGTCAATTAATGCTAAAAACAGGCTTAACGAACCACTGAATTTTTACTTTGAGTTAACATCAAAATTGCGATGTATTTTGGCAAGACAGAAAGAAAAGCAGTGCTGTAAATTAGGCTGCACCTAGCAATAACACTACAGAGTGAAGTTCCAGTTGTCTGAGTAATCTGGTGCTGCAGAGTAGGTTAATCAAAGTTAAATCATCTGTGAAATGGGTGGCTTTTGTTAAGCCGAATGTCTTCATATCAAGTTTTCCCATCTATATTTCACTGTACATTTAAGACATGTACAGGATAATAGATGACTACATAAGGGTCCTTTATTTCTTTTTAAAATACCAAAATTGAAATATGGTACATTCAGTGTAACAGCATTCAAGAAGCCAATCCTATGCACCAAATTGTTATTACTCTGCTTAAGTCAGAATTAAAAGGACAAAAGTGCTTAATATTTTCATTGTGTCTTGGAGACTTTACCAGACAGTAATTCCTCAAAGAGTGGAGCTAATGCAATAATATTGTCTGCAGTAGTTGTGACTGCACGTGCACAATATTGTACAGCAGCACTAAATAACAAGTATCCCATTAGCCCAGAAAAGCCTTAACTGTGACAACTAAGCAGAATCATATTCCCCTATATGCCTATCTTTCTTTGGATTAACTACTTCAAAGACTCATACCACATCTTTATTGGGCATACTGGTGACTAATCTCTTTCCATGCAAATTTGAACAATATGTTAGCAAATTACAAAGGAAGAGATCAAACAGTATAGTAGAGAACAGTGTAGCAAGAAGTACAGATAAGAAAAAAATTTAGCACGAATGACTGCAGTACTCTACGTGGTGGCCAACACGGAGCCTGCACAACATTAAGACATATACCAGAGTTCACATCTGAATTGCATCTCTGTTGCTGAAACTGCTTCTGCTGTCTGCTAGAAAGAAATGAGCGTGTGAAGGCAACACAATTTCAAATGTATTTCCAGAGAGCAGATCTGAAAATCTGCTGCCTGATAGAGCATGCTAAGTAGAGGCTAAATATCAGACCTAATAACCAGTTGACCACACGAACTAAAAAACATGTCCACCAAAACTGGACAATGAAGGAAGCAGGCAGCAGTGTTATACACAGCATCATGGGAAGCAAGAAATTGATTTAGATAGTAGAAAAGAGGATGGCAGAACAAGGATGCTGGGGAATGGAACAGCCTAAACACAGGATGTTCATGTTAAGATGGTGACAAAAGTTGCTGAAGTGAAGTAATGGCATAGAGCTGTAGACACTTGGGCTTATTAGTTATTAAGTAAGGGAGAACAGCTCCTGGTATGGCACAACACTTTTATCAAGCCAAAATAAATTTATTTGGTTCTTAAACAAGATAGCTATCATTACCGTATCACAGAATGACAAAAACCCAAAACCCAGGAACAGGACGTGCCAAGAGAACAACAACAAAAAAAAGGGCATATTTTCTCTGATATATTCCTCAGAACAATGAACCATTTCTTGATTTAATTTCGTTTCTTTTACATAATACAGCTGCTACAGAAGAAGAAGCCTTAGAAGACTAAGGTTATTGAAAATTCTGAAGGAAAAAAAAACCTCAAAAGTGTGTGTGGGAAAAAAAAAAAGTACCAAAGACAGACATGTGTCAGTATTTTCATCAAAACAAGAAGTTTGATAACACCACGACCACAAACCTGACACCATCTCTTACTGTGTTTCTCTAGTCACTTGTATACATGGGACCTTGAGGAAAGAGCACCTCTGGGTTACACCCGTCATATGAAAAGCCTATAAAACAAGTATTGCAGATTCACCTTCTCAGTCTACTTTGGATGTGGGCATCTTCCTATAAGAACTGTGAAACATGCTTATTAATTTCAATTAATGGGGAAATTTAATATTCCATACTGTTCAGAATACAGTGAATGACTTCCTGTGGCAAAGTACTTAGCACTCTAGAGATGATTCAATCTCTAATCACAGAATGTAACTGATTTCTAGGAGAGATCTTGATTTTATTGTTTTACAATGTTATAGAAAGAATCAGTCTTCCTAAGATAGGCAGTTTCTCAAATACTTCAAGGTCATAAAAAATCATCATATTAGTACTGCAATAAAATAATGGAAGTTGTGAGAACTGTTAGTGCACTAAATGCCTCCACCTCCTAAGAAAGCAGTCAAATTTCAAGATTAAGAGCTGGGCATTGTATAAGATAAAGACAAGGCTATCTACTGTTTTGGATACAACGCTTCAAAGAGATGGGAGTGAAGAAATGCGGGAGAGTTGTAATTCCAGTAGTGATACTTTTTGTCTTAGCATAAGGCTATAGTGCCACTAGCACTGAGGTCACATTCTAGCTCTAGCACCTACGGCTGCATGCAAACTGGCCATTCTTTCATTACAAATGGAGAAGATCACTGGCTTATAACAGCTGCAGCTGAGAAGCTTTGTATCTGCAAGATAGTGTGTGTGGGAGCTAGTTCCTATTTTAATATTGCCTAGGATGGTGCAACATGTCTGCACTATGTAGAAGTGTGAACATGCAAACTTAGTCTACCTCCCTTCTCTAACTATGGAATTTTCCTGTTTTGGATTTCTCAACTACTGAATGCAGTCTTTTCTATCAACTTCTGAGATAAGTGACCTTCACATTTTAAAACCAGAACTGCTCAGGTGAAAGGTACTCATTACTTATATTTAACTGTTTGTTACACTGAATCCAAAACAGGCATCTCCAAAAGCCAACTTTATGTTGAGGACATGAAATCTCCCCTATGTAACTCACTTCATTTGTGTTGCCATATATATTTCCATAACAATTAGGAACTGTTTTAGTTTAAACCTAGTTTACTCCTACTTCCTATCCATCCCACCAGACAGATTGGTTGTAGTTTGAATGTTTCCCAATTCAGCTTACAATGTAACAACATAACCATTGTGGCACATGGAAGTGGAACAAAGAGGCCTGTATTTTTGGTTTGGTGTTTTGTTGTGGGGTTTGTCTGGGTTTTTTGCCCCAAAAATCAGTATTAGCACACTTCAACCTACAGCACAAATGGACTTAAACCTGCAGAATGACTGCACAGCGTATTTAATAAAACTGCTTCTGTTTTCCTTTGTTGAAAAGCACAGCTCCAACAGCATTTTAAAATCTCAAGAGATGATAATTAAGAAAGGTCCAGTCCATTTATAAGAAAGTGTGAACACTGGATCTAACATAACTGAGATGCAACTTGTTGCTGTACAAGGGAGCTACTGAAGATTACTTGTATGGGTGAATACGGTTGCAAGCTCAACTTTCAAGTGTACTTTGAAGGATTACCTTTAGTTTACAGTATACTCACTAAAATAAATAAATAAACCCCACAACAACTCAGACTGTTAGAAGAATAAAAAAAAAAAAATCAATGAGATAGAATATATCTAATTTTAATTTATCTAAATTGCACTCTGAAAATTCAGCATATTGCTTTTGTCAATTGTTCTAAAGACTTCAAAATTTTTTCCCCATAATCAAAATATGTCACCTAGTGACTCCGTTTTTTTTGAGGCAGCATGATTTTCTCTTTTTAAACCTATGTCCTATTTCATATGTCATTGTAAATTGTGAAAATAGAGCTTAATTATGAACGTATTTAGGCAGTCTTAAGACAGACCTTAAAAAGATCCTCGACACTGAAATGATGAAAGAGCACCTGTAAGTAACTTTTGTAAGAGTACACATACATAAAATAATAATGAAGGCCCTCAAGAAAACACTATTATTTTTAAGGGGGAATGGATCAGGAGACAACATCTGTACTGAGAGAGCTTTCTGGTAAATGCAGAAATACAGATGACCCATCTTTCCAACTCCACTACAGTAAACTTCAACTACAGCCTATCCACTGAGTGTAAAACTAAGATCATACAATCCCAGACAATTTCCATTGACAGTAGGCAGCAGAAGTAAAACTCTTCTAGAACATAAACTATGAATTAAGTCTTCAGATTCCACAAACCTGACATATGGGAGGAAACAAACCTGGGGGATTAGAGAAAAAAAAAAGGTAAGCGCATTGCAGAAATGAAAGCTGGAAACCCCCAAACGCCTATCTGTGCAAGGATACAGGTAAAATGAAGGATGGAAAAGAAACGCAGTTGGAGAAAAAGCATACCCTCTGTTATTCTGGCTCAGTGAATAATGAAGTTTGAAAGATTGGTTGTGTTCTGAAGACACACAGATCCCTGATACTGGATATCCAGAGATAAGGGAAGAAACTTCTCAACACAGAGTATTGTTACAATTTATTTCCTTTTCTTTTCTCTCCCCTTTCCCCTGCCTCTTAAACTCATTCACAGTGTCATTTGCATGTAGTTAAACTCACCAAAGTAATTTAAGACACATCCCAGACAAGAGCAGCATATTAATATAGTCTGGAGCAAAACCAGCAACTCTGCATCACTCGTATTACATTTTACACTCCATATCATTTGTATTACACTTTCAGGTAAATTATACATTTTCTGGAAACACCAGCATAAGATTTCAGTTGAGTACTCTCTTCATCTTTTAAAAAGTGCTTTTATCTCCTTGCATAAACACCCAAAAGTTCACATACCAAAGAGCAGAAAAATGCAAAACTATGAATATAGAATTAGGTCCTAAAATTGCTAGCAAAGACACATACTCAAAGTCAGTCATATTAAGTAACTAAGAGATTTTGTTGTAGAACTACATACAAACTAGGTCAAGATGACTATTTTCATTTGCAGCTAAATTCAAATGTTTTGACATTGAGAAGCAAGTTTATTAGCAAACTATGTTTTCTTTGGAAAAATTTCTTTTCAGAAAAGCAAACAAGCTATGACTGAAAGAAAACATATGTTCAGTTGCTGACAATAGAAAATGCATATGTTAATAAAGAAATCAGATCCTTCTTTTAAAACTCAATGTATAAACTCCAGGCATAAAAATTCAAATTCTTAAAAAGTGGGGAGGCATAATTGCTAATTTCATTGTAAGCCTTCAAGTAACTTGTGTGGATTCTTAAATCTCATAAATGCGAGATTTTATTTATCAGTTGTCAGCTAATAAAGCAATTCGGTGTCTAATCCGAACATTTACTAGGAGTGAGAAAATACCATGTATTAGTAATAAGAGTAATGTTAAACAAGATGCAGAATGACAGTAACACTCTTAAGCAAGAACTATATGAATTTAACAATATAAGTTATTATCAATTATCTCATATCAGCCTTCATTACCTTATTAAGTTTCAAGATCACAAGTGCTGGTTCCAATTCATTCAGTCATCATTGTTACAGTAAAAGAAAAATAACTTAGGTAGTAAGAAGTTAACCATTCACCTTCCTTTGGCTGAGTCATAACAGGTGTTTGTGTCTCCTTTGTATATGTAACAATTTCTCGAGGAGGAAAGTCAACTTGTGTTATTTTGGCCATTCCAAGTTTAACAGGTCCACGTCTAAATAAAATTAATAGAGAAATGAGAAAAAAATTATTAATTACTTCACATTTTGCCTAGAATAATACCCAAGTCATCATGTCACAGCACTGCTTAGTCAAACTTAAATCCAGTGGAAACTTAACTCTGAAGAAGTCACATGATTATGACTAATATTTTATTATCATTACCATTTAAATCATCAGCTATTCATACATCTGCGACAAAAAGAAAGATGTGCAAACATATATATAAATATCTGGATTATAGGACATAAAATTTTGCTCTCTGTGGTTGACTAGGGTATTGCTACATATATGACACATCCCTATTTTCAGTGGAACAGATTTGCTCACAAGTCATGTTTGTACAGCAGTGGTTCTAGGATTTTAAAGCTTAAAAAGCAGCTTAGTTATTTGAAAGAAAAAGCATTTCCTAGTCCTCTTAACTTGGCTGCCCTTTTTTGTGTACCTCTAAGGTACTATTCAGAATGCAGAACTGCAAGTCTAATCTGAAACTCACACACTGACAAGTGATTTATACGTAATACATTACTCCAGAATACAATACTGAAAACTTCTGAGCTTTCTGACTTTAGCTTATGGAAGATCCCATAAACACAGATATAGCTAGTATCAAACTACAATCCATAATGTACTTCCAAAAACCACACGACACTAATTCAGTCATTGTAACTTCCTATAAAAGCTAATTTCAGTATGTATTGTAGCAATACTGCAATGATCCAACAACAACTAATCTGCATCAAATTTAGTTCCTTATTATCCACACCTCTCCTAAGATAAAAGCGAAAGAAAAAGAATAATCCCTTTTGAAAGGCTTTGGTGGGCAAAATCATAATTCCTATAGCACAATATGGGTTTTAATAAGTGCTTATATGTTTATAAAAGCTGTAGCTAATATTTATAAGAAAAGATGGGAGTCACTCTGTTTTTAACTACAGTTATTTTAAAGAAGTGACTTTTTAAAGTTTACATTTTGCCAAAGAAAGACTCAAAGAAAAACAGGAATAACTTTTGCTACTAGAAATAAGCATCTTATGTATATTAAATAATATAAAAATTTCCCATTGTAAGCAAACTGCACTAAGTCTAGGGATATTGAATTTCTATTACTTACAGAACAGTCTCTTAACAACAACTTGAAGTCTAAAAGAAAAAATAAGCTTTTATACTTATTATCCATAAGTACATGAAAGAGGGAATATAAGAAATCTATGCAATACCCCAGATCGGAATCAGAGTGCAGCTGAAGAACTGATGGATCAGTATCCCAATGCAGCGTCCTGATACCCCAGGTTGAACAATCATGCAGCATTAGCAAAAAAGGCCAGAGATTAGTGAAGCAAATACACGCTATGAAATGCTAGAGTTACAGTAAGCTTATAGTTACTTCATTATTCACAAGAAACAAAGCAATGTAACATCAGTTAAGGGAAATTCAGCGTTCAGTGCAATAATACATGCAGTAAATACAAAAGTTAAAAAGCAAACACAGAATTCAGAGCTATTAGAAAAGAAATTATTTTAAAGACTGAAAGTTAAAGATCTGCAAACAAACGTAGCCTTTATGAGAGGCAAATAAAAATATTTTAAATACTGACAAGAACCATTCAAAACTCCAAATTCCTTTTAAAATCTGTTCAGATTTGTTCATGTCATATGAAGACAGATTTGCTAACATAATGCAATCTTGCCCAGAGCAGTAAAGATGTGGAGGAAATTGTCATATTGGCAAAGGAAATGAGTCAACACATAAGCCTTTTGGTAGAGGGGCAAAAATGCACTTCCACTGGGATAGAGAACCGCTAGAGTTTCCAAAATGTGACATTGCAGTAATTATGGGTTAAGCACTGCCTTGGGCTTACAAGTGTCATCTGATTTGAGCCAACTCCATTTAAGATATTTACATCTCTTAGAAATAGTGGGCTTTATATTAATAACACATTTCAAAGTCATGTGGAATAATGAACAGAATAGATCCATTTCAAGTCACTTCTGTATCAGAAGAAATATGAAGGGGGAAATCAATTTTCCCTCTCCCTTCTTCTGTAGCCTTCATCCCTTCTCCATAAATTTTCATTTAGTTTACTGCCTGCTATCAGGCTTAGACAGAATTTTAAAACAAGCTTATAA
The DNA here is from genome assembly GCF_929443795.1 of Astur gentilis. Taxonomy (NCBI): domain Eukaryota; kingdom Metazoa; phylum Chordata; class Aves; order Accipitriformes; family Accipitridae; genus Astur; species Astur gentilis. The sequence continues at coordinate 32,136,590 of NC_064880.1, forward strand.
GAGAGATTAATAGATGAACATACATGTTTTTTCTGGAGTTCTTAGAGGCTATAATACTTTTTTTTTTAAAAATCATTTTTTGTAACAAATAGAAAAATAAAGAATATGTAATATTTTACTATAAGTCAATAAAAGACAATTTTACATTTCTATCCCATACATGGTAATGTTCTTATAAACCAGCTGCAGAATCCCTAAAGGTAAAGTTGATCTCAAGAATGTACAGGCAATGCCATAAAAGCTCATAAGTATGGGTGTGTCATGCACTACCTTGTTCTTGTAGAAAGTATGCATTAGAAAAATAATTAAGTATAGTTTAACTAAGAATTACAAGTCCATTGTCTTCATATTTAGCAAATCATTCTACGTAACTGCTACTGCATCTACAGCAATAGCTTAATACCTAAATCTCTAAAACCTTTCCATATCTTTTGTGCATCAGAAAACACATCATTTTACCATAAAGTTATTTAATTTAAGTATACTCATTCTTGAGGTCTCTGCTATTTTTCTCGACCAAACATATTTAAGCCTGGAGTTTAATTTGGTGCCTCAGACTTCAAGCTGGATATTGCTCATACGTTGCCATGCATTAAAAAAACCCAAAACCCACCCCAAAAAACCCAAACCAAACCACCACTGCAACTTTCATGTTGCTTCTGCAAAGGATGACTTATCTACAGATCCAAATGCTGCATTACCACAATGCTTGTCAAACATTTTCTCAACTTTTTCAATCCCACTTGAGAGGAACTTGGGGAAAGGGCACAAATTAAAAAAGCTCTGACTTTTGTGCCTGCTTAAGACCTAGCCCTTCCTGAGGTTGCTTTCCTGCTTTCAAAGCATTCTTTTAATTTTCAAGTTACTTCAGTAGTACCAGGGATGTCTACCTTTTAAAATAGTTCCAGTCAACAAGCAGTACAGGATATACAGTTAAATCTTTCTCAGAGATATTCTTTTAAAATAAAGGTAACATTCTGAGAAAAAATTCATCTATTATATGTGTACCAAAATGACGTAAAATACTGTTCCTTTTGCTTTCCAGATGTTTGTTATGCCTTAAGTTAAATGAACTTATCTACAAGCTTCAGTGAACAGAAATTCCTATTGTTCCACGAGTGCCTGAACTTCTCTGTATCCAGGCTCATTCTGAATGCTTCCTGTATCTCTGAAAGATATTTTCTGCATTTAAACTAATTCTATGAAGCATCCACCTAACCTAAAAGTAAACCAACTGTATTAATTTCCAGTCTTGAATTTATACTCTTAACTGAGGAAAAGAGAGAAAGAACAGTATCAAACTTGGAACCAAAACTCTTTACTGATGAAAATAAAGCAAGACAGATGGAAGTAACAGCAGGAACACAGTCTGAACACTGCTCTACTAATTACTAAATAAGTAAAGTTACTGGCAAGATTCAGCATCAGAGAGGAGAAAAGACTAAACTAACAAAGGAGATCATCTTTGTTAAGTATAGTTGCAGAGACTAGAGAACAAATGGCCAAAGAAAAAAAACACCAAAACCCAAACAACCAAACCTGAAATAATACACTAATATAAAAGGGTTTGTTTTAAGATTATCAAGCATAGTGGAACAACTTGGGCTTTCTAACACACCTCATATTGATATGAAAGTCACCTGTGAAATGCCAGGTATAACACTAAGGGATATATCACACAGTCCAACTTTTCCCATTAACTTTCAGGCTCAAGTATATGTGTACAGTAGGAATGCTGTACAAACTTGTACTAATAGACTAAGATACAGGCATCTGTTTACTGGGGGAGGGGAATAATGTTATCCAGTGGTTGGAGAATAAGCAAGAGGACTCTTAACAGTGATTCTATATAGCCTTCAATTTAGCTAGAAATTCATTCATGCCATCAGGACCACAATCTTTTTATGCTTCCAAATCTGGGAAGTTGTCAAGAGACAGGTTTAGTTTTAAAGTCTGCAATGCATGAAGCTATAGAGGCTTAGGATATGAGTTTTCTCCAGGCTTCATAAGAAAATGTATACATACAACGTTATGTTACTATGTCCAAGGAACATACAATCAGAGAGCACAGTATACCTATGAGGTGGAGATGAATTCAGTACACATGGCATTCAATTACAGATATGTGGCCTACACATATTGTTTCATATTGAATTTAAATGATGTATGACTAGAACAAATTATTTTTTTAAGTCATCAGCAAATAATTCTTGTTTTTTTCTTCTAGACAGTGAATTTATATACAAAGAGACAATTTAATAATAATAATCACAGATTTCAAATAATTTAAAATTTGCTTGTTAGTTAAGGAACAATTATATTAGTTCTTTATTAACATGACAGGTGAGCTTCAATTGCATAGTGAATAAGCGATGCACAAGATCACACCTAGACAGTGTTATTAAAAAAAAAAGAAAAGAGAGAGTTTGGGTTCATATCTGCTGCCTGATGTATTCTCTGTTTTAATTGTAATGGTTGCCAGTTAGAAATAGGCACCTTGTAACCTTCGTTAAGGTCATTAAAATCTTGAATATTTTCAGATTAAGATTGTATATAGTCATGCATGCATAATCCACGTATACAAGACGTTACTGCACTCTTTTAAAAAGATGCTTCAAAGTATTCACTCTTTCTCCAGAACAACCAGTCATATAAGCACAAAAGTAACTGATAACTGCTTTAGTTGCTGTGCTTTAACTAAACTTCGTCTACAATGCATACTCAGTAAATTTAAAGTACATGAACTTAATTTACTGAGAAAATACAAGTTACCAATAACAACAGGCAAATACTGCTCTTACTCACAGACTGCGCATAGTAAACAGTGAAAATACCCTTTGGAAGTAGTGTTTCCAAGCTTATCACCACTTTGAACTCCTAGTTTAACAGAAATATTTATGACTCTCTTTAGAGCAGCATTTATCAAACTGTCATGCACAAAAAAAATGGTCAAATAGATGTGGCAAGTACTGGCACTGAAAGAAACACCTGTGGCTGTACCAACATGGTGCTATATTTTGGGCAAATGAAAGAGATTGTGAGTGGTATAGTTGTGTTACAGGGATGGCTGCAAAGTGAAATAACGAGAAATACTGTTCTGAGTAGGGAAAAGAATTTAAAATCAGAAGCAATGCAAAGTTTGTAGACAGTATTTTTTACTAAACCAACTAGAATAGAGGGGGAAAAGGAAATAGCCTATCATGCAGGCACACACTCCTTTAGAAAAAGCTGGGAAGAGCCCAGAAGTTGGACTTTTCCAGTTTTCTATTATCTTGAGGCATTCATGCTTACAAAAACATTACCACAAAACATTCAGATTCATTTTACTTTAGACTTGCAAGTTTAAACAACTCCACGTTTATGCTGGTGATTTCAAATGAGGAAGTGTAGTTGCATTTCAAGTGTTATAGTAAAGTACTTCTGTAAAACAGTCACTGTTCACAGATTCAATAACACTGTAACCTCATATTATTGTATTATAATCAAGTAATTAACCTTGATTTCTTCTAAAACTTTATTCAGAATATGAGCATTAAGCAAAGGAATATGACAAGTAAAGCAACGTACCTAGATCCAACAGCGCCATCACCAGAGTCCTGGCTTCCAGCCTCACTTGGCGTACTCACAGATTTGGAAGACGGAGAGGTAGGAGGAGGGACTAAATAGTGAAACAGACAGGTATCCGCTGTTACTACTCGCAGAGGTTGCACAGCTTAGGATGTTTTCAAATTAATTTAACATGAAGTATTAAAAAAAAAGTGATGGCAAACAAAAAATACATGGATGAAAATGAACAGTAGAAAGAGAGGGGAAGAGACAATGTTAACAATTCATGCTGGACTTTCATGCAATTGTTTGGCAGTTATGCATCAGGAGCATACAAAAAGACATGGAGGGAAAGACATTTAAGAGAAAATGAATTGCAAATATATTTTTAAACTGAACTTCTGACAAATGATGGCAGCAATTTTCAAAGAGTAATTTCTACTAAATCGTGTTGCTTAAACATAAGAGGAAGATAGTTGTTAACACAGCTTTGACATCAGTTTTTCTTAAAAATTAGACATTGAATATATTTAACTGGTAATTTTATTTCAAAATATATAATCACTGAAGCGTGGATCAAAAAAGTGGCTTTGTCATACAGCATACCGTTATTTTTGTTCTAGTTTGAATCAAAACATAAATCCTGTGTATCACAACAAAGTTTCTAGTGTTGGGGAGACTTTTGTGGTTTGTTTTTTTTTTTTTTTCTTTTTACTTGACAAACAGTCTAGTACTGTTATATTGAAACTTTTTCTTAAAAGTCAGTTCATTTTCAGTATGTAGATGAAGACTGCAATTACTGTTTAAAAAGCAACATGTTTTTTGGAACTGATACATAATAGTGAATGATATCATGCAACCTGATACAAATACAAAGATATTGCCATATTTCTTTCAACTTCTCTTTTTAGAAATAGTGAAACTCGTTATTTAACGAAACTTAGGTTTATGCTTAAGGGGGGGTGTTGAAGGTCCTTATATGCTTCATTTTTCAGCAAAATGTAAAACATTCATAGAACACATTCACTCCTTAGCAATCCTTAAAAAGAACCTTTAATCAGCTAAACACGAGTTATGTATATTAAGTATATAAATAGGTATCCACTCTGTCAGGGGTCAGACAAGGGAGAATTCTGAATTTAGATCTGCAACATTTCTAGAGAATTTCCTGAAATCACAAGTATATTGTGAATTCTGAAGAATGCTTCCGTTCCATCCCAGAACAGACATGACTCTGGTTGACAAAAATTCTCCCCTAAATTTACAAAAAAAAATAATCACAGTGAATACTTCGATTCATTAAAAACGCACTCCTCTTACCAGAAAGACTTTTATATAGGTCTACAGTTATAATTCATAAATTCATACATACACACTTACACTTTATACATATATCTATATAAATATGGGTGTATACGTGTATACAAGAGTGTATATATATTCTTCAACTCATCATCACCATCTACTGAATAATGTACACTGAAGAAAATGCCCATAGGCCTTTCTATTCCTACATTATTTTTGTGCATTATCAGAAACAATGACATTTCAATGTCACCCTTTCCTAACTGAAGGGGTGACATTAGAAACGTACCTTGTTACCATTTATAAAAGTCAGTCAGCCCTACCTATCCGTAAGCATGGCCAAAACACTCCAGTAGCTCAGTTTCGATGCTACATTGCCCTCTTGTGGGGCAAACTGTTTCCAAGGTAGTCTTCCCATTAGGGAGGTGAAACCTATTTAAAGACCAACAGTCTTACAAAAAGACCAAGCAAAATTCCACCTGCCCCAACACAGGATGAAACCATAATACCTTCTTGAAAGTTATTTTGGTTCACTAACTTATGGCTTCTTATACAACGAGTATGGTAGATATCAAAAGCATACTTGCGTTGTTAATGTCCCTTCTCCCATAAGAGAGCTACCTTTCTCTGGCAGTTAACAGGACAGCAATTGCCTTAGGAATTTTTTATACAATTTTCTATGAATGAATCTTATCTCAAGCTATCCACCTACACCAACAACGCAAGCTCAAGCTACCTGCACACTAAGCTAGCTTCAGTTCAGGCATACGATCACTGTATTATCGTACTTTGCCAGTACCCAGTCAGCAGACGGAGCCTGTGCCTCAGGCCAATTACTGCGAGGTATAGAGTACAACATTTTAGCTTGATTTAGGATCCAGATCAGATCTGGGTATCTCGAAAGGGAACAGAATGAATTCCCTGTGAATCTGTGCATGTTGAAGGGTGTAGTTAAGTAGATGCTCAATGGAATTAAACAACACTTGCAGGGGTGTGCCCCAGTCTTACACACCAGCAACTCAGAGCTTTTCACAACCAGCTACTCTAAGTCTATGCAACGACTTGCTTTGAGGACTGACTATCCTGTGGTTTTTAGATTCTCGCTCACAGATTTAAAAAAAGCAACAACAACCACATCCATTTCTACATGAGTCTCATCAGCTGCCTTAGCAAAATCTCACACAAGAAAGCGTTCAACTTTTAGACTGCCGAATAAAATCTCTAGTAGGTAAGAACTGATTACTTAAAACGCTGTACGCTAGTGCTAACATAGCCCAAATGCAGTCTCTAAACTGTGAGAACAGTTCAAACTACTAAAAATGACTGCTGTGGCTGTTGGAATGGGAGCAGCTATAATGGTGTTTATTTCACATTCACTTTTAAACACTTGAGGACTATGCAAAAGCAATTATGAAGATTTAGTCACAGGTATACAAATTATTTTTTATTTGCAAACCCAGCTGAAATTGGCTCAATGGTGAGGGTCTAACTGAAAAATAAGTTTCAAACCCCTTAGATTTCAGAGCTAGAGACAAAAGTAGAGTTGAATTATCAAAGTTTCAAACCCCTTAGATTTCAGAGCTAGAGACAAAAGTAGAGTTGAATTATCACCCTCTTCACTTTCATCTTCCAGAGACACGTGGCTATGTAAAGGCAAAAAGCAACAACCAATATGCTAACCCATCCAAGAGTAGCACAGATATGAATCATCATCCTTGATAGTTAAATTTTATACTTAGCCTTGCTATTACTCCATCAAAGTCAGTCAGGTATTTGAAATAAGGAAAATTAGGGTGTATAAGATGCAGAAAAGAAACAAGTCATGCCTGCACAAAAATATCAGAATTAAAATTTGGTGTTACGAAAAAGAGAAAAGAAAAAATATACAGAGGAATAATGTGCAGGGAAAATAGAAAAAAAAAAAACAAATACATGATGTTATATTTATGTATTTTAACTAAAACACTCCAAATAATCCACTAAGTGTAAAACACATCTTTTACAAAATAGTACTAGTAATGTGTATGAAAGCACATCACTTGACATTTATAACAGAGATCATGCAGGACAAAATAGTACAAAACCCAGACATGTGTACCCCAAAAAACAGTAGCCAGAGAATTTTCACACTAGTTATATAAATACCACAATCCTAACAAAAACAAACAAAAACTCCACCACCACCACCCCCCCCAAAAAACCCCAAACCACACCCCTCCTCCCCCTCCCCCCCCCAAAACAAACAAACAAAAAGCCAAACATTTATCTCAAACTAATATTAACGTTCCTACCAACAGGAGACTCAGGTGTCAATCCCATGCTCTGAAGTAATGCTTCAGCTTCTCTTCTCTTCTTTTCAAGATCAGATTCTTCTTGTACAGGAAGAACTTCTTTCTTCTGATCAGTCTAAAAATAATAATTAAGTTATAGCATTTAACAGGTATTAAAACCCATTTCATTTATTTTTTTGAGATCTTATAGGGGTTTTTTATGCTACTGAAACCTATCATCATATAGGTTAGATGTTTGACTCTAGTAATTCTGATAGTCCTTTCTGTAGATAATGTAGACAGCAGACAGGAATCAAAATATTGTAGCTTTGGTACTGTGTTTAAAAGACTTATATAACATGCAAAAAGTGTCTTCTCATTTGTCAGAATGACTAACACTTCATAAGATCAAGAATACCTTTTTTACACTATTGCTAAGCACTGTAAAATACAAAGTCTGAAAAAAAATTTATTATGTACCTGTGTATTAAAGTATTTTAGAGATACAGTCATATTGTTCAGATTTTGAAATCACAATAACTGTGTCAAAGAAAACACTATAGGGTTAGAATGACAGTAAGAGACACCCCTCCTTGGTCAAGAAAGTATTAGGATGCTTGGCTACATAGAGTACATGCTAAAGCATGTAGCAATTAAGAAAATGTGTGAGATGTAAAAGTGATGATTCTCTATGTGTGCATTTTGAGCTATTTTTTAAAACAAGAATATCAACAGCTGTTTAGTGAGAAAGCTTTCTTTTGGATCTCAGGTTTCACAATAAAAATAGGAAGTCTTAAAAAAAAACACCAAAAAACAACTTTGCAGTAACTTTACCAGGCATTTAAGTAATTTTCTTTAAGTTGTCTTATTATCTGCCAGACTTCATTAAAAAAAAAGAACTAAAATTACACCTCCATAATTTAAAAACACAAGCTCTACTGTGAAAGATGCTAACACTCCATATCTTTCCACTCATTTAACTGCTCATTCAATTATAGAAATATAATTCATAGCTTCAGGTGTTCACATCTCAGTCATTGGCGAGTAAATATTTTTGTAAATATAAATTGATGATACAAGTCTTTAAAAGAAGCAGCAAAATCTAGACCAAGCTATTCTATCCCTATGCCATGATTAAAGACTAATTGCTCGTCACATGACCACGCATTATGTTTCTAATCTACTGCACAATTCGTTTTAAAAAAGGAATTTCCAAATTTTTAGAGCAAGTTCTCAACTGATAAGCTATTGTATCACATGTGGAATCTCTGATAGAGGCAGTACACTGTCACAAGATAATCAGAACATAATTTGAGATATTTCCATCTCTTTGTCCGAATCACGTAGCTGGCAGCTGCCCAGTCTTCAGTCATATGCTAATTTAGAACACCTACAAGATCATAACCAAAACACAGAGAAGTCTTGAAAAAGGACCCCAAAACACCAAAGCATTCCAGCAAAAGTTTCATTTATGAGGTATAATCTGCATTCGGGAGAAACATAGTAATAAATCACTGATTGTCACATACTTTAGCAGAGAGAAATCCAGAATACTGTTGGCAAACTAGAGTCTAACACACAAGTACCATATACATCCTGAGTGTTACTCTGATTTCAAAATTCAGGCTAAAGATGAGTCAAAGAGCAGAAGAATGTAGCACATTGTTTGTACAATAATAATACTGACAGTCAGACCATTCATATGGACAACCTCAGAACTGCACTTCAGAAATAAGTTCTCTAAGTAACATCATCACAACTCATTAAGCAGAGCTTTTGTGCAACACTTCACAGTGATTTGATTAAAGATGTCCCATGCACACAAGTAGTTTTAGAAATCCAAACTTTATGTAAATGTAGGATTTTAAAAAAAATTAAAATCTAACTTACCATATGGATAATACTAAAGAAAACGGTAGGCATTTGCTCTTATCAGATAATGAAAGTGCTACATTTGCATCAGCAACCAACCATTAAATAGACACTCCCTGAATAGCATGTACCAAATGACTAAGTGAACCTACCCTTAAATTTTGGGCAAGTTACATATGCAAACAGTCACATTTCAAAAAGAAAATTATTTCTTACTTCTTTTTTCTTTCTTTCTTCCTCCTTTCTTTTCTTCTCCTCTCTGATTTGAGCTAATCGTTGCTTCTTGCGCTCCAACTCCGCCTTCAGTTCACTTTTGTCAGACATGGTTGAAACACTGATCAACAGAAATCATACCACTGTTTGGTTTTGGTTTGGGGGCTTTTTTGTTTGTTTTGTTTTTAAGACAGCAGCTTTCCTCTAAATAAGCTATCATTAAAGGAACTACACTAGCTTACTAAAACCAGAACTGTGAAAAGTCTTAAAATAATAATTTAAAAAAAAAAAATCACATTCCTATTTCCACGTTTTTCACTTAACACATTCTCAATAGTGAAATGATTGATTTAAAATGAACAGATTGAACTATGATGTGCTGACAGCATCCATAGTAGTAGTAGTTCTGATGCTGTTTGAAGGAACTGCTCTGAAAGAAACATTAGGCACCAAAGACGGGGCTATCTGATCTTGCCATAGGATTCTGTATAGCTACAGAGCCAACTACGAGACTGAAAACAGCAAGGAGGATACCAACACAATCTCTATCTTTTACTTTTCACTTCAACAGCTTAAATATTGGCATGCTATAACTTAGCAGTATGTAAGCTATACATCCTTGTACATACAGTTGTAGGATTCAAAATATAGATTTATTAAAAGATTTAATAGGATTACTATAAATTACAAGGCAGAATAAGTACAAGTATGACGGTCAAAAATACCTGTAAAATACATGTATTATCAATTTTTCCCCAAACATTTTGTACACTACTAATTGGGGGATCTTTTAAAGACAAAAATTCTACAAGAAGTTTTGCTACCTAACTGACTGAAATAAATACAGATAAGAAAGTCAACAATAAACAAAAGGCAGAAAAAAACCCACTTCTGAACTCGACAAAAATTTAGAACACAGGTATAAAAAACTGTGTGAACGGGCTGAGTGAATAAAAGCTTAATTCTACTGGTTTTAAGCAAACCCAAGTCAGTAAAGAAAGGGCAGAAGCAGTGCTACAACAGACAGGGGATCTATAAACGCTTTTACACTAAGCTTGGTAACAAAGATACCAGATTAAGCATTAGTAATATTCACCAGTTCAAAGTTCAGAATGCCTGCAAGTGTTCGCCTAGCACCTCTAAGCACAAAAAAGGATGCAAAACGATACAAGCCTCGTGCATCTACCCCAATACACTTAGTAGTATGTATATTAGGGTAAATGCACGTATTCCTTCACGTTGCCTGCAAACCTTTAAGTGCTAACAAACAAATTTTAAACATCTACTGTCGGCATTCTCAAACGGCATTCCCGCGTCGCTTTAAAACAGCGCTAAGGCGGCACGTTGTCCCCACACCATGGATTCCTGCCCCCACCCGCCTTTCTAATGCCGAGCCAAGAAACCCAAGCGGCACAAACCCAGCCATCCCCGAGGAGGGGAACACCCGCCCCGCCCCACCTTACAACGACAGCGGCACGAACCGGGTGCCGGCCAGCAGCAAGCTCCCCACATGGGCCGGGCCGGGCCGGGCCTAGCCGGGCCGGGCCGTCCCGTCCCGTCCCGACAGGGTCCTACCACACCCTGAGGCCCAGGAGAAAGCAGCACCATCGAACCGAACCGCCCCGCCCCCAGAGCCCACCCGTATCCTCTCCCGCTTACTGAGGGCCGAGCTCCGGCCCCACCCTGCTGCCGCGCCCCTCACTCCACAGGGCGAGACCGAAAGAAGGAGGGTCCCCACCGGCAGGCAGCGGCGCCGAGCCGGGAGGGGCAGCGGCGCCAGGCCCAGCTCGGCCCCCGCGGGACCCCCGCGCACCTGGCAGCGGGACCTCCTCCTCCTCCTCCTCCTGCTCCTGCTCCACCCGCCCCTCGTCCGCAGGACCCCGCTCCGCTTCCGCCGCCCCACAAAGGCGCCAGCAGCTGACAGGCAGCAGCCTACGGCGGGCGCCGAGGGTCAAACCAGCTCCGAGAGCGTCGCGGGATGCGCGGGAACTTCCAGGCACTGCGGAAGGACAGGGAGGCCTGTACAGGAACGCCCCACTCGCTCGCACCGTCAGGGGGAGCGATCTGAAAGGAATTGGCGCGGGAAGCGAGGCGGGGCTGGGGTGCTTCCAGAAACCTAACGCCGACCCCCGCCCGTGGAGCGCCGGCGAAGCAGCTTTGAGAACGACGACGCCCAACATGCAGCGCGCCCCCGCGGGGCGGGCCTCGCCCTCAGCGCCCTACGGCGTGAGCGTGGCGCGGCCGCGCGTTGCGTGATGGGAGCTGTAGTCTTTTGGGGGAGAACGCGTGGGCGGCCGCGGCGTCCGGGAAGTGAGCGCCACCGCGTGCCAGGGGGCGAGCGGGCGAGCGGCTGCGCGCGCATGCCGTGCTTTGGGTAGCTGGTAGCGGCGGCTCCGCGGCTCGCGCGGCGGCGGGAGCGCGGTGACCGCGACAGCGTCTCGCGGTTTCTCCTCACGGGAGGCCTCGCTGCGCCTCGCACCCGAGGCAGCGGGCGGCCCCGAGGAGAGCAGGCCCAGACGGGACGCCTGTGTGGGGCTTCGCTTTCTCCTTCGGTCTGGCTTCCCGGGGAGCGAGGATGCACGCTAGCCACCGCCGTGCCAGCAGCCAAGCAGCGAAACGAGTCAGCCCGACACCGTCACTGACTGAACTGCATGGTTTTGATCGTAGGCTGGACAGGCTGGTAGCCGTAATCACTTCAGCGACCTGAGGATGAAGTGTATAAAAGCCTGATTTGCTGTGAGTGTCAGGCTAGGGACGAAGTTACCCACGCTAAATCTGCTTTGCGTGGATGTCGGCAAGTGGGGTTCGGTTGTCGGGTTGACACGGCGTTACACGTTAGCAGACTGCTTCATTGTGTGTGCTGAATGGGGTAAAGCTGTGCCAAACCCAGGCTGCATCAGTGAGCGTCATGCAGGAACGAAGTTACGCAGTTCATTTTGATAAAAGTACCAACAGTAGTAAGTGACTTTGCTGTTCCCCGGTTGGCCTAAATTAAAAAGTATATTGCCACTTGTATCCTATGGAAACTTTTATCAAGTTTTTTCTAGATTTTTTTCATAACTGCCGAGCTAGTGCTACTGACCACTATCTCAATGGAGTGCTTGATTCCTCAGACTGCTGATCTTCCAAAACTGTGCTTACCAAAGCAGAATTAATACGGACAACTCATATAGTTCAAGTGGAGGATGTGTTCACGACACTCTCTGAAATGAAGTTTTTAGAGGCAATAACTATCAGCTCCAGAGAGGGTTAAATTTTCTGCCATTACAGACTGGAATAATTTACTTAAAATCACTGGATCTACAAACATTTATGTCTGGTGAGTATATCTTCTGAACTCCTACTGACAAACACTGGAGAAAGACTGCATTTGCAGTCAAGCTCTGTCAGGCTGCAATCCTGCTATGTATCACAAACTGAACAGGTTGGTTGGTACTTTGCTGGGATAGCTCCCAGGAGAACTTCAATTGCTGCAGGAATCAGTGTTGATTATTTACTCCTCTGTAGTCTTCCATGTGAGTCAGGGTTCATATTACACCTTAAGAAAAATTAGAAGAACTGTCTGTTGTCTAGATGGCTTCTGATCATTGAATAACCCCCATACATTTTGTAGGAGTATGGGTGTTACCATTCAGAGAAACTATAAGTGAAACTGTCAGAGAAAATTGTATGATGTGCAGGAGAAGGGGTTGCATTTTTTTTCAGAGATGGAAATATGAAGATGATAGTAATGAACTTCCACAAACAGCTGTCATCTTTGAATTTATTTGCTCAAATTTTCTGATACCACTTACAATAATGTGTGCACCTCAGAACAGGAATGTGTGTTTTATTTCTGTATTTTGCATATGCTTCTTGTTTGGCCATGAAATATTAATTTTATATTTGAAGCTTTCCAGTAGTATTTTTCAAGTTTACATTTAAAATCATGAATGTAGGAGCCAAATATTTCACGTTTGTAATGAATTTAGCAAATTGATTTTTGGTAATGGATCTTCAACACTGAAGTGTATTTCTTGGTCCTGAACCTACATATATCTGCTGAAGGTCATGTTATCATTTTTTACGTTAGTCCTTCATTTTAGAACAGAGAAACTACAATAGCTAATTTTTGCAGCGCTGTCATCCCCCTTTTTCTTTGTAAATAATAGGTATAGTTTTCAAATAGCTCTACCTGGGTCAGTTTAGCAGTGACACCAACACTGACAGAATGCTAACTCTATACGAATACATTTGTGATTTTTTTTAGCAGTCATTGATCTCACAAGTAATAGCAGTTTAAATTTAAATAATCTGATACATTTTTCATCAGCTGGAAGGCTCATGAGATATATAGTGGGAGTACAGGTTTGAGAAATCATACTGGTTGTAGATGTTTACAAGTACGTGTTTTCTCCTAGCCTCAGCTTCCTGGTAACAGTATCTTTCGGTATAGTGAACCTAGATTTTATAATGGTCTGTAAGAATGTGGAAAAGTTATGCTGTGAGGTGGACTCTTTATGTATCTAGGACCGGGAAAACAGCTTGTAGGGGATTTTATGCACCCATCCTATGCGTGGCTTAGTTAAGATGCGAACACCAGATTTAACAGTGATTGTGTACTCATGGAAACAGAATTAGTGTATTACTGAGAAATTATTTTGAGACGTGTAAAGGAATTATAAAGATACATCAGGTCTCTGCTGCAGATGGGCAGGAATTCAGACTAAACACAAGAAAATATCATTTGATTCAGAAAAGCCTCTTTGTCTTTTGGAGAACATTAGACTTTTGTGCTGCCTGAATCAGAAGAAAGGTAGATAGCAAAGGCAAGTGGGCAGTCACCTTGCTTTGTCACCTCACTGGGCTGCTGGAGAACAGTGATTTGCTCTGGAGCATGAGCCCAGCCAAGATCTATGCTGGAGAGGGTAGTTCTCTCCTCAAGTAACTGCCACTGCTGCGTTGTCCTCTCTAGCTGTACAAGAGACAGGGAAAAGCCAGCTGGCCTACCTTTCTCCAATAAGGCTCCATTTTAATTTTCTTTTTTTCTCATATTTCAGGAAAATTAAAAGTCCATCTTACAGGCTTAGTGAAATTTAAATAATCACAAAGATCTCATTCCATTTTTTATATATATATGTATATATACACATAGATATATAAAACTTTTCTGGTATCATTTAATAGTCTGTGCTTTTCCCTTAGAAAATGTGCTGTATTGCTAATATAGGTTTCTCTCTGTCCTTCTCCTCTGCTTCCCTATTCCTGCTAGATGGACATGGTTTTTTTAATGTTGTGTCAAAAAAAGGTGATGGTGAATGATGGGTCCTTTCTTAGATGAGAACACTTTTGCAATCTGGTAACCTTTGGCACACAACACATACACTAGTGAATGGTCCAGCACTTAAGAGTGATTCACTACTAAGCATTATAGAAAATAGGTTTACCAGTTGAAAAATTCCAAGGCAAGTTCTCCTTCCTCGGTGTGATCTGTGTACGGTACTAATTTTTTTCCTATTATGTGGTTAAGAGAAGAGATAATGAGAGCATCTCAAGGGATCCTGTAATGCACCAAAAACTGCTCTAGTTCTAATGGTTTTAAGAGAGAGTATGAAAACTACCAAGAGAATCGCCAAAAGGAACTATTTTCAGGTATGTTGTATGCCAGGCTATATTCTACCCTCAGTTTGTGTACTTATCTCCCATTAACCTTTATGGAAGTTTTGTGTATTCGTCAAGGGGAGAATATGTTTGAATATTTGTTAAGATGATAACAGAGTTCCTTTTGTATGTGTTATGTTAGCATTACTAGCCCAAAAGGTAATAGGATAAATAAGGAGAGAAAAAGTGTTTACTTTTTCCAGGAGCTTTTTAAACTTTTCATTAAGAATTCATTTATTTTTCTGTATGTGAGTAAAAGGGGGTATCTTATATAATGCTAAAGTATATTTTAGACTGGAATTAATATGAATGAAGGAACACTAAAGTACTACGTTTTACTAAAAATGAATGCACTTTTCATCCAATGACATCAAATTATCTCATTCTAGAAATGTTAAATAATTACCCATGTCAAGTACTTCATAATTATTTGCAAATGAAATAAGAGAGTTAAAAAGACTAAGTGGCAAGACCACAGCGGTTTGAATTTAGGATTCCTAGCTTTCAGTCTTGTATTCCTTCTTTGTCTTCTCTAACTGTTAACCGTAACAGTTAACTGTGCATGTTTTCACATTCTTTTGAGAATTAGTTGAGTCACTGACTCACAGCAGCAGTCAGTTCTGTTCAGTAAAAACTGGTGCCATGGAGTCATTTTACTGCTAACAGAAATGAAAGTAGAAATCGAGTTTGTTCCTTTTTTGGGTCTTTAATAAGAAACTTGCTAACGTGTTGGAAGAAGATAGGAAAATTACTTGGAATTAAACTATAGAGCAAACACATAAACAGCAATTTTTAATACAATAATTTTCTCAGATTATATCCCACTTTTTAACTTAAATAGATCTTTATTTTTAACGTAAGTTGGAAATGTATTACTAGCAGAACCCAAGATCCTAGGCCAAGTAAATCTCCTGTAACAATTACTGCAGCCATCTGGTTTATAGTAAGCACCCTGCTGGAACATATCAGAAGTGGCAGAGCAAATGCAGTGAGAAGGAACAAGATAACAGGAATGTGTTCCATGTCCCAAACAGATCTATTCTAGAGACTTGGTCCAAACTGGAAGTAGCCTTTCTCTGGCTGAATATTTACCAGAGTATGATAGAACTTCATCCTCCTTGTTCACAGAGGTAATGTGCTAACAGTAGTGTTTAAGCCTTGTATCATTTGGAATGTTTGTAAGGGGATTTCCTGTGGATCTTGCAACAATTTTTATGCCAGAAAACTTCTATTTTGAAAATCTGGTTGGCTGTCAGTGAAGACTGTTGCAGCTAAACTGTATTGGAATTTGATTCAGATTTTTGTTGCATTTCAAAAATGTTAAAATCAGTCACTGAGAATCTGCAAAATTTGTGTGCATTCCTGTAAAAAAAAATAGGCAAAAGTTTTAAATTCAAACCACACATAATGTCAATAAACATGATTTAGATAGCTAAACCCATCTACTCGCTAGTTCAGGGCTAATGTTAGTTTAATTTTGTATACTCCAAACAAACAGGATTTCCTTTGTTTTATTTATAGATTGGTTTTCTAGACAAACACATCATATTGTCTTAACCTGTTTGTTGGGTTTGTTAGAATTAGGATAAATTTGATCTTTCTACTTTGCTTGCACAAAATTTGACCACATTAATACTCTGTTATTTAATGTATTTGACAAGTATTTTTGGATTATGTTTTCTTGTGAAATAGCCTGATCTATGCAAGTAGTTTGTTTTTAAAAAAAGATTTTGAACAAAAGTAATCTGTTTAAGTTTGAATGTTATATCATTTAATGCCCTTGATTACATTAGTACAGCTGTATTAAGACAGAAAAAGAGAAAAAACTGCAAAAGGCCTTCTGTAAGGTGTGAACTTGTATAGAGTTAAGTAAGTGTACATCTTTCCCATGACACATGATTTTAAGACTTAAGAAAACCCTAAGACAATGAAACGCACACATTATACAATGTTAGATATTTAAACAGCTGCTGCTTTCAGTTTTTTAAAGGCTGAGAGAAGTATACTATTTCCTGCAAATGAGGTGTATTTTGCTGGTATGTATGTGTATAAGTGGATACTCTAACTCTGGCAAATTTTTATCCAATAAATGCTTTTAATGATAGGCATCATCACCGCAGGTCTTGATAGCTGTCAGTGTTCAGTTTTCTGTCATTTCTGTCAGAAAAACTTTCTAAGATATGAGCCTGTTTGTCTCAGAGAAAGCAGTTTGTGTTTTTGTTTTGTTAAATTTGCTACTGGAATCTCTTCTATCTCTATTTTTAACAGGATATTAGACACCTATTATATGTTAAAATACACTGATTCTGCTAAAGCAGGTTGGACTAGATCTCTGATGTCCTTTCCAAGGCTGGGTTCCTATGGTGCTGTGAGTACAGGAAGAAAAAAAACCTGACATAATTCTTTCCATGCAACACCTTCTTGTGAAACAGCAATCTGGAATCTTAGGCAGCTTTAGTAGTTTACAATCAAACTGTGTTTCTCTGCAAAAAATAAACAATTTGAAAAAATTAAATTCTTCAAGTACATTATACTTGCAGAAAAATATTTTAATAAAATTTAATTTTCATTTCATTATAATAAAATATTAATTATATGTTTATGGCTGGGAATTCCATTTATTTTACAGGAAATAGAATACATTCAGATATTCCTTTTGAGAAAATCTACATGTATGATTTGGCAGTTTTTGTTCTGCATTACATGTCCAACCTGTTAAATCTAATTTTTTTATAGTGATACATCAAAAATTAAACATTATTTTTGCTAGTATTTTCTATGCTAGTAATGCTAGCAAGCTCCAACACATATTTACAGATATGTATGTAGGAGCAAAATGTACTTACAGCTGTTTTTAAAGTCAGTGGAAGTATGTGATATTTAAGCAATACTCTCATTAATCAGGAAAATTATTTTTCATGTCACTATAGTTATAAAGTATTATATCTTTTCTTCATTACCCTAAAGGTGGCTGCAATTCAGGAGTGAGGAAAAAAATCCATTGTAGATGCTTGCTTAATTCATTATATATGTCCACAGACAGTTATTGACCAACTGTTGTGAAATGTGTACAACAGCCATTTAGAGTTCAAGATGAAGTAAAAAATACAGATCCATTAGATTTTATTAATTTTATGTTTATCATTTTTATGTTTAAAGATAAATCAAACATTTTGCAGAATCTCTTTCTCTGAGAAGAAGAAGCTTGTGTCTAGTACATAGAATAATTAATTTTAAAAGGATTATTTTTCCAGCTCTTGTCTTACTCTGGAATTATGGGGCAAGTGACTTAAGTCATGTCTTTTTCACCTTGATATCAAAGGAGGAAAAGTAGTATTTTGCCACCAGCAGTTTTTGCCACTGGTTCCTACGTGACAGACATTTCTTTATTTTCTCTTAGTCTCAGTTTGTTAATGTGTCAAATTAACCATATTTATTTCAAGAATAATATTTCTTACAGCTAAAGCTATGTGAATTGATATTTGAAAGGAAGCTTTTTGAATGGAAGTCACTGTATATAATTTGGAGTGTTATTAAAATCATATCTGCATGACATAGATCATACTTCTTTACTAACAAAGAAATCAACAACTGAATCATACCCGCATGATTTCTGAGCTTTTCCTCCTGCCACATTTCATAAGCGAACAGAGTTACCCTCATGATACATGTATAAAGTAAGGGTGACAAATATTATTCAGAGTTTTAAAGGAGTTGACTCAAAATCAGTCACAGATATTCAAGTGACAGTTAAAAATTGCCCTTCTAACTCTTAGTTCCATGATCAACTCAGAAGAACATACTAGTTTTCTTAAATAACAAATAATATTTAGAAGTAAACATTTTAAATGACAGCAAATTCTAAATTTGTAAAGTTAAAAGAGGACTTGTATAGGGTGGAAATTCCTATGGGTCATTGTTTGAACTCCTGAAATGTACTAAAGCAAATTTCATATTTATTTCCATTGAGAAGGCAAATTACTTTTCATAGAAAAGGATCAAAAGCATCAAAGTGGATATGGTATGTTAATAATAGGAGGTGGGACAGTGAGGGTAGAAGAACTGATGGGACACTTACGGTTCAAGGAATTCAACACTTTTCATTTATGTTGGAAAAAATGTAAATGATGTCACCCTCACCTCCTAGTGCAAAGTTATCAGACAGACATCACTAAGTGATATCTCTGACATTAAAATGACTAGAATGTTATTTCCCTCTATTTCTTTTCTTTTGGAAATCTTACAATATCTTACTGCAAAGAAAACAAAAATTCACATATAAGGGTGTAAGAAAGAAAGATCTGTCTGTAGTCTCAATGTTGTATGATTGCCATTCTATCTCAAAGCTAATTGAAATCCAAGATGTTTGTATCAAAGCTGTAATGAGACACTGACAAATAACTTTCTGCCCCACTGGAAATGTAATCTTTCTATTGAACATTTTGTCCTGGTAAATTCCATCTGCAACAGGAATAGGCATTTTGCATTTGAATCAAGAAGGTCACTACTTTGGATCAGATTATATGGTATACACTCCACTTGCCTTTAGATGAAATTGATCCTTTACTGTGTTGAACATAAGATTGTGAATTTTTTAAACCTAATTATCTTATTGTTTCATCTAGATGAATTTGGAATGCTAACTCTACCACTTTTTGATCTTTGCGTATATCAGTGTGACAGTTCTCTTAAAAGCTACTTATTCCCTAGATAGTAATACATTTTAAATATTCAGTTGCGTTTCTTTACTAAATAAAACAGAATTAGATCACAGTTTCATTTATGATAATGTATTTGATCATTTGATAGAACTAAATATTTGATAACATTTGCCTCACTTTTGCAGCAGTAAAGCAATAGTTCTATGTATAATTACTCAAACTTATTTGAGTAAACTTATTTACTTCTAAATGCCTAGAAACTAAACTATGTATTCAACATTTTGGTTGTTTTACTCATAAATAATCCCACTGACTTCAGTGAAGAGAGGCATCATAAAACTGAATGGCAGTTGCAGTGTGTTCGTTCATCTTCAGTGTTAAATCTTTAATTATCTTTCTTTGCAAATGTGGCTTGTGATTTTTTGTAATATAAAGTAACTTATACCAAATGTATGTACAAAATCAGTCTTTCCTCTTTTGTTTTGACGTGATTATATGCTCTTAGCATTTTCACTTCACATCAAGTGTGTAGATTATTTGTGCAATAAAAATGGGAAGAGATCTCTAGCAATGGAAGGGATAATGTGAAAGGCATAAATAGCAGCTAGTCTCTGCAGGTATGAACTTGTTCTTATTTAAATCAATGGAAATTTCACTGCCAACTGCAGTGAATGCAGGATCAAGTCCTCAACTCTTTCTGAAAATCAATTAGATGCGTTCTTAATAGGCTTTCATGCCTTTGAAAATCTGTCTCTAAATTACTGCAGGAAACCAATCAATTAGATATTGGAGTTCATTTTATTAAAATAAATTCCACGATATTGTGTAAAATGAAAGGAAATTCTTTAATTTACTGGCTTTTTATTTATTCAAAAAGATTAAGCTATATCTGGGATTGTCAAATCACCTTGTTTTATTTGCTGAAACGTGTAGGACTCAACAGAATGCTGATGTGACTCTGTGTATTTGAATTGTTTCTGCACTGTGAAGAATAGTGCTGGTACTAGGAAGCTGAGAGATGAGAAATTGCTATGTCAGGCATTGGAGTGAAATACATTTTAAATAGACTTTTTATATGGTACTGTAGCAATTGAAATTCTGATTCAGTGTCTGCTAAGAAAATGTTGGAAATGCTTTTAGAAGTTTCTTAACCAATACTAAATTTGTCTGTTCAGTAATAGTGGATAACCCAAAATATAATCATTAAGGAAGATTAAGCAATTCTTAATGTAAAAATTGTGGCTTATTCTGATTTGGATTTATTTTGAATCTTCCATTGTTCACAGGAGATTCAGTGATGTCTGAAGAGTACATGACACAAGCTGGCAGGTGGTACAGCATAAGGTTTGCATAAAGTTAATTTTTCTGTTTCTTCTCATCTTCGTCTGCTGTCTTTCAGGCTCAATAATCTGTTTCCTTAAACTGCATTAAGTTAAATTTTATATTGACCATGAGATCATATAATGTCATGCTATATATTATGCTATACTGTGCTGTATTTACCTAGAGAACAGCATATTCTTTTGAAACCTTAGCTAGTTATATAGCTTTTTTAGACTTAAAATTATGTTAACATCTATTTTATGTAATTAAGGTACATTTTAATTGAGATATTATAATATATTTATGATTATACAAATTACAATTATGTAATGTAGGTAATATATCAATACATGCATATATTACGTATATTAACTTATACGTAATTCATATAATAAAGATATTGAAGTTATTATTAGTTTTATGTATATAAATTCAGATAGTGAGTCAAGTCGAAAGATGCCTAAATACCTTATAACTTTAACAGAACCAGAGAGGAGACAAACTTCGGGAGGAATCGCAAAACAAAAATTTTTTGAAAGAGGTGTTTGAGGAGTTAGTATATACTACTTACTTATAATTAGGGGGGAAAAAACCCCACAAATTTGAATGGAAATAAGGAACTATTGTAATTGGTAAATATTTAATGAAAACAACTGTATCTGTGTATATTTGAAAGCCTGATCCTCAAAAACTACTGAATGCATTCTCTTCAAAATAAAAATGGTAAAAATGTGACTGTTTGTTAGTCTGAGAACAGTCTGAGTCTGAACTTGAGAAGTATTGGCCTAGAGGTGGTTGTTTTGAAAAGTTATTTTAAGCTAATGAAAAGAAGGTCATAGAATAAAAGTGCTATTTCAACCATATAAGTATCATAAAATCAGCTAATGCAGGAGTGCATTCTGGCAAGAATAAATGAGCATTGCAAAGCCTGGTATGGCCAGTGTGGAATACAGAAATGTATCCAAGTGAGTAAACATCAAATGAAGGATTATCTCTACTTGTGAAGAATCCATTCCAGCAAGAAATTGAACCATGGACTACTGCATCTGAAATTCGTAGGACTCCCTAGAGAGCTAAAAGGGAATCTGCAGATTCTGTCATCAGTACGCCAAAGATCTCTGCACTGTACGGTAGTGCACAAAAGTACATTCCCCAGATTTCCCTTTTTAAAGGACTTCTTTCAGAATACTAATCAGACCTTGGTGTTCTGAGTTTTTAGAAGTACCACTAGGTTCTCTTTGCTGTTGCTTTGCATTTGAATGCAAGAAAGAAGTTCTGATTTTCTAAATGTTCTAAAATAAGAACAAAAATATTGTGATATTCTGAAATGGCTTGAAAGATAA
This sequence comes from Astur gentilis, assembly GCF_929443795.1. Classification (NCBI taxonomy): domain Eukaryota; kingdom Metazoa; phylum Chordata; class Aves; order Accipitriformes; family Accipitridae; genus Astur; species Astur gentilis. The sequence goes on from NC_064880.1 coordinate 32,158,763, forward strand.
ATAGAACGTTCTAAAATGCTACCAAATATGCAAGCTTGCAACAGTAACAGTAACAACAGGAAAAGGGAAAGGATAAGCATTTAAGGAGAAATATTTTATTCCATATTTAGCTTGAAGTGGAAAGAGAATGTCTAAGGCAAATAACGGAAAGACAACCAGATCTGTGAAACTAGCTCTCGGGAGGCTGGGGACATGTGGAGGAAGACATTTCTGAGGCCACAGAATAAAGGTGCTAGGTATAAATTAGAACTGATTTTGTACTGAAGAACCTACCAATATGATGATGCTAGAATATATTGATGCAGAAACATCCTACATACACTGCATATGTCTCAAACAACTTCCAGAACACCACACTAGACCACTCCAGAGCAAAGAAATTACCCATGGATAATAAGTTGAAGGCAGAAAAGATTTTTATATACCTTTGTTAATATGGTACAGAAAATAGAAAGAGCTGCTGAAGAAGATAATGACAAATTGGATACTCTTAACAAGATTATTAACTATGTGAGTCAGAGACAATGTTAATAATGTATGTATAATGCCTGCTGCAAAAAAGCTTTTGTACTTGAAGCCTTGAGCATAATAATTTAAAACATATATATTTTAACAGTTGTCAAAGAGATAGGAGATAAGTAAGTGGGGATAAAATAATAAAATTATTATTTCTCTTAAAGTGACACTGATTTTTGGTGACCAAGGGGTATTACTTTGGGGTTTAATTTTGTAGCTAAAATGAACACCAAGAACTATAATTCAACAGTCAATTATGAATGTTCAACAGTTCCAAAAAAAGGTCCTAACACATCTCAGGTAGACACACATAAATGGACACACACAGAGTCAACAGTCCCCTTGAAAACTGTGGTCAAACAGCATCACTGTCTTTTAGTTGGATACCTGTTTTGTTTGGAAAAGGACCGCGTTATGAGATTCTGTCTCTGGACTCAAGAGGTAATGTGATCCATAGAATCAATACTACAAAAGACTTTACAATTTTACTGGATTTTTTAAACTTTGTGTTTTGTATTTCTCCTTCCACACATTCAGATGGCAGGTTCACTCTAATGTGTTTTACTTCTCATATGATCAGGAAACCTGTGATACACATTTTTTAATTTTAGAAACGCAGTGTCACAATTATCTCTCAAGCAGTGTTCCCTGATTGACTTTGCCAATGTAAAAAGTGCAATTTTATCCAAGTCATCCTGTCCATTTGTAAGCCTTGTTTGCACTAAAAAGTATTTTTAACTAAATAAACTTCTAATTAAAACTTAATTTAGTTTTAATTGAACAAGTGCAGATCCCTTTTACAGAATCCCCCGTTACTTTAAGATATGTCATTTTAACTTAGGATGTGGTTTACATACACATTTCTTTCATTGACTCTCCTGGCTAAAGTAGGTCTCACTGTGGACACTATTGACTCTCCTGGCTAAAGTAGGTCTCATTGTGGACACCATTCTCACCCATATGGACTGGTTGGTTGTGTGATCATGTAAAGAACTAGATCAATATTCTGATACAGTTCACCATATAACCCTGCTGACACTTACATTACCACGATGGAGGAGGAAGTTACGAGTCAGAAACAAGAGGCAGGAGGTCATGGAAGTTCTTCGGTCCATGTGCTTATTCTTACTTTATCCTTACTGTAAAGTAGAATATGTTAGTTTCATCAACTTTCACCAATGTTTCATTAAGTGAACCCACAGAGAACATGAATGCACACAATTAGGACTATTCTTTAATTCCTCAAGCCTCCATAACTTGATTTTTTTTTCAGTCTTGTGTTCAGCTGCATAAAGATGGTGGATTAGGGCTTATCATACACAAAACTGTTCTGAAGAATCAAGATGTTTTGGCAGAATATCCCAGCAACCAGAACTATGCCAAAGAGTCCAGTTAAGATCTGGTTAAATATTTTTGCCAACCTTTAGTGAAGAACACTGTTGTAAAACTTACAACAGCTAAGAAACATAAACATATATTCAAGTTAATGAAAACTAATTAGATAAGCTCTCTGACATCAGATTTCTTGTGATTTGATTATATATGCAGAAAGGAAGCTTCAGTTTATGAAAGCTATATTTCCAGTAACATAGTAATGAATTGCAGCACATCTTTGCCAGTGCTTTTTGACCCAGTGAAACAGAAAAGATTTTTCATTTTGTTTATTCTATAACAAATGGCTGCATGTGTGTGATAACACTGTAAGAAATAACATTGACTTGTGGAATGTTAATGAAAAATCTCATTTAGAAAGTGTGTTTATTTCAAGCAAAGCAGAAGTATTTGTAATTTCATCTTTGGGGTGATATACCGACACTTTTAGTGTAGAAATGTAGGCCAAATCACCTTAGACCTTCAGTCATAGAAGTCAGTTGAAGTCAATACTTTGGACCTTATCTACTGTACTTGGTAAAAAGCTTTCTTATTATTATGTTTGTATTACTGATGTAAATAGGGACCCTAGTCAGGAACAAGGAATTTGCTGTACAATGCTTTATACAGATAAAAAGAAAAAAGATGGTTATTGTTCTTCACTGATGGGTCCTATAAGCCAATAGGTTGGACAGAGGTAGACAGTTTAGTATTAAAAAAACCAAGACAGTATTGGCTAGTATGATAGATAGTGATGTCAGTGTATCAGTGACTAAAACACTCAAGTTTTGGTAAGCATCATGGAACAAGACAGTTTTAAGGGAAGAGCTCTGGAAAGCTGGTAAAACTGAATCCCAACAACTTGACAACTGCTTAAGCAACTGATGATAAGTCTATTGGTAAGTAATACTTAAATCATGGCAAATGTTTAAAGGTTCTGGCTGGCTTTTTTACTTTTTCTAGAGAATACAAGGATGAGTCCTCTCAAAGTGGCAGAAGCTAACCCATGCTTAAATATACACTAAAAACACCTGAAGGGCAGTTGTGCAGAGTAGCACTTGGGTATCTGGCTTTTAGCATATCATTATGCCATAATTTTCCAGTGTAGATACATCTTTGAATAAGCATTAGTTGGATTTTATTATACTTTTAAGACATCAAGAATTAATTAATGCCTTCCATTTAGAAGCACAGTCAGTTCCATCAGTGCAAACAAAATGATGGCATGTAAAGCTTCCCTGCTAGTTAATTCATATGAAAAAAAATGTGTTTAATGTTCAGGTTCTATATCAAGTTTGAGGTCAGTAGTTGGGAAAAAATCTTATTACGTAAACAATAGACATACTGGATTTATAAGTTTTTGAAATATAGAGAGTATTCATAGAATCCCTCTATGCCTTTATTTCAGAGGAAAAATGCAGCTGCACTTCAATGTATCAAAAAACCTTCAGAGTAGAATGCATGTTGAAATCCGACTTATATAATTTATCTTATAACTTTGGCAGTAAGCAAAAAAAAAATTCATAAATAATTATGTTGTCTTTGGACCAACAATCTTAAGCTGTCCTCCTCAATACAATTGAGAAAAAAAGGCAAAAACCCCATATGTGTCTTCAGGGAGAATGTCCTTAATTTTTTTGTTAACTAGCACTTCGTAACAGCTCTGATTGATAGTTATATTCTGTGGCTGCAATTTAACTTTGAATGTAAACATTCAAGCTTCTGATATGCCATTTCTAAGCTATTTATGTAGTATGTATCAGTCAGGAGGATACACATTAAAAAACTTTCTGCTTCCAGGAAGAGGAATAGAACTCTCTAATTGTGGAAGCCAGCTACCTGTGCATTTCTACAGTTGCTTATTCAGTTGGAGGTGATGTATTAGGTCATTATTAGATGTGTAATTTAATAGTCCTAATAAATGATTTGATATTTGGCAAAAATAATAGATTTAGCATGTTCTATGTTTATAGATAACTTTTTTAAGGCATTAAAGTTAATCCATAAATTTTGGATCATGACAAACTGTAGGCTCAAATGCTAGCTTTTAGTTATCTTAAATTACTGGTTGGGGCAAAACCTGCCATTTTATGTACACCTGTATGGTTTGTGGCCTATTACAAGATTTTTACTTACACTGCATCAGAAGCTGTTTTGAAAGGTTTGGACTTCAGAATGTATGTCTATCTCCTACAAAGTAGCTAGCACCAGCTGGCCACATGCATGTGTGTTTGTGTGTCTATGTACCTGCACTGCTGTGTGTTAATTTTTCATTCTAAAAGATGTCTAAATGCTAAGTAGATAGGCAGAGTTCCTTCCTTTAGCTACTCTTTACAGGAATGAATCAATTAAAAAAACCTCAGGTATGCAAATGTTGTATACAATGCAAAGGTGTCCAATTTTCCTTTTCAAGTAACTGTATTACTGCAGCATCCCTAGATCAACAAAAAGTGGAAAATTTCTACTACCAAAAAACTTACATGAGCCAAGGGAAATATTTTGCTAAAAACTGCTGTGGAAGCTAGTTATACATTAAAAAAAAACCACACAACACAACAAAAAAACCACAAAAACCTAGATACATAGTAAGATGTGTAAAAGGAAAAAGAAGTGTAATAATTCCCTGCAGTCAAGGAACTATTGGAATATATGACTTCACTCAATGTTTGTTCTTTTTCTTTCTTCATATTTTGTATTGATATTTGATTACTTGTGAAGTACAGTCATATTTAAGGAGCTTTTATCCATAAAGTCTGAAGTAACTCAATTTCTTTAAGTTAATATTTGGAGTGTATAACTAAGGTTAGACTTTAATTTCTTGTGTATCAGAAATATGAGACAGCCTTAAATGCAGAGGAAGTAAAGTAGTCCAGCACTTGGGTCACAGCAACCCCATGCAACACTAGAGGCTTGAGGAAGAGTGGCTGGAAAGCTGCCTGGCAGAAAAGGACCTGGGGGTGTTGGTCAACAGCCGGCTGAATATGAACCAGCAGTGTGCCCAGGTGGCCAATAAGGCCAACAGCATCCTGGCCTGTGTCAGAAATAGTGTGGCCAGCAGGACTAGGGAAGTGCTCATACCCCTGTACGCAGCACTGGTGAGGCCGCACCTCCAATACTGTGTTCGGTTTTGGGCCCCTCACTGCAGGAAAGACACTGAGGTGCTGGAGCACATCCAAAGAAGGGCAATGAAGCTGGTGAAGGGTCTATGAGGAGTGGCTGAGGGAACTGGGGTTGTTTAGCCTTGAGAAAAGGAGGCTGAGGGGACACCTTATCGCTCCCTACAACTACCTGAAAGGAGGTTGTAGCAAGGTGGGTGCTGGTCTCTTCTCCCAAGTAACAAGCAATAGCATGAGAGGAAATGGCCTCAAGTTGTGCCAGGGGAGGTTTAGATTGGATATTAGGAAAAATTTCTTCACCGAAAGGGTTGTCAAGCACTGGAACAGGCTGCCCGGGGAAGTGGTGGAGTCACCATCCCTGGAGGTATTGAAAAGATGTATAGATGTGGTGCTTAGGGACATGGTTTAGTGATGGACTTGGCAGTGCTAGGTTTGTGGTTGGACTTGATTATCTTTAAGGTCTTTTCCAACCTGAATGATTCTATGATTCTAGAGTCCATCTGACTTCCAAATAAAAAGTTAAATTTTATTGAATTGTGTCAAGTTATAGTTTTATAGATACCCTAGAATTTGGTAGGTTAGTCAGTCAGAAATTATCACCCTAGGGCATATTCTAGAAAACTTCTGTTTCTGTCTTTTTTCATGCCTGAATTTTATATTACAGGAGACGTTTATTGGAATATGGTGGTAGAGGTTTTGTAATTGGAGTTTCATTAAAACTTGAAGAAGAATCTTAATACTTGGAAATCTCAGTCTAAAAATTAGTACCTGCCTTGCTCTCTGTGTTTCCTCTAATGTCCTATAGTACATTTAACTTGCACTCTAAGACTTCCCTACAACTATTGTTCACCAGTTTGCTTTGGAATTGTAAAGTGATCATGGCACTCCAAAGCAGTATTTATCTCAGAGAGTAGCAGTCTAGAGTGGAGAACAACTGTAAAACTTCCCTACCTGTTTACTTTTCTTCACTTCATTGTATTTCCATGTCATTCTGAATTATCCAGAGACCACCTGCCTATATACAGATAGGGTTGCATATTGCATGGGTACCTCAGCTGTGAGTCTTTTTCGTTGCAAAACTTTTTGATGAAAATCCATTAAATCATGATGAGCAGATAAGCTTGTTTATCCATGCTTTTACCTTCGAGTCGAGGAGCATGAAAAGTTAATAACGTACTCCAAGCATCTCTGATACATCAGTATTTGTTTGGCAGGGCAGAAATCTGTGTATTCCAAATATAGAAGAAAGTATACCCAAATCAAATATGTCAGGAAATATATATGGAACCACAGACTGCAGTGGTTTATCTCTGCTACCCATTTTGTGTGTCTGCCAGAAACTGGACTAGCTCCTTAGTCCAGGTCTGAATACTCACTTGAACCCGGCAGTGCAAGAAGCTAGACCTGCTGGCAGACCACTGCTACAGCCAGGCAAAGAGAAAGGAAAATAAGACAGAGTCTAGCAATCAAGAGCCATTTGATGAGTTGTCAAATTGAAACTATGTCAAAACAAACAGTGTCTTGCCAGAGATATGTTGATCATACAAAGCAAAGCTGAGTGCCCTAAAACTAATGTGGAATGATCTGGTTAACCAGTGACATTTACATAATTAATTGATATAGCATCATTTGACATCTCTAAACTTCCAATTGTATAGATGATTCGTATAGATGACAATGGTAGTGGAAGAAGGTGTTACATACTTTTATAAACTCATGTTTACCTTCCAGGTATGTTTTACCCGGTACGAAACAACACACAGTAATATTCTTGAAAATATCCTTGCAGTATATACTTATTTATATTTTATTATTAAGTATAAGAGCAATGTGCTCGTCATTTTGCAAATACAGCTCAATAGGACTCAGTTAATAAAGCAGCAGCAGTCTGGAAAGCTGGGGACGTGCCAGCAAGACTTCTGTTTTTCTGCTTGAAATCCAGTTTGCACATATATTTAAGAGTTTTGACATTTTTTTCATATTTTATAGGAAAGCACTATGTTTCTAGCTAGTTTCCACTGATGTGGTGTATATATAGTTACATATACTGTTTCCTTTTCATTGGCACTTTTCCCTTTCCTTTCAGAAAGGCTCTCCTGGTTATATTGCTGACTGTAATCATGGCTAGTTGTTTTTTGGGGTTTTTTAATCTCATTGTACAGTTTTCTGTGTTGGACGGAAATAGGATCTGATGTTTTGTCTTTCTGATCAATCTGATGAATCTGATGAATTGTCTTTCATCTTCATCATGTCACCTCCCAGACTTGCACTGCAAGTGGAGAAAAGAATTGAGGCAAAGAAGTGCTGTCAGCTGCTGGTAGTTTTGTCCCAATCCTGCACTGAACCATACGAATGAATGAAATGGCCAAAACAACTACTGGAAAGGAAGTGAAAGGAAGTGACCTGTTATCCTGTTACAAAAATCAGTTTTATTCCAAATCTTTACAAAACTAAAAAAGACTTTATTTTTCAGATGAAATTGTGAAAAATTTACATGAGCACATACATCTCAAAGAAGTCCTAAAGCCACGTTTGTCATATATAGGATAGTTTTATATTGGATTTTGCAGAAATGAATGTGAACTTGCTTGCCTCTGCACTGAGCCTGCTGGACTCTTTTGGAATATAATGAATATGGTGACAGTTTCAACTAGCAGTGACAAGCCCAAGTTTGAGCTATTAAAGGTTTTAGGTTGGTTATAGCCCTATGTAAGGGTGTAAGGTGTAGTCAATTTTGTGAGGCAGGTTCTTTCATTTTGGACAGAAGAATGAACATTTTATTCCTTACAATCTACTTTTTTGATATACAGACTCCCCTTTAGTGTCATATAAAAGATAATAAGTTGTCTTGGTCATAATTATAAATATCTATATAGAAGGAAAACAGCTAATAGTAGAGGATTCTTTAGTTACCAGATAAAAGCATAAAATCCAATGATCAAAAGTTGAAGGTAGATAAATTTAAAATATTAATTAGGTACTTAAAAAAAAATTGATTAATTACAATTAGGAACAATGTATCTAGGATAGGAGGAGTATTCTATCATCTAAATTCTTTAATTGCCTTTTTTTTTTCTTTCTGTATGCCTGAGGCACAGTTTCTGAACTGATATGGGTATGATTGATTAAAGGCCTACAACCTGTGATTGGTAGGAAGTCAGAATAGTTCACAGGAGCTGGACATCACACTCTGAACTTCCTGGGAAGACCTCTTGCTCTGAATTTCATCATTAGAAATCTCATTAGCCAACTATGGAAAAAAGAGGGGAGAAATAAGGCACCTGTTGTTCCCCATAGTGCTGTCCTCCCCATGAAAGAGAAATTAAAGTCAAATGTGACATAGCAGGAGGTAGTAAAAAATAAATAGGACGTTTTGAAACAGAGAAGCTCCATGTCATCACTCCATTCTAAAAGGGGAGAAAAAATGTAAAACCCCAAACCAAGTCTCAACTTAACATGTTTTGAAAAGAAAATAAATGGTTCTGGAAGGTAGATCAATGCTAATGAGTCTGCCATAACCCTCATGGTAATTTTGTAGCTATGTATCAGGTTATTAGGTTTCTCTTCAAAATATTCTGTGTTCAGGGGAGTCTCAGTAGAATGGAGGGTTCACTAAGTATGGGTATGGGTAGTACCAGTTGCTCAGACAAACTGCTAAACTCCAGGAAGCTTGTCTATATACCCCAAATTCAAGGCTTTGCTAAAATGTCTATTCAAGAAACACTGATACTAAAGGTAATCTTTACCATGTGCAGAAATGCCAAGCAATTATTATCAGTGGCCCTAAGATGACACTTTTTTTTCAAGAAATGCCCTTTGAAAATATTGCAGGTAATAACTGAGTATCTCAAATATGCTATTTTCTAGCAGCAAATCCAGTCCTGCAACAGGCACAATTTAATTAAAGGATCAGTTATCCTTAATAACTAAATTTCATGTGATAATCATAAGTATGCATTCAACAAGATGCAAAAACATAGAATCAGTCGTTCTAGTTAGATGATTTGATTTTAATATCAGGGTAAATGTTGTTCATGCAACTAACTGAAGGAAAAGGGAATGATGGGAATTCTTACCTGTTTTTCTATTATATACATCTAGTTTAGGAACTCCAGAATATTTACCTCGGTAATATGAAACTGCCTTCCAATTACTGGATTTAAACTTTTAAACCGAGTAGATAATATTTATTCCTGGTTTGTTTAATTACTGACAAATTATGGGATTTAATTTTATTTAGTCAGTGTATATGATTTAATTAGAAAAATTACTAAAATTTTGTTAAATCATCTGTTAATAATTACATTTGAAAACCTATATGCTCTCAGTGCTAAACTCCCTCAAACTGCCTTCTGCCCTCAGTATTTATTGTCTGCTTACTGTGGAGTCTCTTGATTTGCTTGTGAAGTTCCCTGGATTGTGATGCAAACATATTTCAGTATCTCAAAACCTTGCATATTCCATAGGTACTGTAGGTTAACAAAAGACAAAAGTCTGACAGCTGGCTGTAAATGATTTCATGTTGCACAAGTATGCCATATAAGCAAAAATCTTAACCCTTGTTTTAACGTTCAGAGCATCCAAAATCAAAGAATGCACAAAAGACTATACAGACAATGAATTGCCAAAATAACTGTAATGATGCACAGTTCTACAATCGCCTTTTTCTCTCTGCTGAAGGACCCTGCATATAAGGCAAATCTCCACCTGGCAAATTCTAATGACAGTTTTTCTTAATTACACCTATGTTACAAGATGCACTATGGTCAGCTCTTTATAAAAACAGTATATTGCTTCCATTATAGCTGGACATTTGCACCAAACCACAAATAGTTTCTCTGCTTATCTTGTTCCTGGCTTGAGGCCAGTAGCTTTCCTGCCTTTTATTAGCTGCAGCGTAATCTAAAATAGAGGCTGAATAAAATAATTGACCAAGAATATAGCTTCAGATAATATTGTCTATGTGCCCCACTCTGTCTTTCCCTTTCTGTCTCTCCCTAGGGGAAAAGCAGTTATCTTCCTTATGCTAAATCCAGTTCCTATCCACAGCAATCATGTAAATCTTGGCATCAGTCTCACAGCAGAATAAAAAGTCAAATCAGCAGGAAACTTCCACGTAAGAGCAACAGGCAGCCCCAGGATGAAAAAAAAAACACAACAAAAACATCCTCTCAAACTCTTCCATTTATTTTCTCTCAAAAATAAGAGTTCTACTCATTAGAAACACTCAGGTTTTCTTGTAATTTTTAAGATAATATGCTGTCAAAGAAAAACAACTCATTGTTCAGCAAGCTTGCCAGCCTTTCAAAGCCTTGTATTTCAAAGCTTCTATCTGAATAAACAAATCTGTAAAGAGAACAAATTGAAGTTTCTGCTTTTCCTAGTGTTTTGCATAGAGGCTACACAACCTGTCTTCTCTCAAAATGGGTCAGACCTCAAATTATAGATTTAAAGTAACCAAAGATTGTAGGATGTAGCTGGTGGGATGGATTTTATGTATTTTACATACAGACTGATTCTAAAGCCACAAGAAATATTTTTAATTGAAAATTCAATATCTTAGATCAAAACCCCAAGGTATTCTTTATTATTACAGTCCTACATATTCAAAAATACTACTAGTAATTTGATTAGGGATGTTTTAAATGTTTAGAGATAGGCAAAGGAAGACTAAGTATAATTGAAATAGCTATCATATAAACATGTTGACAACATAATAAAACTAAAAGTATGGTTTATAATGTAATCTGAATTTGTACATATTGGACTGGTGTACTGGAGTCTGTATCCAGTTATTACATTCCACAGGAGCTTACTTCAGAGTGAATTAGTCCTTTAAGGCATTAGGAGGAACTGTCTTATTCATACTAAACTGACTTGCCTTTCCCAAAATGAGAGAATGATTACTAGGGTTATAAAACAGAGAAAAAGTACTCAGAGATATAAAGATTTTGTTTGCTAGAAGAGATTCAGAGAATACAGAGTTAGGAATAAAATGTCCTTAGAAGAACCGAAGAAGGGAGCTTGGAATAAGAAAGAAATGTTATTTAGTAAATGAAGTACATGTAACTCAGTGGCTTGAGAGGCTTAATGTTAGTAAGAGCAAAATAATGCAATTTGTAGGGAAAATATGAAGAAATGTCTGAACTCTTCACAGGATTGTAATCACCTCTTAACTGAAGAAGGAGATCTGGGCATTGCTGTGAAGAGCACGAACCATGTATAGATTCCCTGATAGTGGTTCCTATATTCATTTCTGCATTAGTACCTGAGTAACAGTTGAAAATTACAGAGAGGCTCAGAGTACGCAAGACTCCCTGATGCTGGCATAAGCTTACAAAGGAAGGAATCAAAATGAGCACTGTATGTAATTCTGTGCCAGAATATTTGACTTTATAGAAAAAGCAGGTACAAACAGAGTGCAGGTATAGTCAGAGATTGGAATAACATTGAAGCCTACTGTCTCTGAAGTCTGGTAAAAACTCTGGAAGCAACTTTTACATAAAGATACCTTTATTCAAAGTGGAGTAACACTACTGTGTGGGATTTGAACCCCTGTTGGTGTGGGAATGGCTGACTGCCTGTATTGCCTGTGAACTTTCTGTCATTTATCTGAGGATAGGATAGCAGTGCTTAGGTCCATATGCAAATTCTTTGAGCCACATACTGCTTTTGTTTATACAGTTACAGTCTTGTGGATAGGCAAATTCTTCCCAAGGTTTTGCAGTGCCATTGTTAGCATCCTGCTGCTTAGTAGCAGAGAACAGTTCATCCAAATCCATGTATAATGGTGCCTTTTTTGCTGGGCAGCGGTCGTTATTTTCAGTTACCAGCTGTATAACTGTCAGTACAGACAAAAGAGCTAGGAAGTCTTCTACTGCAGCATTTTGAAAGCTGCTGTGGTTTTGTTTTGCAAGGCCCTGTTAACTTCTGCTTACAGTATGCAATAAAGCGAGGCCAAGATTTATCTCTGATTTCACATTGCTACAAACTTTTTTATGTTTACCATAAATTTCCAGCTGCTACTCTTATTAGGTATGGAGACCTATGAAGTGATGGTATAATTTCGTATCACTCTGTAAACACAGAAAAAAAGTGCTTTATTTTTTATTGAGTAACTTTCCAGCAGACATCTTTGTTCACTCTACGCACCTCATCCCTTATTTGTGAATTATAACAAAAATGTAACTTTAAGGCTTTTTAAGCAAAGTATTTCCATAAAACCATATGAATAGAAGAAATAGTTATAAATGGAGAAGCCACTGCCTGTCTACAGCAAATAATCCATGAAGACTAATGTATCCAGTTCAGAGTACAGGCTGAATATACAAGAAGATTGCTGCCAGGGAGCAGTGAGGGCTGGTTGGGAGCAGGGCGGGCATGGAAATGTCAACCAGGTTCAACATCATCAGGCAAGTTCATGGTGCTGAGGCAGGTAGACAGTCGTGCTGGAAGTCAATCCACGGGTCATAACCAGACCCACTGAGGGTCAGAGTCCTGTGAGCACTGGGCAGGTCCCTGGTGATGGGGTCAGGCAGAAAACAGGGCAGGAAGTCAGGTCTAATAAGGGCACAGAGAAGGACCGAAGCACCCAGGTTGAGCTTAATTAGAGCCCCTGGACTCATGAGCAAAGGTGTATGGGTGAGGGTCCCAGATAAGGCTGGTCAGGGCCCTGACAATTGTTATCCATTGGAAGTCTTGCACTTGGGACAGACAAATTATTTCAGGGTCTGTGTCTTACTGAACTTTTGTTCAAATTCGTCATCACAGATGCAGTAAAAACAGCAATGAACACTCACATAGATTTTCTTATATTTTTAATCCTGTTCTCTATATCTGCTCAGAGACAGTAACCAGACAGTATTAGTGCTGCCATTGCCACAGTGATCTACGAGCTATCCCTTAACTGCAACAGCAATTGATGTTTTTAACAAAAATATCAGGCACTCTAGCTGAATTGCTAGGATAATACCTATACTGGGGGTCTTTTAACATAGCATTTCTACCAGATCCAATAGTCAGAGGAATAATGAGAGTAATGTCCTGGAGAATCAGAATTACACTGAATATTGCCACTTTGTTGACCTAAAGATCAATGCTAAGCGTTGTAAAAAAACCACAGTGCCCTGTCTACATCAGGACTCCCACTGTTACTAACACCATGAAATCACTGCCATAGTTAGCTATAGGAGACAAAATATCTTCCAGTATAGCCTGAGGGGACAGGTAAGCAAGTCAGATCAAAAAGTAGCACTGGTGTACCATGTACAAAATAGCTTTCAGTAGTACTGAAACTAGTATATTCAGTGAAATGTATCAGAAAACATGCTTACAAAGTCAGTATCCACAATTAGACTAAATTAAGAACAGAAGCTGTTAGCATCTATCAGAGGGGAGAACTTTACTTTTTGGTTATTTGAAATTGGCACTAATGTTCATTTTTCCAGGGACAAATTTTATGTGAGATTGCAAGATCGAATGGCAAAAGTACTGGAAGCTCCTTTTTTTTTCTAATGCTTGCTAACTTCATATCTTGTATGTGAGCTTATCCCTAAACTTTCATGCTTTTATGTTCTCTTTGTCGTGTCTTTTAACAAAGTTTGTACTCATGTGGCAGTACATCCCGCCCCCCCCCATCCTGCCAGCAGGAAACGAGACTGGATTTGGTTAGTCATGCATCTGTAACAACTCACATAGAAGTTACAAACAAGTTTTAAAAAGTCTGAGGTAGAGCACAATAAAGAACTATTTCCAACATCAGAGATGAAAAAAATACTGTATTTTAGGTGGGCCCTTTAAAAGAATATAAAACTAAATACATAAATTCTGACATGACTATGTGTTTTATGTCTACTAAGCTTGTAATTTTATTTTAAGGCAGATGACTCATCATACTGTATCATCTAAAGCAGTGATAGACTAGCATCTGCCAAAGGCAGTTTTGGTAGTGCTTGCCACCTAGTGGATTGCTGCTTGTATACACATGAGAAGGATCATCCGCTACAAAAATATTTGAAAATCTGCTTATTAATCACACTATTTAATAATATCCTGCAGACTTTGCGTACCTCTAGATGGGATTTTTTTTGTTGGAATGAAGTGCTAGTGAAAATTGAAATAAAAATTGCAAACATTTTCACATCTTTTATCCATTTTCTGACAGCTCTATTTATAGCTATTGCTTGACTTGGTGATAGGCAAAAGATGGAATCTGAGAGCCAACAAGTAGTCAGTATACATGGCCATAGACTCAACTGTAAACTCAAGCCGCAAGCTAACATATGTTGGTTGTTAATCTGTGATGACCATATTAGGCAAACATAAGTAAGCTCATTGAAATTTATATCCGTTGTTTCTACTTATACTTCTCTTCTAACAGCTTAGAGTTAGCTGTGGCCTTGTCATTTTTTTAGAGTTCTGATATGTGTACAGTAGTAACTGGATTTTCTCAACTTTACCTCCTCTCTTCTGTTAGCCACATCACTTAGAATGGTTGCCATCCTTTTGTTTACCGGGACTTCAGTCTCTTCCTGTATAATAATTTACCCTTCATTACTGCCCACTAGTCTTATAGAGATCAAAAATGTTGCTTAACATAACATCATGCAAAAATCTGTACATAAGTCACAATGGCTCCATCAGCTACTTACAAAAACACTTCTTCACACAAATGCAGTCCTCCTGCCAAAATTTTGAGTCCCCTATTTCAAGTGTGAATACAATTGAGTTTTTATAGAATTTTGTAATAGTCAACATATTGAAAAAATATGGACTATTTTACCAGAACTTTCCTCAAAAAATCTAGCCTACAGGAGACAGTTAAGAGAAATTATCAGCAACAGGGAATTGTCAGGTTTGAATACAGCAAGCTTTCTGCTATAGTGATGATTGCAGCAGTATTTTTTACTCTTCCATGATGATGATGATGATGATGATGATGATGATGATGTTGGTAAGTTTTAGCCAATAGCTGTATGATATTCAGGAATAATCAGTTTATGCTTTACACTTTTAGAAGAGTTTCCAATCAATTTTACTAAGCTTAAAAATATACCTTAATTCTTACTTGTTACAGATATGTTCATATAGATGTTTTGCCATTTATACCATTTTATGATCAATAACCTATTGATGAGTAATTTGATGTGCAGATGTTAAATCTGTGTCAGAAGATTCCATGGGGTCAAAATCTTTGCTCTGTGTTCAGTTTGGCTATCTATCTGAGGGTATTTGGATCTTACAGCACATCATGTGACTGTCATACATCAGAATTTATGATCTTCCCTTATTTGCTATGGCAATCTCATGACTGAGGATAGTTTTGGGTTTTTTTCCCCTCTAACAACTGCTGTGAGGAATTTCTATTATGATCAGAAGGTGAAATACAGATTCTTTCTTTATAGAGTGAATTCCTTCACTTTGTTATATACTGATTATCATTTTAACACTACAGAGTACATAAATTTCATCAGGAAGATCAAATGCTTGGAACTAAGAAATATTTAAGAAATGTTATACAACTATCCTTCCATTTTCAAAACAGTAATCATAATTTGATCTTTTGCCAAATTTAGAAAGTTGTAATTTAGTACCATAATATAAATCTGTACTCAGTGCTATCATGAGCTTGAAAAATCACTTTTATTAACATACAAAAAAGAATAAGGAAAATAGACATTGTACGTAAACATTTGCTTTCATCTACAAATAAGTACCGCGAGTAACAAAACAATACAATAATTATTTCAGTTCTTGTGAACAGTTACAAACAGAGGAAGGAATTTTCGGAAATAGAAGCAAAGGAATAGAAAATATTTGGCAATATCTTTTAGTCTCTCAATAAAATATCCATGTAAACAAGTAATCCATATTTACAATATCATATGCAATCTTCTTGGTTACATGTAGTAAGAAGTGTACATGTAATTACTGTACATTCAATTCTGAAGTCTAATTTGCACCATCATTTCTCAGTTTCGTTCATGTTGGAGAAAACACTATTCTGCTTCTGTGTGCAGTACTGCATGACAGCATGTAAATACATTAAAAATCAATTTTTTAAGGCATCTTAAAAAATTAGCACTTTTAATGTTGGGTTTTGTAACTGCCTGTGTTTTTATAGGAATCCAAACTTGGAGTGTAAGCTCTACAATCATGTCCCTGTAAAAACAACAATGTAGGAGATTTCCAAACATGCAGAAAAATCCTGATAAAAAAAGCTAGAGTTCTACCTTCCATTTATATCTTTGAAAATACACCTTTTTATTTCCTGTGTTGCTACTATTACCCATAAATACAGGTAAGAAAAGTTGCATGAAAGAAAAGTTAATAGAAGGCCACTTTGAGAAGCAGCTTTGGGAATATGGGGGTTTTTTCAGAGAAAATTATTCTCCAAAGTCCTATGTATTTTTATTTAGCACTTGAACTAACCTCATATGTTGCAAGGATACTTAAAGACCTTTTAAATCAGTTTAGAACAGAAGCCAAAATCTATAGCACGTTGATTCTGTTTTAAATTGCACACACCAAGGCTGAGCAAGGTTTAGGAGCTCACAGCTACTGCATCTCATGGGGACCTTCCAAAGACCAAAGCAGCCAGAAGCCCACAATTCATACATGAGAGATCACTGATTATGATAATTTCCCAGAATGGAATCTTCCAGCTCCCACTGACTTTCTACTATCATGTTTAACCTCAAAGTTGAAAAACAAAAATACAGTCTGGCAAACTAGCCTCAAAAGGTTGCTAATCCTTGATTTTCAGTTAGATTTATATCATCAGAATAAAGAATTAAAGAAATGCCACCATTCTTTTTCAAGTATCATTACCCTTGAACAGTACATGGAATAAAATGGAAAACAGAAGGCATACTGGTTACTATACCTTAACTTTAACAGCATATAGAACCATTCACCTAAAGGCTGTTGATTTCAATACATCCAAGTCAGTGTTGTAACAAAAGAAATCACAGATTTTGTGGTTTTTTTCCCAATATACCGTACAATTAGAGTTTCTTTCAGAACAATCCTTAGGCAAGTGACTACCTTGTGTTCCACACAAACACACACTTTTATTAGATGACTCAGTACTACATAAGGATTGAATGAGTTCATTTTCGCAGGTGGATGAGACACAGTAACAGGCCAATACCTACCAACTGAAAATGGAGTTGTCTGTGTAAGTGCAGTATAGAATGCTAGCATAGTAAATTACTATAACAGTTGAGTTCATTTATTCACTTCACCTGTTACACTTCAAAAGTGTTAATAGAGCACCTCTCACAAAGACTAAATGTGCATTCACCTGCTGTGAGATGCTGACCAATTTCACCAAAAAAGCAGGCTTGTTAACCAGAACATGAGATCAGAAGAAGACAGCACAGTTTAGTGTTCTCCACAAGCTACTGCAAATCCCTCTTCCTACTTAATGTTCAATATATAAATTTGTAATAGGATGCATAACATAATCATGTCGTGTCAGCTGAGCACTAATGTCATGTAAAACATGCTCTTGTTTTTCTCTCAGAAAGCTGCTATCAGTACTATTTGGATTTTATGCTGAAGCTGTGCAGAACAATTTTGGGCAAGATGGATAATTGTGTGGAATTTGAAAACCAAGGAAGAAGCTGTCTGATCCATTGCACATAGTGGGACTGGAGGAGTGCTCACACAATAGTTTATTATTCCTTCTGTCGTACCTGAATTCTACAACAAGGCCTTTAAAAGCAGGTATTTTCTCAAATGAAATAGTACACCAATGCTAGGTGGGTCCCAGTCATCCACAAACATACGTTAAGTGAAAATATAGAACACTGGGATGTAGTCCTTGAGTACCAAATAGTACAGCAGAAAAGTTTTTCAAATAATATACTATGCCAGCTTTCTATACTGCATTCACCAGATAATTAAATGTTATTACAAATCAAATAACAGGAACTGAGGTGCTTTTTGTCAGAGAAGATACAAAATAACTCATGACCAGAATTATTTGTACCAATGCAACACTGAACTACAAAATTTGCATATTTGCTAAAGTTTAATGTGTTTAAACATTTTAAAAAGCTGAAGTAGATAAAAATTTATGTAGTTTTTACAAAACCAGGAAATTATATGCTCTCTGAAACCATCTATATTGCAGCATGAACAGTGGTAAATTTGGACTTGTAGTGAGCTCTGCAGCTTTTACAAGAAATTATAATACAAAGGCTCATAATTTTGGACATGTGCAATCAAAATAATCTATAATTATTATTCTACAATAGTAAAATATACAAGTATTGTTTATATGTGTGAAAATAATGAATGAGCATAATACATTAATACACCCATTACTAGAAAGAGCTATAAAAGTGCCAGTAGAGACTTAAACTGCATTATTTAACACTTCAATTTCAAATTTAAAAGTCATAGAGTTTATATAGTTTGCTTATAGACTAAAGTATGTCTTCATGCCTGTGATGATAATGATATTGACACCAGTCTGGAGATATCAAAATTGGCTTTCAGTTAACAGGTAGCATTTTCATCAAATCAGCAAAGCTCAGCTGTTTCTGGAGGAAGCATTTCCCTCTTCAAGCTCCTTTCTTCTGTGAGGCAGCTAGCAGTCTTCTCTGGTTTCTAACTTCCTAATTTCTAGTCTAGTTCCATAAATCAACAGAACTCTGCAACCAAATAAAGCTAGTGAAATGCTGCCTTCTGGGATAAAAGGAAGACTTGATTTAAGTGATAGATATTTTTCTAAGTGTATCTCTAATAGCTTTCTAAATAAGACAAATTCTGCATTTGGCTTTCTTACAATTTCCTTAGATTTCAGTAATGATTGCACATAATCCAAAGCCAAATGTTGTCTGTATACAATATATTTGGTAGAGTTGTTTAAAAAGTCAACAGATTTGTTCTGATTAAAAAAAACCAACATAGAATTTTTTTAATTTAAACATAACATTTAATGAAGATTTCAGGCAAACTTTCATTTCTTCTTTTGAATTCAAAATTTTAGACTAAACATTTTTATGGTGCAACTTTCCAAAGTGCTGAATGACCTCAAATCCCATAGATTTTAGCAGCTGGTGAGGGGGTTAATCAGCTTGAGAAATCAGGGCTTTAAAAAAGTGAACATTACCAGAAAAATTATGTGTGACCATCTAAATTCTGCTGTCTGGTATACTTCATGACTCTGATTCATAACCTGCAAAATCACTCAGAGCAAAATTTAGTCTCAATCTTGTTAACTTTTCATGACTGTAAGAGATAATAAGCATTAAATTAAGAAGTGATATGGAAAACATTTTCCAATTATGTGATTTTCCCGTTATGTGATGTCATTCATGCTCTCATTTTTTAAATGAGGACTGAGTATGAACCAATATAATGTTTGGGGTTTACTGGAATTTAAATTCCTATGCAGAAAACTTAAATATCTTTGAGCAAGCCTTACTGAAAATAAAACCCCAACCTATTTATATACCAATGTAGCTAAATTGGAAGGAATCAGGGGGAGTTGGCAATACAATAGTACTGTTATTCTGTGTATTTTCTTTACATAGTTGATCGTTGGCCTGCTTCATCAAGTTTGAGGTTTTGTTTTCTGGCTGCTTCACTACTGATCCTCAGATCAGATTTATCTGCATTACTACCGTCTGTCATTGTGGATTCTGCTTCTGTGACTTCAGGAGTCCCTCCAATGGGCTGCAGAACTTTAGCATTCTCTTCTGGGGGGCGCTTCCAATGGGACCTGCTTGCCATCCACAAAATAAGTGCACCAAATATGACAAGCAAAAGACCAAGACAGTTGACAAAGGTTGCCTCTGGTGGGGATGCACTATATGCAGGGGTTTTCCTTTGGAAGGGAAAAAAAAAAAAAAAAAAAAAGTCAATTGTCTTAAAGACAATCCTGGTCTAAAAACAGCAGTCTCCTGGTAGGTAGGAGGTTTTTTAAAAACAAAGCAGAGCAAAACAAAACAAAACAGTGTCCCAGTACTAGATGGTTATTATTCTGTGCAAATGGAAGTACAGTTTGCAATGAATAACCTTCATAAACAAGTGAAAAAAATACTTACAATGAAAATATAAGCTTTTCTGTGATTCCCATGAGAGCTGTCGCAATCACTGTTGCAAAGACGGTAAGGCCCGAATAAACATGTATTGGCATGAGAGCTGCTCGGAGAGGAACTGGAGCAAAAGGGAGCAGAAAGACAGCGAAACCCAAGAAAAGCTAAACACAAAACAGATTCATAGATAAAGCTATATGGGAAACAAGCTGCACTTCTCAAGCAGAATAAAAATAATCATAAACATTCCATTTTGAGATGTCTTCAGGTACAAATTTGAAAAGATTTGGCATTTTTATTTCTGAATGTGTTCCCTTCAAAACCAAAGTAGTAATTCTGGATTAGCACCTAGGAGGCAGACATGAAATATTTTATAAATAATCCCACCTAATATCAGTGTCCAGACTTATTGGTAATTGCTAAAACTGCAACCCAACTAAGTACTGGAAACATGTTTTCAGTGTCATTAATCCAGTAATATCTTAAAGGTGTGAGCAGCTACATTTTTACAGTCTCTGCAAGGCCTGTTCTACAGTCTCTTCAAGGCCTGTTCTCTGCTTCTGTTACATATTTACACTTAAATGAAGATCAGAAGGCAGTCTAACCTGACTTGAGTGGACTAAATAATTTTACCTTGTGAAAGTTTTGGTTTAATTTAAGTACATGTCTTTAGAAGGGCAATGGTCTCTCTATATATCAATCAGCTGGCATTTACAGAGTGAAGATGTGGGTGGGTGGCGTGAAGTTATTCAGGGGACAGAAGTCCTCCCATTAGCATTAAATTTGTGATGGAACATAACCCATCATGTCACATGGTTGCACTCACAGGCTTGCCCAGTCATACTGAGGTTGCATCCCTTCTTTAGTTTGTTCTACCTTTACTTACCCCTTCTGCAAAATTAGAAATAGTGCATGAATTTGAATTTCATCTTGCTTTAACCTCCAGTCTTAGTCCTTGTTTTGTCTTTCCATGCTGGATTAAAAAGCCTGGTATTTTCTCCCTGGGAAGCCTTTTTAATGCACTGCAATCAAGTAATCTCTTAATCTTCTTTAGATCTGCTAAACAGTTGGAGTTTTTAAGTCTTTCACTGGAAGATAGTTTTTCCAGCTCTCAAATTACTTTTCCAGATTTTCTTTGCTTTTTTTTTGCTTTTTTTTAACATTTAAAATAATGTATTCTGTAGTATTTTATATTAGTTTTGCTAATGCCATATACGGAGTTTAAGATAATCTCTTCTTAGAGAATTTACTTTTCCTGTTGTCACAGCATCATAAGAACTCATTTTGAGCTTCATGTCATCTTTGAGCACTTCTTTCTGGAGACACTGCTTTCTGAGGGACCGTCTCCATTTTACATTTCTGTTCTATTCTTAAATTTATGTCTTTGTGCTATACTGTATTAACATATGTTTGGCTTAAATACAATATATTTACACTATTGTTCCTGTAGGTATAGTATTATGTGAGCATCCCCCCTCAATAATTTTTCAACTCTGTGATTGACATGCCATTTCTGGCAAATGCCAAATGTCTCCTCTGTTAACAGAGATACTACTTTATGACTATTTTTTTAGTGCTCAATCACTTAACAAACATCAGTCTCTGACTGGAGACTTACATCCCAGTTTGGAGGAAGTAACACCACAGTTCTATTGATGAGACAGGCAAGGCATTAAGTGCCATTGATCATGTTTATAGTAGCAAAATGTAGAATTAAGATCTTATTCACAATTCTTTATCTTAACCATTTGAAAAAATGCTGACAGTCAGTATAGTGGTAGCACAGATTTCCCTGAAATAACTGCATTATTAGGACAAGGAAAATCTTAACATTGTTCCTTCTTATTCATTAGCTGTTGTTCAACTATAAAGAATATACTCAATAATGCTGCAATATTCTTTCTTTTTTCTAAGTGTTAAAAACACTATTTCAACACTATTTCCTGTACCTTCTAGCCTGAGCAGTGAAGGATAAAAGTTCAGAGCCAAATCCCTCAGCTGGGGATTTACTGTGGTTGATCACCAGATAATACTTATTTTTTTCTTTTTAGTGTTTTGGCAAAAAAATTAAGAATCACAATTTGAAAAAACAAAATTTATTTCCATAGTGTAATACAGTATAGGGAATTCAGAATGTGTGTGCAGAAACATCACATCCAGTAGTTAAGAGTGTATTAGTGAGGGCCTATTGCACCTGAATTGCTCAACACATTCTTCAAATTTTACAACTTGTTTGTAAATACAGTTAGATTCTGACCTGGAAAGAATAAAATATAACCGCAGTCAGCCCAATCCAGCTGTGCAGACTGTACATGTTAGGAATGTTCCTGGCATTGTGGTATTCAAACACAGCTACCATAGAAACAATTGCAAGAATCATAGCTATGGTATTTAATCCAGCATGTATGAACTTCATTAGGAGTTTGCTGCACTTCCAGGTCCAGGGCAACCTGTACACAATAATAGCTGAAGAAAGAACAGAAACAAGATTTTATGCCTTATAGGATAACTTCTCTCAGATTTTAATACTTATGCATCATTCACATAGTTTCGTTGTAAATTACAGGAAAATCCAGCCTTTAATCCTCTGAAAAAGTCTATTAAAAGCCTTTTTCTCCTACACATAGCATAGCATATTCCAAATATACAACTGAGACTTAAATACCACTTTTAGGGAGATTTCTTCCTAATTTTAAAAAAACTTAAGTGTGTTTCAGAAAAAGAACAGTAAACAACTTGGTGTCATCTTTTCCTCATTCCCTAACTTCATCTAACAGGGATTCTGCATAGGATTTTGATTTTTCTGCTACTAGTTAGATTGGAGCCATAGGGCCCAATTCTTATATCCAGAAGACCACCTATTGAGAAAGTGTGTAAGATATTTTTTAATATTTATTCTCTTTGCCAACTTTGGATAATGCTATTCTCTAATTGCTTAAATATTTATATGATTATGATCTATTGCATTAACAGGATTATTTTAAATGGGAAAGTGCTACTCAGCATAAGGGAATCATAATCTGACTCTTAAGAGACAAAAGATTTGGCAACTACAACTCTTCCATCACTGTTAGATGAATGTAAGGGGGGTTTGCCTGTATTTGCATTAATAACTTTGCCTGTATTTGCATTAGTAACTCTAGCAGACAGTGTTTTGTCCATTCTGAACAAAACAACAATTTCCAGTGATCTAACTCCAGATATTCCATAAGAATAACTTAGCCTAGAGCTACTTCTTGGCCCTTTCCTCGAGATCCCCACCACTCCTTCCCTGCCACAACTGTTCTCTGCCTGTCGTATGACCCAGGTGCTTTCCATGGGTGACATACACAGACAAGATTACTACCCCTACTACCTGCAGCCCCAGGCAGTAATTCTGGATGTATGACAGCACATACATATATTCAGATAACAAGACATATTTATGAGGACACCTGATCACTTGACCAGTAAAGGCTAATGCCCGCATCCATAATGTCTTGCCTGAGCAAAAAGATTGAGCTCCATTCATCTGATTCATCACATCCTCATTTAAAGTTTCTGCTTAGGAAATTACATTCAAATCTTTATATATAATTACCTATACTAAACCAAAAGAATAAGAATATATGCAGGTGTTTAAAAAAGTTCCTGTTCCAAACATTAAGAAATAGATGTGCACCAGAAAAAAAAAAAAGTATTACCTGATAAATACAAAGATTAAGAATTTACTTAAGTGATTCTCATGTACCTTATACATTATTTTTATGCAAAAAGCATAGGTTATGGAAAATAAATAGGATATTCATTCTGTATGTTGTGATGAATAATAATAAATGATAAATTAATTTCAAAGTTCTGTTTACACTTTTTTTTTTAACTTGGATGCATGCCAGGAAATACAGTATTGCATTAAATAATTCACAAAGAAAACACTGTTTGCAAGTGAAGTTTCCAGACTACTATCAGGTTTTAAATCAATGCTTTTACATATTGTGTGAAAATATAATACTGGAATTAAAGTGTCCCTTAGAATATTTAAATATATACAGCACTTAGGCAGTTCTCAGCTTTCTACATTTAAAAAGTAACAATAGTAAACCCTACAAAATCAGGAAGATAAAAGCCTTGTTTTTAAGACAGTTTGACAGTAATCAATCTATATGATGCAGGCAGTTATTTCAATATTAACAAGATAGAAGACTTTCATATAACTTCCAGGGAACTGTTGGAGATGATCATAAGCTTAGTGTGCTAAATCATACTATTATTAATTAATTTAGTACTAATGATTATGATTTCTAATCCTGTAAAGCAGTTATGCTAGAAGGCCCCAAACAAGCCTCAACATCTCATGACGATATTCCCAGTAAATCTTCCTTGCTCCATCTTACCATGTGGCACATAGTATTGTTAATAATTTATACCACGTGCAGTGAAGTAAAGTACTGGACTCTATATGTCTTGAAGTAAACTTGATGTGCATCAGTCCTGGTCTCAGTTTTCAGTCTTTGATCTCAGAGGGTCAAGTCCTGACTAAAATTTTTGTATAACATTTTTCTTTGGTGCATAAGATGCTGTCATCTAGTTGATTTAACTTCCAAAATCACTATCAAACTCCCTAGTCACTTGTCCACGTAGTCTCAGATATTTATCTGGGACATGAATTTTCTGGGCTGTTTCCTATAAACAGTATGATAGAAAAGCAAGGAATACAGACTGATGGCTTGGACACTTGTTAACAATACTGTGCATTAGCATGTTACATGCCACAGCCCAGGACATATGCATGATAGTACAACTTTGTTTAATCCTCTTTCCGTGAGGGCTATGTGTGAAGTTATACATTGCAACTTGAGCAAATCTGACTGTTTATCACTGTGAAAAGACACAGTCCCATTTCCCTATCACCACTTTTGTTCTACTTCTGTGTGCTTCCCCACCTTTGTCATAGCTGGTGCTTTTCTGCCCAGCAGAAGGAAGCAAGACAATCTGGGGAACAAAGGGAAGAGGAGGAGGAAGATTCTGCTTTCAGTGGTGCAAGCTCTTAAAAACTGACTCAGACCTGACATGTAATTTCATCTCAAAATTAAAATAGCCTGGGTTAAAAGCACATATGGAGTTACAGCATTTTTAGTAGTGCCATGCTAAAGCAGTCCTGTGAAGAACTTTCTCTAGGTACAGCATCTCTACTACTGTTAAAAGACTGGAGAGTCTAGGTATCCTTAGACACAGCTGCTTCTCTCAGATCTCACTCCTGTTTTGAGCTCCAATTTTAAAGCATGTCACATAGGGCAGAGAGATCTTGCAATATCTTGTATGTGGCATGGAACACCTGTTCTTTGCCAAACGTACAAAGCAAAATTGTAGAATTAGCTCTCTAATATTTCTGACTGGCACATGCTTCACGTGCTGTAGGGAGGTGTCAAGGATTGCTTCCACCTTAGAAGGCACACAGTGTGGTTCTGTGAGTGCGCTGGGGGTGCACTGCACAGTACCTCACAGCTGCCAGAAAGGAATGTTCCTCTTCACTCCTTTCATTTCCAATCCTGCTACTTCTTGGCTGATCCTGTTGCTTACCTTCGGCAGTTCTGAATGCCCGCTAGATTCTTTGGGAATCACTTTAACACCAGAATGGACAAGTGCCCATTTATGATTTCAAAGGGACTCAAACTAAGCTCATCAAGAGGGCTGCCTCTTCACAAGTTGCCTGTGATGAGACCCTCACAGCTTAGCAGTCATTTGCCCTTCTGATTCTTGAGAATTCTGCAGCCCATTGAATGTTAGAAACTCCAGCAATTAGCTATTTTTCCTTCGAACAGATGTTCTGTTATGTTTGAAGCAGAGGTAATCATGTTTGTCAGATAACTCAGAGCAAGCATTATCTTCAGATGTGACTTCAAGATGAAAGACTGCTTACTTTAAAATAGATTTGCACTCCTTCTCCTTGCTCTTGCACATTGTCCACCATCTCCCTTCTCCCATCTATGGCACTTCTGAGACCCTTTGTGCAGGCAATTCAACTTTCTATTCCAGCAAAAACTGTGCTTGGGAGGGTGGTGTGGGGGGTTAGTTTTCTGCTAGTTGAGTTAATTCGGTTTATGGGTCTGACAGGGGCCAGAGCTGGCACAAAACAACCAGGAGGAAGATGAAGTCTGAGTCAAGGAGAAAGCTGAAAGGGAGAAGTGGAAGAAAAAAGTAGGAATATTTCAGCCACAGTGAGCTGTTAGGTTCTCACCCACCTAGGTAATTTCATCCATACAGATGAAATTTAACTGACACCGTAACACCACATGGTAATGTGGCAGACCAGGATTTTTCCTTCTCTTTTCTCTGTAATAACTCTTAAGTAACTTTCCTGTTGTATTCCTTTATTAATATACTGCTGGCGTGAGGCTTCATCCTCATGTTTTAAGCCTGTTTAAAATACAAGTTACATGATACTTATATAAGATGAGGAGTATTACTTGTGCAAGCATCTTCCAAGATTTATAGTGTCAACCTACAACTTTATGGTATAGAGTTTCCATGTGACTCATAAGCAGTAGAAGACTGATCTGAGGATGGGTCTACCCAACACTACCCCACCCTCCTTGTTCTGACTCACTTTTTATTCTATCTTCCACAAGCCTAACAACCACCATGCTGCTCCTCAGTCTGCAACAGAGATTGTCACATCTCTGTAGAAAAAAAATATCTTTTATTAGTTGAGTAATGGGAAATCCTCAAAAATAATTTATTCCACATTATGTCTTGATGGGTTTCTTAATTAGTCCTTTGGGAGAGAACCAAACATTATCATTTGCAGGCCAAACATGAACAAGCATGCAAATACTCCTTTGCAGCATGCCTTGTGTCTACAATTGTTGTTCAACATTTTCACATGTAAAATAAGACAGAATTCCTTATTTACTGATTTAACCCATTCTATCACACTACTATTCCTTCAAGCCTTTCTTAAATCGCACTTTCCCTCCTGTTTTTTTCCTATCTTACTCTTTTCAAAAATCTTGCTGTACTAATATGCACACAGACATTTATTGCCTGTGTTTTTCCCACTTTAAGTCTGGAAAATCATCTGGACAATTGCTGTGCACTGACAGTGTTTTGTCAGGTATCATTTACCTATAGGTGCTGATCCACAAATATTAAGTATTAATATTAACATGCCTACAGCTTTTTCATTTGATTGACAAGATATATACAACACTTTTATTAGGGCACATCGACTTCCCCATATGCACATTATTAGTCATCCCTTCTGCCTCCTACAGACCAACAATACAACATTTCTGTCCTTTGTATAGACTTCAGTGAACTCAAGAAACAGTTGATTTGGTTATTATTTCAAATCCTCCACACAACTTTAATCAAGATATTTATTAGCTATTCCTTTCTACTTTTAATTACTTAAATAATTCTTTTTTCTTGTGTGTGTGCAAAGAGGTATCCTATTCCCCAGTCTCATGGAAATTACTTTGAATTCAGTGGCAGACTTCTGTCAGCCAAATTTCAATCAGATTCACAGTGGTATCTTATCTGTTGATATTTCATCTGATTTACTACAATACTGCTTCAGTCTCCAACTTTGCTCTTCTTGTTATATCATAGGATTTCCTCCCTAAATAATGCTCTATTATCAATGAATTCCTTGTATATTCCCCCCCCATTTTTCTTTGAGCTATGGTAAACTTCCATTTACTTTACACATATCCTTACCTACACAAGGCTTGAGGCAAGCAACATCCTTACTCTGTGACACAGGGCAAAACTGAGTTTCAGAGGGAAAAAAAAAAAGAAAATGCGTAGGAAAAAGCTGCAGAAAACTTCCCCCTATATTCTTCAAAAAGTCTGTGCTTATGTAAAAAACAGTAGTTTGATCACAGTAAGTAGTATAAATCTTAGTGAAGTCACCAGGTGTTTCTCATTGCTTATTTATAGCCTGAAATTACACTTCCTATTGAGCAATATTATGTAAAACAACTTCCAAATATTGTTTATTGCTCAATAGTAATTTGTAACTTGAAGCCACAAGGCTCCCACTCCCATTGAAAAAATGAGATTTGCAGTGTATGTTCAAATCACAACATTCCCTTCATAGCCAGAACTAGCCAGCCACCCACTCCTCCTGTACCTTCCAACCTCTGACTGGCTGGGCTCCTGCCGAAGAGCGAGCGAGCGAGCGAGCAAGTGAGCACACGTGATGCAAACAACATGTTCCACTGGAATGAATGTCCGGATGTGCTGGACAAGTTTTCTGGCTGGATGAATGCAATATATCATTCAGCGGTGAAGCGAATGTAAATAAGGTTATTAAAAATGAAATTCTAGGTTTGTCTAGACAAAATTCGAGTTTATTTTCTATTACAAAGAAAAAATACTCCTGCTTCCATTTATACTGTAAGTCTTCAGAGGTTCTGCATTACTTAAGAACAGTAAAACATTCCCCATCCTCTCTCCACAAAAGTCAGTGGTGAAACTGTGGGATAATTTCCACTGTTCTCTGCAGTATTTATTTGCTGTTCTTGGAGACGTTACTAATGTTTCACTTAGTTCTCTTCACGTTGAAACTAGCAAGAATTTTGTCACTGACTTTATAAAAAATTGCTGTTAGAAGCTGTTATCTGTGTCAGATTTCCTCATTAGTTTTAATGCCATTAGCATAAATTGACACTCCCGAATTTCAGGACTTTTAAGGTACAGTCCAGTGCCCTTATCTTTGCAATATTTAGCCCTGGTTTAAATATATTCACAGGCTAGATAAGCACCTCTATGGTGCTCTCTCATTATCCGCTTTTTAAACTTTCCTGAGAGCATTGTATTTTTCTTTCCTAAACTGATACCATTTATCAACTAAAGTGTGTGTAATTTAGTTGTATTCTTGGAATTAGCCAATTACATTAACAGCAAAACCAGAGTTCAAACTCCAGTATTCCCACTGGCCTCAAGGAACAACCCTTGCACTTAAGACCTAACATCCTAATTGTGTGGGATGGAAAAAAGATACTGTTCATGTTATAAGTGTAATGGGAAACATTTAAAAGTCAGTCCGAGGCTGAACTTGATGCTATCAAAAGTTCATACACTCTATAAAAAACTAAAAACCACCACTGCATCATAATCATTGTATGCTATTTAGGCAGCAGGATTAAGAATGAATTCAAAAGATATATTTTACAAAAAAAATTTACACTAAGTCTGGGCTGACGAACTGGATTTTAGCGATGCTTATGGTGCTGCGTTTTCTCTGGCACAGACGCCGTTCCTGGATCTAGCTTCAGTGGTACTGCACTTTCCTTTCCCCTCTTGGGACGTGGGAGAGAGCCAGAAGAGAGGGAGCCAGAAGACAGGAACTTTCCTAGGGCAGCAGCATTTCTGGCACTGGGGTTCTCAACTCGCATAAACGCAGGCTGACTGGGAAAGCACACCTCGCAAGCGTTACTCAAAGTGCCAGGGTAAACAAGTGCTTGCAGAAAAAAACCATACATAGGAGTTTCGGCTTATTACAAGGGACCCTTTGTCCCTTCTCGGGGAGCGCTGGCTTTCCTAACCCGCTCCGGCCGCGGAGCGCTGCCACCCGCGGGCCGCCCCGCTCCCCGCGGCCGCGGCCCCGGCCCCACGCAGCCCCGGCTCCCCCGCGGCTCCACGCCGCTCCGCTCCGCCCCGCCCCGGCTCCCTCCGTGCCAGCCCGGGGCCCGGGCCCCTGACGCACCGATGCCCTGGATGAAGACGAAGCCCGTGATGACGAGGACGGGGTGCCAGTTGAACTCCCGCGGGCCGCCGTCCCAGCTCAGCCCTTCGCGGTAGTGGAAGACCCAGACGAGGGAGAAGATGACCGACACGAAGCCGACCAGCAGCGCCGAGACCAGCAGCGCCAAGAATCGCCCGTAGTCCTCCATCTTCCGCGCCCCGTGCACGGCAGCGAGCGCCGCGAAGGAGGGGCCGGCCGGGCGGGGCGGGGCGGGCCCCGGGCCGGCGGAGCGGCGGGCGGTGCCGCTGCCGGCCGGCCGGCCGCCCGCCGCCCGCCCGGCGGGGACGCCTTGCCGCGGGAGCGGGAGCGGGAGCGGGAGCGGGAGCAGGGCGGCACTGCGCGCCCCTCCGCCCTGCCCGGCGCACGGCCCGCGCCCCTCGGGGGTCGCAGACCCTGCTTTTTTCACGAGGAGGGTGGTGCTTTTTTTTTTTTTTTTTTTTTAAAAAAAAAAAAAAAAAACCACAACAGTTTTCACAAGCTTGCCGAGAGTTTCTTTCCCTCGCGTTCAGAACTGCGCCTCAGAAAAGACGTTTCTGTGTCAGCCTGTCCCCTGCCAGGGCGCCGGGCCCCCAGCTCTCCCCGCTGCCCCCGCCCCCGGCACTGGAGTAAGGGAGTTGGTGTTTGCGGGTTTTGGGGTGGAGGTTGGTGGGTGTGGTGAGTGGGGACACCGGTGGGCGACAGGAATTTACAGACCTGCCATAAAGATAAGCCAGCGCAGCCATAAGCACTAACAGATAAAGCAGGAAGGCTGCTGTGGTGAAGAGGCAGACAGGACGTACAGCAGCTGTAGGGTAGGAGCTGACTTCAAGACGCTGGCGGGCTGTACTTGGAGCACGCTTTCTGTCGCGATCGTCCCCTTTACTTCCCACTGGATTCACTGACTGCTGTAAATGTAAACCAGATACTAACCAGTTTCATATATGGACTCTGGCCTGAGTATGCAGGAGTCTTTGGGCATTGTTCTGTGGAATAGCATCAAGTGTATCAAATGTCCACTAGCTAAGAAAGGGACGGCACATACCTTAAGACAATTCCGACAGGTATGGAAAGGGCCATTGCAGGGAGTTTAGAGAGGAAAACAGGAGAAAGCAAAACAGAATTGCCAAGAGAAAACAGGCAGTGCTAGCCAAAAATATAACCTGATAGATCGGACCAGTTTTGTCAAATCGTGTATTCAACTGCTTTTTCCTTTGCTGTAGAACATTCAGCTGGCTCTGAAGCCTGTCAAATGTAGTAGTAGGATATGCCCAAACTCGTACTCAGCACTACTCTTCTGGTATTTGATTAGTTTACTTTTGAAATATATGTAGTGTCACAATACATATGAATTAGAAATTCATTAACTGATGGAGAGAAAAAAATACTATTCACTCTGGCTAGTCTTTGAGCTGTCTGATATCTCATGCTCAAATCGAGGCTTAAAAAATGAAACAGTTTTATCGAACTTAAATTAGTTTCAGTAGAATATCTGCCAATTCAAACCCAGTACTTAGTAAAGTGTTGGAAACATCTACATAGAGACGTGAAGACCAAGCCAGACTGGAGTGGGATGCAAATATATTTCTTCGTTATTCTCTCTATTCTCCTAAAAATAGATGTTGAGCTCTGACTTTTTAAAGAAATACTTGACTTGAGCATAACTTGTGTAATGATGTTTAGCTTTAATTTGCACGGATTTGGTGTGACCTGCTCTCAGGATTTAAGTGGTCGCTCATTCCGGTGACAGAGGTAACTAGAACATTGATATTGTTAAGTTTCACAAGTCACAGCATCTAAGAGAAGTGAAGATCTAAGCCCTGAATCTTCTGATGAATGCACTCATGCATGAACTTCCAAAGATGCCAGATTATGATTAGCTCATGAGGCAAGCGGGTCATCTCAATATTATGTTCATAAAAATTTTGCTAAGTTTTCTGGGAATTCCTTAAATGAAGTGAATCTTTCTGTTCTTTACTTGCAAACCAGCATATAATAAAACCATAAATCTGCCTTCTTAGTGCACAAAAAATGTCATGTGGCTTAAACAGCATAGTATTTATACATGGTGAATTTTGGAGTATTTTTACCTGTTAAAAATATCTTTTTCTTTACTTCTTTGGAATCCTTTACTTATTGTCTTTTAAACAATCAAATAATCTCTGTTATATTTTCAAAAATTTAGTGTTTAGTTAAAGAGTATTGTAAAACCTTCAGATTCATGTTGAAATCCTACAGATTGCAAAGCATTAGTTTTATAGCACTTGTCAGTTCCATACAGGGAACTGTGAAATTATTACATGTAATTCCAAAAAAAAAGGCTTCATAAGCCCCAAAATGTGTCCGTTCTTTCCAGTTATCTGAGCTGGTCTAATAAAATGTCTTTTGTCTCCATAAAGCCTACAAACTAACATAAAATAAATATTTATTTTAATCTACCTTTTATGAACCTGAATCTCCAAATTGCAAAATATTTCTAGTTCCCACTGATTTCAACAAGCTTTGATTACATCCAGTCACCCCAACAGTCCCACACAGGAACCTTCTACCCAAGTGGATTTTACTTACGCTTGTATCTCTCAGAAGACCTTCATGAATTCTTATAGCTCAAACTGGTGTACCCTGTTAAAGCAGGCAATAAGAAGAGCAAACACAGAATTTTATTGAACTGAAAAATGAAGCCCAGTTTTGCCAGCTAACCGTGAACAAATTGTTTTTAAAATAGAATTGAAGAAATGTGAAAGCTTACAGAGTGTTGAACAAACCAAACCTGAAAAAACTGCAAAATAAATTGTGAGACAAAGTGAAGTGTACTTTATGGATCACCTGTAACGCAGAAGGGATTTCAGAGAGCACAATTAGCAATTCCTGCCTGTACTTCTCCCTATTTCCTGTTCTTCTGCCCCTTCTTCCCCCACCTGATACATCTGTCAGATCAGTATGGAATCAGAAGCGATCTTCAGCACAGCTATGATGTCCGAGGGGATTGCATGTTTACATGGAGGTGGGAACTCGACATCATACAGCTGACTGCTGAGGGCAGAATTATGCATTTGATGATCTGTTTGGAACATAAACCCCCACTAGCATAAAAATGAAACTAGCCTGTATGGGGCTTTCAAGTCTCTCGGATCAATGAACACCCGCTTTTGTTAACCATTACTGTGGATAGGTGCCACAGCAGTTCGTAATCTCTGTTCTTTCCCAGAGCCTCCATCTCCTAGAGCACGCTGATGTTTTTCCAGTATAGCACCAACTCCTGTCAGTGTGATGCTCCCTCTTAGCAGTTCTGTCGGGACGTCACCTAATACGCATGTCTTCCTTTGGGTTGCTGCATTGTCAGGTGCAGGAGTAGGGTGACTGTGGCTTCAGACCTGGAAGAACCTACAAAGTAGACAGACAAAGTAAGACCTACAAGACAGACGCAGATTCAGACATTATTTTGAAAAGGCAGCAATGGACTCCTGCCTGTCTTCTGCCTGCAGTACATGGCTACTTGGCAGCTTCTGTCATTGTTGCTATACCATTCATATATTTTTGAGAGCAGTAGCCTAGACATAAATGTACATGAATGTTTATCTAAGCAACACACCATGTCACTGTAGATCATTATTTTGTGCTTTTTATGTAACTTTTTTAATACAGGAAGTGTTTAGGAAGCATTTCTTTACTGAGAGGATGGTCAAACATTGAAACTGGCTTCCTAGATGCCCTGAGCCTGTCAGTGTTTAAAAGAGGCATTTGGACAATGCCCTTAACAACATGCTTTAACTTTGTCAGCCCTGAATTGGTCAGGCAGTTGGACTAGATGATTGTTGTAGGTCCTTTCCAATAGGAATACTCTATTCTATTCTATTCTATTCTATTCTATTCTATTCTATTCTATTCTATTCTATTCTCCAGTGACCAGTAACTGACTTGTCAGAGCTGTAGTTAGAATGAGGTTAAGAGACTCTTTTACCAGCTACAGCTTTATCTCTGTTTTTCCATGCTGGATATGTCTTTGAAGATCCAAGCCTTAGAACAGGACATTCCAAACGACTTACAATGTCCCTCAAAGCATTTGGATGAGTTTTTCAGAAGCCTGATGGCTGTTCATCTTGTAAACAAACAAAACTGCTGAGATAGTCCAGCCATGTTTGTCCTGGCAGCTCATTTAACTGACTCTTGTGGAAGCTTTAGAAATATTCCCTCAGAAGTTATCTTACCAGGACTAATACTGACAAATGAGTTGCAGTAATTAGTGCTTGAATGGCACTAACAAACCAGAATGAACCTTTTACTCTTTTTGGCACTGAGTTCCATGTCTAAGAAGCAGAACCATTTGACCTTTACTATTGAGGGCATCACTAATTTATCTTTGCAAAAATTGTGACTGTTGAATGGGACCCTTCCTAGAAATAATCTTTACTTACTCTCCACCCTGGAGAGAGCTTTCAGTGAGATAGAATAAGGTAGATAGTGCAGCTTTTGTCCAAAATTCTGTGCTGGTTATAGGTCAGTCATTATTACCTGTGCAACAAAACTCTTTATTGTGCTTCCATCCATAGACAGTTTGCTTCTGTGAGTTGTAAAATATTTTTCTAATAATTTAAAATACTTCTGTAACAATTTTTTAAAATTGTGGAACTGTGGGGCAGTAGTTGGAACTGCCAAAGGAAGATTATAAAATTTTACTGCTCATACTTTTTATTTGGCTTGCGCTTTCTCATTTTCTTCCCCACTGCTCAGCAGCCTTGTCAGTGAATATGTACTCAATGACAAGAGAAAGACAGGACGTGCGCTCTTTCTATGCTCAAAGCAAATCTTATCAAGAGAAGCCAGTCCTTCCTATCTTTTCAGTCCCTGGGCACTGGCTGGGGAATTCCTCCTACATTTATCAAATACAAATAAAGATAATGAGTAGCGCTTCTGGGACCCCATTTTTGCTTCTCCATCCAGATAGCTGATCATTGAGGTGTCGTGGTGAAGCGGAGAAAACAAACGTGATTTTGCTGAAGTAGAAGTGCTGGAAGTATGCTGCTTTGGTCCACAAAACAAATGTTTATAAGAGAGTTACAAAATCAAGCCAGCTTCTAGGCAGTAGAAAGAAGGGGCGGTGGCATTATAAATGGCTAAAATAGGAAGAGCGTGATGTCAACAGCTGGGAGTTTCCTAGATGTCTGCTCCAGAGCATGGAAATGTGCCACAACCATGCTGCAAGTTACATGTTAGAGGCAGGCAACGCACGTACATACCCACAGTTGAGGCTAACTGCAGATCCAGAAGATAATCAGGAAAATTGCCAATGTATGAGTCTGAATGTGGAGCATCCAAGTAAACGCATTAACAGAATAATTTTCCCATCTGGCTTCTGGCAAGCAGCTGTTACTGGGGACTGACTGGTGAGCCTGCAGTCCTATGGATCTTGTGGAATGCATTGCTTCTCCTGCGGCATCTCAGGTAAGCCGGAGCTCTTGAGCCACTCTGCAGAGTAATTCCAGTGAATTGTAGCTTCCCCTTCCATGCCTCCTTTATCTCTTCCTGAGAAGAATGTGCACTTACTCCTCCCTAAAAATTTAATATTCCTAAGAACACAATATTCCTTCCCCACTCAAGCAGGAATAAGGTATTTGTACTCCCAGTTTACTAAATGAGTTTTTAAGTTATACCAGCCAAAGCAGTTCTTAACAATTGTACCACTTTCTTCACTCTGCTAGGATACCTAGTTCCTTTTATTTAAAAAAAACCCAAACTATTTTTGGAGTTCATTTTAATCTCTTATTATCCAAAGCAAGCAGTTTGACTACTTTAAATTTATTTAATCTATAAACATTAGAATGCGTTGACAGAAAATTCTTTTGGAGCTCCTGAAGGTTATTTTGGTTATCATTTTGTAACTTCAGTAAAGCAGAAATAAATACTAAAGTTATAGTTGCATAAATGCCAAGTCTAGCAACTAGAAAGCTTCAAGTGGTCCTCTCTGAAAATCTAAGATCGTGAAATTGCTGTAAAACAAAGATGTTCCCTTAAATATTCCTAACACTAATTTTAAATATGGGAATACTTGTTTCCTTCTTTTAGTATTCATAACCTATTCCGTCGGCGTATCAGGAGAGACACCTGGAATTCATGTTAATACACAGAAACTTTCGTCAAGTATGAATAAGGCTAGTTGACAATTACTATACTATTCATCCATTCTTCAAAAGTAACATTTTGGCAGGAAGTGAATTTTCTGTTTTAGCAGGGACTAATTAAATTCATCCAGTTCATGGAGATAAATAAAAGGTTCAGAAAAGGTTCAGATATGCTATGCAATTATTATTAGTGAGGCATTGCTACATACGTATCAGATCAATTGACACACCTTCCAGAAAAAAAGCTGGTCTTTAAAAGTTTTGTACTGGTGACTGTGGCAATACTTGGCAGTTATGAAAGAACTCAGTTGCTGTTCTGGAAATTCTTTTGTGGTTCAGCCTTAGAAAACCACATTTTGACTAGTTCTTCCCTTTTTTTTGCTCACATCATTTAGGTTTTGTGTATTCTGGCAGCAGCAGAAAGCTTGTATCAAACAGCCTTAGGTGAAAGGCAACGTGAATTCACTAGTCCATGACCTTTTTCTTACTAGACCAACATCTTCTCTTTTGCAGGCAGAGAGCCCAGAGACTTTGCTTGAAGCAGCTAACAGTAGTTCCTCACAAGTGTTCTTTAAGAAAACACCCAGTCTACATGCCACTCTATACGGGTGTCCTTTCTAGCAGGTATTCCTAACAGAAATCTCTACCATAGCTGGGAAGCAAATTAATTTGTTCGTTAGCTGTTCCATTGTGTGGGGTAGCTGCCGCAGTTCCATCAGGAAAAAAGTTTCTTGCTGGTGAGTTTTTGGCAGTCTTCAGTTACTGTTAGGTAATATAAATGGTATTTTTCTCAATATCAAGAGGAAAATAAAGGACAAAATGAGAATAAAATGAGCAAGAAACTGTGCTGTTAAAGTAATGGGGCATAGCCAGATAAAAAGAATAAAGAGACAGTTCTCCACACTGAAAATGCAGAAAGTTTGGGTGAAGTTACCTAATTGGGAACGTTGGCAAAAGTGGCTAAGATCCCTTCAATTCTGTGTTTGAATTACACATTTGAGAGTCTTTACACATGGTAACAGTATATTTACATTTTTATATATGTACATACATATATTCTTTTTTCCTTGGGCATCTAGTGCTGGTGAAAATAACAGAAGCATGACCTTTTCAGCTTCAATCTTTTAAAATATGCACTTGGTCCAGTTACTTGAGACCACATTTGATCTAATTACTTGAAGCTTTATGGGCAGACTCAGGAAGCCATGGTGTGAGTGGTAAGCACCCCCTGAAATACACACGAAGTAAGGGAACTCAGAATTTCACACTGATAGTTCCTTAGTCCAGCTTTTGTAAAACAGAAAGCTATCAGTAAATGGGTTTCCTGATCATAAAGCGGTTAGCTACTGCGTGTGAAAAGTGAAGAATATTTTTGTCTTCTGTATTTTATTAATCTTAATTTCTGAGTTTATAAATGGGAAGTAAACTATGTTTGAAGAAGTTACTTCCATTTTTTCAAATCAATTTTGTTTCTCTTTTCTTGTACTAATGTTGCACTTTGGTGCTTGTAGAGACAATTATGCTGGGCATGTGCACAAGAATATTTTTTCCTCTGTAATGGAAACCACATGACTACCCTCAGAATTTCTCCACTTTACAAATACTGTTATTCTTTAGCATACTGAATCATTCAGATTGTGTAAGACATTTCCGAGCACCTAATTTATATCATGAAAAAGAGAAAGTGCTCTAGAATCATCATAAATGGACATCAAACTATATGTCTGCAGGTCAGATCTAATGCATTTATTCAAATTTCATATCAATTTGATACTGTGCAATAGTACAGCCCTGCCAGCAACAGTGACCAAAAAATGCTTACATATAAAATCCCCTGGCAAAGTAAAGTACTACCTTTTTTCTGGTGGATCAGTTTTGTTTAAAAATTTAACTTGAAATAAAAGCTGTTGATTCAGGTGGGCTGCCACCAAGCATGTGGGTATTTGTGTTTGGTTCAGATACATGGTTATTTTTAACAATGTAAAAAAATACTGGTTTGTGGTCAGGATTTTCCTCCTGTTTAAATAGAAGTGTATTTTTAGAATTTTCTGGGGCTCTACATAGGTACAGAAGGCAACACTGCTGTTGTGCTGAAAAGCACAACCCATAAGCATTTAGTGATTCTGCTTCTCTGGTGTGTCCCAGCCCATTCCTAAGTAGTATTGTATAGAAGCGTTCAGGGCTAGTCATTCTGGATTCTCTATTCTTAAATAGCTTTCAAGGTGTTTTAAAGTAAACAGAAACATCGCTCCCGTTTCTGAATGAAAATATCTGTGTGACCTTCCAGGATGGAACATCTGTAGCGGAGCAACACACTGCGTATTTGGAAGGATAGAATTTCTTATGCGAAGCCCATAATGTTCTTCATCAAAGGCTGGGCTGCCTTTTGGTCATTACAAATTGCTGCATTTTTCAGAACATGGATAGCGATGTACAATTGTTGATTGAGCAGAATATCACTGCAAAAGCCTGCAATAACTTAAAAATAACAATCACTGGCAAGTATAGCAAACTCTTGAAAGCCAGAGCTGATCTTCATAAGCAGTACTTGCACTATTTAATAAACAATTATGTTTAAATGTCTTGCTCTGGAAGGAACTGCTTTAATAATCCAAACAGAAATGAGTATAAAATATCAATATCTGCTTAAGGGTTGGTTCTTCTGCCTAAGAGTTTAGATTTCCTATTAGTTTTTACCCTCTTATCTTTCTTACACAGTTTCTTATATAGTAGCAGGTAATGGAGAGGTGGTCTTTCCTGGATACTAAATGACAACTTATGGAAGCTAGGGTGGAAGTAGAGTGTCACTGCTGCTCTTTATTTCTACTGTTGTTTGGTTACCTTCTTAGATGTCCTTTCTGTGTTTTTTATTTCCACAGTTGTATTTCACTTTTTCTTTTGCATTATGCTTTTTCTAAAATAGAAAAACTCATAATAGGTAATTTTTATAATTCTTCCAGAACTCTTCAGTTTTATCAGCTAGAATGATCCACACTTCATTAGTAAAGCTGGCAGTGAAAAGAAATATTTGGGTTTAGAATTACCATGCTCATGATAATGGTGGCAGTAGTGAGAAATCACATGTTGATCATCCCTCCAAGAGCTACTCTCCTGAGCCCATCTTTAGCTTGCATTTGGAAACACTCTTTATCACCATGAAGTTTACAGCCTGTGTTTTGTTGTGGTTTTTTTTTAAATTTAAAATGAAAGCTTGCATTCTGCAGAATCTGAACAAACCACATGGAACTCCCATGAATCAGACAGGCTGCACACAATGCTCAGGCTGAGCACCTGGTAGCTTTGGCTCAGACTGAACAACTCCTGACCCTTGACACAAGGAGAACTAGAGAGAATTGCTTAGTTTTGTTTTTATATATATATATAAGTAAAGATATATTAAACAGGCAGTAAGAATGCCTGATTTATTAATACTTCTCTTTAAAACAAAACAAACACAACCAGAAAACCTGAGTGATTTTATTTCTCACACAAAACCAACAGAAGCATTTTGTCTAAGTGGTTTAATGGTAACTCTCCCATTTTCATACTACATATAAAATTTATCTTACACAGTTTTACACACTTCGTTTAATTGACAGTCTGTATTAAAGATGTATAGGTAAAACTACATAAGACAGATCACAGCAGGCAGTAGATGATCAGTAAGTCCACATCTTTCTCCTTGATGTCCAGTATTTCAATCCCATGGCTGAAGAGAAGCAATAAATGCTGCATCTAGCATTAATGATGAACTGGTGAATACATGAAAAGCCATGATGGACTACAGACAAGTGTACAACATTATAGAGAAAAAAGAAACAAAACCTCATGTAGTAGTACAAAGTGTTAAGATTAAATCCTGTCTGAAAAACAGTAGTTTACTAATTCATATGTATGAAGTCCTTAAATAACATCCAAACTGAAGTCTCCGTAGTTGTTGTTTATGGCTTAAATATATTCAAAAATTCTCCCTCCTTTTTTACAAAACACTCTTTCTGTTTTTTCATGGCTTGAACATTCATCATCTTTTGCAGTATCACAGACCATTTGGTAAACGTAACAACTGAACCTCCTGTTAGGCTTCTGTTCTATATGTAATACAAGGTCTTTGTCAAAGTAAACTTCATGACTATAAGTCTGAAATGAGAAAAAAAAAATTCTGATTGCAGTCTCTGTTTCTACAACTTGCTAATACCTGTACCATTTTCCTTGGGGAACAAAAAACATTTAACATTGGTGACCTCCATGATCAGCCAGGAATTTTGTGTGAATACACACAGACTGCTCTTCCAAATAAAGGGCAGAATTTTAAAACTTTGAGAGGTTTCCCACATGCCTATTTTAGGAATCTAAGTGTAATTCACAGCATCTGATTTAAGATCCTAAGTTGCTTATGCAGTCAACGATAAAAGACATACCAAAGGTGCTGAGTATTTCAGACTCTCTAAGTTGGATGTCCACCTAAACTTGGACTGTATGAATGGCTCTTCCCATCTCTCCAAATACAAACACAGTGAGGTCCATGCTTAATTCTATGCATGAGTAGTTCAAGTTAAGGTAGTGAGACTATTTACAAGTTGTAAATTTAAGAGGTAACTACCCAGATGGTGAGTATTCAAGTTGATAAATACTTCAGAAATACTTAGAGGACAACCCCTCCCCCAACCAAAAACCCAAATGAATCAACCAAAAAAAAATAAAATCTTAATTTCAAATCATGGAGATTTTCAGATAAATGAACTACTGTCTGATGGAATACTTACAAATTTTGAGTTATGATTAATATTTTGTACAAATCTCATCCATAGCACTTGGCAACACTATATATTTACTTCAAATCTGAACAAAAATGGTAGGTAAATGGGTATGGGGAAGTGTCAGCATAAACAGGAGACAGGAATTCTCCTCACCACATCCCAGGACTCCAGTAATGGAATACTCTTAAGTAGAATCCCATGTTCATTACAATGGAAGTCAAGGTGTGCTTTTCCATCAGCTCCTATTTGAGTAACTGCCACAGTGGATAACAAATCCAATTCGTCTTCATAGTCCACAATTTTGAATGTCTTAGGAAAAACAAAACCTCAAGTTTATACATCAAACATAAATTCACATTCCCCTCTACCTAAATTGCATAGCTCTTTTTGTTTCAGGTGAAAGGGGAATTGGAAAAATTCTTGTTCTTTAGTCTTCTGATCTGATAAAGAAAGCATTGCCAGCCTGATACCCAAAAGGCATCTTTCCCAACACAAGGTGTCCAATGTATTTCAGCAAAGTTCCATAAGATAGAAGTGATGTTCTGAACAATCCTAATGTGCAAGTAGATGTATTTTACATATATCATAGAGGAAATAGAAAAAAGTACTTCAAAAGTGACAGAAGAAATATTTAAAATCCATACCTTCTCTTGAAGCAGATGTGTTAGAGACAGTATAGCTTAAAACCATTACTGGTTTTGAGGGTATGGGTATATTAGGGTAATTCTACTCACATGAACACACCTGTATGTTCTGTTCAGAGCTTGCTTTCCCTCCACAGAGTATGTGACAGTGAACAACTGAGACCAAAAGGTGAAGATTGTGAACTGCCTTAATTGCCTCTATTTCACTGTCATGAACCTGGTAACATAGTCCTTAAATTCAAGCCAGTCTTTCTCTTCTATAATGGAAAAATATCTACTGGAAGTACAAATAAAGTGTAACAGTGGGAGAAAAAATTGTGTGCAGCCTCTAATTTTTATTATGTTTAAAAAAGTGGATAGAAATGAACTGCAGACCTTAAGGGTTATATTGGACTGTCCTGTATTTTTACCATAGTAAAATATATTTCCTCAGAAAAAAGAATAGAAATGACTGCCAGAAACTGATGAATTTTAACTGTTGTGCTTATGTCAATTACAGCTCGAGCTTTAGACAGAGCTAAAAAATATTCTTCATAACCTCTTGAAGGCTCAACACCAAGGCCTGTGGTGTTTTCACTCTCAATAAGCAGTTACTTAAATGAAAAATGTTAAATACCTCATCCTGCAATCTAATCAAAGTAACTGGAAGAGAAAAATAAAGTTTAGAGATACTATATCAAAGACTAGAGGAACCTAAAGCACAGAAGAAAAGAAGTATGTTTCTTTCAGTTCACAAAATGCTTTATAAGCAATGCTTAAAGGAGATGTTTGAATGGAGGCAAGAGTAATGGTTCATCCCATTAACATCTAATTTCTGTGCCACTGAAGTCCAATGGAGTTATGACGGTATCATGGGGCATAAGGTCAGATCTTAAAAGAAAGAGACTATCCAAAGCACACATGTCAACCAAGGAGAAAAGATGACAGAGAGAGAGAGGGGAAATGATGTAATTAAGAAGACAAAGACAGCCACAGAAGAGGAATAAAGAACTCAAAGATTAACACAGCTAATGGTTACAGCCATCACACCTGAAACAATGTCTTCTGGCGAGTGAAACATCTCAAATAATCCATGAACTGCTCTTACTAACTACATCAGTTACCTCTTGTTCTGGGTCATCATCCAGCAAGTTAAAACGCTTTTTTACCACTCGACCAGAAGCTGTTACAGTAACAGCGTTGTTCACCTTTGGAGAAAAAGAAAAAAGTGGCTCTAGACTTCGAAGCATTTTAGTTTCTTCATATCTATTTGGCAATGTATCTATTTCATGTCTTTTGCTTTCTGACCTTGCTTTAATCTCTCAGATCTTGTTTTACTCATTAGCTATGCATGGCCCTAGTGATGCTATCTCTTCTTTATGAGGGCTCATGAACTTGGTGGTTTTACTTGAGATATTACTGACATTTAGTTATACTCAGAGGTTCTCAGTCCTGTAGAGATGGCAAAGGTTGTCAGCTACAATAATTTTTAGAACAGAAGTGACTGGAGCCAAGATGCTGGTATGAGAATTAAGACAGCTAAGTCACTACCGATTTGTTTCTTAAACTATTACTTCCAGAAGAAGGGGGAAAAGTAGCATCTTAAACCACCACAGCTGCTTCCACTGGGCATCATTAACACTGGAAACATTCAAAACTGGGGTATCAGTGACTTAATGGAAGTCAAAAGGAAAAGGTACAGCAAAGACAGAATAGGAACTTATATTTCTTTCCTCTTATTGCAACAGAAGTTACCTAAACAAATCCTAAAAAAAACCCCCAAGTATGGCAAGTCATTAGATGACAAAACTTATCCTTTCTGAATTCAATGGAAGTTTTATTCTGGAGTTAGTGTAGATTTTTAATACACAAACTTTTCTTCCACAGAAGCTTCAAAATTAGTATCACTGATTTCCAGGACTTTACAGTAGTCATAAACTATAAAAACTTGATTTTATATAAGACATAACTTTGAATACTGAAGCAAAATGACAGTTCCAGGGACTGCCAAAAAAATTGTCTTCACAAGTGTGCTCTTTGACCTTTTTGACACTTAGATTGTCTTTCTGATTTTCTATCACAAAAGATTTCATGGAACAACCTAGGTAATTTAACAGCTAATTGCTACCAGGAGGTTCAGATCATCCCCTTGCCACTTGGTTCTACCTTTCTGCACTCTTCTGACCCACTGATGATTCAGTTCTGTTCTGTGCCAGCTCCAGTTCAGCTCACCAAGCAAGCAGAAAAGTACTCACCTTTTCTGCTGGGTTATTATTCTAATATTTTAGTGCACTGATTTCATTCACCAAGGGTTAGATGAATACCAAACCTGTCACAAGGGAGTGACAGGTATGCACGGCCAGGAGAAGAAACAGACTTTGGGAAGCAATGTGTTGTCTTATGAAGACTTACCCCTAAGTTACGAGAGACTTGAAACATTTCTAGCATTTTTATGATCAACTTACCTAAGCACTGGAGATGCACACAATTATCACTTGATGGCACCTTCTTTTGAAGGAAATCTGTCACCATCTTGTAAGTATGTTTTATATCAGTCATACATGGTTATACTACACATCATAAAGAATGGTGAAAACTAAAGAAAAGACTGGAGGTTTCAGAAAGCTATCTTGAAAGTGTTACTGTTTCCAAAATTGTTTTCATACAGCTTACAGTCCAATGAAAACACGGAATGTCTTTCAATAAACTTTGAATTAAGCCCATAAAACACAGTGATTACTTACATATACCAAACCCCCATGTATTGCTCAAAATCATACATTGTGATCTCAGACATTAAACTCACACAGTTTTCTCTGTTGGCCACGATTGTAAAATCTTCTGCAATCTCCATTTGATCTGTATTATTTTTAACTTCCTTAAGCTTCAAGACTCTACAAAAGAAACAAATTACATAATTAGAATACAAAATGTATTCTAATTCACCTATTACAACACTTCTATATTTAAAATTTTTTAAAAATCAGGTATAGTAAAACATCAGAAATAAACATAAATTACAAAATTAATTTATTTATTTCTATTTCAGTTATCAGTGAAATTTTAGCACAGTGGCTCTTGAACATTTTTCATATCAAAATCTAGTGTTGCCTGCCAGTGCCCACATTCATCATGTATAAATCTGCAGATGTTTCTACGAGAACTTCTGATTCTGACAAATTAATAACTTTTACAGTTTCTAGGGCTTGATGAGTGTGTTGGCCTGCAAACTGTCAAATGACTGAATTTATGCAGTTATGCAATTGTTCCTCTAATAAAAATAAAGTTTGAGAAAAAAAGGCTCATACTTTATCAAATTTGGTCCCACGTGGATTATTCTACCTGACATATCTGGATGGAAATATATCCAATCAGGTTCCAGTGAACAGCATTTCATATCTTGTATGCCATTTTTTGCCTGAAGAAGGAAGGAAAAGCTTAGAATATTAGTATTTTGAAAGTCTCACAGATCTAACTAAAGAGGAAATACTGAGCTCCTCTCCACATAGCTCT
Organism: Astur gentilis; assembly: GCF_929443795.1. Lineage (NCBI taxonomy): Eukaryota > Metazoa > Chordata > Aves > Accipitriformes > Accipitridae > Astur > Astur gentilis. Next base: position 32,203,534 of record NC_064880.1, read on the forward strand.
GAAGGTTTTTAGATATTGCTCATAATCATGACCAGAAAGGATGACAATGGAACAATAATAACAACAACAACAAAGATTCAGTTCCAATTCTCAAGATATTCCATGGAACAGTTTCAACTTCTTTAATATGCAATAAGCAATGACCTTTTACCATGGCTATACATGGTCCTACCTCTCCTGAAACCAAGCAAAATAAAGATTTAGCCTACAGTCTGCAAACACTTCAATAATTCCAGCAATTTGAGTGTCAAAGACATAAAATGTGTCAAGACACGAGAAAAGCATTAGCACAAACTTTGACTTGAGCTTCAAACCTCAGGCTCAGCCTCTTTGTTCAAATATTTGTGGAGTGTGTAAGCCTGGGATAACTTGTGATTTCAGCTGCAAGCTGGTCAAAATCTTGGGATTTTGGCAGTGGCTTTTTGTTATTAAATTTAGCTGACCCTGATCATTCAGATTTTCAAACGTATGAACCCACATAGAAAAAACTAGGTGAGAAAGTATTGTACAAGTTCCTTTAAATAAAAATTGATCTTCAGCTATGGTTGTGAAAGATCTGTTTGAAAATAAGAGATAGGAGGGGGATCATTGATTTGATCAGGCTAAGTAAGAGAGATGAGGACATTTACAGATGAGAAGTTTTTTAGTGAAGAACCCTGAACTAACAGGCCCAGAAAGTGCCTGTATTACAGAATTATCTTCAGGTCAAATACAGATCCAAAATAAAAGCTGAGATGGAGAGCTCATGCAAAAAAACCCCAACATGATGAATAATACATACACAAAAATAATTAGGAATGCTGGATTAAATGGAGTAATAAAATCTTTCTAGGGAGAGAGAAAGAGAAGGTACAAATCGGGGATAAACTACAAACATTAAGGAAACTTATTCTGCAATTTCTTAAAACTTAAAATGTTTCTTCAGTCATGCCATTTGGTAGGCTGACTAGTCAGCAGTATATTAAGACGCTGCCATGCAAGGAATCAGGTAACGAGATTCTGCCTAAGCCTTAACTTTTAAGCTGAGAATACAGTGCTACTAACAGTGCTATGATTGTATTGGAATGAAGGAAATATAAGAAGCAGTACTAATTAGGAAGAAAACATTTTACACATGACTCCACTGGATAGCAGACGTAACACTGTGGGGTAATTCCTGTGAGAGGACGACACTGGAAATCAAGGGTATTGTTACCTCGAGCACTACTCAGAAGAAGAGATGAAGACAAACATGATACACATTCATTTCAGAGAAGATGCTATCTGAATATATTACCAAAGCATTGTCTTTCAGAGAACAAATATGGAAGACTCCTTTATGCTTTTTCTTGTTAGGTGTTATGATATAATGCCAAGGGTAACCTCCAATTTGAAATGCATTCTCCAGAGAAGATGCTTCAAATAGCAAAGGCGGCGTATCTGCAAATATTCGGTAATGTTAACACCATTAGCAGCAGAACAATCATAATTCCATCGATACTTATAATTCTAAATTCCAACACTTAATTCTTCAAAACTTTTGAAGACTGGTGGAAATACATTGGCTGTGATCTTTTTTCTAGCACCAACTATGCTACTTCACCTAGCATCCAGGCACACGTATGCAATGCCCTGTGGAAGGGTACTGCCTTCTCAGATCTTCATGCTCAACTGCTCTTCTGATACCTTTGACTTCTTTCATTCCAAATGAGCTGGATAAGCAAAGATGTAGCAAACATTTAAAATTAAAATTGATCCAGCTCATGTGAATGAGAGAGGATGTACACATGAACAGATCAAAGAGCATATCAAAAGGGTCATTATTCTCTCGGGAAAAATAGTAATAAATAGCTGGAAACAGGCTAACAGCAGCAATCTCAAATAACAGAATTAAATGCAGAAAGATACCTGAATCTGAATATTCCTTCTCCTTTTGGGTAATACAACAAAATAGTGTGGACCACAGTAAATGCAATCTGTAGCTGAGTTCATAAAAATCAATACAAATCTAGGAATTTTTTTAATTAATGGCAAAAGATATCTAGTTTTCCCTTCAGTTCAGTTGGGATAAATTATATATAGATGTACTATGCCATTCTTACAAGTCTTCGGTGTACTAGATGAGAGAAGCATCTTTGAACAAAATGGACTGCACAGAGCTTTACAACTTCAACCAACTAGCTAAATAAAAGCAATTTCTACAGCTGCTATAACTGAATCAACTTTAGACAGAAGATCAGCTCTTTCTAACAGTACAGAGAAATGCTGGAAAAAAAATTGACAAGATGTGGAGAAAATCTATAATTACAAGGGCCATTTAAACAGGCAGAATATAAAACCCCAAGCTGAATTACTGTGAGGAGAACAAGGTTCTTGTCTGGACTTTTGTGTCCCAAAGGTCTTGTCCAAGTTTTGACTTGTTCCTGTCCTGCTCAGTCTAGATAATTATCCAGATCCTAACCAATGGTGCTAAGATGTCACATGACATCAGAAATTATGCTCACATAGTGCTTCTCTCTTTTTCTTTCATTCATGTTTCCAACAACTTAGCCATTTAGATTGAAACAAATTAGTTCACTGCCTATGGAAATGAAATCTTTCCTAAGCTGGAAAGTGGCTGTCTTCTAGTTGTCTTTTGGACTAACACATAGGAAGTGGGACATTCTGTGCAAGATATAACAAAGTGTATGTTGTAAAAACCGAGGCATCTGCTGAAAATGTAGAGAATGTTGAAGATGGAGGCATAAGCAGAGGACCTACTGATATTAAAATCTGTCAGAAAATGAAAAATTAGTCAAGAAAATCAGTTAACATTTTACCCTATCAACTTTTTCTTTTTAAATAAAGCATATATAGCAAGGCCCCTCAAAAATTCTCATAGATGGACTAAATGATAATTTAAATGTATTTCAATAATATATCAGTCCTAAGTAGTACAGGCTGCTGAGAAAATATGCCTTTCTTTTTATGTTCATTTGGCAAAGATTTGCAAGATCATAGCCACATAAACCACTGTGCTAGTGTGACTCTGCTGCCTCAACTCCCTCTTTCCTGCTATGTGTCACTTGCTTTTGTTGCTCAACACCTCCTGTTCTCATTGTTTGTGAGTCCTTTCCCTAGCATTGCCAATTTTCAATCTCCAGTTGAGTTTCTTTGTTCACTTCCTTAAAACTCTCCAGCCTCATCTAAACATAAAGCCGTAAAGTTGTTCCTGGCAGCACTGACAAGTATTTTTATTAAATGTAAAAAAAAATCTCAGCAAAAAAATCTTCCTCTGTTTTTTTACGAAATTACTTTATCCTCTAATAATAAATGAAACTGCAGTTTTAAGTTCTGGACCTTTCAGAAAATGACATAATAAAGATTTATAGGTAGTTTTCCATTCCTTCCACTGACCAAAATCAAATTCGTTACCAGTCAATAGCTGCCAATGGTGCGGCAGGTACATGGTAGCCTATAACTTTTGGTCTTTATACGCTTCCTCTTGGGTACCTAACACGCCATAAAACCAGCATGATAATAACTGCCATCCTTCAGGCAATTTCTGGAGGGAGGCTAGGACTAAATAAGCAGGAAAATTACACATAGTTAAATTATAGTAAACACAAGCTTGAACTCTGAAACCGTCAAAATCTCACTCATTGAAGCATTACATTACATTGAACAATCAGTCAGCCATCTCATTCTTAAAAGAAAACAGCTCAAAAACCACAGGAATGCAACTATCTGCAAAGAGCAGTCATGGCAAACATCTGTCATGAGTTCCAAACTTCCTAACCACAAATTCTTGAATATGATTCAAGATCAAAAATGTTTTTTCCAGTACATTGGTTTTAAATCTCAAACCTAAAAACTACAATGATCTATAAGACATGAGAACAAATCTGGTATAGGTTTCCTATTAAAGCTCCCACAGCAAGTTTTCCACAGGGCCCCTAACATTAAATTGTGATTTTGCAGACTAAGACAGAGAGGAAAATGAGGAGAAATTTCCCTTTGCAGAACCTGAAACATCAACTATAGCAGCTGATCACTTTGTTTTGATAAAACACTGCATTATAACTGAAAGCCTTCACTACGTCTGTATTTTATCTTTGTGTATTTCCTCAGGTTTATGTAAATCTGGTTTGTTTTCCCTGTTACTACCTGGCACTGTTCGTGAACATAAAGATCAAAAGCATTTTTAATGTGGACAGTCACCTGTAAAAAACATTTAATACAGACACACTCAAAATTAAAGAAATAAAAGCGCGCATTATTTGATATTGGTGAAACTTATTGGTTTTTTGGTTTTGTTTTTGTTTTTTTGGAAGTGCCTCAAGTGTGAACTTGTAAGAATGTATTTTTAAAGTAAAAAAAAAGTTTCAAAGAAAGTCTCAGGCTCTGGTCGTTCATTAAGATTCTTAGCACTAAATTCTAATCTCAAATGCATCAACAGAAATGATTGTTTGGTTTCAGAGAAATTAAAGTCATTACATAAAGCAGAACATTCATAAGTTAGTGATTTAAGGCATAAGAATTGTTTGTAATAGATAATTTGTTCTCTCCTCAGGAATTAATTTTATTGAAACTGGCACATTTCTGACAACTTGGAATTATCAAAATGCAACTCAGACAAATTGTATTCAGTCTTCCTGAATTCCCCCTGCAAATTAGATTAAATGTTCTTACATCTTTTGCTTACATACTGTATACTGTTTCTGGGTGTTACTAACAGCTGTCCTAGCCCTTCCTCTTTCTCAAGAGCAGTTGGGTCTCAGAAATAAGGAAGGGGTTTCCAATTCATGCATTGCTTATGAAGTTTTTCAAATAGCTTAATTGCTGTACAAGTTTTCTAGGTAAGTCCTATGTAATTAATTCTTGTAATTAGAAGTAAAGCAAAGCACATTTTTACTATAATGTAAACCCAGAAATATAGCTACAGCACAACATGAGTAATAATGCTTTTTCTTAGTGTGAAATAAGTCACAATCAATCCGTAAAAGCCACCAGCCAAGATAACATAAAGATCATAAATACCTGTTATTTTAATGTTACATGGAAGACCAAATGGATACTTTCCTACAACTCCCACTTGACCACTCCAGTTGAATTCACGTCCCAAATCTAATGGCTGTTCCATGAACTAAAATAACACAGAAGAATTTAGCTTTATTGATGCATATTTACTTGCTGTTTAGTTTTACTGCTCTGTTACTATTGCATTCTTTATCTTGTTAGATACTGCTTGAAGTCTTATTTTTCAATTAACATTTGATTTTTGATTGGAAGAATATAAACTCAAAAGTCTCACTGCAGTTCTGTTTCAGATCAAACAATCTTCCACGCTCATCAGTTTCTAGACTTAACATTCACCTATAACTACAGACTAAGAGCGTAAAGAAGAGCACACCCTGGTCTAGCATTTACATAGCTCCTCTCTGTATGTGCTGAAGTGCCTGCTTGACCCTGTATCTCTTATGTTCTGCCACCTGTAACTGATGTGGGTAGAATTTTCTGATAGTGTACCCATTTGCATCTGCTGACTGTAAACAGATTTAGGCAAGAACTCTATCCTTTGACATATTCCCCATGTACCTATGTGGCATTACATGAATATTTAAGATGTGTTGCCCCAAAATAGCATGGACTGTATGAAAAATTTCGTATTTTATTACCTGTTCCAAGATGGCCTGGAAGTTATAGAGCCTGACCAGACCCATGCTATACATTACAATCAGGATTCCATTAGAAATAGCAACATCTGTCACACTATTACCAAATATCTGGAAAAAAAGGAAAAGAAAAATATTCTATTAGGGAAGAAATAATTGAGAGACAATGCAAAATACTGACATTATGTCCTTAATTTTGCAATTGTTTTAATTTTTTATTCTGACCAAACCCTATGACAGTGTTTTAGTTCATGAAGATTTCTAACACTCATCTGTTCTTCTGAGTTTCTATAATACTTTGCACTGCAGTAACACCTGAGGTTAGATTAGTCAAATTCTGCAAGCAGATCCATTCTCTAATCAATTCTCAGTATATCTGCATATCATGTTACCCAGTTATCACACATGAATAGATATTACCCAGCATCCCACAGGAATGTTAGCAAAGCTAACAACTCAATCTAAAAGTACTGATTTCAGATCTTCTGTTCTTTATCACCAGGGTAAAATACTAGTCTAATCATGGCTCTATGACTGTGTACAGCTGTACTAAAACTACATTATCCAGCTGTCACAGAGTACAGGATCCTCTCTGAATCCAAATTAGACACATACATGAGAAGCTACCTTACAACTTTCTAATAATTATGCAGTTTTCATTTGTGCCCCTGCTTACCACATCTCCACTGAGAAAAAAAACAACAAACAATTAATTCTTAATATTTAATGAATAACAACACGTGAAATTCAGAAATGTTTTTAATAGAGATGCTTGGAAATATAGTTTTCATTTCTTTAATCTGAATTGCTATGTGAAAAAGCAATTAAAACAGGGTTAAAACAAGCTTAAAAACAATTAAAAAAAAAAAAAAAAAAGAAGAAACCCCAAAGCTGTCATAGTCCAAAATCTTAACACTATCAATGATTTTGTGATCAGTTTGGTCCCAAAAGATACATTCACTCCTTGCCTTTTATTTAGTCTTATGGCTCTTTCTCAATACATTTGTTAGCTTAGGTCCCAGTATCTTCCAGACACAAACTCTAATAATCTTAAAACCCTAAACTCTCCTTTCCATCCTTGAGACCTAGTCCGAACTCAGACTTTCTTGTGGTGTACCATCTTGGTAAAGCTGATGCACTAGGTGCATTCTGCAGTCTTGAACAGTAACCCTAATTCTAATCTTAACAGTTATTTTCCACTGATCTATGTCAGACTTGACATTGCATTCACTGGTTGCTCCCTCTGCTGGTTGTATTCTCAAATCCCAAATTCTGCCCTGACATTCCTAGCTGTAACAATTACTCTGATGAGTACTCAGTACAGACCCAACTGAGGAAGTACTCTTTCAGATGTTTCACCTACTATGACCATGAGGAATCTGGCATGCCATTCCTAACCAGATTGAGAATACCTGTGACACTGGTAATGTTTTTTCCAGTCCTAAATACTGATTTTGAACAGAAGAATCCACAGTGCCTCTAAACTTTCATGGGCCCAAGTGAAAAATGTTTAACCTCACTTCTTCATTTGCCAGCCCAATCTCAATTACAGCCTCAACCCAGCACCAGCTAATAGCTAATAGCTCAACCCACTAATAGCTCTGGCCCCAAATGAGAATGTAGCTCACAGAGCTTCGAAGACAGAGTTTGCATGTTTCTACTGTTCCATTTACAAGTTGTATTCAGAGCTCTCTTGACTTAAAATAGACATATTTTTTCACCAGAACAATAAAACTCGCCATCTGGCTTCAGGTTGCCTAATATATACACTCTTATGTAGAGGTCACAAACCAACCTCAGAAAGGTTGTTTGCTCTTGACTGATAAAGCAAGACACATGTTTACATTTTGCCATTCAGTATCAATGATAATTCAAGTTTGAAACATTTGTAACTGCATACAGAATTCATAGACTATTAGTAGGAGTGGGTCAGAGGCACATCTAGCTTTCTTTAAAGAGGTGAAAAGAAGTCTACAAACACTTTAGGATTCCCTGATTCTTATGATTGCTATAAGGCTAAAGTCCTTCTACACGTCAAAGAGTAACCCAATAGCACAATGCGTATGTATTTTGTCTTCTGGTCATTTGAATTAAGAATCTTCCCCCAACGCCCCTATTAGACACAAGAAGAACATTACTGCTACTTAATGTTTCAGGGCACTATGCTTTCACAAGCTGTAAGTATGACTTCTGTAATTCTGGGAAAATTGCCTAAACTATGCCTCTCATACAACTACAGTACAGATCACAATTAATAGAGGAATTACTTACCTTTTTGTTTATTTCTAGCATTCCAATGAATGAAAGAGGCAAAACTTGGAATACAGCAAGATAGAACAATACAGACTGTTGAATACCTGCCTGGGAAGGAACAACAATATTGAATATAGTTACGATACTTGAGGCATTTATTAACGGTAGGACACCTTCATGTTCTACCATAATAACAAAGCATAACATCTCCATCTCTGTCCTTGTAAATTTGTTTTTTGATCGATTTTGTAAAAATTTAAGAATGACAAAGTTTTTCAACAAACTTACCTGCCGTGCTGCTGCAGGGAGCTTATTCTGAGCTGACTTTACAACCATTACCTCCTGAGGAGTATCCCAGCTCAGATATCTATTTGTGACAAGAAAGACCTATCTTAATAATTTTAAAATAATTTATTAATAAACACATGATTTCACATAAAATATAACATACTATAACTAGGCAGATCCCTGTGTCCAGGCAAATTGTTCAGTATCTGATTCAGGAGAAGTGCCTGAGATGTTTGCCATTTGCAATAATGCAAAACCCATGGAACTAAGAATGGCTTATTTCGTACAGGATTATGAGAAAAAATTCTGAAAGTATGAAATCACTGCTTTCTTATCTTTCAGCCTAAAGGAAATACTTTCTTCTAAGAACTGAAAAAAAGATGCAGTTTACCAGAAGCAGTAACTGCTCTGCTTTTAAAGCGCAAAATGGCTACCCTATGGAGAAGAATGCTTGCAAGTTAAAAATGGCTTAAACTTTAAATGTATTTTTCTTATGTTTTATGAAGTTTGTTTCACAGCTCTTAAAGGTCCTCTCCTGCTATGTTGCGACTGCAATATTAAAGGCTGTAAAATTGTCAGAAAAAAGCCAATAGTAGCCTAGTTTTTGCGGCTTTTGTGGAACTTTTTTGATACTAAATTTGGGACCATAATACTTAAACTGCTGAAATTCTTCTATAGAAAGCAGCATGCAGGAACAGTACTCCAGGTAATGTGCGAGACTGACAAACCTAAAGTCAGCCATAGATAACACTAAAAAACCATGATTCTCTTTCTCCAGTAGAGTACTAATGACTGTTAATTATATAAAGCCTAGTCAATGTTTAATACCTGAATTTGCAACAGGAACCAGCAAGGTATATTTTCTCTAGTATTTCTCCACTATCAGCAGAGAGACGTAGAAGCCAGTTCTGCACTGTCAAGACTATCAAGGAAGATTTATAGTCTGATGGACTTGGGAGCATTTCCCCCTACATAACAAAAGGTTATCAGGAAAAAAGTCTGTATCAGGAAGATAAATAACATTTTGGCACAGTAACAAGAAAACAAAAGTTAATACACATTCCTCAAAAATTAAAGGTGGAAAGCTACCTGCTAATCACATCAGGATCTCTAAGCTCAAGTCCGTGCCAAATAGTCATCTGACTATCACATAAATAATCTGTTGTCACACTTTCTGCAAAGCAGTTACTTTTTTTAAAAAAGACACTTTTTAAAACTTCCTTGCCTTGCAAAAATGAAGTATAACTGCTTATCGATTTGATACCAGTCTTGAAGAGACAATTTTTAAGTGTTGCAGAATAAGACATTCAGCAGTAACTCAACAGTAACTGCTAAGAATGGTATTCACACTGCTTTATTTTCAGGCTCATCAAGGATGGGGCTCATATTCCTAAGCCCTGTGGACGCTGGATGAGAGAAAAATTCCTCAAGGAGGAGGGAAATTATGTAGTCTATTAGCTAGAAACAGCAGAACAGCTTTTGGACAGAGTTGCTTCAATGGGTCTTCAGTTTATCTGGTTTTGGTTTTTTTTTTATGTCAACAGATCTGGTAAGAAATAAAACTCCCACCTACTGCCCCTGCTAATTAAAAAATAAAGAAAAAAATGGGATTTATGTTAGTTACGTAAGCATAAAGGCACTGTTTTTAAAATATTCCACAGAAGCTCACAAAAAAGCATTTGAATGTGCTACTGAGAAATTCAGAGTATACCTCTAAAATGTTCAGCCAAAATAGATAGACACATGTTGCAAACCTTAAATGACCTAACTTCATAAAAACATTGAGAAAATAGTTTGCAGGGAAAGAATGCTCTATTCTAAATAAGTTTCACTGAAATATATTAATTTGGGTTTTTGCAAAACAATGCTCTAGTAAAAAGTAATCTTACCAGTGGGCATTCCAATAATAAAGCATCTTCTATTTTTTCTGACTTAGAACACTTTGGCTTTTGATAAAGTATTCTTGGTTCTTGGGCAATGCTGGAGGAAAATGATTGCTAATCATTAGTCTACTTTATAAACTACTTTCTATCAACAAGTCATTTCATACAGTTTTATAAATCCTGCCTTCTCTTTAGGGAGGTCAGAAATCTAAACATCTTATTTTTACTTTGTAAATATAACCTGAAATTGCTTTCAAAATAAGGCCAATAAACAATAGTTAGTATAATGTATTTAAAAGCTAACCTCTGTATTTTGTGGTGTTGTGCATTTTTAAATTTTTTTTTTTTTTAAATAACAAACTTACTAGTAAAATTCTTACTTTAGTGATATACATTAAAAAGAAAGTATATTCCAGAAACTAATGATCATCCTGGAACCTTCCCCTCAAGCTCTTCCAGTGTTGCCCTTCATAATATAAAGGCATGGCATCATGTACAGATATTTTAAAAAACAAACCCTACTACTAGAATAAAAGCTTCATGCTGTGCACAGTTTTGCCCTCAGGGAGAGGACTAGACAAAGATAAACCTGAAAGATGTTAGACAGGTCAACCCAGTACTGGAAAGCATTCAGACAATGAAGGAATAAAACATGGCTAAGTAGATTTAGATCTCTGCTCTAAGTGATAGATTAATTTAATTAACTCTCAGTGGTTTACACTGACAGAGTAATTTTTCTTTTATGTATCATATGATACTGTCCCAAAACTGTTCTGACCACAACTTACTCAGTAATGCAGTTCTCCAACTCCCTGCTACTTCCCTCACAAGAGGGGTGGGCAAGGACAAGGACTGGTGTACGCAGGACTTCATGTCCTCTACCCTGCCCTGTGCTGCCTCCTAAGTTGTGCCTCTGCAGCTGATCATGGAACAGGAGAGTACATCAGATCAGAGAACTGATCTGCAAAATACATTAACAAAAACCGGCAAGTACTCCACACACTGTACTTTTACATGAACAATAGTTTACTTTAATGCAGAATTCATAGCCGTAGTACCAAGCTTGTTACATAGGCTGATTTTGTGACACATTCTTTAGCGCACTGCTAGTTGCCAGATCACAAAGAACTACTACTGTTCATTTGACTTTTTAGTGCAAAATTATAAAATGGTGATAAGCTTCCACTCCTATTAAAGGGCTCTGAAAGCTGAAGTTATACAGCACCAGTAAGATCAGACTTTCTTTCACCAAAGCAGATGTCACATTAAGACACAATGGTATCCGTGTGTAACTTAAAGATTTATGAACCTGTTTATTTTTTGTTCATAAGTAAATTCCACTCAATTCACAGGGGCTATTTGGATGAGTAAAGTTAGAAACATGTCTAAAACAGAATCACAGTGTTAAACCTGTAAGCGAGAGTAACTTTTAATTGTAAATTTATTACCTGCTAATACAGCACTGGTAATTGTCTAAGTAAATTCTTCCTCTTTCATATGCAATAGGAGATGCAGAATGAGTTGTCCAAACGTTCTTGAATTTAGTACTTTCCTGAAACAGACAGTGGTTCTAACAGTGATGGCTTTTGTAACAAACACTGCTTTTGGAAAATACTTTATTTGAATCCTGCAACTTAATAACTTACTTTAATTGAACCTTTGCTGTTGAATACATAAAGGAAAATCTTATCTGTTTTTTTAAACCAAATTAAAAGATCCCTTTTAAGGAAATTTTGTGTTTTTTAAAAACCAAATGAAAAGATCTTTTTATTAGCTATTATGGACAGCATGGGTAATGAATACTTTGTCATTAACTTGCCTACATTAAAATTACATCTGGCAGCTGAACTTTAATGGCAACTTTTAAAATCAAGGACAAAACTCCCCAGAGTGTAAATATGCACATAACTCTTTCATATGTAATTAACTGAATTTACTGAACATCTGACTCCATTCTGCCTTTGGTGTTTTGTGTGAAAGGTAGAAAAATGTGTTTACAGTTATTTGCAAAAAGTGTCTGAAATGTTAATGGGATAAACTGCTCACAAAGTGTCTTACGTGCACTAGAGATATCAGGAGACCTCTATACCATTAACAAAGGTTCCAGTCTTACAAAAAAAAAAAGTATTTGTGTAAGTCAGATGTACTCATTTTTATTTCAATAAACCTTGCATGGCCATTGATCTAGTTGCGTAAGTGGACACTTTAGCTGACTTCCAATAAATATGTTTTCAATATAACACAGTTGCCAATTCATTTCCACATGTCCGCTTTTGATGCATTTGTATCAACTACTGCATGGGAGCAGTAATCATTTTGATACAAAAATCAAGTTCACTTTAGTCTGTAATTGGCTTAATTCCTATTTTTTCTGTAACATAAATTTCACTGGCACATTAAGGGTACGTTTACCTGAAGACTGCTGCCGATTCCCTTATTTTGTTGTGGGAACTCCATTCAAATTTGACACTGATGCTCCCTAAACCACCATGAATTTAATACTGGTATTAAACATTAAGCCTTATTAGGGGAAGAAATAAGTGATCTAAAAACCTCATAAAAGGCTATTTCTAACACGATTTAGATTTACAAGTGCTTCTGCAGTTTTTCCACAGCGTAGTCCTCTCTACATTTCTAGGTCTGAGCCTCATGAAATAAATTTAACCATTTCTAACTCCCTTGAACAAAACTGCAGCTTTTTTCTCCCCAAACTCGTTAGTCAGCGTGACCAGGGACTTCTCAAACACCTGGGTTGAGGACCGACGCTCAGACCACTCCGGCTGAAAAGCCAGTACACGCAGGGGTTCATCCAGCGCCGGAAAGCATCGCTGTTACCTGGCATATTATCTTTCTGAGGAGTCCCAGGTTTTTTCTGTGGGCGACACCAGCATCTCTGGCGTAAAAGCCGTGGGCCCTGCGGGTGAGGAAGCGGCAGACGTTGTGAGCCCCGAGCGCCCAGGAGGCGGCCCTCCTGCCGCCGGCGGCTGAGGCGGCTGCCTGCGGGCACATTCCCGGGCCTCGGGGCAGGCTCGCCCTTCTCCCCCGCTTCTGGCTCGCTCTCGGCGGGGCGAGCAGCCTTACAGGGCCCGGGCCCGCGACGGATCTCTCTCGCCCCCCTGCCCGGCGAGAGGTGAAGCGAAGCGGGAAAAGAAAGGCCTGAGCGGCCCCGTGCTCTCTGGCTCCCGACAGACGCAAACCGAGGCCTTCCGACGGCGCTCCGCCACGGCCGCGCCGTCCCGCGGCGGGGGCAGGGCCAGGGCCAGGGCCGCCGCCGGGCGCAGGCACCCACGCGGCCGGGTGCGCGCCGCCTCTCCCCCACCACCACAGAGCCGGGCTCCCGCGAAAGCCAGGCGACAGCGCCCCTACACGGCCACCGCCTCCCCCCCCCCCCCCCCCCCCCGCGGACCGCCGGGTACTGTAGTTTCCGCCGGCGGAGTTCCGCGGCGCGCCGGGACTACATCTCCCGTCGTGCCCCGCGGCAGCCACCGCCTTGGGCGGGCTCTGCTGAGGGAGGCAGGCGGGCGGGAAGGGGGTTGCTCCCCCCCCCCCCCCTCCCGCGTTGGGGGTGCTGCGGCGTTGCCTCTGGTGAAGCGGCGTCCCGAGGACCGCGGGCAGGAGGAGGGTCGCTGCGCAGAGGTCGGTGAGAGCCGCCCAGGCACCGGGACCTCTGCCCCAGGCCGGGCTCCGCTGCCTTACCCTGCGCTGAAGGGACTGAAGGAGAGGCAGCGCGCGTCGGCATGTGGGGCGTGGCAGCGTCTCACCCGTTATGTTTTTAAATAAAGGCAGGAAAGTTTTGTTAGTGATAGCTCAGCTAAGGGAAAGCGGGCGCTCGTGGTCTCCTTCCTTTTAACGCCTTCCTGCTGGGGAGTAAAGCCCCCCGCGGCGGGGCGGGGCGGGGCGCGGGCAGCGCCCCCTGCCGGCGGGCGGGGGTCGCCCCGCGGGGCTGTGCCGGGCCGCGCCGGGCCGCGCCGGACCGAGCCGAGCCGGCGGCGGTCGGCCCTGCGTGCAGCGTGCGTGGGGCATCGGCCGCCAGTGACTTGGGATGCTGCTGCGTTGGGTGGAGCGTATCCGGACTTGTGGGGGTGGTGTTAAAGGATGTGTTTAAAACTCCAGGGCCAACAGCAGCTTCTCGAGGTGTGTGATGCCTCATTTTTCTGTTTTTAGAGCTATGTCCCCAAAGTTGTCACCGTCATCAACAGCAACTTGACAGCAGACCAACTGAAGGCTGTGGAAGAACTCGTTTTCCCTTTCTTGCCAGAGGCCAGGCGCCCAAATGGGGTAATGTGGAAGTTGCTCATCTTTTATGTGTTTCCAGGTCTTTTCTTCAGGATCTCTGAGTGGAAGCTTTAATCTTCGGTGATACTGTAACAAAACACAGATTCCTGTGATTTTCTGGTGCTTTGCAGTTATTTGGATGAAGTGAGCTAGACACACAAACACGGTGGTTGCAGCTGCTTCTCTGAAGAGTGGATTAGGACAGTATGTTCTGAGTACTGTCTGGTGGATCTGCAACATTGCCAGTGACTTCAGAGCTGACAGGGCAGGTTGCACCTAGGCAAAGTCTATGTGGACATCCAGAGTCTTGCAGGGATGTAAATGAACGAAGTTCTTCAAAGTAAATTATAGATAGTAGTAAAATTCATGTTGCTCCATCTCTGTTCTCAGCATCTTTAATAATAGAAAAATGTGATTTGTGCTGAGACAAATCATCGTTTGATTGTTAGGCAATACAGTTACATGTTCAGTATTTTGTAGAAAATAGGGTTGAAAAACAATTTAAGTGATTGAAAGATATATTTGGAGACTTAGGTGTATGTTCACTGTGCATGTATACGTATACATAAAGTCAACACAGCTATTTTTTTTTTCTTCCTCCGTAAGCACCAGCCAGCAGAGGGTGCACAGGTTAACGAGGAAGCCTTATTTCTGAGCTATGTTTACCATTGATGGCTTCCTCTTCTTGTTAAACTTGTGAATAGATTAATTTAGTAAATCAGTTTTGTGTTGTCTTCTGCTGTATAAATAACAGGAAAAGACGTGAATTACCTCATGGAAAAAAGCAAAAGAATAGGGGAAAGAAGTAAAGGATTGCACAGAATACTTACATATTTAAATCCCGTATCGTACAAACACTTATTGATACGTGGGAAGACAACTTCTCTGTAAAGTTAAACAAATGTACAGGTATTTGCAGGATAGTAGCCTAAAGAATTATATGTGAATCTGCCTCTTTACATTGTGCAATATTTAAGAAATTTGTACTAAGAGTGACTGGTAGGTATCTTCTTCATTTCTATTATTCAAATTATTTTAGTCAATAGTATTTATAATGACACTGTTTCTGAGTGTGCCTTTGGTAAGTGTTACAAACATGGAAAAGCAGAACAGCTAACACTGAAAATGTTACAATAAATAGAATCAGTATAAAAGTAGAAATTTCATTCCAAGAATGATTCTAGTATATCAAAATATAGTTTTAGCTTCAGTTGCAATGAAAATATTCTTCACAAGTTGAAGTATTTAAATTCAGTTAAAATTCTTTATTGAAGCTTCATTTTAATGGGAAAATAGTGAAGTCAGAACATCTCTATTATAAATTGAAATAATGCAATATCAACAAACCACTTATCCTGATCAGAACAAAATCTTTCAACATTCCAAAAAATAATAAAAATGTTTGAACATATTAAAGTGTCAACTGAGTTGCTACATTTCTTTAAAATACTGTGATTTTCTTGAATCAGCATTTTTTATGAGCTTCTGTCAGAATGTTTTATCACCTGCCTTTGCAGGTACTTCATAGAACTAAACTCAGGTTTAGTTCAGTACCGAACAAATTACATTAGTCACCTGTAGCAACCGAACTCCACGTTTCGTCCATACAATTAATCCAGATAAAATGCTTTTGTTAGTTATTTCATGTTCACATTAATTGATTGAAGATTCAGTAAATAAAATACATCTGTATTTCTAAGGTACCTCTTTCTTTCTTGCTGACCATTCATGTCTCTTTGATCTTGCAGTTGCCATTACTTTATCTTTAGTTGCATTTTTTCAAGCAGTCTTCATTACCTTAAAAACATTAATGTTTTCACTAAATGAGCAGTTTTATTTCCCTCCCTCCCTCTACCATTATATAAACTGTTTTTTCTTTGCTTGACTTTTTTAACAGGCTGTCTGGCAGGTGGTATAAGAACAGGCTCTTCTTACTTGACATTTCTGTACATCTGGTTAAAATCATATCTGGTAGGGTTTGGTTGGTTGGTTTTAATCTGCTGTTGCTTTTTAACCAACGTTAACTGTGTTGTCTCTACAGGAGTCAGAATAAATAAAAATAATTTTTTGTTTTGTTTTTCTTTTCCCCTTGGTAGTCAGTGCTCTGCAGTAGTTTTACTGAAGTTGCTGTGTGCCAACAGGGAGCCCTGCATCATTGCTGCTGATGATGCATGAGAAGGAAAAACAGTTGAGAGTTTTAGATCTGCTGAGTTTGAAGCTGTGAAATATCCTATTGTTTCAAATGTGCACAATTTTTTTGCAGTATATAATTGAAAGACTAATCATGAAGCCCCAAGAGGGCATGTTCAGTCACTTGGTAGAATAGAGTAGCATTAAGCATTCACTTAATGAATGAGTCTGGTTGACAGTAAAGTCCCCTCCTCCTCCCCTCCCCTCGCCTTGATTTGAAATATTAAGAAATATTAGTATGTCTGTGTTTTTAAAATAGCTAGTGGTGATGCGTATTTATACCTTCTGTGTTACCATTGTCTTGAAGAATTTTTCACTTTGAGTCCACATTTGGATGTAAGGTGTTCTGAGTTTTGGTAGTGTTGGATGGTGATAAAACAGATCAGCTACAATTTACAGGACAACATTGGGGATTAATTGTCAAATGTTTTGTAGATAAGCTTCTGGGTGCCAAGCAGAAGAAGTAATTGTATGAAGTTCATTGTTTCCAGAATACTTTTGTGTCTAGAAATGTAATATAAGCTGCACCTACTCTTCCTAATATAGGCAAATTTTTCTTTATAACAGAGACTCTACAAGTAGACTTAGTGATTGGAGATGGAAGGAATTGTTACCTTTGTAATTGGAGATCAGTCAGATATCAAAACTTTTTCATCTAATAAGTTCATTGAACTAGGTTCTCAGACAAAAATGACAGGTTATTTCTGTTCTATTTTGTTTGGGGTTTTTTTGTTGGGTTTTTTCCCCTTGGACTTCTCTTTCAGAACTTCTCAAGGATTTTATTCATCAATGAAGTGGTTTGTGTATGTTTTGGTGTGATTCACTATTTAAAAAACAAAATTAGAACAGTTCTTTTCTCCTGTATCTCTAGTTTTTCCTCTGTGGATGTGACTGCTCAGAAGTTTTAATACCAACATCAATTAGAAATTTAATATTTCAGGTCTAGCTGGCAGTTGGTGTTTATACCTTCTTCTGCCTGTCCACCTTCAAAAAGCTGTACTAAAGGGGCTGTGTTAGATTGTTTGGGGAGGGGAGAAGTTTTAAGGCTATTTTCTTAAAGTTTCTTAACTAAACTGAGGACCTGATCTGTATTTGTAACAATGACAAAATTCTAAAGGCTAAAAGGCAGTGCTCCACACAGAAAAAAAACTTCCATGTTGTTTTTGAGTGTGGTTACAAAGTGCATTGTTTCTTTATTTTTTTTTCTGAAAAATAGTTATGCTGCCACAAAATATAGGCATTTTTAATGTAATTCAGTTTCATGATAAAGATGGAGGTTGAATTGTTTTGATTAATAATCAAACTTAAAACCTTCCTGACCATGGCTCTGAACAAGGAAATAACTCCTAATTATTTTAGACAACAACATTTCTTGCTGTCATCGCTTCAGGGTATGATCATCTTATCTGACAAAGAGAAAGGGTGTTTGCCTGTTTCATTAGCAAAATCCATTAGAGAAACAATCGAGCAATGACTTTCTTCTGAAAATGTAATTTAGGCTTCCAAGTCATTCAGATGCTTTTTGAACTTTTAGTAGCCAGATTGCCCATTAATCTCACGATCTATGGATCACTCTAACTCTCAGGGATATATATCCATGTCTCCAAGGAGTTCCTTCACATTTAATATTGGATGCAACAGTGAACATAACTCTCCCACCTACCCCAGTCTCGTTGCATTTTCTTGACGTTTTAGATCTTTATCAGCTAAAATTGTGCAATTATCACTCAAAGGATCACATTCTCATAAAAAGAGCTGTATCTCTGGATTTTACTGATGCAAGATCATCTTAGTCATCTGACTATAATTCCCATCTGTGCATCTTTTCATGTTCTTACTGAGATATTTAGAAAGCCAGGAAAAATTATGTGACTAGCCTAGCAGCTGAATCATTGTATTTTATGTTGAATATCAATGCTGGCACAGGAAATGCAAGATACTATCTCAGGTCTTTTTGAATGATTGAAGGAGGAAGAGGATTTGTAAACAGTTTGCAATGTAATCATGGAATCTTTGTCCAGGCATTCCTAGAATTTAATAATAATAAATTAATATTTAGATCAGATTGTGGTTTGGGGTTTGGGGGGATTTTCTGTTTGTTTTTGTTTTCAAGAATGTTTCCTTTATGTAAATCATGCATTTTTCAGAAAATGTCATGGTGTGTTAATTTTCATGTCTCATAATTATTATTTCATAATATTCCATATATGTTAAAATTATGCATTATGTTATGAAAAATGCATACATATTTTCAAAAACAAAGCATGAACAGTTTGTAGTAATTAAAGTATAAACTGGAATTGTTTTAGTTGCTGAGCCACATTTTTTAAAAAAAAAGGCCATAATAAACTTATTAACATTAGAAGAGGTTTTAATTTTTTAATAAGACTAAATGTTACATTTTCACTGTATAGTGATGCCCCATATCCTGGTAACATTGCAGTCCCAGCAGCCAAAATTTATCGGTGTTTTTATTTGACAGCCAAAAGGCAAACTCCATTGTATTTAATCTTTGACAAATAAAAAGAAATTTTAATAGTTTTTTTTCTCTTTTTTCCCCCCGTAGGTTTAAAATGAATAAACAGTGCCCTTTTTAAATTATTACTCATTCAAAAGTACACCTTAAATGAGGAATTGTTCATTTAATTGAAGTGATTCCTTTGCCAGGCTTTCTATTGATGTGTACAAATTAATCTTTTTTTATTCACAGTACAAGACTTGTGATCAAATAGCGCTATTTTCCTTGAGATAAAAATCTTCATTTTGTAACCATTTGCACAGAATGTTTTCTAATAATGTCTGTATTTAAACTGTTCCTGTTCTTTTGTAACTACATTTTGTATTTCCAGTGCATTAAATTTGTACATTTGGTTTATACAGAAGAAGCACTCAAAAAACAAAACAAAACCAAAAAGGCAGGGAAAAAATAGGACTAAGAATAATTTTTAAAGTAATTTGCAGAGCACTTGAAGGGAAAAAGAACAAAGGCACATCAGGCTAAAAGTAGTAGCAGGGGTATTTCATTTTACTCATCTCCTAGAAAGCCTACATTAACAAGAATATGCAAAAAAACCCCAAACCCCATCAAGACAAAATGCTGGTACTAGCTACACACACTTGTTATCTTTCATTATTAATACTGTATGAAAAGATTCCAAGTAAAGTGAAATATAGCAATATCAGAGAGAATTATACATGTAATAGAAAAATCTCAAGCACTTAATAATTTGCATGAATAGAAATTTAACTTTTAAACCCATTTCTTTTAAAGAGGGCATTAAACAGGGATCAGGAGAACACATGGCAGAAATTTTGGAAGGCTTTCTGGTATATAATGTTTACACTTAAAAAAATAAAATCTTTAATTTCCTATCTAAAAGTAAAACCACAGTCACAGTTCTAGAATGAAATCTTTTGAAGATGATTACCTAGTAAGTGGGGTGAAAAATGTCAATCTCAATGACAGTATGTACCCACTAGTAGAAGCGGTTTCTTCACTGATCACTTCTTGCTTGTCTTCTTAAAGGTACAATGTCGAACTTGGTTTATTGTTTTACTTTATATTTCTTTTTTTTTTTCTCCTGCCTGATAGGACTTTGAAATGATAGCAAATAATTTATCTTTCAACTGGTTTAATTCCAGTAGCCTACTTTGGGATTATTTGGGCTTTCAGCACACTGAAGGAATGTTGCTATTTTCTAAAAAGCATTTAAATTGATATTATAGTAAAAGATTATTACTAAAGTTGATATTGGTGCTTGATTATTTGACCAGTTTCTCATGTAAGTGACATAAATAATTAAGTTACAGGAAAACTGTAATTTGAGTTAATTGTGTTTTCAGGTCTCTGAACAAAATGAATTTCATTACAAGGCTTTCTGCTTTATGTCTGAGGAAAAGCAAGATGCAGCAGAGGCACCAAAGTAGTAGACGACCAGCTGTTCCACTTGGATCACGGATTTTAACTGATCCTTCTAAGGTTTTTGAGCATAACATGTGGTGAGATATTTCCTCAAGGCTGATTTTCATATATTTTTGTATATTATTTACTGTGATGAATAATGGGAGGGCTGTGTGTATATATAACAATGGACTGCCAGGATAGACGTTGAAAGGTAGTCCTAGAGAGAACTTGAGACTGTCACAAGTAACAGTGACAAGTTATGAGTTCTTAGTGACTTGCGTAAGAAGCTGCTGAGCAAGTAGTTAGTCATGGAATGAAAGGCAAAATATTGCTATAGATCAGTAATGAATTAGGAGACAGAAAATGTAGTCCGTGTTATAGTGGCAGAAATATTGCAGAATAATGTAATGTACCTAACTAGTAACATTAGGTCCAATAGTGTTGCATACTGGATTAGCACTGTATTCTAAAATTGACATCATTTCAAAAGGAACATGTAAATTACTTGTATTCTTCTGAAGGCATACTGAAGATGTTGGAGATAATTCAGCAGAGATTTCCATACAGTGCATAATTGTCAAAAAAAGTAAATTGAATTTAACATAAATAAGTGATATAATAGCAGAGAAAACATTAACATGTAAATATTGACAAGAATAAGAATTGCCCTGATTTGCAGCAGTACATCTCCATCTCTAAAAGGTATTTTTATGATTAATGGCAGTCAGAAAAGGGTGAGAATGCTAGTCAACACAGTGGGAAAACAGATTGAAGAAGCTAGGATTTTTGACCATGGAGTGGAGATGAATACAAAACAGTGGGTGACACAGGGAGTGTTAGAAGGATAGAAGAATACCTAAATTTGTCTAGAAAGTAGAAGAATATCTATCTAACATATCTGGAAGACCAGGAATTTTTATTCCTATTGTTCATAACTTAAGAACAAGGAATATTTAATGAAAAGAGAAGTGGGGAATTTAGAAGATCTACAAGAAATTATTTTCTACATAATTTTAAAATATATATTTTTAATTCCGCCACACACCATTTTTGAGAGCAAGCATTTAGAAAAATTAAAAAAGCGACTGGATATGACTAATGGTAATCAATGGGTAACATAACATAGGAGTAACAGATTCAGGGCTTAAGCTTACTTCATTAAAGTAATCTGCAGTTCTTATGCCTTCCTCAGAGGTGTCCCCTGCTGGCAACTGTCAAAGAAGTTACTGGACAAGCTTTTGTTCTGAAATGAAGTTTCCAGGTTGCTGGGTTTTTAAAAATTATTATTCTTTTTAGTAGTCCATTTTATTTGTTAATTGGTCCATTTTACTTTTTAATCTAAATTATTTCAAAAGTTTCTCTAATAAAAGTCTGATGAATAAAAAGGTCTTAAGAGAAGAATATGACACAGCAAATTGTCTTCTGGTTAATAAACTAATACCTTCATTACTCTTTTTAGTCTCTAAATTTGGGCTTTACTCATGAGATGAGATAAGATATACAAATAGATCTGTCACTTATGACTTTTTTCTAAGCTAGATGTCCCTAAGCCATGGTCCCCAATACATACCACCTTAAGGCCAAATCTGGACTTATCTATACTTCACTAAGTTCCTTGGTCAAGGAAGCTGGAAGCTGGCTGGTTACTGTGTTAAAAGAGTATAAAGTTTACTGCCATGTTTCATAAAACTATATGCAGTGTAGTTTTTAAGTGTCTTCCAGATTCAGGACATCCTGCTAGGTGGAAAAATCCTTTACTTGTGTGGATGCTGATTCAAATGTAGGCTATATAGTCGGGGTAGAAAAAGATTTTAAGAAAAAGACCACCCTTTTTCTGTAACATTGTACCTCGATGAAACTCAGTTTTGTTTGATTTTTTTATTTCCTTCCAAATAACTGATCATGTGTAGCTTCAGTTTTTCTTGCTAGCATTCTGTGACAGTCTAATACAGAGTTACCAAACTATGATGCAGGTAATTGGGAAGATGGGATTAAAAGGAACAGGGTTGATCAGAAAGTGGATCTGGAGATGAATCCGTGTAGCTTACAAGGGAAAACAGGTGAAACCGAGTTGGAGCAGAGGCTGCATGGAAGTCACAAAAGTCTTAATAAATCAAGAACCTGGGTATGAAGTGGGGGGAGGTCCTTGGGTCTGAAGTTGGCTGAATCAGCAGGGTTCTCACTAGGGAGATAAGGGGGATCAGGATGAGTGGTGGTTGAGCTAAATAGATCATGCAGGGTGAGCATAAGAGATAAATCTTCCCTAGCATTGCTGTATGAGGATTTATGTCCTTTTGGTTTTCACTCATCATCCTTGGTACTTCATAAAGTGGCATCCTTCTTTTTGCCTGTGTGAATTGGCAGGGAGCCAAGAGCTGCTACCATTGCTGCCAGGAATACTAAGTAAATTAAATTTGGGAACTAATGCTTTAGGTATTTGCTATGGTGCTTTTCTATCATTTCGAGAGAGGAGTAATGAATGATGCTAAACATTGTGGCAAAAAAGTCTGCTTCTATTCAGGTTAGTAATTGGCATAGTTTTCACATGTTAGTTTTCAGAAATAATTAAAACCTATGTTATCAAACAAGTTAATGGAAAAGGGATAAGTTGAATAAGATGAACTGAAAGTAGCATTGCATGATCTCATGTCAGGCCTACTCATGTTAACAGTTCTTGGTGTGGTTAAAATGGATAGCTTGCTTTTCTGCTGTCAATGTTCAGCTTAAAATGCTTCTGTATTTAAACACTTCTGTGCTTAGAATTAACCTGTATCCTGTGTTCCTGCCAGCTTGTATTGCTGAAGGAGCTACCTCATTTGAAGCATCCAAACTATGTAAATAGTTTGCATAAGAACTATGCTATGTCCCCTCTTTTGCACATTTTGATCAAGAAGTGCTGCTGCAGTCCTGTTTGGGGTCTTCCATATAGAAATCTCTAGGAAAGAGCCAATAGATCTTTTTTTCAGCTTTATGAATTTCCAAGGAGGGGCAAAAGGAAAAAAGTTGTTGGTGAAGATGGACGACTTCAGGCACCTAGAGTATTGCTTGTAGAGCCCTTAAGGGGTCTGACAGACACACGATGATGTTTAAAATTGATCGGCTAAAGCTTATACCACAGCAAGTCATATAGTCAGCCCTTCTAACAGATATTATTGCCATCTAAATAGTCCTTGGTTTCAGCTTGCTAGAATAGGCAAGGTCAAAAATGGTGATAGCAGTGAGGGAAGCAAGACTTTCCAAGAGGATGGCTCCCTAGTAACGCTTCGGTCATTCAGTTTTATTCTACAGCAGCACGTCTGTCAAAGCCTTGACGCTGCACAGGAAAATTTGGTATACGAACAAATACAGGAAGGGGAGAGGCAACCTGCTGGGGACAATAATGAGAAATATTTCAGTAGAGATGCGGAAATCAAGTCTGAGGCAAGCAGACAAATACATACCAATTAGTTTCCCACAATTAAAAAAAGAGGACCAGTGAAGATCTAAGAATTAAATTACCTATGTGTCACCATGCATGGAACAGGAAGATGCTCGTTAGCTTTTAGAGACAATCAGCTGTTTTCAAGTTGGCACCTTGTTCCTTTTCCCATAGTAAGCAATGGAATTTTAGTCATAGGCTTTCAGTTAATTGATTTCAGTAGGATTAGGATCTAATAGATTACTTGAATTATATTACCTGATTTAATCTCATTTCTAAAACTGTTCAGACTGGACAATTTGGAGGGACAGCTGATTTGCTTTAGGAGCTTGTTTTTGGGCACTCCCCATTGTGACCTGATCAAACACAGAATCTACAGGGAAGGCAGTTTAGTCATCAGGGTCAGATCTGGGCTTGGTTTTGTGACCACTTAATGGATTAATATGGCATTTAGTTAACCACTTTACACAAATATAGATAGCATACACTCTGGAACCATTACAGCACTGCTTGTCTTTTCTTAGGAGTGTTTCATTCTTGTTTTTCCTAGATGTTTCCTGTCTCTATTCCCTAAATAAGTAAAATCCTGTTCATCAATTCCACCTGTTCCACTTGAATAGGTAGATTATGCTCCCTGTGTCAGGAACAGCTGATTCCTTTGCTAAATGACCTTTGTTTCTCATCATAAACATTAGTAATGCGAGAAGTTTCTTGCGTCAGGGTGTTTGTTGATAGATCTATTATTATATCCAGCTAAACACAGTTCTAGTGGGACACTCAAAATACATTCCTATAAACTTACTCAATTTACAAGATATATGTTTATCTTATTATTCAGAAAAAATGCATACTACTTCAGCTTCTTTGCAGTTGGAAGATTTTTCTTAATCACTTGTGTTTACCTAACTAGTAATTAATTTTTATCTATCATACACTGAAACTTAGTTTTTAACTGTCAGTCTCCTTGTGGTCATTTGGTTGCATTCAAAAAGAAAATGTATTTGTGACAGTGTAGCTAATTTGTGACTCTTTTCCCTGGGAAAAAATATTATGGAAAATCCCGTTTAAAGGTTGGTTCTTCAACTGCCTTTTGCAGGGACCACATGCAGTGGTCACAAGAAGAAGAGGAGAATGCCAAGAAAAAAGCAGCAGAGAACTCACTTGTGAAAGTCCAATGGGAAGACCAAGGTAACAGTTCATAATGGCTTAAAAATTCCTATTTTAATGCTATTTATTAAAGCATTTAAAGATGCTTTAAAATCCAGGAACACTCTCTTATTTCTACATTCTTTTGTCTAAATTTGTTTGTTGTTTGGGTTTTTTTTTTGCTTTGTTGCCTCAAAAGATTGTCTCAAAGTGTGTTTTTCTAGCAATTCAGTTACTTATTTGAGCAATTTGCATTTGGGGGGGCAATAGGCTCTATGTAAAACAAGTACATCAGTATGGTGCAGTTGCAAGTTCTGGCTCCTTTTGCAGTTCTTCTGAATAAAACTCCTACTACACAAGACCGTTACTTCATCAAAGGGAATGAATTTGCAGCTAGCTAGGGTGCTGGGGATGAAGGTTCCCATGTACAATATTCAAATGCTTTTTAATGATTTGTGGACTGTTTAGAGAGCTGGTGTTTGTACATTGCACCATATTTCAGTTAAGTGCCATGAAAGTTGCACTTGTCCCAGCTGGTCGCAGCTTGCTACCTTGGCCAGGCTGAGCTGGGAGTGCTTCAGGAAGCAGTGCATTCACTGTGTGTGGAAGGTGTTCCAATACATCACGCAGAGTCTGCTCTGTAAATGATTAAGGAATTTCATGCCTGTCTTCAGAAGGGAAATTTAATGTGTTCTGCATTTCTGAAGATTGATAGCTCTAGATTCAAACTGGCAAACTAAACTCTAGGATAGTTATGTATGATAAAGTTGGAGTATCAACTTGATAACATAGAAGACTGGATCTTTAATTTGTTCCTTTATTGAAAGATATTCTGAAAACAATTACTTGGATGTCCTAGGCCTCAGTTTACTTAGTGTGTCTTGAACCCGTCAAATTAGATAATGTCATTATGATCCTGTGCTCAGTTTCATTGATGTAACTAGCGCACATGTTGGAGTTTATTTGAGTAACCTGTGCATGTGTCTTGGATTGTGTGCCCTTCATCACTTTGAATGCTCTGGGATTGTCATCCTGCCCTTTTCTGTTAACTCTCGCATTCTTTATCTGAATACAGGAGTACCATGTTTGTTTTTCAAAATGACATCTAATATTTTCATTTGGTTTGTATAAAAAGTTGAAAAAGAGCTCATAATTGGAAAGTAAGCTGTGTAACCATGTGGCTCATGGAACCTTTCATTCTTCATCTACAATAAATTAGAACTTAGTTTGTGCTGGTGAGAAATGGAATAATCAGGCATGTGTCTATTGCCAAGAAATACAAGAATCAAGGACATTTCCAATGATTGCTCCTCTGTTTACAACTTGAATAGGTGAGCATTGCTGATAGAGTTCCTTCAGAAAACTTCAGCTTCATTCTGCAAGGGGAAGTACTTTTTGGCCTATTTGTGTAAACAGTTTAACTAGACTGAAGTTAACAAGCAGGTTATTTTGGGGCCTTGGAAAGTACAGTAAGGGGAAAAAGACAAGACAGATTTCAACAATACTATTATATCACTAAAATAGAATAGTTCTAGTGAGCCTTGTTAAACCAAATGAACTCATGATACTACCTTTAGGAATTTGGTTTACTTATTAGCATGACCAGTTTCTTCTCAGGCATGCCTGCTAGTGTTGAAAGATTCTGCTACGGAGGAAAATCAGTTGCCTAAGTAAGGGATTTTTTTGTCTCAGAAGGTGGTACACTTATTAGGTTTGTAATTTTACATGCTTTGGAATATATAGTAGTCAGGCTACTTAAATATACAAAATGAAACAGAAAATTGATAATAATACTGCATGTGTGGTTATTACACAGTGGTGCAGGAGCGACCAGTGAAAGAATGGAAAGTGAAGTGTTCTTTCACTTGAACCTATGTAATATCATATTAATACAATTTGAGAGGCTGGCTTTAGCCATTGCTTTCCTTCAATTCTGAAATCTGGAAAACTTGATGGGAATTCAAGTACAAGGGTTCTGAGCAGACTTGTAGAAAAGTAGTGACTATAACAAGGGGTGATAATGATTTAAGGACCTTTTGGGTAGAAGGTTTGTTTTTTATACGGAAGCTGAGCAATCTATGAATGTGCAACTTACACTATTGAGATCTGGTATATATGACCTCAATCAACTTGGCGCTTATATGATAAAACAAGTCTGTACAATTACTCTGCATAGCTGGGTCTTGCCCTTTAGTAGTAAAATTTGATATATTAAATGTTAAATTTAAAAAATTATGCAGATTTCTAGGACAAGGCATTCTGCCACCTCCTTGCCACTTCCTACTGCCTATCTGTGCCTCTAATGATAATTCTCAGTCTTGTTTATCTCTGAAAAGCTGTAGCGATTTAGGAAGTAGTATGTTAAGATTTAAATGAGAGTAGGAGGAGAACTACTTAATAATAATTACTTAATAATTACTCTGCATTTTTATTAAAAGAATTAATGGGTCAGTGTAAGTGCGTAGGGACAAAATAAAAAAGGGAACATGTTATATGATGTACACTTAGCAAGAGACATCAAGGGTAACAAGAAACAGTTCTGTAAATGCTTTGGGGATGAGGGGAAAAAAAAAGAAAAATATTTAGTTTGGTACTTAGGAGGGATGACGAAGGGAAAACCATCAACAAAAGAGACATTGAAAAAGCTGTAATTCTTATCTTTTTATCAGCCTTCCTTTGAAAGGGTTAGCTGCAGTCCAGTGGCTAGCACAATTAGTGCTAGTGAGAAGGAGGAAAGATCATGTTCTTGTACTGAGAAAGAACAGGTTACAAAGTACATCCATAGAGTACATGGCTGACTGGGAAAGCAGAAAAGAGAATATTTACTTTTTTTAAAAGGGAGGTGGGAAAAGAGTAGAGTCAGATAATTAGTTTCAATTCCTGGAAAAATACTGGAAGAGATAATCCTGAGCTTGCAGACACTGGGTTTGGAAGAACAAAGGAGATGAATACTGGCCAACAAATATTTTTCAAGAATAAATCATGTAAAATCAAGCTAATTTCCTTCTTGGAGAAGGTTACAAGCCCTGGGGATAAGGAAAAAACAGCAGATGTCCTGAAATTTATCCTTAGTCAGGCTTCTGACTTGCTTTACTTGACATTTTCATAAGCAAGTTAGGCAAGCGAGAGCTAATGAAACTGCTTTTGGATGAATGAATGCCTAGAGAGATCCTTTCAGAATGGAAGGCTGAGCAGAGAAGTGTTTTGTTCCATGTCCAGTTCTGCTTGGTGTTTTCATTAGTGACCTCAGGAAATGGGAGACTTGAAGATGATACTAAGTGAAGAGATGTTTCAAGTTGGTGAAGGTTGGGATTAGGATTCAGAAAGATCTGGACAGTGGGGAAAAAAAAAAGGATCTGAAAGACATAAAATTGCTAAAAATAAGTGCAGAATACATTGCTTAGGAATAATTCCTTGAAAAAATACTAGGTTCTGGAACAACTGGCTAGGTAGTCATTTTGCAGGAGATCTGAGAGCTGTGGTGAATCACCAGCTGAATCAGCAGTGTCATGCTGTTGCAAAATGGCAAGGTGGGAGTTATAAACAGGATTACAGCCTGTAAACCTTGTAAAATATTCCTTTTGCTCTGCGTTGATAATGCCTTCACCAGAATACAACACCAAAAAGTAGTAAATCAATTGGAGAGAATCTAGAGAAGAAAAATGAAAATTATTGGAAATCTAAAAATCATAACTTCTGTGGAAAAAAGAAGAGAGTTAGGTTTAGACAATCTAGAAAAGAGATTGTTTATGGGAGACATAGTAAAAGACTTCAAATAAGTAAATAGGTGTTGCAAAGAGAAGTGAGTAATCTTTGCTTTATCTGCTTGGTTAATGGGACAAGAATTAGTGCACTTAAATTGCAATAAGAAAATGTCAGGTTGAGTAGAGGAAAAGGTTTCTAACTGTACAGATGGTGAAGGACTGTAATATATTCCTGAAGAAAGTTGTCAAACCTATATGAAAGGTGGTATTTTAAGAATAAGTTGGACAAATTCCTGTGGAGAACAGATATTAATTCCCTGACTGGGTGAAATCCCTTTCAGTCCTATTCTTTGACATTCTAACATTCAGTTAGAATGTTTTGTGAATTAAAAGTTAACAAAAAGGTCTATTGTAAGACTTTGAAGTAATTTGAAAGTAAGAAAGCCAGTATGTTGCTTCTGACTGTATTGTTATTTTCTGTCAAAACTGCGTTATTGAGTGGTTAAGAATGAATTACTGTGTATTGGCTATGCAGTAGCAATTATCACTCCAGTTCACAGAAAAAAAAAAAAAGATGCAGAAAGCATCCTAAGTGACATAAAATGTAATTGAACCCTCATGGCAGTTATTTTGCGTACAGATCAAGGTAAGACCCCAAATACTTATGTTTTTATTTAAACGTGTACAATGTGGGAAACTACAGATTTTTTAAACTGTAAATTTAGGGTCCAAATTCCATGTTGCTTTGCAGTATTTTGTAGCTAAGCTCATATTCACCAAGTTTTTGTTTTGTTTTAATTACAGATAAATATGAGAGAGAAGCCAGTAAATATTGGAATGAATTTTACAAGACTCATAAAAATAACTTTTTCAAGGATCGCAATTGGCTGTTTCTGGAGTTCCCAGAAATTCTTCCAGAAAAAAGGCGAGAAGAGTTGCAAACAGAACAAAGATCTTCAGAACACACAAAAATAAACAGTACCAACAGTTTTTCACACAAAAATGAAATGTCTGAGGAAGGAGAAAAATATTGGAAGAAAAATTATGGAGGTGGTTCTGCTTCTGTACAAGGATATGTTTATAATAAAAACCAAGCAAAATCTCTTACTGACAATCCTCAGGGTAAAAACTGTGGAGAAGAACTTGGCAGGCTAGAATCCTTCCCTGGTAGTGATGCCACTTACAGAATATTAGAGGTAATGCATGGCAAATGTACTACCTGTCATATAGAAATCCACTTAATTGCTGAAAAGCCTGATAAAGATACTTAGTAAGTATCAAGAAAGTAAACATTTAGAATTCGACACACTACATTCATTTATGGTAGAAACTTTCAGAGAAACCTAGGATCTGGGCTTTGTTTTCCCTTTTAAAGTTTCTCCCAAATCAGAATTTAGGGCTAGATTGTCAGATTCCATTTTCACTGGAAGCTGAGTTTCTAATTTCCTAAGGAAAGTGATGTCTTAAGGTGCTTTGTTCTTAAAGTACTCTGTCTTAAAGTGCAACTACTCAATGCATTCTTGCCAAATGGTGAAATTGTACAAGAATATTACATTTTCCTATGCAGTTTGAGAGAAGGATTCTCTCTTAACTTTAGAAAGACATTGAGGAGAAATGTGATCACAGAAATGATTTGAAAATTGTGGTATGAGCTGTTTATACCTTTTCTGTCCAACATAGCTTCAAGTCTAATGGGTCCTACCTACTAACTAATTTAAGACAAAGATAAAAATATTTTAACTTTTTGTTTCTCTTCTGATTTTAGGTTGGTTGTGGTGCTGGAAACAGTGTCTTTCCTATTTTGAAAGTTCTATGGTATGTAGCGCTGGATTTTCAAATATGAAAGTTCTAGTCTCATCTTGTTCATTTTCTTCAAATGTTGATGCTAGACCAGTGCTGCAGGAAGTGTTGAGTGGACTGTTTTACAGCCCTGAAATTCTGATTGCTTGCAGACCGCAGATAATGTTGGTAGCATCAGTACAAGATACTTCTCATACTGGTCAACCCTAGTCTTGGGGGGACCATATTTGCTGACAAGGTTTGTTTTCAGGTGCATTCAGACTGATTTATTGTAGTTAATTTCAGGCACGTGAAATATTCTCTTGTTTTATATGTCACTGTAAAGCTACCAGGTATCTCTTCAAAAGGCCAAAATCAGAGACAGTAGGTAATGGTTTGTGATCTGCTGGTAAGAAGTTGTATTATTTCTGAATTTGGCTGGTACACTTTGTCATATTGCTTCAGGTTTTAGTGTCAGGGAAGGCACAAGTCCTGTACTGTATTACTTAATTCCTTGAAACATCTTAATCCACTTAGCTTCCAGTTTTAGAAGAAGCTGTTATGATTGCATGTCCTCCCTTCCGTGTAGGCAGGAAGGTTTTATTGGAAAGGCTGTGTATGTATCAAGGGCTGAAATAGATTTCTTCTTATTCATGCCTCCAAGAGCTTGATTATGGTACAGCTCATGATTCTACAAATCAATTCTGGTTGCTAGCATCACCACTTTATAAAAATACTCCATTTTGCAGATATGGAAACAGAACGCAGGAAGAATTGAGTGATGCACCAGGGTCATACATGAAACCTATTAGTGTTAGCAATGCATCTTCATCCCGCAACAAATGCTTTGCTTTAGACAGCATGTAATGAAAGGAGAACCCTGTTTCATATGAAGAGTTTAGAAAGTAACACTATGTAAGGAAAAGATATCATGTGGCTGTATTAAAAAAGGTGAGACAAACTTTTGTGTTTTCCTCACAGGAGGCATTAGTCATAGGTTGGCATTTCTAATAATTAAGAATCCACTCATTAGGTATTTTTCCTGGAGATCTCTATTCTTATGCAAATCCTTCAGTCAATCACATTGGTTGGTACGTTGAACAACTCACACATTTGTCTTGTATGTGATCTGATGGAAACATGTCTTATCTCTTAGCAGGCCTGGCTTTATAGCGCAATTGGTTTAACTCTGAATTTAATATAAAAATTGCCTTTTTTATACATATAAAAAGAAGCCAGTGTCAAGTATGAGTGTACCCTGGCTACAAAAAAAATTTCCACTTGGGTTTGTAACTTTTAAACTGATTCCCCCTGTCCCCCTTAAATTTTAAGTTACTGCTTTTTAATGCAGTGCATCATGAAATCACCATCCAGATCAAGCTGTGTCTTTGTTTTAAGTTGACTTTCTACATAGCTCCTATTCTGCTCTAAAAAAATTGAAATAACATCCTAACAAGTCAATTAGGTAATCAGCTTAACCTTTTGCAAGTGACTGGCTGGGTCCAAAACCTGGCTCTTGTCGTCACATCAACTCTTGTGGTGGGCACAGAGCTAATAAAAGTTTTGCTCAGCAACATGGATGGAATGTGTTTTGGTCCACAAGCGTTCTCCTGTTGAGCCCTCAGAGAGAGGTCACTGACTCAGCTGTGTATACTATAAGGTCTTATAGTCACTGCCAGAGTTTATTGATTCCCTTTCTAAAGAAACCGTCTGTCCAAAACCTCAAATATTTTTTGAGAGATTAAATGATCATGAGTTGACCATGAGGTCATCCCTCAGTAGGTTTTGAGGGGCTTGCTCAGTTTCTCTTAAATGAATTTTTCGGAGGTGAAAAAAATTTCTCCCTAGAGTTACTAGTGTCTGATGAATGGTATGAGGAAATTTTGCAGCTGGCTTAGTCTTGGATGGAAAAGGAAGGGAAAACAGTGCTACAGGAAATTCTTATTCATCTTGGCTTACAAAACAAAGGGGATAATGGAGGGAAACAATACTGCTTAATCTAATCAAAACCACAGTAAGGTGGCACATGGGAACTCAAGCTTTTACAGAACTGTGGATGACTTTTGCAACACCCCACCCCTGCCCAAATCATATTGCTAATTAAACTGCATACATGGGCTAATGATAGAGACTTAATGCAGTACTTCTGTAAGAAAATGTGACCTTTTAATGTGCATTTTTGTAATACAACACCAGGACATTGTCATCAAACCCGACAGCCCTCTGTGACCTTCTTTCTTTTCCTTTTCACTTCCTCCCCAACAAGGCTGTAACTCTCCTTTTTATACTAACTGCCTGTTGGTATTCTTACGAATTTGTCTGCCCTATTGGTTCATTACAACCTATGTGGCTTTCCATGTGCTAGACATCAATAAAGCATGCTTGATCAAACCTGTGGAGAACCCCAAAGGGGCCTCTGTAGTTCAGTGAACACTGATGTAGACTTTCATCTTTTACAATTATAATTTTTTAACTGATGTTGGTTTTGTTTTCCTAGCAATACACCTGGAACCTTTCTATACTGTTGTGATTTTGCTTCAGGAGCAGTGGAGCTGGTAAAGGTAATTCATATGCTCACTTTAGAGTACCTTATAAGCCTGTAATTCAGGAGGCTGCGAGGAAGCTGTCTTCATGAAAAAGAATGTGATGGCTTTGACAACTTTTAACTGAAGTTTTCAATATTCCAAAGAACAAAGTCTTACTCTATGTAGAGAGGAATGAATACCACCAGTGAGCTTGCTTCTCAGCTTGAGTAAGATACCAGACAGAATAGGCTTTTATATGAGATGTTTTACAATGCTGAATAATTGAAGAAAAAAGTTTCTTGAGTCACAGTAAACGTATTAACTACTACTGTTCTCTCTGTGCCTCTTTTCATCTTTTTCCTGACAGTCACATTCATCCTACAATTCAGCCTGGTGTTCTGCCTTTGTTCATGATGTGTGTGATGATGCTTTACCCTATCCTTTTCCAGATGAGATCCTGGATGTCATTCTCCTTGTCTTTGTGCTCTCTACTATTCATCCTGACAGGTAAATGAAGACTAAAGGGCAAAGCAAATGGGTTAAATCTCTTTTATCGCTGGAGGTTTTCAAGAATAGCAAGCAAAAGAAGATGATGAATCTTTAATTTATTATTTAGTAAGCTACAATATATATATAAAACGAGGTATTTAAAATGCTGTTTCCCGTTTTCAGGCTTCAAGAGAAAAGCTGGTCAGGCTAATTCATTAGTGAGTCTCTTGTCTCCATCAAAATACAAGGGGTATATTGTAACTAAATACATGCCTATTAAAAGTGACAGTGATTCTAGAAAATTAGAAATTAAAAAAAGAGACTGCTAGTCTTCTAGAAGGAAATTATTTTTAGTGATCAAAACCAAACATTCATGATTTAACACCTTACAATTTGTTGATAAAGGCTTAGGTTGCTGATATAGCCACACGCAAATGCTTACACGCAGGTCCTTTGAACCAAAATGCATTCAGAATTCTATAACTTGTTTGGATTAAGAAAACTTGATCTAATTTTCATGCACAGTCTTATGTTGAATGCTGTTAGCCTTGTTACTAATGCCTCTCAATGTCTAATGAACCAAACTTTATGACTGTTAAGGCTGGCTGATTGTGAAAATGCCCTTTTTTAAATGGGAAAAATGCAAAAGAGGGCATGTAAGTTAAAACTCCTTGACTTTTCCTTTAACTAGATCACATGAAGGGAAATACATGCTGTAAATGTGGTAATACATTTATTACTTTAAGAATGTCATTAAAATGGGCTTGGCAAACAGAACAGTATTTGCCTAAGTCTGAGAACTGTTTCCCTGCCTAAGTTATTAATGATTAGCTTTACAGAAAAATCTTTCCCATATAAGATATTACTCTTTCCTGTTTGTTCAGACATGAGCACGAGTCATGCAAAGCCTGGATCCAGATTTCAAAAACAATTCAAGCAGTAGATTTCAGATCTCTGTAACAGTGGTGATGCTGCCATGAAGAAATCGGACAATAGAGAGGCATTCATTCAATCGCTTTGCCTGTAGAAGCAGTAATCAGATGTTGTGTCAGAATTTCTGTGGATCTTTTCCTATTAGACTTTTCAGAGGGGGGGGGGGGGGGTGTTTTGTTTTGTTTGTTTTTTCCTCCCCATGTCAGCATCTAAAGGCTGACATGGATGCTTTTGTGTGTGTGTGAGTGTATACACACATAAAGATTTCCGTGTAATTATCTGTGTTGTAAGACCCACTTTCCTAAGATTTGTTAGTCATTACTGTCATCTCGTAGAATTAAAATGACTGCATAAAGACAAATGTAATCCAGATTCATCTTGCTCAGTATGCATTTTTTCTGGAAACTTTGAAAGTGGGAAATGGAAAAGAAAACTGAGAGAGCGATGATGCAGAACTTACATACTGTGGACACCTGGAAAATACACGAGAGGGACAGATTTGTATTCAGCACAATTGTTCCTTAGTGATTTCTCTTCAGGCTATTGTGTTTAGTTTTTGATAGTTGCTACTTTTGTACACCATTTTTAACACACTTCAATTCTGCTAGAAGGCCCCTCTAAAAGTTGGTTGCAGAATTTGAAAGGTATTAAATTTTCTTCAAGCTATATAATTACTGTGCTTTAGTCCTACGGGATGTGACTTCTCAAAGCACTTTCTCTTCTTGTGTATGTAAACTTCTTTTCCATGTGCACAAAACTTATGTTTATATAGGCAAAGGCTAATTTTGTGCACAACTACCTGCCTTGGAACAGTCTTTTATTCTTAAGTGGTGCTACCTTTTCTGTCTGTGGCAGCATACTTTGTTGCCTGTGTTGACCATGAGCAAAGAGGACAACTTTTAAAGCACTTGGCTTCCTCTAAGGGAATTCCATGCCTAAAAAGTGTATGCTGCTTTTTGTTCTTGTTTGTTCGTTCGTTTGTTTGTTTGGAGATATGATTTTATTTTCTGCTGAACTACCTCCTAATTCTGTCCCTTAAAATTAAGGTAAGGTGCCAGCACTGCTGTTGTATAAAGACTAAATTGCATTAGTGCCTGAGTTCTGACATTCTTGGGGCAAAAGGGCAAGGCCACCTGAGAGACAGGCATGGTGTAAGGATGTTCTCTTGGCACACAGTAATGGTATGCTGATTTTGTATACTTAAGTAGAACTTACTCTTCTTTAGCTCTTTTCAGATTCAGCACCCTGCCTTTCCATTCATTTTGCATTTGACTCTGGCTTCACATATTCTACATGGTTTATCAGCTTCCCTGTGGGAGGAAGGGTTGAATTAGGCAAGTGGACTTTTGTACCTTGCAGCCTGCCAGGTGCAGACTGCCTTTTGTGGTCTTTCATGAATGTGTAAAACCTGACTCCTTTGGTTTATTCTGAAAGAGTGAGGCAAACCCAAGCCATTATTCATTAGCAATGTATTTTGCAGAGTAATGCAAATGTATTTATAAGAAGCTCCAAGGTAAAGTTAAAAAGTGAGAATGAAGATGCTCTGGTCTAGTGAAGGGGAGAGAGTACTGTGTATGGTACTTGTTCCTATCATACATACAGCAGGCTGATGTAATCTTGTTAAGGAAGAGATGATGTTAGATACCACCAAGATTCACAAACTTGTCAGCATTTTGGAGGATGCAGACTTTCCTCTAACTAGCAATATCTCCAGATGGAGTTCTGCCAGATTTCTCTCCTGAGGGACTACTCAGATTCTTCTTTCCATCCTCAACCATTAGGTGTGGAGATACTGATTTTGTGTGTATGATCAGTACCCCCATAAAGAAATCAGGTAAGTTTTTTGTCGGCCTTCAAGGCTCTTGATTGTGCTATGTACAGCAAGAAGGCTCAGTCTAGCTCACCAAAGCACATAGCTAACTGTTCATTCATTGTTTGTTGTATATCTGCCTGACCCATATGACCCATATACTCAAAAACTGTGTTTTAATCCATCCTTGAGGTTCTGTTCAAGTGAAGGAAACGGGCTCCTTTTCTCTTTCCAGTTTGTGTTCCCTTACAGTTCCTTTTAAATTTTTGGTATAGAGGCTTTTTTGTAAAGAGTTCTTCCTTTTCACTAGTGCCTGGCCTTTTTATAGTAAATATAGACACATCTTCTCACTGTATTTTTGGAAATCTATGTATATTCCAAGCATCTAGAAAAAACCAGTTATGTTTGCAAATTTCACCAGTATCCCATCTATTTTCTAAGGATGCAAGGGGTTGTAAA
The DNA here is from genome assembly GCF_929443795.1 of Astur gentilis. Taxonomy (NCBI): domain Eukaryota; kingdom Metazoa; phylum Chordata; class Aves; order Accipitriformes; family Accipitridae; genus Astur; species Astur gentilis. The sequence goes on from NC_064880.1 coordinate 32,240,223, forward strand.
TAGGTTGGCTAAACTACTGAAACCTGGAGGAATGTTGTTATTTCGAGACTATGGAAGATACGATACAGCTCAGCTTCGTTTTAAAAAAGGTAATTCCTGAATGCTTCTGTAGTTCACTATTCATTTTAAGTTGTTTTTGAAAAAAGTGCTATGTCCTTTTTCATTACTGCTCTAATTTCTTAGGTCATTGCCTGTCAGAAAATTTTTATGTACGAGGAGATGGAACCAGAGTATATTTCTTTACCAAAGGTATGAAATGGTATAGTTTTATAGAAAGGGTTGAGTGTATCTCAAGATGATTTGTGTTATAAAAGCTCATCTTAGAATAGAAATTTAAAGAAAGTTTTATTGGCTTTTTTTTAGTACTCTGCTTTTACAAAGCCCAAATCTAAGTGTTGTAAGAAAATAATTCCCTTTATGTGTACACTTGTTGTGTCTGGGGCCTGCAAGATTTCTTCAAGACATCACTGGCAATTTCTGTTTGTCTAAGCATCTTGTATCTAATGGTATGCTCAAATTCTGTTATTTAAAGATGTACTTGATTTCTTTAAAATTGAGATAAACATGCTTGGAAGGACAGTTGGTAGCAGTGCTCTGATATTTTGTTCTGCTTTGCTGAAACTGAGCTGTGAGGCTGCACTTTTTATTGCTCTTTGCCTGTCCACTGACTTGGTTCTCTTGGCACTCAGTTTAGACTGGTGTGTTTTAGCCAGCTACTGGAAATTGTGAAAGTGACCATTACAATACTTTTTTTTTTTTTTTTTTACCCTTTGCAACCTAGACTGTAAGCAATAGAGATGGATCAGGATTTATCCCAGCCTGTGTAATTTTAGAAGTGAGAAGGAGGATCTGGGACTTGTATGGGAAATAACTTGAATTCAAAGAGCCTTCTCAGTTTTTAAATGTCTTGTTTTGCGCTTACTCATGACAAAGAAGCTTAAAGTTTTCCAGTGGTGACTGACAAGGAGATAATTATATTGGCATAAGTGTGTGGATTGTCATTTGACAGGTGAAATAACTTTACCTTGGTAACATGACACACATTTGTTTTCCTCAACTCTGGGACACTGAACTCTCTGAAGAAAGGGGATCTATGAATGCTATGAGTAATAACCAATGTGGTTTGGGTCTCAACATAACATTTTTTTACTGTAATATAAATAGAGAGCTGTGAAAATGAATTTCTAACAGAAGACTTCTTACAGGCAGTTTCCTTGATCTTTCAAATCGCAAAACAGATTTAGTTCCATCTTTGGTTGAACTGCAGGTTGTTAATTACTACATTCTACAAATGTCTGGTTTTTTTAATTACAATAATTCTTCATATGAGAAAACAGATGAGGTATGGAACATGTTCAACTTGGCTGGATTAACTGAAGTACAGAATTTAGTTGATCGGCGATTACAAGTAAACAGGAAGAAAAAAGTGAAAATGCAACGAGTTTGGATACAAAGCAAGTTCCAAAAACCATTGCTGCTATCTCTGAATAATCCTGAAGAAACCACTGAAAGGCATCCTTATAGATAATTGTACTATGAACTCCAGAAACTGAAGCAAATTTGAATATGTATATTTCCTACAAATCTTGTGTTAGCCACTGAAAAGGAGAAATATATTGAACTGAAAACATTTCCCTGATTTTCTGTAAATGTATGTGTGTGAAAATGATCGGGGTGGGGTGGGGGGGGAGGCGGGAGGGAGTGCATTTCTGACTTCTGCTTTATATGCAATAAAGGGATATACATTAATCTAGTCATAACTGTGACCAGGCACTGTTTTACTTCCTTGAATATGAATAGTCACTAAGTATAAATATGTATCTTGTTCATGCTGAAATTCACAATATGTAGAAAGTTTTAGGCTGAAGCACAATTGTTTCAGAGATTTGGAGAAACAGAATATCTGTTCTCACTATCCCTACAGGCTGTGCTGTGTTAATTTCCGAGTCATGTCTTTTTTAAGCACTGTGTGTCTTGCAACTGTATTTCCTCTTTGGGGGGAAATTCTTTGGTGCATAAATAATGAAGACAAAATCTTTCTGATTTGCATGTAAGTTATCATTACATACTAACTGCACGTGATATGCATAGGTATCAGATTAGTCAGTGATTGGCATCCTCCACTGTGACTTACTCCTCTGAAGTCTCCACTTGCTATCTACATGCTCATCAGAAACATGTCAAACTCATTTTTGTAACAGCTTAGTGACACATACATTATATTTAAAGTGCTGTAGGTTGTAAACTGAACACCATATAGAAAAGAATTACCAAAATGCCAAAACAGTGCTGAAACCAAATACTTAACATTTGCCTGGATAAATACAAGCATTATTTTTAGGATATGTCAGATACGCTAGAGGGAGGAGCAAAAAGAGTAGTCCAGAGTACATTTTATTAATATTGTTACAGGGTAATGTAATCACACCAAAATGGCAATCTACATAGCAGCTGAGATATTTTTGCTGTTAACTGAGAGATGTTGCTTTCTTAGAGCTTGAGTCTTAGAAAAAAAGACACTATGTTTTTGTATTGACCCAGTGGAGAGACAGCAAAAGGACAGGACTACACTACTATGTCAAGTGCTTTTAAGAAGAAAACCAAACTGCAAACACTGTTTTCAGATGCAGACCATAATACTGAGGCTGTTGAGAATTTAAAGTATTTGAAGATGCCTCATCTGCTATTTAAATGTAATTTTACAATCACTTAGCCACAAGGAGGAGAGGACAAGAAATGTGAATGAATAAAATAAATCTCTTACTGAATGCATGTAATTTATAACTTGCATGCAGTTTTGAGTCCCTTTAATATAGTGACACTCTCAAAGTCTCTTTTTTTGCTTTTGTTTTAGTCTGAAAGGTAAGCATGTCACAGATGACAACCTTTTTTTTTTTTTTTTTTTTTTTTTGCAAGTTGTTAGCTGCTAAGCTACCTCGAACTGATTGTGTTCTAGAAAAAAAAATATTTAAATTTAGATGCTAAGGATCTTCATTCCCTTTGGCAAGATGAGGGACCTGCTTAATTTCTATAAACCCAAATATGTTTCAAGAATGAGATGCAGTAAGGGGTCTTTGAAGGTAGGATCTGATCCTGCGTTTCTGGTATATTCTAAACTCCCATTAGAGTAAGATACTGTTTTATGAATTAAGTGGCTTAGGAAGCTTTGGTTAGCAATGGTATTATTGTAACCTGCAATAAAACTCTTGTGGTATAAATCAAAGGTTAAAACATAGCTGTGTTTCTTCAAGGCCTAAGTCTTAAAAGACTGTAGCATCTGCACGGGAAATGTAAATAAATATCTACTTATATTTTAATTAGATTGCTACCCTGTGCTATTACTTGTGACTTCTGAGTATGCATAGCTCTTAGTCTAGTAGAAAGCATTTTCAGTTGTAGAATTTTCCAGGGGGTTGATAAGCTCTTGAGCATCATGCAGTCTTATTTATGTGTGTGATGTAGATTTTCCATGTGTAGAGGCTAGTGAAATGTTTGCGTTGGCTTTCACACTGATATGTTGGTACTGGTGTGATTTTAATGTGCTCTGTTGTTCGTTTAACAAAAATGTGACATCAGAAGAAACCAAACCCTGGATTCTCTTATGGCCTTGAGCAAAATTAGCTGTTTCTCTTCCACACCTTGCAGCATAAGTATTGGCTGCCTCTTAGAATAGTGGTGCCTGTTTTAGAAGTAGTAAGATCAGCTACTATTTGTAGAATATCCGCTGTAAAGTGAACTGTACTAATCTGAACAGTTGTAAGATTGATAGAAGGGGAAATGGGCAAAGGCATCGTTCCCAATAAGAACTTTCCAATCTGAGTAGGACTTTCTGTATTTTGGCTTCGTGACATTTCAGTTTTCAAAAAGCTTAATCAAGGACATGTTTTTAAAATACTTTCAAATTATGTGTATTAGTGGGGAAACTAATATTACAATATTGGCAAAAGAAAGGCAAGTAGAACTACTGAAATAAATTAGAGACATGGACAACTATATAGGAAATGTAGTTTAAAATGACTTATTGTTAATTAATATCTGGGGGAAAGAAAAAGTAGGGTATTGCAAACAAATTGTGCCCAGTATAGAAAAGGCTGTAAGTTTCACTTTTGAAATCTGAAGTTACTTCTTTAATCAGATATGTACCTGAAATCTCTAATTATATAAATTTATGGAAGCACACATTATATAATATTAAACATTTTAATTGTTAATTTAAAATGTTTTTTGGTTTGCGGGTTTGGTTTTTTGGGTTTTTTTTTTCGTTCAGCATGACCTCCTATGCTGGTAAAGCAGACTTGTGAATATATACAAATGTCAATTAGAGAAATATAATCTTAGAATTGAACTTTGGCTCGCTTTATCAATAGTGTGTACTTTTAGCCCATCTCCACTGTTATTGCATTACATTTATGTAGAGGGATACATGAGAATGGTACTTACTGGTTTAGACAGTGCTTAGTTTTTAAGCAAGAAAGTGACCAACTGTTTTTGCTACACTAATTCTGAAGTTTCTAGACAATAACAATTCTCATATAAAAAATGTTGGGTTTTTTTCCAGTAAAACCAGGGCAGGTGGTTGTACCATATCTACAAATCCACTGAATCTGAAGAGGACAACCAAAATGCAGGGCAGACGGAGAGATAGCAGGAACTCTAGTGACACTAGGGAAAAGTTTCTTGTTTTGTCCTTTTGCTTGTCTGTTCCTTGTGACTCGACTAATCTGCAGATTCTGATGTTAGATAATGACTAAAAATTTGTAACAAACCATCCTGAAATTTGTATTAAACACTAGTGGAAATCACTTAACACAAATTTTGCTACTTCATTTTGATTTATGGTGTGATCTTTATTCAGTGCTCTGGTGTGCTCTTTGATCTGTTGACATATGCCTCATTTCCCCTTTTTCCTGGGCATAGTAGATAATTAAGCACTTTCCACAGGAGCTATATATACAAACATTTGCAGTAAAGTTTGCTGGCTGGGTGTTATGGTTTAAGAAGAAAATTAAGAAGAATATTAACTCTACCCCAGCCAAAACCAGCACACTGGGTTATTTCCAGGATCAAAGCAAGAGAGTTTTATTTCCTTCTGTACAGAACAGATTGCTTTTTCTTTTTGTGTGAATGCAATAAATTGTATAGCTGCTAAATTAATGTAGTGGTATTGGCTGTATTTTGTAATTATTTTAAGCAAAATATACCTTAGGGTATGCTGTTTGTAACAGCAGTGATAATAGTAGATAGTTCATACATAAACCATTTCTTCTTCATAGAGTGTCTTCATAATGGGTGGTTGAACAACCTTGGAAATAGACCGTATATACATATTATAAAAATACTAAACATTGCTATTGTTAATACAGGTCACTTTGCCTTTCAGTATATGTAAACATCTCTCCATCTTTGGAACAAAGATTGAACATGAGGGTTCTTTTACATCAGTTATGTGCCAGTTGCCTTCCTCTTGAGAATCAGCCAGAAATTGGAGAAGTCCAAGTCTGCTAAATGCAATTACAGTTAGTGTATAGTCAGTAAGAACTACATGAGTTGTCATGGGCATCTTAGCAGGTTAGGCACATAGGTCATGCCTGGACTGGGCTTTGAGCTGAGAAGGGAACTTCTCTGTCCAGTGACCATCTTCCACCCTTTGCTAGTACCAAGCAACTAAAAGAAGAACTTGCCTGTTTTGAAAGCAAGCTATGCAGGCAGGAGGGGAGGAAGATGAAGATGCAGCTCAAAGACAGACAAGAGAAGGAGTGGGTGTTTCTTCTGGAACTGGGGTAAGAAGGAAGCTTGGGTGGACTGACCAAGAAGGATGAAATGGAGAACTGAACAGGGAACTGAGGAACAGAACACCATGGGCACCATATAGGGAGAAGATGTATAATAGGAGACAATATGGCAGGGTGAGGACACTGGGCCGAGAAGTGAGGGAAATGAAAGGGAGGAGGCAAGAAGAAAAAGGGGACTGATCTGTCACAGAAATAGGGTGAAACCTGGGTAAACAGAAATTGGGGTAAGGATTGGAGGTGGAAAGACCTATCTTCAAAGATTTTTTTCTCCCAAGTGGTACTGTATTTTCACATTTTAGTGGAATATCATAGGCTTTGTCTTTCATCCGTATGTGCACGATGTATTTCAATTTATTACAAAGATGGACTGTTTCATTTGTTGTAGTTTATATGTGCTATACGTGTGTTTGCAACAGTACAGGCAGGTTTATGATGCACCTGCTTTTGCTTTTTCCTTAGGGAACAATGTTTTTACCTTCTTTCAAGTAGAGCTCTATAGTGACAGAAGCTACACTCCTAACCTCCTGGGAAGCAAATACAAAAGAGTAACAGAAGTGTCTGCATCCCGATTGTGTTCAATCAAGGTAGGACAATTAAATTTACTCCATATGTTCTGATTCTGTCCCATTTAAATCAAGACCATATCTGTAGATTATCACCTTGAAGTGCCTCCCAATCTCAGTTTCTGTTATATTTGCATCTGTTCAACAGAACTTAAATGAATTTGTATGCACTAGAAATACAATTTAAAAGAAAAATAGCAGAATAATCTTTAGGCTTTATCTGGGATTACAACAGTTTAGAGAAGGAATATGTTTATTATTTTAAAACACTCTCATGGTTGCAGAGGAGCACTCGCCCAAGAGGCTGAAAATTTAGGTTATTTGAGGTATAATGTACGTCATCAAGAATATTAAACGTAATAGCCGTGTTACAAAGCTTCGTATACTTAATGTTAGCCAAAGGTATCTTGCCAATTGCTACTGTGAAAAAGGAGTTAGCAACAAGATAGTCCCATTTTCAGAGGATGTTTTATTGATCAGGTTACTACAATTTTGAAGGGAACATGAAAGATTAAGAAAGCAAGTGAATTAGTTTAATGATGGCTAAAACCCACTGATGACATATACAATTTAATAAATGCTTAAAGAATAATCTGAGCATTCCTGTGTATTGATACTAAATGAACACTTAAGTTCATTAAAAACACAGACTTGGTGTATGCTGCTAGTTATAAAAACAACCAACATGTTAAAATTTATAAAAATTATGTAAAAATAGAATGCTATGTAGTTATAAATGTGATGTAAAAATAGAATGCTCTGTAGCTACGGCATTAAATCCAGTGTATAGTCTTCTCCATAATGTGTCCTGTTCAGCTAGAAAAAAGATGCAGTAGAAATAAATGGTGCAAATTCCTAGAGACAAGAAAAAGTTTCCTATGAAGGCAGGTAAGGGAAATGAATGATAGAAAATGTGAGGATGGTCTATAACATCATGCTTTAGTATTTAGAAGGTCTAGTTTATTCCTTTATATGGTACAAAAAGCAAGGTAAATTAGTCAAGTTGATAGGCAACAAACCTACATTGATAAATATATACAGCGTGCCCTATAAAAACACAAGGAATCACGATGTTCACAAGGCTAAAAGACCGGTGAGTTACCAAAAATGCATTTAATATTAGATTTTTCCATGTTTGATTCTTACATGTGTGAAAGGGAAAATATGCATATTTAATATTTTAAAATGCCTCTCATAAAACCCACCAACAATCGTACAAGCTTTCCATTACCTTTTGTGAGATCCTAATGTTGCTCAGCAGTAGAGATGGAGAATAAACCTGAATATAAAATGGGTCTAGTAGGCACAGTTTACCAAATTAAGAAAAGATAGAAGGGAAGAAAGTAGAAAAATAGAGTACTTACTAATTGGCATGACAACATGTGGTCCTGTAGCAATCATACAGCAGTTAGTATTTTATATAGAATGACAAATTCAGTACAGTGCCTGAGAGAGAGGGAGAGAGACATCAGTCTTACCACACTTTCCTGTCACTTACAACTGTAAGTGTAACTGTATCACTGTAAACTGGCATTTGGACAACCCAAAAGTCAAAGATTAAAAGTAACTGGTTTGCTAAAAGAGCATACAATTGATTAATTATGCTTGGGTCAGACTGGCTATATTGGAGGGTTTCATTGCAGAGCCAACATTCTTTTTTTTTTTCTTGCTTTAGTGTCAGGCACATTCTAGCCTCCATTTCCTCCCAAATAACAAGTGCTCTTTAAATGGAGGAGCTGCATCTTTGAACTCGAATAAAAGGGTTGTTGTGCAGCATAGGATTTAGCAGATGGGCTTAGAGAATTCGAACCTACCATTAGTCTTTTACTGTACACTAGGAAAAGCTTTGCCATTTTTAATGGCTCTGCTGCATACCCCGTTAAGCACAGTAGTCAGATGTCATTCTGAGGAATCGGGCAGCTTAGTTTCCAATGACATTGATTACACTCAACAGTGAGAGGATGAGAAAGAGTGGTGGGTGGAGAAGTGAAAAGGCAGCGTGAGGCATTTCAAGGAGGAGGTTTGCACTCCAGCACTTGCATGTGGGTGACAATCCTGAGAAACAGTTTTTACTCTGAAGTGGAGCAGAGTTGAATCTTCTGCGCTCGCTTCAGGTTTAATCTCCATCCCCACAAACTACCAGTGCAGCCTGTAGTTAAATGTGCATTTACTTAAAATGAAGAGAAACTAACAGTGGCAAGAAGCTGCATCTTTAGAATGGAGCTGTGATTTCACAGAGAGAGACCCTAGCATGTTAATCCCTGGCATAAATGAGTGTCATTCTCAATGACAATGCTAAGCCTGTTTAAACAGGGGCTGAGCTAAACCCAAAGATGATACACAATGCTGTTCAAAATCAATCATTTAATCCTTTTTAAATTTTTGTGATCTAACAACCAAAGATGTTTGTGTTAGTAAAAGAAGGTGTGACAAAGCTGTGATTGTCACTGAGCATGACTTGCTTTGAGATAAAAATTATGACAAACACACTTATCATATTATTTTAGATAAACATTCCATCTTATTATTCAAGAGTGAACATTAGTGAGTTGAATAAATACTTGGTGAGAGTTACCAAACTCTGAAATAAGGTCTATTTTTTAAATTGGAAACAGTCTGAGCTAGCTTATACAAAGAGAGAAGAACAAAATCACACTGGCAATAAGTCTATGTTTTATTTTACTGAAGTTTACAAGGAATCGATATACTCAACAAGAACCTTGGGTTTAGTTTCTTTTTATTTTGCATGTACATATTTTAATAACAAATGAAAGCAGATGAAAAAGGAAACTGCATGACACAGTCTGCAAAGCATGTAAGTATTACTATATCACTTAAGATATTTAACAAACTACTAAACCACACTCTTTTCTTCTTGCATCAATTGGCTTGAGGCAGAGTAACAGGAACAGTAAATATTTATTTTACTTTGAAACAATTAATGTTACTAAAAGGCCTCAGGGTTAAATCTGAAAGAAAAAAAATCTTTGTATCTTTGACCCAGATTCCCAATGTAGTTTATGTCAATGCAAGTCCAGAAGACTCTTAAAGTCTATGGAGTCGCTTCAGGATATAAATTAGTTGCTTACAGTTAGAAGCCAGATTAACTGGTGCCTAATATTCCTTGTAAAAATAAAAATAAAACCATAGAAGTACAAAAATATTCTGTCAGAACATCTACATTAATCATTAAAAAATTGAATTCAAAATCAGTTGCACAGAGACAGTAGTTTTGTTCACTACTCTTACTTTGTTTAAGGTCTGAAATTTTGTTTGGCTTTAAGATGCCGACATACCTGTGTTTATATTTTAGTGTAGGATATTCAGAATTTTTTATCCTACAACATGCTCTAACGGGTAGTAAGTATTATGAAACTTGACAACCAACCAGATAAGCATGGTTGATTAAGATAAGTGATTTACAATAAAATGGTTAAGACATGTTCATTTTTGCTGTTTCTCTCTCAAATACTAGAGAAAGTACCTGTGAGAAAGTATGCCTATTCTTAAACTTAACAGTCCTTTGAAATCCAAAATAACAAAATTTGTGAAGATTGAAAAAAACAATAAGGGAAAAAAAGGCTTTTAAAACACATTGTCAGGAGGTGAAAATGTATACTTATGTTTCCCTATCTTTTTAGATTTCAAAGAAATTGTGTTATTCCATTACCAAAAGATTTTGCATATTGATATGTGTTTCTAAGGAAGTACCAGTAGAGCAGTATAATTTAAACTTACATTATGCCTTGGGCTTCCATTTTTTTCACAATTGTTTATTCTCCTTTTCCTAAATCAGACCATCAGATTAAAAAAGAAAACAAACGTAATAACACTCTTTGAAAGCCACAAATTGCTGATGATAATGCAGGTAAATATTAACTGAGTGTTGTTTCCAGTGGGTTTTCCTGCCATCTGTGAGTTCAAGAATGGGACAGTTTTATCTGCTCTGTTACCAGCATTATTTTTTTCAGTAGATGTACTATATGTATGTTTGTGATACATTGTGATATGATTATTCATATAATTTTCACGTTCTTGTTTCCAGCTACCCTACTTTCTGATTTACGTTAATAAAGGTTTTGGAGATTCCCAAGTGGAATGGAAGTATTACTTACATATTACTTACATTATCTAAGTATTACTACTTGTATTCATAAAGTGAATAAATACAAAGTTTAACATAAATCTCCACATGTAACTACATGAACAGTGACAGCTTCAGGCCTCTTGGTTTTCATCCCCAGCTTACTAGGCGAGATCAGCAATGAACGTGCAAACTTTCCCCAAGGAGACTAGAACGACCTTTTTTATCTCTCTTGAGAGTGCTGCTAAGTATTTCACTGATTTATTTTTTTAAAAAAAACAAAACCACAACAAAATAGTTATTGCCAAAGAGAAGCCTAAAGGGCTTAGATTATGTACGTACATATATGTGTGCATGTGTATAAAAATAAAACAAGAGCATAGAGAACATCAGCAGGCTGGGAGGTAGAGAAATGGCAATTGGCTGGCATCCAATAAAAAAAAAATCCAGGCATGAGAAAAAAGAAACTCTTTAAAGAGGCATTTAACATAAGGTAAAAGGGAAAGGTTGCATGCTTAGAAGTTCTTCCTAAAACCGATGGTAGTATGGGATGAGAAGTAAAAGGAAAGTTATTAATCGACTTTCAGGTTTTGGTCTGGAAAAGTGTATGAGCCATAACGTTCACGTTTGGACTTTCTAAGCACTTTTATACAAGGGGCCTGCTGGGGATCCACATTCTTCTGCAGTCAGTATGGGTGCTGAGTCATCAGGAAAGTTGGCCATTTGGTTTTAGGTTTCTAAATATAGAGGTGAATGTTTAAAGCCCTAATCTGGGAACAGTGGACACTCGTATGCAGCTTTGGTGACCTGAATGATTTCATTCTTAACAGTGCTTGTACCAGAACCAAAGCTGTGCCTGTGTTACACATACTTTTGAAAATCATAGCTCCTATGACAAGCAGAAATTAATTAATTAAAAAAATTATTAAAAGAAATATAGAGTGGCAAGTTTCAGTCTCTGCTAGGCATCAAAACTCAGGATAGCTTGTGTACTCTCTCACTCTGTGCAGAGGAGGGAGAACAAGTAGACTTTGGGGGAGGGAACAGAAAAGCAACTTAAGGAAGGAAGCTTAGGTTAAGCCTTAGAAAGGGTGAATTTTTACTCTTCAATTGGGTTTTAGCTATTATTCAGGGAGTAAGGAGTGTGAGTTTGTGGGAGTCTGCCTGGAAATTGTCAGTTCTCTGAATAAATATTATCAGAGAAGATTTGTACTAACTTACCTTTGCAGTTGGCATATTATACCACCCTTCAGTACATGGGTTGGTGGGGTTTTTTATTTCTGTTGAGCTTCTGCACACTTTGGTTTGTTTGTTTGGCAACTTTGACATTCAAAATGCTGTGACAGAGAATCAGAATTACAAAAAGGCGTTTTCACTTTCACTGTAGATAAATTTGTATAATCCAGTATTATATAGTAGGAGCTCCTTCTTAAAAAAGCGAGGTTTTACGTTGGTGATTCAGTGTTTTATTTTGACAGCATTCTGTGTCTTCTGCATAGGTCCTAGCTGAAGAAATGCTTGCTGAGTGCTTCGCCACCTGAAAATGTGGGGTGGGGAGGGAGAAATCCTGTCTGGTCAACAATTATGCCAGTTTGGCTAAACACATACATTGCTGCCAGTGGTGACGCAACTCTCTGCCAGCAGAGGCTTCAGCCATTGCGCCTGCTGGGTGCCGTGCCTCACTCCTGGTTCTCTCTGCATGGGTCTGCTGCTGTGGAGCATGTGCAGCATAGGTGCCATCTCCCCACCCAGCTACCAAGGTCTTCCAGGAAGGTGAGTCCTTGAACGAGCTGTGAGGTCTGATGGGTATTGTTCTGGCAGGCCAGGTATGGCCCAGGGCTGCGCCAGTGCCTGGCTCTGCTTTAAGTGAAGCAAATGCTTCATTGTTCAGATAGATTACAGTCCAGGTAGGTAAAACTCTTGGTGGTTTTTGAATTAAGGGAAGGCTATCTAGCAAGTGGATAGCAGCAGAAGAAAGACTGTTTTGAGGAAAAATAGGTTTTTTCTATAAACTTCGTATCAAACTTTCGTTGTGAGTACCTATAGTGTGTTTCAAGAGCCATTTTTTTGTAGGTGAAATAGCTGGGAACAGAACTTAACAGGGTGCAAAAAAACTGTAGCTATGTTAAGCGACAGAGTACTAGTCATTGCATCCAACATGCAGTGCTTTTGTACAGTGGCAGTTCATGTGCGACTGATTGGTTAGTCAAAAAAAAAGTCATTACCTTATTATGTGAGCTTCAAAATGAGACTGTGCCCTCATTTTCTATGAGAACTTAAAACACACAAAGTTTGAGGTTTTAAAATTTAGTCAGCCATGGGTGAGTTACAAAACCACAATGAGTTAGCAACTTACATTAAAATTTGAAATGAGTATTTTTTTATTTGTTTCTAGCTCAAAACCAGTTTTATCAGTTTCCTTCCAACTGGTGTAAGACTAAGACGGACAGTTTTACAACAAAAGGGGATTTCTTGACAATGCTACAGCAGGATGATGAGAAGAATCTTTTTCTGATTAAACTAGGGCAGAGGACTGCAGTGGCGCTTGTCTTAAAAGGTACCGTTACTAGCCTGCCCCTAGCCATAGACTTCTTGTCTGTTGTTCTGCAACACCTGCTAAATTCTTGGAGTTTCTCAGCAGCTTGTAGATGGAGTCAAGATCTCTGGGGTCCAGTGCCTAATATGTGACATACAAGTGTATTTCTGCTGCCTGTGGTAGATAGAAAGCAAGCAAGCAAGTTCTGTTTTATTCCACTAGGAGGAAAATCAGTAAATGTTATATTATCTAGCCCTTTATGTGGGACTTCCTAACGTGTTCTTGGAGAGGACTGAATCCTGCTTTCAGTTACGCATGGTATGCTGAAGGTATTGATTTGTGACTTTATTATCAGTCTTTATTATAATTCTCTATTTTGGGTGCTGTCTTTGCTCAGGATCAAAAACAGAATGTGTCTGTTTTTCTTAATTGAACTTCTTACTGTTATTTGTCTATTTTACACCCACAACATTCAAAACACTAGCTACTTCATGTGTGCTACCATTAATATATAATGGATGAGACCTTGGTACAATTAAAAAATATAGAATGTAGCTGAGATGAGACAGAAATATGAAATCCAACTGAGTGATTGTCTAAAATATAGCCATGATTCCAGCTTAAAATCTAACATTGTGTGACCAGTTGCTATGTTTCATTTGAATCTTGTATAAAAAGAAACATGGAAAATGCAAAATATTTCCTGTATTCACAAAACTGCTAGTGCTTTTTTTCTCCAGTGGAAGTCACCTCCCTGTGTCTTTAACAGTGAGATACACCTTCAGTAATCTCAGTGAGATACCTACCTCAGGAGGTAGCAGTAATTCCCAGCGGTATCATTTGGCTTTTGTTTTCTTGTGGAATTCAATGCCATTTTCGTTCAGCCTTTTTCTTCATCTGAAGACCCTGATGTTTCAGTCATCGCTGTTAATTCAGAAGATACTGCTATGTGAGTTGTGGTGAAATTAAATTTCCATACAAAATGCAAATTTTATATATAAAATGTACTTGTGGGTTTCTCTCATGAATGTGCCAATACCATGAAGGGCCCACAACAGCTTCCCAGTCAGTGGCTACTATTATGTAGCGTTTAATTTATACACAATTATAGTGCCTCTTGTAAAGAGCATCTCTAATATGACATTTTTAATATAACATAATAGTTTTCTTTACCACAATTACTAAGACCCTAGCTCAAAATTGATATAACAAATATTGTTCTGACCCACAGGAACCAAGTAAAAGTTTTGCCACCAACTTCACTCAAGACATGATCTCATCATAAAGAAATTTCATACATATGCAGAGATGGTGCATACCAGTTCAGGTAGATCTGTTGACACTTTGATGAGTTTAATATCAAGTATTGTTGGGCTGTTTTTTCTAGAACCTTCTTCGTATTTGTGGTTTTACTCTTCCAGATAGGAAAATGTGGAATCTTTTGGCAAAATGAAAAGGAAAGAGAAAATCCTGCAGCTTAAGTATGTCTGGGCATTGCTGCATTGTCAGACTCGCTTTTTAAAATTAGTTTTTCAGTACTCAGAAGAGCTTTAGTAAAAGATTAATGTTGGTGTTCAGCAATCACAGACTCTGGACTGTTTCTGTCCTGTATCTGCTCCTTATAGAAAAGGCCTGTGATAGAAGCAGCAGGATGACTTAATACAAAGAATTTTGAAAAAGGAAACTAAGCTGTTCTGTGTTCTCATTTATTAAACAGAGAGAGGGAACTGAAGAGTAACCTTTAAGGAACTCAAATCGCACCTGAATAATTTGCATTTAGAAAGGATGTTCCTTTCGTGTTCAATTGGTTTATTGAATCCATGTTAGATTTCTGTAAATGCTGCACAGCTTTTGCATCTCCAGTACTTTGCCTAAATGAAAGACTAACCTTTGGAATCTGGCTTGGCTATATTACATTTATGTTTAGTCTAATAGAGGTGATGAAAGTCATTGAACTGAATGGCACAAATTCCCTTGGTCCTTTAGAAGCAGCTTTAACAACAATCTCGCTTGGATGTTCAGAGTGACAGGAATTAACATCATTCCTATACATAGGAACATGCTTCTGCTTGAAACAGCCTTCACAAATTCATGTTTCAGTAATCTTCCATGAGGGCAGTGTAGTGCCAAAGGAGGAAAAGCTGAATATACTTTTCATTCCCAGGAGAAATTAAAAAGAAGGCAAGTGCTTTGAGTGGTTAGCAAGCCTGCCTTCATTTTGATTTTACTGACCTGCCATAAAGAAACTGGAAACAAAGCTCATGTTACTGAACAAAAATATTTTGAAAATGAGTGTCTTAAGGAGCTGTGGGTTTGGTGTGAATGTGGTCTGAGCTCATTTTTTTTCCTCTAGTGTACAGTATATGTTGACAGTAAATTCTTCCTGCAGATAGTGGTCATGAGAAGTTTGCCCTGGGGGTCAGACAGAAAACTGTATCAGAAGTGTAAGAGAAATCTTACTGTGTATGTGGGACCTCTATGTAATATGCCTATTTCAGTCCCTTTCCATTTCAGCATTTTTGTGTAGATCTCACAAGTATCTTGTACACAGTCTGTACGGACAAGGTAGTATTTAACAAGATTTTTGAGACCTGTAATGTTTTGGGATTTGTTTGTGATTTTTATGCAAAAGCAAAATCATGTTGAAATCAGACATGAATCTAAGGTAGTATTTAACAAGATTTTTGAGACCTGTAATGTTTTGGGATTTGTTTGTGATTTTTATGCAAAAGCAAAATCATGTTGAAATCAGGCATGAATCAAATTTGCCAATTACATTCAGGAAGTGCTATGTGGAAAAATACCCATAATCACTTACAGGGATTAGGGATTTAATATTATACTTAATATACCCAACATTAGACACATAAGATTGTAAGTAGCATTTCTGAGTTTATTCATAGCAGTAACTACTTGCTTGTATTAAGGGAGAGTGACAGTTTAGTTATGATCCTGTAAAGCAGGAAAAAGCTAATGTCTTTGTGAACTCTGCATTCACACTCTCTTTATGGGAACTTTGTAATAACAGTGCAGTTGCTCTTTTGAGCCAGAGTCTGGGATCTCCTGGGTTATTCTGAATGTGTGCTAGTCTCAGTTATTGGTGTCCTGGTCCCCAGATGGACTTTTTTTTCCACTGCCCCACAGCATTCCTTGCCAAAAGGGTTACTTTTACTCTTTACCACATGGAGGTAGAAGGGCTAGAGTTTGGAATGACAGTACTGAAAAGTGAAAGCTTCTATAAAAGAGAAATCGTAACTTTTTTTCTCCAAAAAACCTATCTAGACTTTGCTTTCAGATTGTTGAATCCCACCCTAAGAAGCTATCCTGTAAACAGTTTGTCATTGCTGGGGATCAGGACCAAATAACAAGAGCCATGGATAACCACCATCATAAAGGACCACTAAAGCCACTTAAAAACAAAGGATTCTCTAACAATCTGGATATTTTGTACCCGTCACATCAGCAAACAGGGCCTGGCTGCAATCCTGGAGTTCAGTACAGCTGCTTGACTGTAATTGGTTGTGAGGCTGTCTAAGAAATTGTCCCATACTAGTGAATAATAATCTCATCTCAGTCATTGTTAGCTCATGGTTGGGTTAGAGTGAGAGTGATATGATAACATGCATAGTAGTAACTTTGGTACTTAAGACTCACAGCTAGCAGAGAAGAATGCTGTGTATTCTCAGAGATGGAGGATACTGCCCATTTGTCTTCTGCTCCTTGCTCTGCCTGTTCAAAGAATAATAAATCAGCATCAGTATCCTGCTCTATTATCTCTAGGCTCTCCAAGAATGAGCTTTGGGGTATTTAAGGGATCTGCTAAAGTTCAGAAATAAAACATGGGTCATCTAGAACAATGGCTCTTTCCACAGTAATAGCAAAGCTTGACTGTGTGAGAACAGAGTTCTCTTTGGACATGGTTCAGCTCTGTCTCAGAAGCTACAGAAAAGAAACATTTCTTTAATGTTGTGTGCTCAAGCATAAGTACCCATATTTGTGTGCACGTGTGTGTAAAACAAAAATTCCAAAACAAAGCAAGCTGACTTGCTCCTTCCCGGCTCCATGCAGATAAAAATCTTAGAACTGCATAGACAGCAGTTGTATTGCTTTATGCATGCCTGAGACATGCTCAGGAAACAATACAGAAATACATAAAAAAATAGAAACTAATGTGCAGAAATATCTTGCTACTATTTTGTTTGCCTCTAAATAATGTTATAAATAAATGAGTATGTGCAATTGGCTATGGATTATCCTTTAGCCCTGAGGATCTAAAGACCTGATTTGGAACAAGTTTTACAGGATATTTTACAACTTCTTTGGATTTTTTTATTTTTTTTTTTACTTTTTAATAACTTGGCATATGAATTTATGAGTGTATTGTGGTACTATCATCAAAAAGAAGATCAAAATAGTGACTGGAATAAGTGAAAAGGGGATAGAATTGGCCCAAAATCTGCATGGAACAAAGAAGTTACATTTATTATCCAAAGTACAACTCCCATTGGGAACTTGGGTAGGTATCATAGAAATCATGATGAAATATGTCCTCTAATGAAGGACCATTATTATGGGAAGCAGGTAGTCTCCATTTAAAATAAAAAGCGGGGCACAATTGTATTAGTTGTTAGCATGCAAGCAGCTAAAACAGCCCTGTGTGTGTGTTACTAGGCACTTACCCTTACTACCTGAAGTAGAATTGTCTGATAGGAAAATTGGATAGGACTTTCTGTGAAAAAAAATGCAAATTGTAAACAGAGTTGTCTGTATAAGCCTTATGACTGATTTTAGTGCTTTAAGGTTAAATTTTGTTGGCAATGAAACAAAAATTTTGGCTGTTCCTGAGGTCTGTGAGCTTTATTAAGTACATGAATAACAAATACACTTGATATATCTGATAGCAAACTATGTTCCCTTTGCTTCCCTGGGATCCTTAAACCTTGACTGAATCCCATCATCTGAGACAGGCGCATTGCTTTCACTGTTGTTTCTGTGACAGTTGAATATGAATGGTGAATCTATCTTTGGAAGGCAGAAAATGAGATGCATTGTCTTTTAGTGGTCAGGTCTGATAGATATGCTCTTTTATGTGTTGGCATTGAGTCTTATATAAGATTTTGCAAAAGTGAGAATAAGTTTTCCCTAGAGAGACAGATGAGGAATAAAGGATTAGTACATCTCTCCATACAATAACTCGTAATGTGAAATTCTAGCCCTATTTATAACAATGAGAGCTTTGCCACTGACTTCAGTAGGATCACGATTTTACCCCTAAGGTGCAGTTGTGCTTTCCTAGGAAAGCTAATGTATAAAATACAGCCTCTGCCAGCACATCATCAATGCAATAGCATAGAAAGAGGATAACATTGAATGACATCCATAGCCAATAATAGCTGCTGCGAGCATCCTGTCGAGCAGTGTATTAATGTTAGTCACCAGCTTTACAGGTTTGTATAAGATTATTTTCTTTGTACCTGAATGAGGTAGACTCAGGATGAGTTTGGATTCTTTGTGAAACTGTGGTTAGCATTTGTTTTTTGTGATTTTTTTGAAACTCATCAAAGAATGTCAGATGTGGTAAAGCTTCTTTGATTTTTATTAATAAAGCCCACCATTTATAACTAAGTAAGTTTTTAAAGCCCTTCAGGCACCATTTAATTTTTCCCCTCTCTTTTTCAGTTCTGTATTAGCTGCCTATCCTCAGGTCTTGCCATTTGTAAAGCAGATATTGTCATGCACGCACTTCTGGGAGGTATCTTGCACCTTATGAAAGAAGGAAAAAGGCTTTTGATTGGGATCCCAGTCTTCACTGATCCACTGCTCAGTAGGTAGTGTGTTGTGGACATTAGCAACATTATAGAGGCTCTTTGGCCAGTATGTTGCCTACAAGTCATGGATTGAAGACTGTTGCTACATATCTTCCAGGTAAGACTAGCATACCCTTTTTGATAGGGCTGTTTAGATGTCAGCTAAGAAAATAACTCCTTGATGTGTTTGCATGAGAATGAATCCTGTAGATAAAATTATATTGCATAATAGTTTCCTGCAGCTCCCCAGATACTTGTTAGAGTAGTCCGAAATTTAATTCAGCCTCTCCCTATGAAATTGGATCTCTACTTTGTACTTCTGATTGCTTCTCTCAGCTCGATTAATGACATGGAGGCACTTGTTCTTTCTCTGAATAGTGTCTGGGTGCCTCCTGCCAGAACGATGGAGATCACCTTCTGCTGAGCTTATACATATATGCAGTAATGGCAGCCATAATGGGTGCTTCAGTGTGCTGCGTAATATCTTCTTCCAAATTAAGGAGGCTCTGACACGTCAGTCACTTTTTTCCCTGGCTGTATTTGATTGCACACTTAAAATCAGCTGACTCTCAGATCAAGTGGTGCCTTGTAGCTTTAAGCTCAACAGTGGCTGTTGTCTATGTTAGGGAATTTTTTCTGTCACTGTAAATGGTAAAATAAGACTCATACTCAAGCTGGCCCTGGAATTTCTTTGCAATGATCTTCCCTGAGAACTTGAGCTTTCTTGATTGCAAATAGGAAAACTCCTGAAGAAATGTGTGCACATGGTAGAGAGAACTTAAGAAGGGAAGAAAAGGATTTTATTGAATAATTTCCAAAATGAAGTGAAAAAATTTGATGTATATCAAACCAGAAGGAAGTATAACAGTAGTGTAAGGTGACAGAGCCCTTTTAGGTCCGAAAGTACTGGAAGTTTTGCTCAAGACTGGGCAAAGTTCTGCATTGTGGTATTAGATGTCACCACCCTGAGATAGTCAGCTTGGCACAGTGAGACCATTTCATTGCCTCATTTCACACTAGTGTGTTTCAAGCTACGTGCTGAGTATTTCCAGTATTTGGCTTTTTATACTATGAGCAATAGATTCAATTTTCCTGTTCTTACAGGCAATATCTTTAGCAGTATGCCCTGAAATACCTTACGGATTCAAGCTGTCCCTTAATCAGTGTTGCGGAGGATGCAGTTTTGATCTTTTTCTCTAATATATGAACTATGATACTAGATTCATCCTGGCATACATCTGTCAGACCAGACTGAAAGCATTCAGTTAGAGACACTTCATTACCAGAATGGGGCCAACAAATTGGAGACATTCTAAAAAGGGGGGATTGAAATATAGCATAGATGGGATATAGAGGGTATCTCAAAATAAGGTCATAATGGAGGACTTAAATTGTACATCTATCCAGACAGCAACAGGACATCCTCTGAATATGCTACAGTATCTGCATACTGGTACTGACTTTTACAAATATGCAACAAAAATGGATTGTTTGTGAAAAGAACAGCTATGGGTCAAGATGTAACATAACAGAGAAAACAACTCTGCAAATATAAATATTTATTATTAGTGGACAGTAACTGCTTCCTGCTAAAATTGGCAAGAATAATGAATCCAAACCTTTTGATATTTATTGGAGAATTACGACACTAATGAGACAGTGCAGCAAAAAAACTTCTTCTGCCTTCTAGAAAAATCAGCAAAGCTAACATTGCCAGGCCATAATGAAGAATACTCCAGTGTACTGAGAGCTACTGGACTGAAGATCCACCACTAAAACCACCAGTGTTTGATACTGAACCAAGGAGTGAAGAATACAAAATGATAAATCCTGCATTAACTGAAGGACGTGCAGAATTCTTTTCCATCTGTAGTTTTTGTGATTGTTAATACTTCTATGAAACACTTCTGGACTGCCATAGAGCAAATTACAAGCAAGAGATGAAATGCGTCTGGTTTGATCTTTGAGCTTCTTTGATTAGGTGCAGGTAAGAGTCAATGTCATCTCTGCATACTGTGGCATGTTTTAGTATCAGCTGTTACTTTCTGGGTTGGTTTGCAGTTTGAGTCCTTAACTTATGACCTTTTTTTTTGATTTAGCCGTTAATTACACCCCAGAAGATGTGATTCACTTGAACTACAAAATCCCTGTTTGTTGTGGTACTAATAAGCATTGTGCCTACTGAAAGCTGCAGCAGAAGAGAGGGGAAGGAGGCCTAACAGGCTTGACACCATCTTTTGTCTGTGTTGCAGCAAGTGGAAAGAGAAAGATGTCTAGGAATTGTCTTATCATACACACATATACACATACATAAGCATTTTTATTTGTTTATCTAATCCCTTGGATGCTTTTTCAGTGCCTGTCTTAACCCTTTGTTCTTGAAGTAAGCAAGGAAAAACTGTATGACAGGCATTTAATTTTTTTTCTTTCTCAAGAGCAGCTAGTGTCCCTTATGTTGAGAAGAAAATGGGACCATGTGGAAAGCTAGATTTCAATTAACACATCAAAGGGCAGTTTGTGGGGTTTTGCCTATAACTGGGGTCTAACTGAGTTGTAGGACTGTAGGAATTTTGTGTTTTCCTACATGTTCATATATTGCATTCTTACCTCTCCTGCTTCTCTACTTTCATTCTGCTTCTCTGAAGGGGCCAAATGAAAGCAGTATAATCATGTTGAATATATTCTATGATTCTTGCTGATGAATTAGATGAACAGCTGCTGGGAACAGTCTGGGAATACAATTTGGTGAAAAAGAGATGAGATACAAACAAATTCCCTTATGATGCCATTCACTGTATATGCAGTATTATACCAGAGGGGTGGAAAGATGGGAAGGCCTAAAATTCAATTTCAATTTGAGCTGGTTTATACAGAAGCAATTCTACAGACATTGCACCCACAAAAACATGTATTTATAGGCACAAATTTTCACTTTGTAGGTAGAAACTGCACAGCTGGTTGTATACATTTGGTTTTTTGCATGCATAAGAACTTACTTTTACAGGCACAACCATTGTACATTCTTCTCAATATTTCCCAAACAGTTACACTAATTCTTACATTATATAGTTCATATCTCTTCTGTGTGCTTTAAACAAGGTTGGAAAGAGGGAGAAAGGCCTGCATTTTGGCATGCAGGACAATCAAAAATCCAATCCAGAAAATGAGAAGGGAGTCATTGGTATGTGTCAGTGTTCCTGCAATATCCTCCCGCTCGCATTTTTGGATTGTAAAAATCTGGCACACAACTGTGTGTTAAGACTGGAAATTAAAGCTAATCTCCTCAGTTGCCTTACAAATGTCATGCACCAAATGAAGCAATGGGCATTTTGCTTTCTTGTCTTGCTAGTTCAGTAAATTCCTTCTCAGGTTCTTTTTATCTTGCAGCATCTGGGAAACACAGAATTAAACATGCCTGTCTACAGAAATGGGAGAGCCAAACGTAAGAATTGCATTGATCTTGGATAAATTACCATTTAGTGTAGTTCTGATAATTCACACTATTTTGGAAAGGTTGATCAGACTTTTTGTTGGGGATCTTGGTAATATAGAACATGTTATGGCCTGTGGCCACTCATCCCATATTTTGAACCAGATGTCTGTGGTTTACCAACTTGTTTCCTTTTATCCCACTGCAGGCCAGTAGTAGGAATTGGATTCTTTTCTTGATTGGTCAGTTGGAACACATGAAAACCCTCTTGTGCTACATATTTTTTGAAAACTACAAGCTTGGTCTGAAAACATAACCATTTTAGAGTTCTAGGAAAGTAATTTTAAATAAATATTTTAAAATGTTATTCTGGAGCAGAATTTTTTTCATGCTTAGATAATTGGAAGAGGCCTTCTTGGTAGTTATGAAAAATGGAAAAAGAAATATGTATTTTTTAAAAGTAACTCTTAGAAATAATCTATAAGTTTAACAGTAGTCACGAAGACTTCAACACAAATTATGTTTTTGTTTCTTTAAAAGGGATTGCGTTGGCTCTCAGGATGAAAGTGTCATCAGATCAGCTGTAACTATAGCTTGACACTTCGTGCCTCTGTGCCATGTGCATAGCTTGGTATTATCTAAGTACCGGTAACAGTGATACCTAAGGCTACCGTGGATAAGTGCAGAAGGTTTCTGATGACAGCATCTTAAGCACAGGAGAAAAGCTCTTGTGTGGTTTATGATACCATCATAACCCTGAGGTGCTGACAGAGCTTCATTCACAGTTTTTCTGTGAGTTGTTTTTCTGTATTTCATGTATCACTTTTGTTTCTTGTTGAAAATCATAGCTATTTCTTCTGTTTAAATAAACCCATATTAAAATTAAGAATCAAAATCAAAATACCTTTTACTACCCTGGTTATTTTAAAAGAATACAAAATCTCAATTTGACATCTTAATGGTTATAAAATGGCTGGTTTGGACAATAGAACTGTATTATAAGAAATAATGTAATTAATCAAAAATAATAATTTTTTTAGTTAAATTTAATACAGCACTAAAATTTTTGCTATGTGGTTGATCATATCATTCCATATGACAGTCAACTCTATCATAATTATTAACAGAATATAGTAAGTATTGAATGAAGCTTTTGCAAAGACAGGTCTGTGCAAGCTGGCTAAAAAAAAACGTTAATAGCATTTGCCATTATAAAAATGTGGGGTTTATTTATCTGTTTCTTTTTCTTGTTGTTGTTTAACAATTGCTAAAGTTAGCGTTCTTTATTTTTTCATTTTCTGAATTACTTCTTCTTTTATATGGAGGTTTATTTTATTTTACTAAGGCCTTGGCTTCCTACAACAGTTGTACTGCATAAACTATAGCAGCCAAGTTAAAGGAAACAGGTTCTCTAGTACTGAAATCATTACAGGAAAAAAAAAAAGGGAGAGGGGCAGAAAAAGACCTTAAAAGGTCATCCAGTCCATCCCTGTTCTGAGGCAGGAAATGGGTAACTAGGTCATCCCTGACAGATGTTTGTGTAGGCTGCTGTTAAAAACCACAAATGAAGGGGATTCCACAACCTCCATAAACCTATTCCATCTAATCCAGACTTTAAGTTGAAAGGATTTTTTTGTTGTTGTTTCATTTTTTTTTTTCATCTAGTCTGCTCCTCTTGCTGCAAATTAAACCATTACTCGTTATAGTTTGGGTGGGTACAAGAACAGTTGATCATGGCTTGCTTTCTGTGTGCTGCCTTTTACAATATGCATTTTCCCCCATCGTCTTTTTCTGAGGAAGCCAAGCCCCATTCCTTCAACCTTTCCTTCTAAGTCATATTTTCAAAATAACTTATCATTCTTGTTGATTTCATTTCAAGTCCATCCAAATTGTTGAAATTGTTACTGGAGTGCATTGCCCAAAATTGCACAGAATGCTGCAGCTGAGGCCCCAGCGGCACTGAAGATTGCAAAATAATTAGGTCCTGCATCTCACATACTGCACACTTCCTAATACATCCTGGAATGAGAAATGCCCTTCTGCAACATCATCGTGTTGTTGACTCATATTTAGTTTGAAATCCACTTGAACCCTCCTATCCTTTTCTGCAATCCTGTTGCCTTGTTAAAGTGTCATCATATTATATTGATGTACTCTGTTTTATTTTTGTCATGGGTAGTACTTACTTTCTTTCTATATAACATGAGCTTGTTGCAGTTATACTGTTTCTCACGTTATCTAGGTATTTTGAATTCTGATCTGTTTTCCTGTGTGTTTGCAACCCCCTTCCAGATTTTTTTGCAAATTTTAGAAGTTTACTCCCTGTTCTATTATCCAAGCTGTTCAACGAAAAATGGAATGGAATAGGATGGATGAGAAATCCCTGAAGGATGTTACTGCAGTGCCATCCTGATTTGTCAGGAAACAGTTGATAAATACTATTTTGGAGAAATATTTAACTATTTGTGTGTCAACTGTTACTTAATTTCATCTACACCGTTTTTTGTATTGCAGGCAAAATTAGAGAGGACCCAATTAAAAGCTTTGTTAAAGCATGGATTTCACATTTACTACTTCCTTCTCATTCAATAGGCCTGCTGCCCTTTCTAAGAAGGAATCAGAGAGGTTTAACACATTTATGATCCTAAGATTACATTTTAACATCTTATTGCTGAATTGTTTTCTATCATATTTTTATCTTCATGCCTGTACACTAACTGCCTAATAACCTATGATAGTATCCCTCAAAGATGGATGAAGTATTTATGGAACGTAAGTCAATTGAACTCTAATTCCTAAGACAGGCAGTATTTTTATCCTTTCTAGTCTTCTAGGACCTCCCTTGTACTCCACAAAGTCTCAAAAAAACCCAAAACCAACCCCAAACCACAAAAAAACCCAAACAACAGAATCGTCATGCAGAGATTATTTTATCTTTTTAAGTGCTCCAGTGTAACTTTTAGCACATTTTCCTATGGAAACACAGTTTATATGATCACACTGCATGACCAGTCAGACCACACCATGCCTTTTGAACTTGTTGCTCACTTCCCAACTGAACTGGACTGAGCAGTCGTGGTCTCAAAGGTACCACATTTCTACAGTTTTTGTTAAAACGAGCAGGTAAATAGAGAGTGCTCCATGGCAACAAGGAATTCAGTGTAAATTAAACCATGATATCAGGCATTGGAAAACTCACAGAAGAACATTATGAATATTCTAGCCATAAATTTCAGTCAGAGCTTTTGCTCTGGGCTAATCCAAACAGGAGACACAAGGCTACAGGGGGGTAGGCTATATTCACTGCTTTCTGAACTACACTTTTAAGCCAGCAGGATTGGAAACTGGCATGTCTTAATATCACTTAACCCATTCCCTTTCTTTTTTGGTCTGTGCTTCTTAGACCTTTGTTAAAATTAATTGCTTTGCATATCTGATGCTAAGGTTTTTGTAGACACATTAGGAAAAAAAAGAGCATTGAATGTTTTAGTCTCCATGTCCCATTATTTGCTTTCTTGTTAGATATTGGATTTTAACCTTCCTTTGTCTCCCTTACTTTGTGTGTGTATGTGTAACCTTTTATTGGCTTTTAGGTCCTTTCCTAGCTTAACTCATTTTGCCTCTTAGCCTTCCCAATTTGTTCCCCATGTAAGCATGCTGTTCTTTTAAACTCATTTTTAGTCATTTGTTCTTGTTTCCACTTTTTTGTGTGATTCCTTCTTGGTTTTTAGTTAATCAGATAGCTCCTCATGAAGCCTTGCTGCTCTCTTTCAGTGCTTTCTTTGCATCAAGGTAGTCTGCTGTTGTGCCTTTAATATACTTCTTTCAGTAACTGTCAGCTCTCCTATGCTCCCATTTCCTTCTGAACTTCTTCCAAGAGATCTCCCCACACATTCATTCCCTAAGCCAACTAAAATCTGCTTTTGGAAGCCCATTCTCTTTCTGCCACTCCATGCTTTCTTTGGCATCATTAATTTTATTGTTTTGTGATTAGTTTATACCTTCCACCTTTGTCTTAATCAGGAAGTATTAACTGATAAGCTAAATAATATGCAAAACAGCCTTTCCTCTCTTATCTCCTCAACTGTCTGAAATCACAAGTAGTTGTTCTCAGTACCCTTCAGGAATGTGCTGGGCAGCTTGTCTCCTGTACCAGGACCTTGTGTGTGTGTCTGTGTAGGGGTGGTGGGTGAGAAGGAAAGGTTGTCCCATATCTGCTGACTATGGGGCTGTTATCTTTTTCTTGGAGGAATATGACGTGTCCGGACAGAACCACGGACAGGACACTGGACTTTGGTGGGTGTCACGATCAGATGGAGCAAAGCAGCTCCCCTATTCCCAGCACAGGGGGCATTGGAGAGTGAGGCAGCAGACCAGCCAGCTCATCTGGAGCTGGAAGGGAACGGAGGTGGGGAATCTGTGAATTATAATACTGTCATTTTAATATCTAATATTTCGTCATCTATCAGGCTTATTGTGGATGTTATTTGGCCAAAATTTGAAGGCCTTATTCAGTGACAAAAAAGCCAACAACCCTAAACTGGTTGACTTTTGCCTGAAAAAAGCATCAAGACATGCCTCATTGCTATTAGAAACCATATACAGACATGGCTCTCTGCAAACACTGTCCGTCTCTAATGGCTTAAAATCAAAGGCAACAAAATAAGCTCCAGGCAAGACAGATACTTCAGGAATGAAGATACAAGGTGTAAGAGTGAGACAGAAGTATGAAAGATGTGTGGAAAAGCATGAGCTTAAAAAAAGATGGAGAGGAAGCCTGACACGTAGGAAGGGCCTGTTTACCTGAGAGCAGCGTTATAAAAGGAGTAGTCTGAGTGTAGGAAAAAATTGCAGGGAATAGCAGACAAGCAGATTGCAAGGGACACGGGAAGAAAAGCAATAGAATAAAATGAAAACAGACAGGTGGGGAAAAAGAAAGTGAGTGTAGCATCCATCAGTATGGGGTTTTTAATTTCTTCACCAGGGAACATTTAAAACCAAATTATTTTTAATTAAAATGACATACACAAGAAGGGATTGTAAAACTGTCCTTGATTCTGACTGGAATGTAGCTAATAATCTTAGTAGATAGAGCAGGGAGACTGGAGTCGAGAGGAACATTTTTATGGTAAAAAAAAACCACTTTAATTTTTGTGTTTGGTTTGAAGGGAAGCTGTTTGCAGGCTTCTTAGAGATGCAGAGGTGGATCACTGGACCTGACTGATGGTGATGATATCAAAGGTATGATAAATGCAGTTTATGACAATTAAATGGATGATAAAAATAGATCTGTGCTTACATGGTGTTTGTGTCTATTTCTCGAATGTAGGCTTAATGTGATACCATTTTTTTTTTCATTTTGGCTTCTTTGCATCTTGATATGCTAGTATATTTAGGGAAGGTATTTTTGCTAGTATATTATTTATGTATGTTTTTGTTACCTTGCAACTCAGAGTTGCTAGCAAGTGCTATATTAAAAAAATTATAAAGCATGCAGTGTAGTATATGGCTCAGGGAGACAGCTCTAATTCAGTGAGCCTCAAAACTGATTTAATCAAGATCTAAATAACTTTTTCCTATAAAAATATTATTGGTCTAAATCAGTTTTAGGAAACTTTAACTAAACTTGAAAATTAATGTTAGTACAATTGCAACATTCCTACTTGCTCATAAATAGAAATTCTATGTGAGAATCAGGTGCAGAAGCTGTTACAATCCGAGATGGTGTTCTATCACAGCAATGCACTTGCTGTGACAGTCACTTGGCATTTTACCTTGTACTCATGCCAAAACTGCATTTTGAATCTTCTGAGCTACAGGACGCAGACTGGAAGATTCTAGTTGTCATTCCAGCCCAGACTGGCCAGGAGCACATTGGTCTCATACAGGGAGGGTCCATACATGTGCTCAGCTGTGTAAGGAGAAGGAAGGACGGAGTGTTTGAGCTACAAACTTCCAAGCATTCACCAAGACAGAAATCAATATTTTCTTCTCCCAAGTTGTGTTTTCCCAGCATACTACATTCCATCTAACCTAGAAATGTCATAAATACATCATTTTGATGATGAAATTATTTGGGCGTTTTCTACTCAAGCTGCTGTACCAGTATGTCTATTCAGTTACAGGAATTTTTTTCTACTATGATGGTTAAATCAGATTGGCTGCTGGTGTTGGCATAGGGGGGTGTGTATGTCCTTCTATATATGGGGTAGATGAGTGCATGTGTACATGTGTGTACAAGTATTTATGTATAAAATTCATATATATTGGCAAATACACCAGCAAATATACTGTGTGGCATACTGTAGTAGCTTATGCTTTAAGAAAATACTGCTACAGGCCTATTATCCAAAGTGCTAGCATGACAGGGAACTAACAAAGAATTTGAAGCCTTTTTAACAAACAAAACCTCAGTTTCACTGGCATTGCAAATAATTGATGGGCTGAATCAAAGGACTTTGAATATTGCTTACAGAATAGAATGGCTTGTTTGAGAAAAGGATAGAAACAAGGCTGCGTTGCTCTACTGTCTGTTGAAGAAGTAAACTTGCTCCAAGTCCAAGAAGATGGAAGAAGGCTATATATTTCTGATTAAATGTATGGAAAGGTAAAAAAGATGTAATGCCCTTGTGGGGTGTATTTTTAGAACTCTTAATCAAAAGAAGCAGCTGAAGGAAATAGATACCAAAAGCATCTGAAGTAAAGACAATAATGATCTCTGATGCCTGACATTTTCCTGATCTCTAGCTGATAGAGACTGATTTAAGTTTGGAAGCATATAGTTTAATACTTTTCCAGGAATGTTGTCATTTATCATAATTCTGGAAACTCTTGACTTTTATTCCTGGAAGTACAAGCCCACTAAATCAAGTTCCTGTTCCATCTCTGCTTCTTCTGATTGTCCCATGAATTTGAGGCCTTCCTACTAATTATTGACATAATTAAAAAATGGTCTTATTTAGAACCCATATGTAAACACACATTATTCATACAATTGGTTACCTGACCTGATCAGTCACTACTCCCAGCTATTGCAGCATCTGCTGCCTGCATGAAACCTAAGTCAGCAAATATCAGATTGATTTTGGTGGGAAAAAGAGAGATAAGACATACCCAGTTATTAAGAACATGTATTATTTGATAATAGAGTACATATTTTTCATGAGGACACCAAAATGTATGTGCTGCCTGTGAGCAGTGAAGGTGAAGGTCTCAGAATAGGGAAGAAACTATAATCTCTCTGTAATTAGTCCCACAATCATTCTTCCTCAGGAATGTCTGGGATGAACTCTGGATTTTACCACATGTAATGTTTGAAATGATGTCTCTTTGTTCTGTAAAGGATGTATGTAAAAGTTTTGAAATTGACATTTGACCTGAGTGCATGGTTATCTTTATAGATGCAATGCAGATGTCTCCTGTAATCCTCCTTATTTTTATTACGCAGCCCATCAGTTCTTTTCTTTAAGCCCTTTTCTTTGGTATCTGCCAGTGAACTTCTCTTACTTTTCTAAAGATGTAGGGGTAGATTGTGAATTTGCTGTGATAAAAGTTTCTTGCACAAATAATTCCAGTGGCAAAGTTGAAAGCTCTCACAATTTTAATGTTTTTCAGGATTTTTGTTGCTTGGCTTTTTTATCTTTGGAATAATGAAATTTCAGAATGCTTTTCTGTTCTTCATGCGTCCTTGATTCAAAGGTTACTACTGTGATAAACCTTGCTAACTCCCATTTGACACATCCTCATGAGAAAAATAGCACATAGGTGTTTCACTCCTCTCTGTTCTGAATTTTGAGGTCCTCTTCCTTAGCAGTTAGCAAAGCTTTCTTGGGCTTTGCCTGTAGTTAAGCTTTCCCGTGTAGGTGGGTATGTGGCACCTTCTTTATTATTATCCAGTGCAATCCCACTGAAAGGGGATTTCCTCATATCTACTATTTCAACTTATGCCTGATGTTGATGATGTGCAGTGTTTACATAGGAAACTTTGATACCAGACTATTCTGTTCCTGAAAACCAGAAGGCAAAGAAAAAGATCTAATATTTATTGTATTTATTAAAAAGAATAAGTAATACTTATTCAGTACTATTTGAGTTGGATTTAGTTTTTTAACATTTTGGGTGGGTGACACTGAGCTGACTGCTCACCACTGTGAGAAAGAAGTTACCCATCTGGCCGCCGGAGCATAAAGTTTTATTGTGAAATGAAGGCAGGGCATTCAAGGAAAAGCATTAGGTACATTTATGATGCTATGTAATAAGGGAAGTTTTTTAGAATATGTTTGGAAATTTCTAAAAGGTATTAATGAAGATGTTCTCTCCTGCTGTGATACTATTAAACTGGTAACACTGAGGCAATTGTGGCTTTACAGATAAAGGGGTACCTTAAAATCAGTGTCAGCTCTAACACATTAAGAAAGTAGGTTTTCTATGAACTAGATGGGAAATATACCAGCTCCATTTATTTTTAAAGTCATATAGATTGTCTCATCTGGAGATGATCTACGTAATTCACACTCCGCTTTCAATCTACATCAACAGCTCACAAAACCAAGAGATATAGCTCTGCTATATTACAAAAAGTAGACCCCAACCTGTGTTTTGCAGCAGGTACCCATTTCTGCCAAGCAGCAGGGGCTGTGTTTAACGAGTGCTCTGGTGGGGAATCCTGCAGTACGTGCCGACTCACTCCTGGTCCCTCAGTGAGGTGCCTTCTATACTGCAAAGATCTGATTATTTTTCATAGTGTTAATTTATGACAGTTTAAAAGACATCTCGGCGTTTTTGTAACATATGAACTGCATGTCTGAGAGAAGAACTAATGAATGGGATCTTCTTCATATCCTGTTCCCCTAGTCGAAGTGACCGATGCTTTAAAGAAGGAGTCCCAACCGTATCAGTGGAATGACTTGTAGGCAACAGTTTGTAAGCAAAAGTGGCAGAAAGAATGCTTGTTTATCTATGTTTTTGGTAACGGTAGCAGGGGTTTGTATTAAATGGATGCAAATGAGTATAAACAAAGAGACTGAATTTCTTAAACTTACTGCTTCTCACTTGGCAGATTTTAAAAGCAGCATGCTGCAGCAGGATATGCTCATCAGGAAATGAGGTGCGTGTTCACTTACACTATCGTATGGATTGTGGGATTACGAGTATGTTTTGGTTTTAACCTTCCAAGAAGTTTCTATGCCAGCTGCTAAATATTAATATTGCAGTCACGAGTGAACTAGCGCTGTTTTACTTCATGCCTAAGTACTAGCAATTTCCTGGTGTAATTTGCTTAGGTAAAGCCTGAGAAGTCTTCTCTAGGATCAAGTCCTTAAAAACAAGTAAGTCTTGGTTGAAGTATCATATCGCTTCTCTCTGCCAGAAAAACATATAGTTGTTACTAAATATACATCCTGGAACAGACTTATTTAGCAAGTAAACATACTAATTTTTACTTTGAGTTAATACCGAATTGCTAAGAAACTCGCAGCTATGCTGTATACTTGTAGGAGGTGAAGATCTTAGATAATTTGACAGATGTCACTTTAAAAAGAAGAGACAGAATTGGTAATAGCTGTGTTGTGCACAGATCTGCAACCCAACATTAGTAATCTATTCCTGCCATTCTCAAATACAGGGGAAAGTAGGTTAGTAGATGGCCAGGATGCCTCCACACAGCAACCCCAAAATGAGCGCCATGCCTGCCTGATGAATATACTTTTTTATATATGCAGAATGCAACATACCTGCAAACCATGGTATTTTTGTAAGTAATCAAAGTCACTGTCATACCCAGGTTGCCCTCGTAAATTAAAAGGCTTCATGCCGGCACGGACTTTGCCATGTATCGCACACTCTCAGTGAAGACTATGTGAGTTTTAAGGAAAGAAAAACTGAAAATGGGGTATAAATTCTGTTATGTCGGCACTTCAGTCTAACTCAAGGTGGAGCGGTACGTTCTGAAAGATAAACAGGTCAGGGTTGGGGCCCAGCTGGGAGCCTCAGCGTGTTGGGTGAGGCAGGTGAGAGGTGGTGGGGCCTGGCCCATGGCTCCTGCCCGAGTTTCTTCAGCTCGTCTGCTGGGAGCTGCCGCTTTGCAGGGAGGCAGGTTACGGCCGGCGAGCAACACCTTCTCCCTCAGGACGGCAGCTTCTCCCGGGTCCCCCCGCGTCTCAACCACCACGCCGTCCTGTCTGGGGAAAGAAAAACACCTGAAACCCGGCAGACCCCCGTGCAGCCCCGGCAGGAAGAGCTGCAGAGCACCCGTTCGCCGACACCGCGCCGGGGAGTGCCCCCTTCAGCCCCGCTGTTACTGCCCGTACTCACCGCAGCAGCGGGCTGGGCTCTCCCCGCGCGGTCCCGCGCCGGGGTGGTGCCGGGCGGCGCGGCCCCGGCCCCGGCCCCGGCCGCGGCGCGTACGGGCTGGGCTCCGCTCCCGCCCCCGCCCGCCACCATGGCCGTGGTGGCGGGGCGCGGGGGCTCCGGCGCGGGCGGGCCCGGCCGCCCAGGAGACCTGGACGGAGGGAAGCGCCGCGCTCTCGGGGGAGCCACCTCCGGCCCCGCCGCGGCGGCCGGCGGAGCGCTGCCCGCGGCGCGGAAGGTGTGCGCCGAGGCGAGGGGGGTGGGGGGGGAGGTCCCCGTCGCTGGACGGGCGTGCGTGGGGAGCCGGGGGTGAGGGGGGGCCCGCCGGCGGGCGGCTGCGGGCCGGCCCAGGGCAGGGGCCGGCCCAGGGCAGGGGCCGGGAGCGGCCGCGAAGGGGCGAGCCGGCCGGCGCGCTCTGGCCGCGCCGCGGCGGGGCCGCGGGGCAGGTGCGTGCGCGGGGGAGGGGGGGGCGCCGCTCCCCGCCCGCCGCCCCTGGGCGGCTACGGCGCGGCTGGGCTCGGCTGGGCGCCGGCGGAGCGCGGCGCTCGCTCGGCTCACGATCGTGTTTGCGCATGACCCCTCCCCGCCTGCGCCCTCCCCTCCCCTCCCCGGCGGCAGCGGCGGTGGCGGCGGGGAAGGTTAGCCTCAGACACAGGCGGCTGCTCGGCGGCGGCGGCGGCCGCGGCGACGCAGTGCAGAGGTGCGGGCAGGTTGCGCTGGCCCAGCGCCCCGTCTCTCCCGCGCCCCGCCTGCCTCCGGAGCCCGCTCCCCGCCGGCGGCCTCCCCGCGCCGGTGTCGGGCCGGCCCCCCGGCCATGAGCGCGGCGCTGGGTGTCCCCCCGCCGCGCCGCCTCCCCCGCCGCCCCCGGCGGCTGCCGGGCTCCAGGAAAGTAGCTTGATGAGTGTCCAAAGTAGCAGTGGAAGTTTGGAGGGGCCGCCATCTTGGTCCCGGCTCTCCACGTCCCCACCGAGCCTGCAGGGCTGCTCCGCGGCGGCGGCCTCCCAGCTCCACGGCGCGCCGCCCGGCAAGCCGCCCAAGGAAGGTAACCAGCGCGCCGCGGGGCTGCGCGGGGGGCCCGGCCCTCGGGGAGGGGCCCGGCAGCCGCCGCCGGAGGCCGGTCCCGGGCTGGCGGGGAGCGGCGGCGGCGGGAGAGGCTGGTGCCCCCGGCGGCGGCGGCGGCGGCGCGGGGTCAGCGCTGGGCCCGGTGGCGGCGAGGGGAGCCTCGGGCGCTGGGCCAGCGGGGCCCCGCCGCCCCCACCCGCGCCTCCCGCCGCCGCTCGTTAGCGCGGCGGCGCCTCGTTGTTCCCCCCTCTGCCGCCGGGCCGCGGGGAGGGGATCGGCCGCGCTCCCTCCGCTCCCGGGCCGTCCGTCAGTCCGTCCGCCCGCCCGCCGCCGCTCGCGTCTCCTCCCGCGGCGGCTCTCCTCGGGCGGCCGCTCGCCGCGTCCTCCCTGAAATCGGTTCCCCTCCGCCAGCGGCAAAGTAAAAGTGCTGCGCCGGAGGATGCGGCCGTTGTTGCTGGATGGAGGGAGTCGGGCACTTTTGGCATCATGGAGGTGGGGAGGAGAGAGGGGCCGACAGCGGAGGGCTCGTCCCCGTGAGCAAGGCGCCCTCGGGGGCGGCCGGCTTTACGGCCAGAAGTGACAGGGCGCCTTACGGCCACCACGGAATGACTGCAACTTTCTCCTGTCCTCCATCACGCCTTAGATGATAATATTTTTCTCCTCCCTCCCCTGCTCCTCCCCTCTTGTGTTACACCGACAGCGACAGCAGGGTGTTGTGGGTGTTTGCAGGGAATATCTGTATGAAGGTTATGAGCAAACAAGTCCCTTCGCTATTCCCTTTCGGGTATTGTCTGCTTTTCCTCCTTGCGCTGAAGTGTGTTGCCACAAGATGTAGCAGTTATACAGCTGGTGAATTGCTCGGTGCTTTTAGCTAAAATAACTACTTGCTGAATGCCGGTTAGTGGCGGAGAACTTTTATACGCGGATACTTGCATACCGAGCAGTTGTATAATTTTACTTGATTTGCCCCAGTTTAATGAATACCATGTAGCGTTTCTTGTAGCGCCTGCAAAACGTCATCGCCCAAGCAGGAAACTTGCTGACTTAAAATAGAAATAATAGTGAAAATGGGGAGTCTTTGTTTTTCAGGTCTTCCTGTAGCTGCTTGCTTGCCTTTTTTTTTTTTTTCTTTTTTCTTTTCTTATTTTTTTTTTGGTTGATAAGTGGTGTAAGGACTTGGTAACAGGAATTTGACATCCTGAAAACGTATAACGCAGTCCGTGTTTCTCCATTTTCCATGCCAGTAGTTGTCAGACTTGTATCACTCCGTGTCACTTTTGCACACGCTCCTGCAGGTAGATTGACATGAAATGCTCTAGAAAATACCTGGAAAGGAATTATGGTATATGTTAAAAGATGCTGAGTAAAGTGGCAGGCATTTTGTGCTCGTCTTCTCTGGGAAACCGAAGCTCTCGGAAAAAACGACAACCACCGGTCAAATACGTAGTTTAAGTTTATCGACAGTAGGTTTCTTTGGTGTTGCAATGCTTGTTATGAATCTGCGTGCATGTAATATTCACATAGAGTGTATACGTGAGGTATTTTTGGATGTATTTCAGATACCCGGCATGCAAGCCTGAAATGATTATTGCAGCACAAGTTGTATATCTATTTATTTTAAAGAAAAATGATGTTCCTTGAGTGCCTCTATTTAGACGAGGAAAAACATTTTTGTGAAATTAATTTTTAATGTGATGCTGCTGCTGCTTTTTACTTACTTACAACTCATGCTGTTGGATTTTTCTGGGTACTGTAATTTACATCCTCTAATACAGATTCAGGGGTTACAGAGTAATCAAAACCCTGGTGTTTGCTTGGTACCATAATGTACTGTATTTGTACGGTGCTCCTAGGTCGTGATAATCATGTGTCCTCACTGGGTAGTTCTGTTGGAAAACCAGCATAAGCTGCCAGCCATGCTTGGGTTTATATTTAGCATTCATGGTCGTGGGATGTTATCAGCACACCTTACTTTATGTACGTGCATTTTACAATGAAGTATCTTGCCTGAAAGCAATAGGCCCTGAAATATAAACATGTCAGTATGTTCATAGACATTGGCTTATGTATGCAAAAGAATCACGTCAGATCAAACTAATAAGTGTACCATGTTTGCAGTGCAGTGTATTTATAGGAGTTTGTGCTCTCATCGATTCTGAACTTGTGATACCTTGTCATGTTAACAGAGGCTGTGAGCTTTGGAGCGGTGCACCAGGCTGCTGGCCCACACTGGATCAGACCTGCATCGCTGCTAATGCCTGTGCTGATTTTGAGTGGGTAATATTTCCAGATACGGTGTGTTCAGTGTGTTGGGCTGACCTCGTGGCCCGGGCTGGCCTTCTCGTTTGTGGATTCACGTCCCTTCGGTTGGTTGGCTTCTGTGACAGTTATTGCCTGTGTTACCTTGCGATGCGCAGGCCTTTGCTGAGTGCACCACATGTGCTGTGGTTTATCCGACCTTACCTGTGATTCACTGTGAAAGTTTGGCGTGAGCCCACATCTCTCGTATGGGCTTTTAATAAACCAGAACCTTTAAGAACAGAAATCCCAGCACCCTGATTTAGGAAGTCCTAAAAATATTCTCTGAAGCTTTAACACGGAGAAGGCAAAAAGAAAAGCTTGTGTCATATACAACTATTGCACAAAGTTATTTTTTTTAAAAATGCAATGCCTTGTCAGTATCAAAAAGGGACTACTTGGAAAAAACAGGTGAAATTAAACAAAATAATCTTTTCTGAAATGCGCTACAACGTTGCAGCAACATTTTTCATTGGGTGTTCTCTTCTATATCTTGACTTACAGGGGCATCGTGGCTTAGCTGCATAGATTTGAATTTATGTTTTAAGGTTTTAAAGTGAAAGGACTGGGGTGGACTTGAATGCAGTTGCATCTGTACACTTTTATTGTACCAGAACCGTCTCTTGTTTGCATTTCAGTATAGCTCATAAATGTCTGTAGTTCTGTCAATCATTTTATATGCCAATAACTTACGCGTGGGATATGTGGTCACTTAGTCAAAAGCCCTGCAGTAGATACTATCAGGAATTTAGGAGGACTCTTATGCAGTGTTATTTTTCATACGGTGTGTGATTGTTTGGCTAAATCTTGTGCCACAGCGCACATAATTGCCATCACGCAACTTCATGTTTGAAGTTTCTTGACTTTTGACTGTTTTATGTGTGTGACTAAAAAGAGCCAAGCGCATAGCTAGAAAGTGCTGTGCTGTTTTGTAAATGGGGGATGTTTAGGCCATTGCTGACAAGGCAGAGAGAAGAGATTTTTGGGGGATACACGTGAGTGTCTTGGAATAGCTTCTCTTTTGAGGTTGGAGGCAGTGCCACAGCGTCTGGTAGTCAACCATTGCAAGTTATTTCTTGTGCATGCTGTTGGCTTTGAACACTTTACTAAAAGCCAAACAGAATGCCAAATACAACTTCTAATTACCATGACAGGAATGTGAACTTCAGTTTTCAAATTTGAGCCCAAATTAACATATGATGACAAAATGGTAAACAAACTCATGACATGTATTTGACACTCTTTGAAGAACTGATGTTGTAGGCATAGCAAATTTTGTTGGTGACTTTTTTTTTTCCCAGTTTGATAAATGTATAGTATTTGTATTTTTTTGTTACCTGAAATGTGATGGTAGTTGTCCATCTGAGCATAAAGGTACAGTTTATTTCCTCCTTAAGTTTCCAGTCTATAAAATGTTTCTAGATGCCAGGTTGTGTCACATATGCTACATACAGTATATTAGTCCATGAACATGAAGCTATCTGATCTTACTAAAACTTCCAGGGTTGTTGTTTTCTGTTGTTTGCTTGTAGTCTAAAAACTCAGCTGCTTTATTTACTTAACCAGTAAGTTCTCAGTAAGTTTGTTGTTTTTTATCATTCAGCTGCAGATTGAGAATTTTATGGATTTGGCCGGTTTATGTAGGAGCAGAGAAGAATGGGAACACTTAGCATTTAAAGATAATGGTATATTTTTACTTAGGATGAGCACAGCAACCATAAAAGACTATTTAGGCTGGCTGTAGCATGAGCAGGTGTTGTGTAAGACTTTATGTTGTTCCACTGATATGCACAGATTCTAGCTTGTGATACTATTGCTGGTTTTGCTGCAGATGTGTTTCTCGTAGTGAGCTGATGCTTATGCCAAATTCTTAGGAGATTTTATAGCATGCCCAAATGAGAAATGGGAAAAGATGACCTTTTTTTTTTTAATATGGGCCCTTGTTTGGAACTGGCTTTCTAAAAGGCAAGTGCTGCAGAGAATAGAGCAAATTACTTGGTGAGCAAAATACTTGGGTGATTGTTTTGTTTTAATTCTGTTTTAACT
Source organism: Astur gentilis (assembly GCF_929443795.1). Taxonomy (NCBI): domain Eukaryota; kingdom Metazoa; phylum Chordata; class Aves; order Accipitriformes; family Accipitridae; genus Astur; species Astur gentilis. The sequence continues at coordinate 32,278,188 of NC_064880.1, forward strand.
TGCCTAGAATGGAATTTCCCATTAACCTATTCCATTTCAAATGGAGAGAGAATCAATATCTTTAAGGACAGGCTGTATTTATTTATTATTATCTCCATTCAAATAAAAAGCTTGTTATTTCTCTCATTCTTTTTTTCCCTATATGTTTTTTCCTTGTTTGCTTTTTCTTTCCACAAGTAAATTTCTTTTCTTCAGCAAGCTGAAGTAAACTTGCTTATTAGTAATAATTCTGGTCTGCAATTACTCTTGACACTTCTTTGGATTTTCTTAGAGCCTGGTAATCCTAAATGATGGCAAAATACTGTTGGGATTCCTGGGAAAGGCTACTGTATATATGTGCATCACGGTCAAAGTTAGGTCTATAGAATTTTGCTACCTGAGGAATGGATATCATGGAAATATGACAGGCTTAAATAATCCTTTATGCTTTCAGTGTTCTTGATAGAAGGTTGTGTTTTGAAGTAGTACTTGCTCCCAATCCAGATAGTAAATTTCTTGCCCCCGTGCTGAGTTTTTTTACACAAGAAAATGTTGAAGTTAGTAAATTGTGTTTATGCAGTAGAGTATTTCCTGAACTGTAGTTCCCCTAAAACATAGAAGCACACAAGGGGGGGTGGGGGGGGTGGGGAGAAAAACTTTGTCTTTATGAACTTCTTTCTCTTTGGTTTTCTGTTTCAGCTGTAGAGGAGGAAAGAGGAAATTTGGTTTGCCAAATTGCTCTGAGTGGAGGTGAAGGTGGGTAGAGGAAGGAGTGGTCAGGGCTTCTGCTGAGAATGCCTGTGCTCCAGTTGTGATCGCTGGAGAGCGGTTAAATGGAAGCTGGCCACCGTAATGTAACCCAGTTTCTCAGGTGGGCTTGCAAGTGGAAAACTTGGTTGCTGACGATAGCAAGGGACGAGTACTGCACTTTATGTTCTGTACTTAAGGATTGAGTTTGGTAGCAGTAGAGAAGGGTTAGTGAGCATTGGAAGGTATTTTGGATCCTACATTTCCCTTCGTCTTGACTCCATCCTTACTAAGATGCTCTGTTTGGGATAGAAACTAAGGGTCTGCTTCCTTCCCAGGCACCTTCTCTCTGGAGGTCTTACTGCTTTCTTTAGTTCCTGAGCAGAGCGCGGGGATATGCCAGCAGAAAAGTCCTGGCAACCAGCCTTTCCCAGGAAGGATGCTGTAGGTGGTGGGAACATGAATGCTTGTAAGCTTTAATTGACCTCAGTCAAACTTAGTCCCAGAAGAGGGGAGAAGAAGGGCTTAAGCGAGGTTGGATGTGCTGAAGATTGGCGGGGGAAGGCTGGGGCTGTGCGAGCCTTCAGGGATGGGTCCGTGCTGGAGGGATTGACTGAAATCAGAGTGATTATATTACTAATTTTAATCATGACTTAAATCAGTGAGCAGGAAATCCTGATTAAATAATTGTTTTTAATTTTATTTTGCATTTGTGCTTAATTATTTTTCCTAAAGAAAAGTTGATTCTAATTGGTCTAATTTGATCATGCCTCTTGCTAGGCAGGAGGGTATGCATCTATATGCATTTAAGTAGTTATGCAGCTTAGATTCTTAATGTTTAAGAAACATAATTCCCCATGCTTTAGACAGCTTTTAGCTAACTTTATTAGCTAAATAAAATGAATCCTAATTGTGCTAGATACATAAGAAGAAACAAATATATCCAAATGTGTTTTGCATTTAGACCAGATTAAATAGAATTGTCTGTAGTTTGTGAAATGAGTAAGTTATTTCTGGTCCCTGTGCCTTGCGAGATTCGGAATTTATAGATCAAATCCAGTCACAGTTCCTTCTTGTTCATCATTTGGAAAAGAAAGCCAGGCTTTCCTGCTTTCCGAGTTGTCATTTGCTCTTTAGCAGTTCCGAGTGAACCAACTGTTGAAGTGGTTGAACAAACGAAAATGGCAGAAGCGGTTGCTGGAGAAAGCTGGTCAAGTGCTTCAGAGCTCCTATTTGGGTGGCTGGCTGGCGGCTTCCAGCAACGTGATGGTTTGGCTGCCAGCAGAGCATTAAAGTTTATATCATTTGAATGTATTTTTCCCTTGTATGAATTTAATAGATCATAAACTTTAAACCTCACCATAGATTCTTATCGCTCCAAGTTTAGCTTAAACGTTTAATGCTGGAGCGTATTTTTAAAATACACAAATAAGAAAAATTATCCACCCTGTGCTCAAAAGGCCTTTTTAGCTTTAGCTGGAGAGGCTCTGAGGCTGACAAGTGTCCTCCGAGGATTTAGAGGGAAAGCTAGGGGTTGTTGGATGATTATACAACTGTGATGGGGATCTGGTCGCTTTGGAATGGGTAACTTAATCTACTGGAGCTTTTACGTGAAACCGAATGTCACGGGGAAGGTTGGTATTCCCTGGGACCACCTCCGCTTGCTGAGAGGTGGCAGCAGGAGCATTAAGCAATGTATCTTGCCTCATCATATCTGCACAGTGTTAAGTGGGTGGAAACTTAAAAGGCTGTGATGCTTTCTTTATAAAGTTCTTAAGAAAAAAGCACTCTGCACCTCAGATTTTAAGAGATGAGGATGGTAGTAAGAAACTCCAGAGTGCCTTTTACAGGAAATGAAGCCCAACTATAATAACTTGGAGATTGGCAAGTACTGGATTCCCTTTCTGTGGACTTCTAATACAGCTGTGCCTATAAGAGAAGAGGAAGAAAAAATACCTTTTTTGAGGAATAACAGGAAATCTTGAAGCTTTTAGAAAAATCCATTGTATGGTGTTATATACACCCAACCTTTTAGGTATTTAATTTTATGACTGTACCTTGAGCTCAAAGCATATAGATGCTTCAGGCACTGTGTCCTGCAGCTGTAGCTTCTGGTGGATTGCAAATTTTTATTTTTTTGGTAAGTAGAACCTCTGAACTATATGCGTAAGGGCAACAAATTAGAAAGAAATGTTAAATATACAAATAAATATTTAAGTTGCTTTTTATAACTCCTGTAAGTCTGAAAGAATATAATTTAGATCCTGGTCTTCACTTGGTGGGTCTCTGATGCCCTTGGGATCATGCAGCTTTAACAGCAGAGGTGTTTCCCATTTCTCTTTACCCTTGAAGGAAGTCTTGGACCTCTTGATTCTGTGGAGACAAACTCAGATGATGCTACAAGTAGGATTTCAAATACTTCTTTATTTCACTCTTGTGGCTTAGGCTAATCAGGCCTGTACACTGCATAGCTGTATTTGTTAAGTATTGTTTTTTCTAGTTAATGCTGTGTTCTCATAGGTTCCACAGTCTTGTCCTAAATTTTGCAGCTGTACTTCAGCCAATGCTTTTTTTTTCTTTTTTTTTTTCTTTTTTTTTTTTTTTGTGTGCCCTAATACCCTCTTTTAGCTATTCTGATGCTTAGGGAGGTTGTGGTCTTTGCTATTTCTTAGCTTATTCCTAGTAAAAGTGATAAGAGAAGTAGCGTCCTTTAGTAAGTCGGTATTTTTGTTACAAAGCAATTGAAAATAAAATCCACACATTATTAATAATATTCTCTTTAACACCAGTAGAAACATGTCTTTTTAAGTTAATATATGCAGAATTATAATATAAAATATATTTGATCTGTTTAGACAGGACAAATCTTTTTTGGTTGACACTGGTAACTTAGAGCAAGCTTTATTTTTTTTCTCAGTGATATCATTGTAAGGACCAACTGTATTTGCACATGCAAGATTGTAATGAAACCAGTTGTCTTAAGAAATATGTTGTTAGTATAGTGAAAAATAGAATAACTTTGAAATAGCTTTGGGTGTTTATCTTTCACAAATATTATGTTGGTTTATGTAGGAAAACATTTGGCAGGTATTACGCTGGAGATCTTAATTTATTGGCAAATTCTTTTAGTCTTGATGGGTAATGATCTGTTTTTAACAGTTCTGTTAAAAGTTGTATTAAAAGATGTATCCCAACTTCTGAAACTTTTAAAAGTAAAAGTCCTTTGTTATTGCCAAGGCATATCCAGGAAAGTGTCCTACTTCCCTTTTGCCAGCTCTTTTCCTTCTGGTGTGTTACCTTCACCAGCCAGGTGAGAACTTAACAGTAGTGAGAAGAGTGGTGGTGGTCTAGGTGGTGTGATTATCTTCATAAAGTATTTTTGTTTGTTTTAGTTGTGGTAGTGGTGATTATAGATTATTAGGAATAGCCTTATTGGTATTAGTCACTAGGTTTTTTTGTTTGGCTTTTGTTTCTTTTGCAAGGCAGTTACTCCTTGAGCTGGCTGTTTGGGAGTAGTTGCTGTGTCTTTGATACATGTTTTAGAAACTTTTTGATTATTGGTGTTGCATTTTAGTTTCAGTAGTTTTATTCACAGTACTGCACTATGGTAAAAGGCTATCTGGCAAGTTTTATACTAGCTTTAACTTTGAATAAAGTGGAATAATTAGTGTTACAGTACCTTTTTATTTAGTAGTATGAAAGGCTGTTATGAGGAGTGGGATTTTCATAATTTAAAGTTACTGTAGGATACAAGTAGAAGTAATTCCTGAAGATGCAGGTTTAGAATTTTTAAATGAGATACAAAAAGCGCTTTTTGCTGTGCGTGTTACTGCCTCAGTATGATTGGTTTTTGTGAAGTTCATTGCCTATTTAATTTACCTCTACTTACATAATCGGATTGCATATTACCTCTTTCTAATTAAATTTTATTATTAAATGATTGTGATACTAATAATACCTAAGAGGGGTAACACCAGCATTCAAACTATGAAAGGCAAATATCATGGTCTTTGCTTCCTTGTTAGATGGTATTTGGTATTCTGCATCCATAGATTTTTATTTTTTTTTTAGTCCCTTGCTTGGTACATGCTGTCACATCCAGAACATCCAAGTGGTTAGTATTAAGGAAGAGGCAATTTTATATATCATGCATGTACACACTTTTATATATACACAAAATGTGTGTGTGAAGTCTTGATGAGCTGTCTAAGTCATTAGGAATACCGATGTTGTTGTTACAACCCTGCATCCCCCATAGAAGTCTTATAAACAAGCTAAGCTTACACGAAAATTTCAGCTGCTTTTTGTAGAAATGTTCTAAATTCTTGTTGTCTCTTATTACATACTTAAAAACTTGTTTTATTTTTTCAAATACATAATTTTTTTAAGCCTGCAGATGGTACAAAATTTGGCTGCTGGATTAATTGTGCTAGTTTTGCCATATCTTGAGTTTTAGCCTTTTAAATTGCTGTTCACTTTTAAACAGAAGAATAAAAACATGTAGAGTTCACAAAAAAGCAGAGTCTGGTTGTGTATTACATTATATATTAATATTATATTTCTTGTATTTTTCTCCCTATTTGTTATACTTGCAACATATATCATAATTTGGGAATGAAATATTGAAGCTATATAACAACAAAGTAATTTCCAGTAAATGACCTTAATAGTCATATCCCCCCCCCCACCCCTGTGTCGTGTGATTGAAAGTTGACCTGATTTGTTCTCCTGGTTAAATCGCAACATGCTGTTCTCTCCGAGCCTTTCACTTGTTTTTCTCTTCTGGAGAAGTGCAAACAACAGGCACCAGTCTCTGCCAGCGTCTGACACCACCTTCCTGCTGTTTTCCTTAAATCTTTCTTTTTCCTCAAGTTTGTTCATACAACAAAAAAAAAAAAGAGAGAAAACCTGCTATTTTTACTACTTTTGTTGTTGTTCTTGCAGCTTTGAAATCCCTTCTTTCTAAGGGAGGCAAGCAATGAGGCAGCAGTACCAGTGGCTGTTGGAATTTGGCGGAGTGCCACCATCCCTAGGGCTCTCCGGGTGGGGTGTGTGCTCTCTCCGAGACCAGGTCCCTTGGCCTGCCTCCTCCTGCTGCTGGTTTCCCTTTCCGACGGGTGCTGGGCCATGAGGGTGACCTCCAGTCTCCTCCTGCTCCTCTGCTTCTCCTGTGCTTCTCTAAACTGTCATTTTCCTCCTCAAACCGCGGTCCCTCTGCTCAGCTTTCATTTGTGCACGCTGTTGCTTTTGCTGGAGGGAGGGTGGTCTTTGATAAAGAGAGCGGGTCAGTGAGGTAGGAGCAGGAACCTTCTGGACGTTCAAGCATCGACCACCCACGGTCAGCTGGAGGTGTGCTCCGTGACAGGGTTTTGCAAGGATGCAGGCGGGACCGTCTCCTCTCGTGTCCCGCAGCGTGTCACCGCGCGGGAGCTGTCCTGCTGTGGTGCTAGCAGCAATGGAGAGTGTTTGGTGCAGTTAGGAACTCGCAGCTGCAGGTGCCTGTGTCTAGAAAGATGGGAGAGGAATGTTGGTTTATCTGCGGAGTCAAAATTCTGCCTGACCACCAGTTACTACTTGAGAAAAGGTGAAATCCAGTTTTAAGATTGTTGTGGATAAAGGTCCAAATGAGGGATTTTTGGGAAGTAACGTATTTTGTTAGTATTTTCTCAGTCTTTAGTGATGGAAATTCCTCATGTTTTTTAGGTTTAAGTCAAAACAGGTGTTTACAGTTGTTTTTTGTTACATAACTTGAGTCACTGAATTCATTGGGTTTGTTGTATGAATGATCCAAAGATACTGAGTGGAAGAGTTTATTTCTGGCAAAATAAGAAAATTTTAGTATGAGTTCTCTCATTTTGGTAAATAATCATGTTAGCCTGTAGTACTCGCAAACCAATATTTTGTTGTGTGAAAGCAGTAAATGAAAATAGCGAATTAGTGATTTCAGGTAACCACCAAAATAGGTAGTGTGACTAGCTGTTGGGGATGTGAAAGGGTTTCGTTAGAGACTAAACAGTTATACCCAAACCTGCATGGTATACTCAGTCATTTGTGTTTGCATTTGCCATCTTTTATTTAGAAGTTTTCCTGTGTGTGGACTTTGTCACGTGTGCGTATTAACTGCAGCAATGTGCTGTCTGCAACAGCCGTGGCTGCCGCTTCTGGGGGTACGTAGTGTGCATTGGCCCTGGGCAGGGTGAGGAGGGCAGCCTCCAACTCAGCCTGCTGGTTTTTTTTTTCCTCCCTGGACACTGCCATTGGTGAAACTTTTTCCTTCCTGATGTGTTTTTATGCAGTTGCTTTTACTAGTTCTTAAATTTCAATTGTCTTTTTATTACTAAGATAGCTCGCTAAAGCAGTGGGCTGGGGGAGGGAGTGTGGCACGTGTGGTAGGTGCCCCCGTGCATCTGGAGACTCGTCAGGGCTTTAGCCTTGTCTGACTGTACAGGCACTGGTCTCGTTTGGACTGCCTGCCTTTTCTTACTGATGGAGGTAAGCCTGGCTGGGTTCTGGGTCCTCTCTACGTCCGTCGTAGATTTGCTGATAGATTTACTCAGTTCTAAAAAACCTCCTGTGTGGTTAGCTTGGTGTTTAGTTAACCCCAAAGTCAGTGTTAAATGTACGCCAGGTGAAACGCATCCCGATTTATCAGCCGTTGGTAAGGTGTGCTGCTATCTCCTGGAAGCACTGGCTGTTCTGTCTCTATCAAATCAGCTGTAGGGAGTAGGGTCTTTCATGGTCCTGCCCTGCCTCCGGTGTGAGCTCTTTTAAGGAGAAGTCCTGCTTTATCTCCTGTCAGTTGGGGAAGAGAACTTGGATCACACTTGTTTTTGCTTAAATTATGACCACAGTGGTCCACAGAACCCAGTGTAGCATCCTTATCCTTTAACTAAGAGGAAATGTTAGTTTTGTAGGGCAACTAAGTACTATGCAGCTGAGTGTTCAGGTGCTTCTACATGGTGGATGATGTTAATTGCGCATAAGTATTTCTACTGGTGTCTTGAAATATGTTTTGAATATATACCTGAATTTTGTTGTTGTTGTTTTTTCTGATTTGCAATATCAAAGACTTGTAACTCTGCCCTTTCCTAATTTCTGGTTGCCTTCAGGGTTTTAACTGCATTTATGTTATGAAATTTTTTTCATGTGATCACAGACTTTGTTCCATGAAGTCTGTTCTTTGCTCAGCCTGCAAGATGGGCAGTTCTCAGGAAGGGACTGTGTTGAAAGGAATAAGAATCCTTTCCTTCTTTCTTCTAAAACTTGAATGAAAGTGATAGTATAGCAGAAAGCAAGCTGGTTTAAAATTAGGTGATGAGTGCTGGATAGGAGAAACGGCTGTAATGCAGATTTCTTTAATGATAATGCTGAGCAACACTAAAACCAAATTTTTGACAGATGATTACATAGGAAGTTTCTTTGTGTGTGAACTGGGTGGGTGCTGAATTTTTAAAAATGTTCAGTACACAAAGTTGCAACTGAATTTAATGTATATTGTTGGTATCAACAGGCTTTGTAGCTGTGCTGTAAGAAGGATGAGTACAAAGTTTAAAATGTTTTTTCCCTGTAGCCTTAAACTTGGTTTTTCACTGATTCACGTGTGACTTCATGCAAATCTCATTTTTTCCCTATCTGTAGAATGGGAGCAATGCTGCAAGGTCCTAGGAAAATGTAGCTGTAGTCATTAACATGTCAGCTTTGTGTGTGTGTGTGTAATTTATCTATTTAGAGCCATATTCTGAGAGGCTTCTCCCTGCATGGGACTTTGAGGAAATGAGCTTCTTCCCCTATTCAGTGAAGCTTGGGTTGTCTTGTCAGTTCAGATGCTGCTGGTTGGAGTTGTAAATTAAAAACAAACAAACAAACAAAAAAAAAACAAACAAAAAACCAAAACCACGCCCCCCCAAACCCCTAAGGAACAATAGTTGCCTGATTCTTTGAGCACCACCTAGCCTCTAGACAGGGTGCCTACAAGAGAAAAATAGTGAGCCATCTCACAGGTAGCATGGCCCTACTCAGCATGGGGTCAGGGGCCCTGTTGCATGAGCTACCTGGTAGTGTGGTGGTTTCTCACAAAGCTTGTGATTCTGCAATCTGAATCTCTTAAGGTAAATTTTTTTGTTTCAATTTTTAGTATTTTGTATGCCGTGTGTGCCATACAGGAGAAAATTGACAGTGTTATTTGAGGTTAATACCTTTTTCCCTTAAAATAGTGTAGTTCAAAAGCCAAAATAGTTCATGAGTCTTGTGGTTACAGTTAGAGGTGAATTTACTGTCGCTGTTTAATGTTAGAGGTGTACTGAGCTTTTTTGAGTGTTTGATGTTAAACTGTGGCCTCTTATATAAGTATATGAGGGTTGAAGTTCCAGTCAATCACAATGAGTGAAGTAGCTTAGTATATTTGGAAAGACTTGGGGTTCTTTGTGTAATTTCTTATTTGTATCATGTTCCTTGCCATGTAATGGTGAGAACAATATAGAATAAAATCATAGAATTATGGAGTGGTTTGGGTTGGAAGGGACCTTAAAGACCATCTAGTTCCAACCCCCCTGCAATGGGCAGGGACACCTTCCACTAGACCAGGTTGCTCAAAGCCCCATCCAACCTGGCCTTCAACACTTTCAGGGACGGGGCATCCGCAACCTCTTGGGCAAACTGTTCCAGTGCCTCACCACACTCACAGTAAAGAACTGCTTCCTTACATCTGATCTAAATCTACCTTCTTTCAGTTTAAAGCCATAACACCTTGTCCTATCATTACATGCCCTTGTAAAAAGTCCCCCTCCAGCTTTCCTGTAGGCCCCTTTTAGGTACTGGAAGCTGCTACGAGGGTCTCCTCAGAGCCTTCTCTTCTCCAGGGTGAAAACCCCCAACTCTCTCAGTCTGTCCTCACAGGGGAGGTGCTCCAGCCCTCTGATCATCTTCATGGCCCTCCTCTGGACTCGCTCCAACAGGCCCATGTCCTTCTTGTGTTAGGGTCCCCAGAGTTGAACGCAGTACTCCAGGTGGGGTCTCACGAGAGCAGAGTAGAGAGGGAGAATCACCTCCCTCGACCTGCTGGTCACACTTTTTTTGATGCAGCCCAGGATGCAAGTGGTTTCTGGGCTGCAAGTGCACATTGCCGGGTCATGTTGAGCTTCTTGTCAACTAACAGCCCTAAGTCCTTCTCCTCAGGGCTGCTCTTAATCCATTCATTGCCCAGCCTGTATTTGTGCTTGGGATTGCCCCAACCCATGTGCAGGACCTTGCACTTGGCCTTGTTGACCTTCATGAGGTTTGCACAGGCCCACCTCTCAAGGTAGTGAAGAGTTATGTACTGTGATTGGAAACTCATTATGTGCTGGGTGCTCCAGGGAGGAGAGCACCTACCTCGGCCTTGAGGATCAGTGGCCTGTCTGCACTGGGGAGATTGTGGAGATCTTGAGGGCAGAAATGGTGGTAGGAGCTACAGAAGTAAGGAGATTAGGAAGTTCAGGGAATTAAAAACTGAAACACACTCCTATTGACACAAATACAGCTTTCAAATACTAAATGACTGGTATTATAACTCAGAAAAATAAGATAAATTTATTCTATGAAATGGAATTTTTGGAATTTCTGAATTGCAGGTTTTGGATTGCCTTTCTACCCTATAGGTAACTTCCAGACAAATTTATTTGGGGAAAAGGTGCGCAATTTATATTTGTTCCTTCATGGTTTACTTTTTCTGAGGAGTGAGGGTGAGAACCAAAAACCCTGTGGGAAGACGCATTGCTCACTCTCTTCCTGCTTAGTAGGTGACCTCTGCTTTTAACTTCCTTTTCACTCCTTCCTTAGATAGCAGAAACTACTGTTTATTTTTGATATGTGCAAAAGGCCTTTGCCATTTTAAATTCTTACAGGACAGCCATTTCATGGACTTGAGCACTTAGAGCTCCCAGTTTGTTTCCGTATAACTGAATACAGCAAATGAAATTTGCTGTACTTTCTGGTATTTCTCTAGGTAGATACTTCTTCAGGACTGCTCCAGGCTTTTAGTCCTTTTCAGCATAGAAATAGATAGAGGGATGGAAAGTAGTGAGCTTTTGTTCAGAGTGTGATGCGCTTTTTGAGAGTATTACAAAGCTAGTGTTATCTTGTGACCTGTTAGTCTGCATCACCAACAAGTGACCCATGAACTTGCAGTGTGCTTCTTGCTCACTGCCTCTTCCCCAGGGGGACAGGGAGCGTCTGTTTTTGTAGCAAATGAAGCTGAATTGCTGCAGGTTCTTCTACATAGGGATGGAAAGGGAGCTGGTAGAGATAGGCAGGCAGCACGTCACCTGCGCGTGTGCAGCCCAGGCTGTATTAGTTTTTATGTCTCTTGACATAATGTTGTTTTCAAGGCAGATGTTTGCTACCTAGGAAGACAGTCCTTTAGTGTTCCTGCCACACGTCTTGTGTAACTTTGGCCAAGACATTAGGTGCTTTCTGTAAAATATAAATAGGCTTTTCTTACCTTATAGGGGGATTGTAAGCATAAACTTCTTGTCTGTGTATTGTATATTTGTTTATCAGTTGCAGTAGTAGTACAGTGCAATACAGCAATACAGATACTGCCCTATGGGACACTAACAAGGACTTTTTTACTTTTCATTGACTGAGGATCTCCAGTAGACTAAAGCAACCCAAAGGGGTGCCATCATATTTTCTTCTAATCTTTCTTCTAATTTGGTAGCATACAATCATAATGCAATGCATTTAGTGTAGTTTTTCCCTAACCAGAACTTTGTTCTTAACTGTGAAGAAAGAAAAGTTACTGCTTTTGACCTTACAACTGTGTAATGAATCTTCCCTTTCCAAGAGAAAGCTGCATGGAACCTAGATGTGATTGTTTAAGGCTTTACAGGAGACTTTAGGGATCTTAGTATCACATTTATGCAGGCACAGACTATAGTGGTCAGAGATAACAATAAACATTGGGAAGATGTATTAGTTGGCTACCCCATTGCTGCCAAAACTTTATTAAAAGCACTTTAAATGAGTGCTTTGTATCCTTGATTATTCCATCACTGTAGCAGATGTTCAAATCAGATGCTGCCATTAAAAAAGAGTTTTACTGAAGATGCATTTGTTTTTCAGTATCTATACATTTGTTCTAAATGGACTAAATGCTTAGAGCAGTACTTTAGACAGTGAGAGTCAACTAGTCAATAAACCTGCTCTTGGGTATCACTGTCTTTAGCTGTTACGAGTACAAAATTGTCAGTGCAGACTATGTTAACAAACCTACTTGTTTCTTTGAAACACTGGCTCTGTCAATTCGCTATTAAATGGTGGAAGTTGGGGGTGTTGAAAGCCACCAAAATCCTTCTGCCAAATCAGAACCTGCTCTTGGATCACTCTTGGCAGCTCAGAATAATCTAGAGAACAGTTGTGAGTAATCCAAGTTTTTAAAAAAGCAGGAAAATATGACACGTGGGATTACATAGCAACAAGTTTCAAAGGAATGGATACCATTCCTTGTAATGAACATGTTCAGGATACCACCCATCTAGTTTGTATAAGTTCAAAGTGTTGACTTCTTTGTCAGGCTTATTCTGTATATGGTATTGTAGCCAACAACTTGGGAAATCTGTTTTTAGCAAATTTTTTATTATTTAAGCTCTTATTGTATGAGTTCAGAATAAGTAGGACATTTCCAGAAGCAGTATTACTGATGCTACTTTTCTGTGGAGTATTTTTTGTAGTGGCTTTTCTCTTTGATTGATATAGGAGGCCTTTCATGATCTTGCAGTTTGGGATTTCAATGTAGGAAGTGCGCTCTGATCTTACCTAACTCAGTATTGTTTTTAAGAGCCTAGAAGGGATTACTGGACACGTAGGGGGATTTTGGATATGAGGAATTCTTCTTCCAAGTGGTCTGTTCTGTTGTTGGGCACAGCAGATGTTTCTGTTACTATGCCCATAACTGATCTGTTCAGTTTTTGTCTAGTTAAGGTGTGTGGAGGAGAGGAGAAAATACAGTGATACCAATCTTCAAAATGTGGCCTTCTTACTGCTGTTGAGGGGTGGCAATTCCAAGATAAACAGCTTTAAAGATACTAGTAATATACTGCTTGTTCTTTCAGTTGTCCTTATTCTCGTCATTCATCACGCTAAACATTATTCAACAGACTCAGGAAGGACCTTGTCATGATTCTGTTGCTCATAGCAGCATTTGCTATGCTAATGCTTCCTGTATGTGGTGCACGTGGAGTTATATTAGAAGTCTGGGAAATGGATAGGTAGATGCCATGTCGAATGTTCTATGCTATATCTTATCTTCTCTTTATTAATTATTTCTGTACTTGCCAACTCCTCTCATTAATATGGAAAAAAACACTGCAAAAATAATGGCATAATAATTTCTGGGGCAAGGTGGGAAAAATTTGAGCTGTGAAGAATTCCTTCAGGAAAAGCTAGCATAAAGAAAAGTCTGGCTAAAAACTGACCTGTTATAAGGATTCACGTGCACAATAAAATTAAATGTTGACTTGTTTTCTGACTAATGAACAGCATTGGAATGAGACACAGCATGCCATTATTTCAGTGAATATTGCAAAAAAAGCTTCAGTAGCTTTCAGACCCATCAGCACCATTAATTGTTAGACAGACTTGAGTCTTGAAAGCTGTCATAGCCATGTGTGTTATTGGGTTTGGGATGTAATTTCTGAAAGTGCTCAGTCAGTTGGGTTTTTTCTTTCTTTTCAAGTCTTGCTATTGCCTACATTAGTGCTTATCTTTCTTAGGTACTGTGCTGCACCTCGAACAGGTTGTGGTTGCACCTGTGCAATAAGTTTGTTGCCTGTGGTGTTGAAGGAAAGTGTGATTACTTACATGCAGTATGTAGGGAAAATGCTGTAACTCAGAAATAAGAGCTGTTTGTTGCTTCAGGAGGCCCCATGCATTGCTCTCGAGCCATGTGTGGCTTTCAGGCAATTCAGTTGTACTTCCAAGGGTTAGGATTGGTAGAGGGACATCAGAAAAGAGGCATCACCAGCTTGCCTTGGACATAGTTGCTTGCCTGATTCAGCCCCAATTACAATAGAATAGACCCTTGGGGAGCTATTGTCCTCTCTGTTGTATGAATCACTCCATAAGCTCTGAATGAGCCACTCTTGAGTTGCCGTCCATGTGGCATATACCCACACATATGAGTACATGTTGTTGGTTTGTGGCCAAATAAAGGCAGTGGTAGGCAACTTGTAAATTCTTCTCTGCCTCTACTGCCTACAGCCATCTGATGAGACACATAATGGCCAAGGGATCCTTAGAATAGGGCACCTAGCTGAAAGGCAGGGAGAACTAAACATTCTTAAATTTTTACCCGCAAATGTTTCCTACCTGATCTGGAGTTGGCCCAAGTGGTTTATTCATAAATCTTTCTTCAAGGTGTTAGCAGAGGTTCCCTCAGGAACATATTTCTATGTAATTCACTTTTCCTTTCCAGGTTGTTGGCCAGACAATTGAAATCAAAAAACTAGCAGCACAGAGATGAAGTCTAAAGATAATTACAATTTTTTTAGTGTTAAAGAATTGATTTTCTGTTGTAGAATGATTTGCAGAAAATTACTTATCTCTCCAGCAGCCAAAGTTTTCTTTGTTTTAGATCAAATTTCTGGACTGTTGAACTGTTGGGATAAGTGAAATAATGTTCAAACAGAATTTTAAAAAAGTGAGCTATGGTCATTTTAAAAAAAAACAACTTCGAAAAAGACTTCTAAAAAGAAATAGACTGCATCTTGGGGAGAGAAGGGACATGGGGAATGTTTTCCTGTTCTTTCAGCACCAGAAGAATTAATGTTGAATGGTAGAGTCCAGGTAACCCAACAACCTATCCAAAATTAATTTCCTTGACAACTCCTTAGTTCATGGGAAATCAGTCAGAAGTTGTTGTTTTTGGGTTTTTTTCTCCCCATCAGAAAAACCTTATTTTCTCTATTTTGTATTTTAACAATTTTGCATCCAGCGATTAGACAACTGTAATCAGCAGACACAAACTTCATAATATTTGTCAAAACCTGCTGTCTTTGGATGTTTATAGGGAAGATTTTTTTTCTTATTTGTTAGACTTGTTGTTGTGCTTTTTGAGGCCAAAATTTGCCAGTTACATTATTTTCCTCCCACAAGTTTTATGTAGACTGAAGGCTGATCTGTCTGCCTGCTAATTATCCAGCTCTTTCCCTCCTTTCTTTACCTTCCAGCCTCCTGTAAGTAGTAGTCACCTCTTGCTTGCCTGCATCACTCTGCTCATTCTTTTGGACACAGTCTTTCTCATTTAAGAGGATCAGTTTGTGGAATAAAAACTCTCTTTATATTATTAAGAGAAGCATTTTAAGTTCACCTAGGCACCTTAGCAGTGGTAGGGGGTGTGCTTGTTAGGAAACAGAAGTACTTAAATAGAGAAGATAACTTCAGTGAGAAATACTATTTTTATAATTATTTTTCTGTGTTGTGTGCTTCAGTGTTACCAGCTCAGGTGCTGAGAAATGTTGCATTTTCACTGTGCATTCAAAAAGACTCTTGATTAATTAAATGGATTCTGTTCTTTCCTGACCCTGGGCTTAGGTATGTCTCTCATTAGGAATTTTTTATCACTTAAGATCTTTTTGAACAGCTAGTTTCACTTGAACATGAGGATGTATTTTTCCCCTTTTCTATTGCCATCTGCTGCTGCTGTTTGATTTCAGCTACAGTGAAGGTTTTCAACTTGAACCTAGTACCCTGAACTTTTTCATGCTACCTGTTGTTTGGAGGTTATAGTAGCTACATAGTCCTCTGTAAAAGAAGTTAGTCCTCTTCATTGGAAAGCCAGTGATTTTAAGCATTTCTAAATTTATAGGTTAAACTTCGTCACAGGTAATCTGTAGCTGTTTGTTGTTACTCTGTTAAGTATTTTGAAGAGCTGGAACCCTGGGACCTTGGTAAACGGTATCCTCTAGGCTTTGGTTATGTAGCTATTGTTAGGAGGTAAATATAGTTTTGGGTTTTTTTTGTTTGTTTTACTTTAAATCTCAGAGATTGTATCTTGCCATCTGCCCTATTGACTGCTGATTTAGATTGAGTGGGACCTTCCTGACTTCTGAGGTCACAGTACTGAATGACTGTGGCCTCCGGATTGTGATTCATGTTAGATGGTGATGCACTTCAAAGCCTTCAGCTAAGGACAGGCTGTGTTTTTGCTGTTATCTTGGAATTGAACTCTTCTCAAATTACTGCTGCTTGGTTTTATGCCATCTTACCAGCATCTCAACTTGTTTTCTTAGCACATCAGTAGTTTTTAAGGGTGTTTTCAATTCTGTTTTCCATGATTCCCCAAAACATGCTGTGGAAGAAAGACTATTCAAGACATGGGTTTAGCAGCACAGGTCAATTTTGTGGGGTTTTTTGGATTCATTTCTCAATCTTACAGCCCAAATGGTCTATTAAATGGAACAGGTGTCACTTTTTTCCAATTTAAAAAATCAAGAAGTTTGCATTCACTCCATACAGTTTGATGTCTTACTGTATTTTGATTTGTCATGCTTCTTCACTTGATTAGACTTGTATTTTAGAGCTGTGTGTGTTCCTTCACTGACAACTTGTTCTGGGTTGCTTTATTCCCCAATGGCTTTGTAAGGTACTGAGGCATATATATATATATATATATATAAAGTATAAGCTAAAATAGGAAGTTTTACTATTAATAGGAAGAGACCTTCATTAACATGACGAAGACTTGCTAGCATTTACCTAACTACAAAATGGTTTGTTACCGAAGAGTTTGTTTTCTTGGAGGCAGAAATGTTAGCTTCATTACCTTATTTTCCTGGAGAATGAAAAAGTCCTTTCTGGTTGGTTCTGCAA
This sequence comes from Astur gentilis, assembly GCF_929443795.1. Taxonomy (NCBI): domain Eukaryota; kingdom Metazoa; phylum Chordata; class Aves; order Accipitriformes; family Accipitridae; genus Astur; species Astur gentilis. The sequence goes on from NC_064880.1 coordinate 32,294,760, forward strand.
TAACAAAAGTCCAGAGTTTCAGAAAAATAAGAGAGAAGAATGAAGTTGAGTGCATGGTTTGGTTGGCTTGGTTTTGTTGTTTTGTTGGGTTTTTTTCAAATGAGACAAGAGAGTAGCTTACTTAAAAGGAAATACATGTGGATGCAGACACAAGATGCATCTTTATATTGATGAAAGAAGAAAAGAAAAGTAGTTATGTGGGCTTTTTTTTTTTTGTAGGACACTGCTTAAGGATTTTAAAATCTGTATTTTTAGTAATTTTCTGTGGTCTGTTTTGCATTTGATATTTTAAAGCTTTCCTTTTATCTGATGGTACATATGTATTATAGAATGGTGAGCTGTCATACTCAATTGTTATGAAGTTAAATTATTAAAGCATCAACATAATGGGATAAATGCATATTTAGGATATTCCAAACTGAAATAAACAGTTACTTAAGGACTTTAGGGATTGCATTGCAATACTGTTAAACAGTGGTTTCTATACTTGGAATGGTTACCATGCTTAAAGTTTGGTATTCATAACTTCAAAGATTGTTTGATACCTTTAAAGGCATTTCGATTTAAAAAAAAAAAAAAGGGGGGGGGGGAACGGGACGGGGACTGTTTTCCAGGCTGCTTTTCCTTGCCATTTGAAATGTGTACTTTCCCCGCCCCCCCTTTATTCTCCCACCCCTCTCCTTTTAGCTGGATATTAGTTTGATTACTGATGTAAAGGATGCTGCTGTCAGTGAAGAGACGATGTGGTGGTAATACTATCAGTGTTAATGTGAAGTGTTCCTAAAAATATGTTGGACATAATTCTCATACCATGGGTGTTGCCATAAAATCTGAGTGCCTACTAGAAGCACATCAGGAAATTGGATTTACATTTGGGCTATTGTTGAACTGTCTTTCTTCTCTTCAATAGATAGGTCTCCGTGTTGAAGTATTTTGCTTTGGCATTAAAAGCTATATGCATGTAAGTCTGTTAAAGAAACCAGACCAAACCAGTATGCCTTTCACTTAAGTGAAAGGTGGTTTGTACTGGCCTTGAATTCAGGAGAAGGGGGCCTCAATCTAATCTGGAGGGTTGTTCTAAGAAGAATCTGGCTTCTGCATAATGAACTTTATGTTCATTGTAGAAAGCTGACAATGTGTGAAGCTGTTGATCTTTCTTCATCTCGAAGCTGTAATTGATTGCCAGATAACAAGAGTCCATTCAGGGTACTAAGAGAGTTGAAGATAAAGATTGAGTCTTGGAGCTGGATTCCATATTTAGTGGACAAGAAAGATATGTCTCATCTGTCAAGCCTTTGTGCTTGGGTCTGCAACGCTGCTCTGTAGTCTAGCAGTGTTTGAGATAAAGATCGTAGTACATGTGTATCCCAAAAGATCCAATTTAGGAGGTGACGACTTGCAGTTGCAACTCTCTGCTAAACTTTTTCTCCTAAAATGGCAGTTTTACTGAGGTATGAGCAAGTATGTGGTTAAATAACTGGATCTTTTGCAAGTATTTGTGTATTTGGAGGTGGGAGACTTTGGGGTACAGGTGTAGTTATACTTTATTGTTTTCTGGTCAGCAGCTCTGAAAAATTCAGACTACAATGGAGAATCCTCTGATTGCTTACATCTCTGTTTTGCTAAGGTAGAATACGGCGTAATTGATTATACCGAATGCCATGAAGAAGCCTATAAATTGCTTGTCTGAATTTATAACTTTGACTTTTGACATAACCCATTGCTTAAATTCTCAAAGGAGTTTAGAGTTCTCTTCAAAAGAGTTCTTGCAAAAAATGTCCTTTTCAGGACAAAAGCCCTGTATATTTATATTAGTTTTTAGAGGAGAGGCTGTATATATGGTTCTGAAAGATAAATTAATATGGAAGATACCACCACTCTCCAAAAATAAAACATCTTGATAGTGTTGGTAAGTTTTTAAAAAAATTACTAGAAGAAGTAAAAAAATCTGTAGCGGTTACAAGAAATAAAGAAAAGTAATTTTTTAGGGCTCTTCTGTGAGTGTCAGGTAATCTTCCAGGTGTTCTCTTTGGAAGACAGTGTAAGTTCGAATAGCAGTGGGTGGTAGCAATGCCAGTCTTTCAATTAGCGACATTGTAAACATGCTATAAGTACTTGTGTAACATAGTTGCGTGTCCTTTGAGTTAGTGAGTTGGCTTTCAGGGGCAAGAATGAAGTTAGTTCCAGTAAGAAGTCTGTGTATATTTTCAAAATTGTAACTTATGTCAGTCTTGTGAGCAGTCAAGTGTTCTGTGAGCAGGAGAATTTATAAAGTCTGGTGTTTAAAAAATTATATTTTTTATCCCTTTACATGAACTGCCTTAAAACTTACAGTATCTTCAAAAGTAGGTAACTTGTGCTGAGAACTGAAGGATGGAACAGAACTGCATGTTCTTGAAAAAACAGCTGTGTGTCTGGGAGTGAATGGTGTATTTTAAATTACAACATGAATGAGGAAGGCAGTTTAATAGATCTTCCTAGGATTTGCTCTGTGTTGAAAGGAGGTTTGAATCCAACTTTTGTGTCTTGTCCTTCAGATCACAAGGATGGCAGAGTGTGGGTTGCTTTTTGGTTCTGGATATTTAACAACAATAACAAAACCCAAACCAAAACAAAAACCCCAAACATAACAACAAAAAACCACTCCAGCAGAAACAATGAAGAGAATACAGTGCAGTCGTCAGTGTGTGTAGGCTCTAAAATCTGGGCAGAAAAAAAAAAGAGGGATTGTATTTCATTGGTACTATGGACTACCCCTTGACCTGCTAAATTACCATTCTGACTGGTAAGGTAACCCAGGGGTGCTGATCTATTTAGTGTATTAGTATCTAGATACAGTACATGAGACATGCAGTAGCAATTTTACCCTGCAGTACTTCAAATGAGCCTTAGCTATCCACAGTGATTATTGAGCTTCCCATATTTCATAAAATAAACAATATAAGGTATGATAGTATCTGTTTCCGTAATATATGCATGGTTTGTAATTGCTAGAATTATGTCAGCATTTTTAAGTAAGCTCTGTACTTTTGTGGGCAGTGACTATCAAGTAGGCTAGTAAATCAAAATATTGCTAGTCCTGCTTCATTAAATGGTTACTTTGATCGACTAATATTGGTTATTTCAGAGTGGCATACGCTTAAAACACTTTCAGTGTTACAAAGCAAAACAATAATCATTTAAACTTGCCTGACAGATCTGGTGTGATTAGTTTCTTACGCTTTTTGAGAGCAATATTTTCCCATTAAGGTATAGATGACATATAAACAAGGAAAGGTGTGCTGTACACATCTGCTTTAAAAAAAAAAAAGAAGCCTTATTGTACAATGTGTAAATGTAAGAACTATTTTATGCATATGAGAAGTGTACAATTTGGTTTTGAAACTCTTGGAAGCAGTACACAAGCACATTTTAGGAAGCAAGAGTTTAAAGAGGATTCCTGATTTTTCTGCACTGCGCATATATGTAGTAAAACAGTCTTTACCCCGGAGAGCTTAGAATCTAAAATATGTAGAAATTGGAGGAATTTTTCCTAGGCAAGTTCAGAAGCGGCGTTACAACTGCTGACAATAAGCCAGCTGCAGTTGCAAACTGGGTAATTCCGCTGCATTGCTGGAAGAGAGACCTCCAGCTCTGTACGTGGCTGTGTTTGGGTAAACTTCCCCACCTCCAGAAAAAAAAAGCGGTATCCTCAACCTGCCACTTGCAGTTTGATTTTTCAAGAGAAGGCTCTGCCAGCAACACATTTTGTGAATGTCTCCTTCCTGACTGTTTTTCTCTTGGTTTGGTTTTCTTCCATCAGAGGAGGTCTGGGTACCGGGCTCTGCAGTAAAGGAGCACTGACACTGCACTTGCTGTCATCTGCCTTCCTGCGGGAACAAGGGCAACTTGAATTAGCCAAATAGCAGAGCCAGGAGGGTTAGCTGCATGGCCAGGAGTGGCCAAAATGTATGGTACAGACAGGCCTGTCTAGTTCTTGAATGTTAAAGGTTTGTGAGTTACCCTAGAGTCATAGAAGAAAGTGTCTCGTGTCTTATTAGTGGTGAGGAAAGCTACGCTGATGCCTTAGTTATGAGGATGCATAGCTGATGGGTAGAAGTTCATAGTAGCTCTTAAATGTTGGAAGCTGTAGTTTTCACGAAAAGGGAATTCCAAAAGCTTTTTTTCATATCGCCATGTGAATATACATAGTTATTACTTGCAGCCCTTTCTGAACTGCTGTGTTGTCCTATGGGACTGAAAAGCACAAACTTGTGTTGAGAAAAATGAGGCTGTATCACTTTATATGGTACTTGAAGGATATGCTATTAAAGTAGTGCATTAAGACTTTGGCATTAAATATCTTATTTAAAATAAAGCAACTGAAATGTTTCCAACTGAAGATAAACTGAGTGTTCAGGTAGTTGCAAAGATAAAAACAAAGAACGCAGTTTGTGTAAATACGGAAGACTATTTGTCTAGATCATCTTTCAGACTCATTAAACAGCCATAAGTGATTTAAATACAAATTAGAAAGCTGCACATCATGTTGCAGCCTACTCATGTAGGCTGAGCTCATCAGAAACTCCTTTTGTTCCTCCATTTCCTTCCACCTTACTTTCCCTGCCGATGCCAGCAGCACTGCTTTACCCCGTTGAGCCAGGCTCTGTCAGAGGCACCACCTGTGCAAGGATCCCTGTTACTCTTCGCTCCTTTTGTATTGCTGATCCCACTCCTTGCTTCTCTGCCCTTTGAACCTCCATATAACCCTGCATTCCCCTGCACGTGTTTGGGACTGTAGTCTGCCTTCTGATTTTCCTTTTTTTCCTGTGATTCTTACTTGTTTGTCTTGGGCATTGATATGTTGATAGCCTAAACAATTTAAATAATATGGAAAACAAGGGGATTGCAGAATTGGGAGGGTTTATGCTGGGAAGTCTTTTGCTCCTGTTAGCTAGTTTTTAATCTATAAATAATTGCCTGGTTGGCACATTGCATGCTGCAGACTCTATGTCTTTTAGACGCCTCTAACAGGTTCTAGTTTTCACCGAAATTGGCAAGGCTATTCTGATTCACAGAACTTTCCCTAAAATTTCTGGAATTCATTGAGTGCATTCATTATTGGGTAACAGATGGTGAATCATTGTCAAGTTGAGGCTATAAATCCTTTCTTTGCGTAGGCCAGTGGTATGTTCAGCTTGTTTGTAAAATATTCCACTGCAAATATTAGGGACTATAATGAATTTATTTACCTTTTTTAGGAGCAATGGATGAGCTTCATAGCCTGGACCCAAGAAGACAAGAATTGTTAGAGGCAAGATTTACAGGAGTAGTAAGTGGAAGCACTGGGAGTACTGGAAGTTGCAGTGTTGGAGCTAAAGTAAGTTCTAAGAGCAGCCATCCAGATCTGCCGTCTTTGAAATACTAATTTATCTCATAGTGTCTCACTTTTATATTGCCCATGTGATTTACTTGCAAAAGTACTGGGTTGGAAGAGGGTCTCGGAAAAACTTTGTTAGTCTGTTATTTTGCTGTGAGGTAGCATTGTTTATCCTGAACCTGTCTATGACATGGACGTTGAATTGTTCTTAAAAACACCAAAGAATGGCCTTATACAGGCTCTTTTGTGGTTTTGCTCTAGAGCACGTGTGATCAGAGATGGAAGTTTTTCCCAGTGTTTAAGTGGAGTTGTCCCTTCTGCAGATGGCCAACTACTTACAGTTAGGCTTGAAATAGACACACGGAATCTGGTGTGACTTCTGTTTTTAAGATTAAACTTGTTTGAAGACTAATATATCTAGATTAACAAAGCCAAATTCTTACAACTTTTCCAGACATTTATATCAATTTTACCTACTTTCATTGTAGACTTTCTGCAGTCTGTTTGTTAGTACCTAAATCAGGATGCAACACTTGAGGTAAAAGCTTATGAACATGGAATAGCAGGGCTTAATTTAAGCAGGGCTTAAAAAACCTTCCATATGTTATATATTACCCTTCAGTTGATACATCTGCAAAATAAATTTGCCTTTATTATGAATTCTGTTGAAGTTACTAGCTTCAACTTCCAAGACCAATTTCTGCAGTACTATTGCCTAGCCAGAGGTACTCCATTTTGTATGTGTGTATTTTAATGTTCTTTACCAAGTGTAGTAGTAGTTAATAAACTGATGTTAAAAAGCTGTAATACTAATTTTTTAGGCACATTTCCCCCACGACCAAAGTACTTTTGAATTCTGTTTCCAAAGTGTTTGCAGTGTCCTCATATTTTAAGTATTTTATACAAACTTGGTTAGTATTTTTTACTTCCTATTCCACATTTTAATTACCAGTCTAGATTACGGAACAAAGTACTACCTGATAGCAGATGTTGATGAAATTTCTGGAGATATGTGATGTATTGATGACTATTAACAAACTAAAAAGAATTTAAATCAGTGCATTGTGATCTTGCATCATACTTTCTTAAGTTGTTTTTGAGAGTGACATGAAGGTGTCATGGTTTAACCCCAGCCAGGAACTATGCACCATGCAGTCGCTAGCTCACTCCTCCCTCCTCCCAGTGGGATGGGGAGGAGAATTGAAATAAAGTAGTAAAATTTGTGGGTTGAGATAAGAATGGTTTAATAACTAAAGTAAAATAAAATATAATAATAACAATAATAAAATATTATTAGTATAATAATAATAATAGTAATGAGAAGGAATATAACCTATTATTAGTATAATAATAATAGTAATGAGAAGGAATATAACCAAAAAAAGAGAGAGAAATAAACCCCAAGAAAATACCAGTGACGCACAACGCAATTGCTCACCACCTGCTGACCAATGCCCAAGCAGCAATCTGCCCCCCTGCCCAGGTCCCCCAAGTTTATATACTGAGTATGACGTTCTATGGTACAGAATATCCCTCTGGCTAGTTCTGGTCAGCTGTGCTGGCCATGCTCCCTTCCAGCTTCTTGTACACCTGCTTGCTGGCAGAGCATGGGAAACTGAAAAATCCTTAGCTTAGGATAAGCGCTACTTAGCAACAAGTAAAACATCAGTGTGTTATCAACATTATTCTCACACTAAATTCAAAACACAGCACTGTACCAGCTACTAAGAAGAAAATTAACTCTATCCCAGCTGAAACCAGGGCAGAAGGTAACTGTCACAGAGCTGTGAAAAAGGTGACGTATCACTTCTGTTACTACCATCTTAACCAAGAAGTGAGTTAAATGGTCAGGGGAAGGAATCAGGTTGGATTGACACAGTGTGGTTGATGCACTGTTGTTTTCTCTTTTTATTCAATTGCCTTCTAATTATGACTGAAAAAATATATACTTGCCATATCTTATGATTAAAATTAGATAGAGACAAACCCCGTATTTCTGGTCCATCTTTCTTTGTTTCTTCCTTGGGTTCTCTACCATTACTTCCCTGATTTATTAGCTCATTGCAATTGCTCAGGTAATTGCTTATAATTCAAATGAGGATTTGTCTTTTTCATGACTAGATCTGTATCTTCTTCTAAATTCATTTAACTTCAATGTATTTATAAACCCTTCTATTAGTTTTCGATACAGCTGTGTTGGTCCCTGGCCTTATTGCCAGTCTTTCCTCCTCAGAATCTGTCTGCTGGTATGTGTGTAATACATTTTCTTAAAAAGTAATTATCAAGTTTCTTAGGGTTCCTTTTCTTTAAACTTTGATCTCCTATGTGTTGATTTGATGCTTAACATTTCCATAAATCTCTTCAAGGCTTTATTTGTTGTCTGTTCAGCTGATTTCACTTTTAGCCAAATTACATTCCACTTTCAGGTTCTCAGTTTGTTTATCCAAATTAGCAAGAAATAAAAAAATTAAAACAGCTGATTTTCTTTTTCACTCTACCATGTAAAACATAAATTTATTGCCCTGACATATTCCAAGATCTGTTTGAACAGATATCTGTATCTCATCCAGTTGGTTTCCAAACAGATAGTAGGATAAAGTGTTGGGGTTTTTTCAATGCTACCAAATTATTTGGTAATTGTTTGCAGAAGATACTACTACCACTGTCTTCTGATTGATGCAGATCCTCACCTAAGACACTGTTGTTCTTACCTTTAACCAGAAATATTCCACAAATTATCTTTCAGTATACAGTGCAATGTCTCTTTTTTTTTTTTTTCCCTGCTTAATTTTTGTTTGGTTTTGGGAGGCAGGGAGGTAGAGTTGAATACTAATACCTAGTCCTGCGATTTCTCCCACTATCAGTAAAATGGCAATTATATCAGTTTTGTTTGTATTTCTTTTATTTCTGACCCTTCAGTGTATCCAAGCAGATAACATGAAATGTAGTAGCCGATCTGGGCTGTGTTTGGAATATGCTTGCATTTATTTTTTTTTTAATATAGTCTTTAGTCTTGGTGGGGGTTGTTGAGAGAGACTTATCTGATTTCTATTAAAAAAACTGATAAAACCTTTTTGATCTGATGTGCAGAGGTAACTGGCAAAATGTGATGTATAAATAGGATCCATTGGTCTGCTTTCACTTTGAAGGCAAAAATGAGAAAACTTCCTCTTTGCATACATACCCAAATCCACACGTACCAAATTCTCGTTTTCCTAACCTAGCAAGACAATGCAGAGGTTGCAGCTGCGCTTACTGGTTCTTTTTTGAAACATTCTGGTCATTATTCTTTTAGTAATGAAATTGAGATGTGCCCTTATTTATTTGGACTAGTATTTTGAAAGCCTACCTTATTTACTGTTTTGCTGAAGAGTTTTGGAATTGCTGGGGGGGCGGGGGGGGAGGAGCACATCATCTTCAAGCTTTTTCAGTAAGCAAGGGTAGAAATATGAATATGGGTTACTGAGATTATTGTATTAGCTGACTCTGATGACCAGATACTGAGACATCGCAAGGAGGAACTACATAGAGGCATTTCTGTACTAGAGACAGCATGGGGAAAACTCACATGGAAATTCTGTGGGTTTAGTTAACATTTATCCAGAAATTTTTATTCAGAGACAATCTAGTTATTCAGAAGATGTCACAGATCAGTATTGTCTTGCAAACTGATGCAGTGCTGGAATTTTTAATGCTTTGAAGCAAGCTGAGTGTTTGCCTGGAACTAGTTGTTGTTTCACTTCAAAATATTTATTCTGCCTTCCTATATGGAAGAGAATAATACAGTGGTATAAGATTATTTTTTCTTTTAATAAAAAGAAGCTTAACTGATGTTGTCATTTTTTTGTTATGTGAACATGGAATAGACTCTTTCAATAAAATATCTTCGTTGCCATTCTGTGTTCAAAGGATCTCTGAATAAATTAGCCTTAGAAAATAAATATTGTAACTAGAGACTACTTCACAGTTTTTATCTTTTTTTTTCCTCACTAGTCTAAATTTGTTACTTTGAGGAAATGGTTTGTTTTAAGAATGTAGAATAATATTGTCAATAGGTTGTAATTTTCTGTCACTGCAGAGATTATTTTTTTTTAATCTATTCAATAGCCTAGTATCTGTCTTGGAGAGAATTAAACCCTCCTCTTCTTTGAAAAATTAAAATTTGTTGTAGTTTTCAGCTCTTCAGCAATATTGGCTCTTTAAGTCCATTCTGTGGAATCATTTGGTGGGGTTTTTTCATTGGATGTTTTGCTGTTCCCAAATCAGACTGAAATGGTTTTGAATGTTCTAGGGTTTTACTTGGCTTAAAAGCAATCGAAATACAGAATTTACTGTGCTCTATCAAAACATCCACTTGCTAAACTTTTTATCCCCCTTGCAAGCACAAGTGCTCTACAGTTAATCAATTTTGCCTCGCAAGCATGAAATTTTATTACTGTTACTTAAAACTGTGAGTGATAATAGTGGATTAGCTGTTTTATAAATCTGTATATAATGTTTAGTATTTTATTTGTCTTGGTAGGCCTCAACAAATAACGAAAGTTCAAATCACAGTTTCGGAAGCTTGGGATCTTTAAGTGATAAGGAATCAGAGGTAAGTATATGGGGCAGATTGATACTACCTTAAAATTTTGATGCTAACAAGTAATAATTTTATATTCTACTTTGATACCTTGCTTTATATAGAAACTTTTAAAGTAAAATGCAAAATACACAACTAGATAGGAAAAAGCATACTTTAGTAAAAGATACCATCTCTTGGAGGAGGAGATATGCCTTCATAAAAGTTTCTTTGGATTTTTGGTCATTAAACTAACTGCTTCTGCTTCTTTGTTATCTGTGTAGTCATGCCGTGAGGATACATACAGCTTTTGGAGCTGAAAATGCTTAAACAGTTTGCTGTGTCTTTTGTTTAATAAGTAAGAAGGTTTTCATCAGCACAGATAAACTTTGACTAGTCTTTGGCTGCATCTTTGAAAATACTCTAGAAACTAGTTTGCTATGTTTTCTTTAAAAATGTGGATTTACTCAAGATCAGACAGTAGCTATCATCTGCATTTGTAAAAGCTGCAGTTGTCACTGTGTATTTTTTTACCTAGTACCACTTCATAATCCAAAAAAGTATTCATACTCCTATTAGGTTTTAATATGCAGAGTGCAGTCTTTCCCAGAGTAGATTTTCCTCTTAGTTACCAGCGTTGATATAGTTGCACTAATGCAGCTTTTACAGTTCATGTCTTATGCGGTCGGTGAGTCCCTCTGACAGTTTTGCCTGTGTATATCACAGATTGCATCGATAAGATTATACTCATCGTAAGCAAGTGCGTATTTCAAACCCAGACTAGACCTGTGTTTGAGTACATGCCGTGCTGGAGGGAGGGTCGTTTGGAATGTGCTTTTGACGTTATTCTCGCATGTTAAATCTTTATTTTGGGGCCTAATTTTTCATTTGCTCAGTCACTATGAGACACTGTCTGATGTTTGCTTTTATACTGGGCTGACCAGCAAGTGAATGTAGTCGGTTCCCAAGACCAATACCTTATAAATAAATGTTCTGTATCTGTGATTTCATGTTTTTCTCTTTGAAAAAGGCTCTGCTATGTTTTTTACCCTTGCCTTTCCCAGCTGGGTTTTTATTTCAATTGTATATAGACTGTTTTCTTAACCGCAAGAGTCTGTCTGCCTGTTGTTTTACTTCATGGCTTTTTCTAGAAATACTTCGGGCAGTGTTGCAGTGATGCAGTTCTGATGTAGGTGTGAGAATGGAAATGTGCTGCAGTAGACTGAAGGTTACAATGCATTATTGCGATTCCTTGATGCAAAAATGTGTCTGGGAGTAGTTGAGTGATCTCAGAACACTGACTATATGTGTAGTAACTTTTTGGTGTAGAAAAATGTAATTTTACGGTTGTGTACATGAGATAAAGAGGCAAGGTTTTTCCACGGCATGTAAGTTTGAAAGTTCAACCCGTATCTTCAGTCTCTGCACAGTGTTTTAACCTCAAGCCATGCTTCTGGGTAGGGATAATTTTTTTTTATTTTTTTTTTTTTTAATATTCTAAGACTTGGATTCTAAAATTGAAATAGACTTTTTTTCTAAGAAGTCCCTGCAGAGATCTCCAGTGCACACTGGTCCAGGTTTCTTCTGTTTTCTGAAAGATGAGTCTTAATGACATTGAATAATGAAATATGATTTCTTGATCCATTTTCAGAAGTTGTCAGCTGCATTCACTTAAATTAAGTTACAGTTGTAATATCAAATATAAGTTTTTAGAGTTTTGTTCTTAAAATAACATCTGGTTCCTTACATGCTGTAATCCTATAAAAAGTACACTTCAGTTCTTAATATTGCAAACAGGTTGTGCGATTTTTTTGTGGTTTTTGTTTTTTTTAATGGTGTGACAATGAAGGTTTCACAAGAGTAGGGAATTCCTCTTGTGGATGGTAGTGTAGAAATACAAAGACTTACTCATAACCAAAACAGTGCCATCATTTGATATTGAGAGAGAACTGTTGTACTACAATAGCTTTTGGGAGGAAAAAAAATGTAGAAATGCAAATCTCGGAATTGTTGAAATTAATTTCTAGCAAGAATGTCAGTTTCTGATCAAATTGTGATGGTACATTCATGTCATCATTCCATGCTTTCATCACTAAGTGGCACAGTAAAAGAAAGTAAGTCTTTCACGCTTATTTTTCAAAACAAGGCACACACACCTTTTTGTTTTTCTGGTCTGCATTTTTTTATTATTTATTTTTTGCACACAGGATTGCAGAAAATACAACTATTAGAAATTAGTAGTCTTTTTTTTTTTCTGTCTGATGGATGTATAAAGAGGGGCAACTTCTCTGAGTAATAGTTTTAATTGAGATGCTTCACAGAGGTAAACTTTGATCTGCAGAGTAACTTGAAACCAGGCTTTATTCTGGATCCAGTTCAGCACTATGAGCAATAAACATTAGCTGGATGTTTGATCTTAATATACAGACCTGAATTCCATTTTCTTTTTAAATGTACATATTATTTTATTAAGTGCTTTGTTGCTGTGGTACATAGGTCTTAATTTGAATGTGTATTAGCTGCTTGTAGTTGAGATAAATCCTAAATTGGCTACCTCAGGTTGTGAACAAGTGCTTCTGGTAGTCCCCACCATTCCTCATTAAAGTAGATTACTCCTTCTTGTTTTGGTTACAAATACATTCTTTTATTTATAACTAGTATTTTCTGTTCTCTGTAGATAATGAATTATTTAAAGGAGGACAGCTTTGTCTGTGGCTTCATTTGTCCAGTTTGATTAGTTGTTTAAGTGTTTTGCTCTCCTTGCTTGTAGCTGTTTAGTTGCTGTGGTTCCCAATAATACAGAACACTCATTATAAATGTAATTTCAGAAGTAACTAAAGGTTTGTTCTAATTGGAATTTATAATGTGTTGCAGAGGAAAACAGCACTGCTGTATTTGTTTGCTGTAGTTGTAAAGCTTTGAGGGGATGGTAGGATTTAGAAGAAAATAATTGTGGAAAACTATCAACTCATTCATTATGCATGTGAAAATATTAACAACTAAAAAATCATAACTATTAAGCATACTGGAGATTTGAGTGTTGAGAGACAAAAAAAAAAATCTTTTCTTTTATTACACAATTTTAATTTATTCTCTTTTTCCTCTGCAAAAATAACTTCCTGAGTTATGCTGTTACCGGTTCTACAATAATGGTAGAAGATATTTAACTATAAATAAAATGTATAAAAATACTTATCTGAGTGATTTTTAAAAGGAAATTAACTAGTTGAGAATTGGTACTTACAAATCTTTATTTTATAAAAGAGGATGTGAAAAGCCAAGATTTAAAACTATAAATGTGAAGACCCAGGGGAAGCACATTAAAGTTGAGGGGTAAACTAGGATCAAGACCATGAAGCGTGAGGCTCTGCTAATATGCCAAGCTGTGGGTAACTTTAACATAGCTTTACAATCTAACTTTAGATAACTTCAAAACTATTTTGTCTTGCTTATGAAATAGTGGGATTTTATTCTAAGTCATGGCTATATGTAAATCCTTCTGAAGTGACTGAAAGCAGCTTCAATCTTCATTTATCAGGAGGATACTCCTCAGCCCTATTAGTCTTCAGTTTCTTGTAATTCATATGATTCCATTCATTAGAAAGGATTTTGGAGAACATTTTATAGTGATTGATGTATGCTGTACATTACCATGTGAATTTTGTGCTTAGAAAAGGTGAACATGCCGTTGTTGGGTAACCTCATTAATAACCTCATTAGTGTGCTAATACTTTTAAGTTTGGAAGGTTAAATTAAACACTGAAAGAAATCAGAAGAGCTTAAGGAAATAGACATTTATGAATTATTTGAGTTTCAGTTTTAAAACTATACACCTCTTTAAACATCTGGTTTTTAAATACAAGACATCAGTCACTGCAACTGGAAACTAATTTTGGTGGGGAAATCTTAAATGTTTAGTCATTAATTAGCTTTTAAACAACTGGGTTTTTTGCTTGATATGGTAGGTAAAATTGACTACATTAGAATGATAACTGCAAAATTGAAAGCTGGAAAATAAGAATAACATGGAAACACTTAGTTAAATAGTTTCAATTTAGTCTTGTGCAAAGATAGCTTAATGTTACCTATTTACCTGGCAGTAATTGCAAATTATTAAAATAATATTTCTAAGCTATGCTTTCTGCTTTTAGAATCGTACAGTCTTAAGAAAAATTCATTTCTTGGAGTCTGTGTTGCACAGTTTGCTAACATACGATAGCAGTGTAAAAGATGCAGATTTTGGCTGGAAGAGTTTATTTAAAATAAAATTTATGTAAATCGAATTTCATTTGTAGCCTGATAATACAACAGTTACAACTGTAAAACTTCCAAAGGTGTTTTTATGAAGCTATCCACAGAGCTAAAACTTAAAAAAAATACATGGTATAGATAAGGAGGACCTTTCTTGTCCTGACTATTCTTTTATAGACTGATAATTTTCTATGGATCACAGAAAACTTAAAGTGGTTCTTTGCCAAAATAAATATTTTGGGATATTTGTAGTAAATTTATATCTGAAGATACCCATGTGAAGATTTTGGAACTGAAACATACTTTAAATGCTTTTAGTGATGGGTTGAAATTTGAATTTTGATTATGATGGTATCGTAAAAAAATGAAGCATCTTATCACTGATCTCAAATTTTTATCACTGATCTCAAATTTAGTCTGAGATATTAGGGACCATTGATTTCTTGACTGTAAAACAGAATTCATGTAATGTCTTCTATGCTTTCTCCAGTTACTAGTATGAGGCTCCTTGGAGGCCTCATACACGCACAGCTGCAGTATCTTTTCCTTGAACCAAAGCAGCCTGTAGAATTTAACTTACACTGGGGACACTAAGTGGTTTGAATCCTCAGATCAAGGGAGAGAAAATGTAATTTAGAGATGCTTCTGATCGCAGTCCTTTCTTGCTGTCTGTATTGTACATGCTGATTGTAGATTCTGGGCAACTACATATAGTATTTCTGGAATAAATTTTTAACAGATCTGTATTTTTTCACTTATCATTGATGTTTGTCTTTTATTTCTTGAGATATAATGGGGAGGGATAACAACACTTTCTAAGTGCAAAGATACTAAAATTTTGAGTAGTTGCTCTCTCTGGTTTTTTTTGTTTGTTTATTTTTAAATCCTAAGCAAATTCTAGAAATCTACAGTTTATGTTTGGAGATGACTTCTGCACTTCCAAAAATGCGTAACGTTATTGGCTTCCTATTGAAGCACTAGAATTTTGTGTTTATACTGTGGCAATGTATAGAAAACACCATCAAGAATCAGCTTATTTCACAAAGTATTAAGCTTTAAAACACCCACAACAATAATATGAAGATCTTGGCAAAATGTAGCTATAAGTGAAACCAAATTGGGTGTTCATAAACCCTAGAATAGATGAAAAGGTATAATTGCTTAACAATTAATATGTAGAATTGCCTTCTGGGAAATTATTTTAAGAAATTTTTTTCTCACTTTCTTAAATACCTTTTCTAGCTTGTATTTATCTGATTGACTAAGGATCATATTATCTACTTTAACTATGATCTGAAATTACATCCCCGCTGAATTGTGAAATCATATTTTATGAATGAGGATTTAAATTTATTTCATAATAATGTAGCAATAATATAAATAAATAGTCTGATGTTGGATCGTGTTCTTTTTGTTGTTTGTAGACGCCAGAGAAGAAACAGTCAGAACCTTCTAGAGGAAGAAAAAGAAAAGCAGACACTCAGAGTGAAAGCAGCCAAGGTAAACTAAAATGTAAATGAATTAGATAGTTATTGCATGTATTTAATCAAATTACAATGCAAAAGGTTTTGACAGCCTTAAAAATTCTGTATTTTTGCTTGCATAAGACGTGTGTTGGGTTTTGGATGGTAAATATGTATCCTCCTGCTCCCCCACCCTCATTTGTCACTGGAAGGGATTGGCAAGTAAAACCTGAATTGATCTGGTACTTGCCCATAAGAATTGTGTGCTACTGTGTGTGTAACTTGCAGCTATGATACAACTCTACACTTTTAAGAGTTATAGCAGCTCTTCTCATCCAAAATACCTTTGTGGTTTGTATTTCTTTTCAGTAGGTAAGGGGGGGAAGTGATTACAGAATATAATATCTGATTGCTTGTTTTTCAGGTATGTTTAAAAATTGAATTTTATTCTTCCTTTTCTATGGATTATCGTACAGTGTAGTTGTCTAAAGGGATGGGAAAATTGGGATGAGACCAATTTCAAGTTTAATATTTACAAAGCGTAGTTTTTGTCATTCTTCTCTTTAACATGACTTTTGGGGGAGGAATGGTGGAAATTTAACCTCAAGACAAAAATTCGTCAAAAAGGGAGAGGAAATAGTTTTGGTAACAACTGTATTAGCTTTTTTTGGTTTCTAACTGAGCTAGGAAATGTCACTTCAGATACATATCGATGGGCTCCATATCTAGAAGTCTTCATGATGTAACATGCTATTAGTAAAAGAATTATGTAGTTTGACTAAAATTAATTTCTTTGTAAGTGTTGCTTCACAGAGACCTGCTTTGTTCAAAGAACTTGAATGAAATTTCCTATTTCCATTGTTCTAGTAGCCTATCCTTCCTGCTACCAATGAGAGTTGAAATTAGAGATGGTAGAAATTTTAGGAACTTTTTGGCATAGACAACATGATTATAATGTCTTATAATTACTATTTTACTGTCAGCAACAGTGAAACCGAATAGGCTGCACTGCAGTATTCTCAAGGAACTGGCCTAGAAAACTGAAGTGTATTGGAGTGATACCGTACAGTTGAAGCACGGCAAATACTGCTGTTGGATCTCTTGTTCCTTTTTTTCAATACTTCTCTTGTATATTGCATACCTATGATTTTGACTTTGTAATATGCAAAATAATCCATAAATATTGAAGAAAAGTATTGTTTAGAACATGGAGGTAATTGGAAAGTGGGATAAAATCAGTGTAAATCTATTCATAATTGGCTGTGCCAAAATAATTTGATGTATTTCCTCAGTGCAGAGTTCTGTAACGTAACATAGATTTTTCTATACTGAAAAGGAATGCAGCCTGTCTCATATATCTGGATGAAAGCAAATTTTAATTTGATAAAGCAATATATGAGAATTAAGCATGAAGACAGAAACCACAAGCAGAATTATAGGGTAGGTAAAGAACTGGCTAGAGGGCAGTAGCAATGCTATCTATGTACACTAACTGGGTAACTACTGGAGGAATTAGCTGTGTGTTGTTCCAGGTCTTTGAATTATTTTATCTAAATATGTTAAAAGTCTTGACACAAAAAGGGCTGCCAAATGTTTCTGTTTCTTCATGGTATTTCTTAGTGCCACAATGTTGTGTAGCAGTGACAATATAGAGGCATATTGGACTAGAAAGAATGCTATTGCTGAAGCAATAGAAAAGCTTGAAAATCTTTGCTAAGAAGTCCAAAATTACATTTTTAGACCTATGTGTAATGATCTCCTAATTTATCGCAAAAATTTCATTCTATAAAGAAAAAAGCTTTGAACAATGGTCTCTTTTCAAGATGTCTCCTAACAGGTAGTCTGGCCTGTATAAGAGACATGTACAGTCTTAAGATTTATCTTAGGGCCAAATAGAAGAAAACATTCATGCCATTGGGTAAGGCATTGGTGCAATCTCTGGAATGCCACATAAGGGTCAGGTCTTCATGTTGAAGAAAGACTAATTCACATGGGTACTCCTGAAGTCTCAATACCCATTAAGATAAAAGAAATTCTACTCTCTCATTCTGCAATATTTATGTCCCTAGTTAACCTTGTGAGTTAGCAGATTCATAATCAGGTTGGTAGGAATGGAAATACTTGTCATCCTCCATGCCCACGCTATTACTAGCACTTGGGGAAATCCTTGGGCTGAACATTTGGGCACAATAACTCACATGGAGCAGATAATGTTAGTAGACTTGGTTAATTTGTTATTTTGGAAGTTGGTGAACTTTGAGATGGTGCTTGAAAAGGGGAGGGACTTAAAGCTAAAGGTTTGATATGTAGGATGAGAGATGAATTTCCTGTTATCTACAAGAGGTCTAGGCTTACTGCTAAATCTGCACTAATCTGGTTTAGGAATTGAAGTGTGACTTAATTTCTGATTTCTCAATGAATAGAATATGCAAATCTCTTTGTTGTGGCCAATCCCTTAATTATCTACATAGGGAGATGACGTATTAGCACATCAAAGAAAACCAATTAACAAGCGGTAAGACTTTGCTATAATTACTCTTCAGGTAAAAATGTAAGACACATCTCTAAGTGATTTATTTAATCAATTCTAATGTATTAATGTATTTGTTTCAGGAAAGAATATTGGGGGACGTGGTCACAAGATTAGTGACTATTTTGAGGTAAGGTTTTTGTGTGTTTGTAAAATTTACTTTAGCTTTAAAATTTACTTCTGGCTTTTTTTGGATGTTAAAAAATGTTTGCTTGTAATGGACAGGCTTCTTGAGAGGATATTTTCTTTTTCTTTATGTCAGTTTATGAGTATTAAACCTTGAATTAGAGATGCAGTGATCTCTTGGTGCAGCCTGAGCTAAAATACAAAACCCATTTTCTTTCATGCTTTTCTTTAAATGGTCAAAGGCTACACTAATAAAAGCAGTACAATCTCATTTAGAAATTCTGTGTACAGATGAGCTGTATCATTCAGTAGATGTATAATGTATTTTGATAAGATTGACTAATTGGAGGGCCATATCTTCTCTACAGTACCAAGGTGGAAACGGCTCTAGTCCAGTGCGAGGTGTACCTCCTGCAATCCGATCTCCTCAGAATTCACATTCCGCTCCTTCTTCTGTAAGTTTGTGAACTTTGTAATTGCTGGAGATAGTTTCACAGTCGAAAAGTAGAGTAATTCTAAAGAATCTATATTCCAGGGAAGAGTTTTCAAAGGAAGGAATCCTGGGAAGGAGGCTTTGCCTTTGAACAGGAAAAAAAAAAAAAAAAAAAAAAAGGATCAAGTTAAATATTAAAACTAAAATTTTCTGTTAATGCTGGAACTTCTTTTTTTTAAAACATCAATTTTAAATACAAAGTAATTATGTAAATGTTGAGTAAATGTTAAAATGTTATAATGACATCTTTTCACAAGCTTCACACAGAAAAGGGGAAGATTTTTGTTACTTATGAGGAAACTGAATGCCTAAGTTGGAACTTTAAAAGCTCAGTTTTTGATAAATTGTAAGTTTTTAAATAATTGACACCTAATTTGCCTGTATTGTTCTAAAATTCTCTTTGTTGATCATGCTAAGTAATTTTTTTTCCTCCTCATGTACATAATTTCAGTGTTAAGCATACCCACCTGTGATTCTAAATGGCCAAACAGATTCTACCAGTTATAGAAAGGATTTGTTTTCTCTGCTGGTAGACCTCAGCTTTTATTCCATGTACTTTCATCTTCAGGCATCCTCTTATTCTTGTTAACAGTATGGAGTGTAATACAGATTGTGGAATTTGGCCTGAAAACAGTCTCATTCACACAAACCAGTGGGTTTGGGGAAATTTCATTAACAGGATTTGTGTTCTGATCTGCACTAGCTTTGCCTTTCTGGTTCTCCCATGGCAAATGACCACTCCAAAAATAACTGACATTATTTTTGAGTTGTGAAAACTTAGAATCAGAAAAATAAGGCTATGTGAGACTGACATTGCCTTATGTCAGTCTTGTATTAAATCTTTCAGTCTGTTTCCCAAAAGTGACAATCTTAGTTTTCTCAGAGAATACATTGCATCCTTTCTAAACTGCAAGTGATATGTAACAGCATAGTGATAGCTCTCAATGCAGTGCTCCAAGTAGTATCTTCTGCAATAACTATACTTTATTACTCCATTCGATATGATTTTCCTGCCAAGAGTTGTAAACAAGGCTATGTTCATAATTGAATATTATAGTGGTATCTAAAATCCTTTGTCTTCATGCATTCCAGGTTCGACAGAATAGTCCTTCTCCTACTTCATTAGCTTTTGGGGACCACCCTATCACACAACCAAAGCAGTTATCTTTTAAAATTACTCAGGTAACTATTTTCGAGTAGAGCTATCCTGTATCACTTCAGACTGTAGAAAAAACCTGATAGATACTTGTCTTTCAACTTCCTCTAAACTGTTAAAGGCTTTCAAAAGCTTTGCTTTTTACAATCCGCCAAAGCATTTTTCTGTTAAGTTTGGTAGCTCATAATTTAAATCTCTGATTAGTTTTGTATTCTGCACTTGGTCTGCTTCCAACGTTGCACTTCATGAGTGAGTTAGATGACCATGTCATTGGTAGGCTTTTGCTTAAGATTTTAGCTGTTGTGTGATCTTAGTAGAGGCTGCTCTTCCAGGCAGTATTTGAAGTGACAGCTGCTGTTGTCATACTGCATTTAAAATATGACATTGAAGAAGAAGAATGAGATGGTAATCAAAATTATCAAGATATAGTTGTCATGACTTTTAAAAGCTGAAAGCAACTGTTTCATCCTCTCTGCCGTTTCTAACATGATCCATTCTCTTTCACGAATTAGTCAGAACAAGGCTACTTCACCTGTTGACCAAATACAGAGAATTTGACGTAATTAGCTGACATTTACATTCTTGCCCTGCTTTATATGCTTTTTTGTGAACAGTAACTTTTTAATTAGTGATTAAATCTTTTAACACTGTTAGTGGTTTGTCCCAGCTGTTCACAGTTGTCCTCACAAAGAAGGAAAGCAGTTTTGAATAAGAACATGCCATGTCACTTTCAAAACATATGAAAATAAGATGTGCTGGTCTTGTTGAATGTTTGAAAGTAGTTTATTTCTCTACATAACAAATGTGAGAAAAATAATGCTGTAATTGTTAAAGGCAAAGATAAATATTTCAAAATGTTCTTTTTAGACTGATCTCACAATGCTGAAATTAGCTGCACTAGAAAGTAATAAAAATCAAGACTTGGAAAAGAAAGAAGGTCGTATAGATGACTTACTCAGGGTAAGTGTTAGACATGGGGTAAAGATATTTATTCAGAACAACAGACAGTGAATCTCAGGTAAATATTTTAAATGTTTTAGTAATCCTTGTTTTTAAAAATAACCCTCGAGTTACCTAAATTACAAGGTGAAATGAGTTTTTAATTTTTGTAAAAATATTTTTTTTCCTGAAAATCTGAGAAGTCTATGAAATGAAATGCATAGGGGTTTGTTTTGGTTTTTTTCTGCTTCTGTGCTATGGCTTGTTAATGATTAAATATGTTTGTAGACTTTCTGAAGGTACAAAGAAAGCTGATGCTGTTTTGCAGGCAGTTGATTAATTCCTTAAGTTCATAATATAATTTCATGAAACAGGTGTTCTTTTGTGGTTCTCATTGTGAATAGTAGTTATCAGTGGGACAACTGTTGGTGGTTTCAGAATGGAGGTGATTGTGACAGAAATTATTATGGGCAATAAATAACAAATTTAATAAGAAACCTATGCTATACTGTGCTTTAAGACCTGTTTTCAGAAAAAAATCTTAATGCTTGTGCTCTTGAAAGAAGTGTTGGAGAGGTGATATATAGAAATATGAAACAAAAAACCCTGTATTCACAAGTCATAGCCTGTTTAGTGTTTATATGTGGGCAAGTATATATTAATCCATGCAGTCATAGACTATAAAATTATACGTGTGGATTGTTTTAGCACATGTTCAACAGTATGGGATAGACAAACCTAGCCCTTTTATTTTTTTTTTAATCATTTAGTTTTAAACAAAATAATAATGTTGTTGGGTTTTTTAGGTAATAAGTTAAATGTAATTGGAACGTAGGGAACCTGTTAAACTTCCTACTCAGATAATTGAAACTTTTATCATAGTGATTTGGTTTGTTTCCTTTTAAATGAAAAATGTTAGGATTTCACATGACTTCAGCAATCAGATACAAAGGATCCGGAGCTAAATTTGAACTTCCAGTTTAACACTGGAGGACTGGAAAAGTGATCAGTACAATGTTTTTATATATTATTTATATGCTGAATGCTCTGTAATATGGAATGTAGCACAGTGTAAAGGAAATAGAAAAGGAAGAAAGGCATCCTTCTACAGATTGGGATAGATCTGTGAAATAAGTTTTTTGCCTATACATATATATGTTTATACTTGTTCCATACTTTAGTCATGTGAAAGTAAATACCTTTATTTTCTGTGACAGCTGATTAAAAAAACTGGTGTTTCAATTTATCTTTTCATATTTTTTATATATTTTTTAGGCTAACTGTGATCTTAGAAGACAAATAGATGAACAACAAAAGCTACTTGAAAAATATAAAGAAAGGTTAAACAAATGTATTTCAATGAGCAAGAAGCTTCTAATTGAAAAGGTAAGTTTACTGCTTTTAAAATCTTTGTCATAAAAACTGTGAGGGTGCTATAGAACTCCATCATGATTCCTTCATTTTCACTTTAACTTTTTCACATTAGTGTCTGAGACTGAAACTTCATATGCATGGTCTCTATCTGGCAGTAAGTGTTTTTATAAGCCTGAATAGGTAAAATGTTGAGCCTTTTTCAGATTGTGGAAAATGTGATTTTTTTAATTTAAGGGGGGGGTGTCCCCATCATGAGTAATTCAGATATAGCAAAGTGTAAAAGATAAGAATTTAGTATGTGGCAAATTTTCTGGACAAACTTTAAGAATGAGATTACAATGAATGAAAAAAATTCTGAACATTGTTGTGGAGAGCAGACGGATAAAATCTCGTGAGACACTTAAGTGTCTGAGATAATTTTTGATGTAAAATGATAAAATGCTCTGTTAGCTCAGGAAACACAGAAATGAAAGTGACCATTTACCTTCGTACTATTATGAAAGAAATATTTATTTCTAATTTAATGCCAATTATAATTAAACTAGCAGCAATTTCTTAAAAGAGGAGGATACCTTGGTTTTCTCCCTCTTCTTTAAATAGCCTTATTTAAAAAAAAAAAAAAAAATCTAACAAAAAGTGAATAGAAAGTGAGCTTATTACAAATTAGGATACAAAATTTTTAAGGTAAGTAGCCGGGTCTTTTCCCTAACACTAGCTGCTAGATGCTGCTATCAGATACAAAGACACAAACTGATCTGTTAGAGGATTAGGGAGAGTTTCCTTGCTAGCATGCCATAAATAAATTATTGCAGTCCTTTTTAAGTGCCAGCATGAGGGGAATGCAGGGAAAGACGCATCAGATCTGTTTAGCATGATACTAGGTGGGCACCTTCAGACCGAGAATCTCACATAGGCTATTTTTTTGTGAAAGGCCATGCAGACCTCCTCTTCAGTCTAGAAGTCTGTTTGCACAAAGATCCTTAACTCTGTCAACTTCTCACTTTTTTTTTTTTTTTTTTTTTTGTGGGGATGTGTATGATTTTGGGCCATTAGGCACTTCTTAAGAAGCAAGCATTTGTAACAATTAGGGAAGTTTCTGTCCATCAGCGGTGTTCAGAGTATTCTTTCTTATTGTGCTGAAGCAGACTAGGCAGATTCAGTCATTTATCACATCCCAGGGATGCTTCTGGTAGTAGTGACTGGTTCTGAGAAGGGCACCTGTTTCTATTACTGTAAGTGAATATCTGATTGCAGTTAAGTCTATCTGCAGTGCATTCCCACGTAGAGATTCCTGAGCTCAGTCAGTTTGGTACAAGTAGTAACACAGATGCTCTGTCAAGGAAGTTAGTATAGTAGGTGCATTCCTTCTGATATCCAAGCAGGCTCATTTAGTATAATAGATGTGTACAGACATAATCTCAATTATATGCCTGTATGATGCTGATACTCTATCAGTTTTGCTGTATTTA
This sequence comes from Astur gentilis, assembly GCF_929443795.1. NCBI lineage: Eukaryota > Metazoa > Chordata > Aves > Accipitriformes > Accipitridae > Astur > Astur gentilis. The sequence continues at coordinate 32,318,481 of NC_064880.1, forward strand.
CAAATACAATTTTTTGTTAATTATGAAGAACAGCGAACTTTACAGGAAAACTGTCAAACTCAGATTTTTTTTGTTGTTGTTTGTGCACAAATCGTCATTAGTACCAATTCTTACAACTGCAGATGTTTGAGTTCTGCAGAAATTAGAATAAATGGAGTAAAGTAATAAAAGATATTTTAATCTATTCTCCTCTTATCCCTTCTTTAGAAAGTTGTTGGAGAAAACCTGAGTGTTTTACAGACTTTTTTAACACTTTAGTATTACTAAACATGATTTTTTTTGTTTTGTTTTGTTTTCTTAGAGCACACAGGAAAAGCTGGCAAGCAGAGAGAAGAGCATGCAAGACAGATTACGCCTGGGGCATTTTACAACAGTTCGTCATGGTGCTTCATTTACTGAACAGTGGACAGATGGCTTTGCATTTCAAAATCTTGTGAAGTTAGTCAATGCTATGTTCTTAAAATTCTCACTAATTGTTAGTTCCCTCTAGTGGATTTTTTTTATTACTAAGGTTCTAGGCTTGGAGCGCCTTTTCATATGTTGTATTTTGCTTTGCCTTTTAAAGACTGAGAATACAGAACAGAACTCCCTTAATCAATTGAGAGAATGCTAAGGGCTGAGTGTCTTTGAAAGACAGTTTGGTTTCACTTGATTTTAACTATCCTTAGAAAAGCATGAATGTACTAAATGAGCAGCACATAATTATTCAGCTCAGCTGGTAGAAAGAACTATAAAACTAAAATCAGTGATTTTTCAAGCAGCTAACCATGTATCACTGGTGATCATTGGGGCAGATGAGGTCTGTGAAGTTCTCATTGGTCACATAGGTGCTGCCCGCACATCCATCACTGTAGCAGGTTTTTCTGGCATCCAGCTCCTCAATGCCATGGAGGAGGAGTGACAATTCTGGCAGCCTCAGATAGGGTCTAGTGCAAGTGGATGGGGGAAAGCAGCCACCTGGAAAAGAGCTGCTGCAACAGGTACCTCAGCAGAGATGGGGCCAAGGAAAAGGGCTCTGGGAGACCATCAGAGATGGTCATAAAATAATTATGCAATGCCTCAAAAGGTGTTCTTTGGTAACGAGTCTGATTCAGTCTTTGGAGAGCTATGTAGATACATATATCTATAAAAATAATTCACCAAGATTTTAGTTTTTGAAGGGCAATATGTAGTCTTAGCATTATGTGATTGCCTAGGGCATTGGTTTTTTTAAGACAATCTTAAAAACAGTCTGTATATGTATTTTGCATAAAAGCTGTAATGGTTTGCTATACAACCAAACTGTTGATTGATTTGAGAACGGTCAAATCAAATTCAATATTTGGCCTATAAAAATCAAGTACTCTCTATTGACTCTGTAACATTTCTTTTGATGGTATAAAAGGTGTCCACCAACTCAGATACTTTTTTTTTTCTTTTGCTAGTGCAGAAATCATGTGTAACACTTTCAAAAACAAAACAATCCCAAAACAAACAAAAAATACCCCACCACATATTTCAAAAGTAAATTGTGCCAAAATTTTAGCAAAATTTTTCCACCTCATGAAAAAATTTGGTGTTCTTTTTCCTAGAAAACATTTTCACAAGTACAGTAAGTTTCCTAAAAATCTCTTAATGCTTTATCAGTTAAAAAGATAGTTCTTTAAAAAAATGCAAAATTATGAAACTTTAATAAAGCTTTTTTTGGGGTTTACAGGCAGCAAGAATGGGTGAATCAACAAAGGGAAGACATTGAAAGGCAAAGAAAGCTCCTGGCCAAGCGAAAGCCTCCAACTACAAATAATTCTCAGGCACCATCTGCCAATTCTGAACCCAAGCAGAGGAAAAATAAAGCTGTGAATGGGGCAGAAAACGATCCCTTTGTTAGACCCAATTTACCACAGCTGTAAGTTTAACATTTCAATCAGTCTTTTACATAAATTCTCAGATATTGTCTGTGTGAGTTCTATTCAAATAACAGCATAAAAAGACACTCAGTATATTCAGCAGCTATATTCTCACTGACGACTTGCTGATGTTAGGGAAATTTGCACCACTGCCTATGAAGATGTCATACAATTGCCCAGTTTATTTTTGGTAAAGTCACCAAAGAAAGGCCCATTTTGTGTTTATGCAATGTTCCTTCTGTTTTCCTGATCTAGAGGAGTCCTTATTCTGGTTTCCTACTCTCGTAATGTCACTGATACCTATTGAACTTTCCTTGATCACATTGGTTTGGGAGCCTCTCCTTTACTGAGAGATCATTTCATTTTTCATATAACAGTCTTTAGCTAACAAGAAAAGTTTTTTCAGCCTTTAGTATTTGAGGACGTGTCTAAAAACAAATGGAAAAAAATTTCCCCACACACTTCTGAATGCTAGATCCTGAGAGCAACTGTCAGAAGTTACTGATCCCATTTCACATACTGACAATGTTAAAATTTTTTGTCATTTAAACATAAAAATTGAGAGCTATCAAAGAATTCTCCACTTTTCAAGTGACATTTTTTCCTGCAGACAGAAGTGCTATAATTCAAGGCACAGACAGTTGTGTCCTTGACCTTTAATTTGAGTATTTTAAGGAGTTCCTGCTTGGAGATACTAGTTATTGCCCTTGATGCCAAGAGGCTGAAGCTGATAGTGTATCTGTTCCTAGACAGGTTAAATAAAAAGTAAATAACTAGGGTTAAAAAGACTAATGAATTAATCTGTTTTACCTTGCAGAAGTAGGCTACATGTATATGGTCACCTCTCCCTTGTGGAGGTAGTAATTTATACCTCTGGGGTTGGGGGGTAAATAAATTACTCTGGTTAGATCTGCAAAATACATATGTTTGGACCATCAGTTTAAAGACAGCTGCATATGTTTTGCATAATGCATCATTCTTAAAGTTCACCTTGTGAAATTGTTTGGCTGTGACAAAAATACCATGAAATACAGTAGTAAGGCTGGCAATGTAAGCAAATCTTGATTAGTGTTACTCGTATATTTTGGTAGAGAGCTGAGTTGTCATCGCTCAGATTGATTCTTTATTAATACTTACTGTCTACGTTTCATCTTCTTAGAACATAATTAATACTTCTGAATAGTATGGTAAAGATTACCATCATGTTAAAAAATACCTTTTTGATTGAATGTAATACCTCGTTATTAAAAGTAACATTTAAGTAATGGAAAAGACCTGAAAAATTACCGAACTTTTACTTTGCCAGCTTCTGGCCAGGTCTTCATGTTAAATTTACATAATCTTATTGCTGCTTTAGGAGGTGATAAAATACACATTTGGGAAAAAATACAGAAGACGTGTTCTAATTATTAAGTAGGACAAGATGAATTCCTGATAATAGACTTCTGAATATTTTCTTGTGTTACGCAGTTTTAAATTACTTCCAAATGACTAAAAACTTTTTAAATTTTCATTTCATTTGGCTTAACCGGTTACGTGTTAAATGGCACACGAAAATGCTTGCTGGTTATGGAATTGCCAAGAGAACAGTCAGAATTGACCTTTTGTATTTAATTCTAGCATAAATGTAAGCTGTTATTGAATCAAAATTGTTTTTCCTTGAAGTGTCTTAATTTGGTCGTTATATAATCTAGATATGCAATTGTTTGCCTATATGATAAGTTTATAAATTTTGTTTCAGATCTATGAGAACGTCTGTAGTATGTCCTGAGATCACAGAATCATTAAGCCGTATCGTGTTTTTAGGCCTTTACTTGAAAGGGTTTTTTAAATGTTTGTATTTAGGATTAATTATAATTTTTTATAGTGGCATTATGTGTTGACTCCTCTCTGCTTCTCAGTACAGAATTAAATACTTTTTGTGTATCTTGCTAAAACAGTTATTAATTGTGCACTTCCATTTTAGAGTAAATTTGTCATCTCTTGTATGTGATTCTCTCCTATTACATTGTGCTTATCACTGTTCCTGTGTTACTTCAAAAGTAATGATCTTAATTAGTATAGCCAAATGGAAGTGGTTCTGCTTATATGAGGCATGGGGAAATGCAGAGCTGCTTGAGATTAATGAACTAAACCAGTACCAAATCAGTACAACATATATGCAAGTGATGAGGCAGAACTTTTTTAAACAAACAACTTGCTAGCAGTTGTTAGCAACAAGTGTCTCTACCACTGCATTGTTTGCTTTAGAAAATGTCTCCAGCTGCAGATGCTGACAAGACAAAATGATCTATAGCTTTGTAACAAGCAGTATTATTGAAGCCCTTTTGAAAACAGGTATTAACTGTTTTGAAACAGATTGAAGGTGTTGCCTGAGGGATTCTTAATAAGGACATTGTTTTAGATTAGCTGAATATACTATGGTCTCTGATACAAATTTAAAAGCAAAATTTTTGCATTGAAGTTATTAGTATAAAAGTGGCCACCTGCCAGTGTCCTGTGAGTGAACGGTGGGTTTGGTGTTTAAATAACATGCAGCAGATGAGTCTACCCACCATCCTGGTTTTTCATCATTCTTTCCCTTTTTGTGGCCCAAACCAAAACTAAAAAGTAGTTTCAATTTTGAGAGATCTCTTTTCTGCTGAGTGACGTAATCTTACTAGTCTTACATGAAAGGAATAAATTAAAATTTATGTAAAGAAAAAAATTTATTTGAGGTAGAGGTTGCCTTCTTACCTCTGGAAAAACCTGTTCAAAAACTCTATTCCAAATTCTTTGGAGACTTGAGAGATTGTAATGCTAGTCCCCACTTCTTGGAAGCAGCTCTTATTTCACTAGACAGTTATTTCTAGGAGCAACTTTTTATTTAGTTTAGGTGGTGTAGTCCTTCGTGTGCAGCTTCAGCCATGTAAGTTATATTCACTCCCCAGTCACCTCTTCCTCTGCTTCCCAGTTCTTCCATGGGAGTCTGCATGCATCCTTGTCCCTGCATGCAATTTGGAATAGGAGAGCAGAGGGAGCTGGCAGAGTTTGTTACTGTAGCTGAACAAATGCATCGTTTAGAGGGAGCATTCTGTTCTGTGTGGAACAAATAAAAATATTTTCAGAAACTTTTTCAGGCTGAAGTGCCAGCAATGTGTCTGGGCTTTACAGGGCAAGTAAAGACAGCTCCTTTCCTGAGGCAGTCTCTTTCTAGGGCAAACATGGAAACAATGGTGAAAAGACCTCATGGAAGGCTTTGACTTGGTCAGTGTCTGCCCATCATTTTAGAAATTCAAGGAATAAGGTTGGACTAAAAAAAGGAGCGCTTCAGAAATCGTAGCCAAAGATTTGTATCAGATGTATGTATGGCTGTTTAGGGGTATGGCTGCATTCTGCTGCGCCTGTGCATCCAGGATGATTTTGCAACTGGGAAAAGACGGGAGGAGAGGGTTGTAAATGTACCATGCTTGATCATTGTGAAAACAAAGGAGCACATGGCCGTTTTGAGTTTTTGTCTTCTCTATACCCACTAGTAAAGAGTGGTTTTTGTCATAGAAGAAGGTTTTGTCTGAACTTGTGAGAAAGAAGTGCAAAGAAGATTGGCTATGTCTACCTATGCATACTGTGTCAAAGCCTTTGAAATGTGGATATGAAAACAGTTAAACAACCGGAAAGCCTATTTTTGCTAATTAAAAAAAAAAAAAAAAAAAAAGTTTAAATTGGTGATAATCAAATCTTTCAGGCCAGGTAAGCTGTCTGCTTTCTTCCAGCGAAAAGTAAAGATGGCACACCATGGCCCTACATGTCACAGGAAAATTACACTACATGCACAGAATATGTCCAGTGCTTTGGGGGAATTTCAGGAATTCATTGCATGTGTGTGGTAGTTCATTTGGCTGTAGACAGTTAAAATACAGCATTTGTTGCACAGTAATTTTGAGCAGAAAAGATGACAGTCAGGACCATAAATTCATGCAATCTACTCCCAGCTGCCCTTTTTCCCCAATGCTCCTCAGATTAGCCTCAAGCCTGCCTATCCAGCTTAAGTTCATGTAGTGGATGGCCGCAGCCGGTTTCTGACTGGCGTCCCTCCTCTGTGCTCCTCAATGTTTTTTCGTCCGCATCTGATGAGACCTGTGTGTCTCAGGTGATGGAGGAGCAATGCCTTCTGCGGGAAATGATAGTCTCAGGCGACTTCTGTTTTCAGAAGGTGCCTCCAGCGTGCCACTGCCCTGCAAAAGGCAGCGGGTGGATGCAGGTGGGAAGCAGTGGGCTGATGGGAGGCAATCTCTAGGCTGGGTGTTTTCAGACTGCGCAGCAGCGCAGTGGCCTATAGCCAGAAAACAGACAGCATGCCCACTGTTGTTTTACTGCTATTTGTCATGTGCTATTTTAATATGAATATAAAGTATGGTATATTTATAGATAAAAAGAAATAAACTTCTACTTCTAAAAAAAAAGTAGATGTTTCAGAATATGAGGGAATAAAATTTTGTTTTTCGTAGGTAAAGGAACAAAATCTAAAGTGACTATGTGTACGGTTCGGCATTTTATATGCCTTCCTCCAAAACATGGTGGTCAGTAACAAGTTTCAAATTGCTGTGAATCATGCTGTGCCTCTAATAGAGTTAGATTTGTAAGGAAATAGAAAAATGGAAAACAGTCATTTATTGGGATATAGCATGGAAACATGGAAAGAATGACTTCGAATCTTAATGTTTTCAATATGACCTCTAACTTCTGCTCTGTGCTCAAGAGGGCTATTTAAGAACTTTTTGGAAAGCAATACTTGCTAGAGCTGTCTAGGCACATTGTCATAACTCTGCGTAGATAGCTGAGGTTTTATAAAAAGGACCAGATTTCCTATATTATGTTGGTTTTTCAGGGGATCTATGGTTTTAGGGCTCTCAGTGTTCAATGAAAATTCTGGAAGGTCATGTCATAAACTTCATATTTTCAGTGTGTTTTACTTGTGGTTCAGCTTTGCTGAGCCACCTGAATACTTTTCTTCCTGAGAAAGACAAATTTTACTATCTGCATTTTTGGAAATGCACAAATTTGTAATTTATACTGTAGACAAGAATCTGGAAAGAATAATATTCAACCTTATACACATTGGCATTGTTCTCTTGCCTTTTTTAATTGAGAACTTAATCCATGTTAGAGTAGTTTGCTATTTGAGTAGAAGTATTGATAAAATGTCAGATGCTGCTGTGAGTTTTCTAGCGTGGTCTTGATGCTCTTTTTGTTAGGTCTAGATGTATTAGAGCAGGAATTAGAGCATTGTTTTAGGTTTCTTGCTGTTGTTTAGACTGTACAGAGAATGCATTGCCAGCTTTCCTAGCTATTGAGACACCCCACTGCACATTTGCTTTAATGCCTCTTCTTTTAAGATGTAACATAAATTATCTAAACCCAGAGGAGATTCTGCCAGGATAAGAACATAAACGTTTGGTCCCAAAATCTGGTACTAAGGGACCTATTGCCTTTCTTGGAGAGGCAAACTTCCTCACTGTACTGCCTTCAGAGTCTTTGGGGATGTCTGTTGACTGGAATACAAGGCTGCTTTTCGTTCCAGTAGGAAAAAAAAAATGCACGGTAACCTTTTATGATGCTTCTTAAAAGAAAGGATCGCTTCCTTCTCAAATTCTGACAGGATGTGGTTATGGATGGGTTTTTTGCCTGATCTGAGTGTTTTCTATACATTATAGACCAGAAGGTTGATGAAAGAGTCTTGTGAAGCTCTTTCCAGGTTCCTGGAAATTCGGTGCTGTGGTCAAAAAACAATCCAGCCGTTTCACTAATATTCATGGAGAATATCTGGTCAACTCAATCTTCTGTCCTGGCCAAGTCAGAAAAGGGTCAGTGGCAATTCAGTATTTATGAAATCAGGAGTAAGAAAGGGCTCTATGAAAGCTTCAGAACCACCAGGTTTTATCCTGAAAAGATGCACTCCTTTATTAACAACTTTTGAGACCCCATAAACACAGGGTTTAGAATTCTGAAAACTATGGTGAACTTCATCCAAATTTAAAAGGGAGGAAGAAGTCTTACAGTTTATTAGATTTCAGCAGATTTTATCGATGTTGGCATTTGCTGTAAGAGAAATCTGAATTGGTGTCCCTCACCTCCGGGGAAACTACTGGTGATTCTCAAGACACTCTAGTTCCTTAGACTTGCAATAAGAGCAGCATGTATAGCCTTCTATATCAGAAATAGTGTGGCCAGCAGGAGCAGGGAAATGATTGTCCCCCTGTACTCGGCACTGGTGAGGCTGCACCTCGAGTCCTGTGTTCAGTTTTGGGCCCCTCACTACGGGAAAGACACTGAGGTGATGGAGCGTGTCCAGAGAAGGGCAACCAAGTTGGTGAGGGGCCTGGAACACAAGTCTTATGAGGAACGGCTGAGGGAGTTGGGGCTGTTTAGTCTGGAGAAGAGGAGGCTGAGGGGAGACCTTATCGCTCTGCAATTACCTGAAAGGAGGTTGTAGTGAGGTGGGTGCTGGTCTATTCTATCAAGTAGCTAGTGATAGGATGAGAGGAAATGGCCTCAAGTTGAGGCAAGGGAGATTTAGGTTAGATATTAGGAAAAATTTTTTTACTGAGAGAGTTGTCAGACATTGGAATAGGCTTCCCAAGGAAGTGGTTGAGTCACCGTCCCTGGAGGTATTCAAAAAGTGAGTAGAGGGGGTACTCCAGAACATGGTTTAGTGCACATGGATGATGGTTGGACTCAATGATCTTGAAAGTCTCTTCCAACCTAAACGATTCTATGATTCTAAATACTTTGTGTAACTTATCTTCCCACAGCAGTTGATAATTGAACCCACTAAAATATGGACTTTGTGAAAACAGTATGCTATTAGTTTTAGCTTTGCATCATGCAAGAAGTAGTACATCTAGGCAAAACAATAAAATGTTTAATTTTAATTTGTTTGTAGGGATTTGTGTGAAGCCTTTCAAGGAGGCCATACCTCTTTATCCTTCCCCATCCCCTGTTACCCTTCATCATACACATATGGTTTCTTCTCTGGAACCTGAAGTCTCTTTGGTTTCTTTTCTTTGGTAGCTTGTTTTCTGTGTCTTTTTTGTTCATTGTAAGGTGGATACTGCATGCAGTCAGTTCCTAGGTTTCTTAGTTACTCATCTGTATGAACAGTCTAGATCCTCTGGATGATAACTGACTTTGTTATCCTAGCAAGTCTACAGACAGTGAGGGACCACTGAATTAATTGTAGCCAGGAATCTGTTCTCAGAGGAAGATGAGAATAAGCAAGAGAGTCCTACGCCAATTCAAAACTGAATTTGTGGTCTCTTGCGAAATGTAGCATTAATGGACTTGGAATGTATTGTTTTGCACTACGTTTTTTAAATCACAGCTCAAAAATCTGGTGTTATCAGTCTTGTCTACTTGGTTTCTGGATCTCTTAATGATCCTTTGGTTTATTAAGTGTTAGAGTTGAGAACCAAGCAGTGGAGTAGCATCAGCTAAAATACTGGGATGGTGATATTATTCAGAATGGACCCAGATAATCGAACAGGCTATCTGAGAGAACAGAAATGGTCCTGTGGGAGAGGCAATTTATATTCCAGAATACCAGACACACAGGCATTCTGTAAGTATGTTTTGACCTTGAAATTACAAAACAAGATGGCTCAAAAATGTAGTCGTAGTATTGTGGTAGTAAATAATTAGCATAAGATACTGTATTTACTGTAGTATTTAAGTAAGAATCCTATTGTTTTGTTTACCATCATATAAAAGCTATAATTACGTGTTTGTTTCGTTTTGTTTTTTCAGTTTGACTCTAGCAGAGTATCACGAACAGGAAGAAATTTTCAAACTTCGATTAGGACATCTCAAAAAGGTATGTATAAGATCTGTTATTCTAAGATTTTTTTTTTACCATGCCCAAAATCATAAAAACTAGTACTATCAAAATAGAGACGGCTTGTTGAGAGCTCTCTGAGTAGAAAACATAATACTAAAAGTGCTGTATACAATTGTACGCCCAATAGTGCCTTTTTTTTTTTTGCGCAGCTTACTATAAACACTGAATACAGGGGAGTGCACACCCAGTGTAACACTGTACTGATTCCTTGAGTCCTTCTAACGGTGGTAACAGTTATGATGCCACCAATACTGCTCTTGTTTCAGAGCTGAGGAAGTAGAGTCAGCCAAGTTTGATACACGTTTTTACGTTAGGTTTTGACCTTTAAAAAGGTCCAATTTACAAAGCATTGCATTTCTGAATAAATATCATGTTTTGATCATCTACAGTGTCCACTTCAGTTGTTGGTTAGCATACTACCTGTTGCAAGAGAGAACATAATTTTCATACTTTCATGGAAAATCTTTTCTCTGTATCTTAAATTATTTTTGCAGTCAGATATTTTACTCCAGTTTTTGACTTCTGATAAAAACAGCAGTACTTTTTTCTTGAAGCCCATCATTCTAATATATCTATGTGATGAGATAATGATGATATTAACAAACTTTTGAGAAATAACATGTGAAAACAAATGACAGTTGAAGCAGACAGAAATATGTCAACAAGTGTGAAAGGAAAGTACCTTTATCTGCAGAGCAGTAGCTCTTGAGATGTTCAGTCAAAACAGGTCATAGTGTTTTTCCCTTTGAAATGTTGCAAAAGTCTGTTTCAGGCCTGTTCTCTTCAAATGTACGTCACCTGTTATAAATCCTACTATAATAAACTGAACTGGGCCCCTTGAGAACACCGATGCTGTTTTCTAAAAGTATGACAAGAAAGTACTTGAATCTGGTAGGAAATCTGCATATAAACTTGTTGGCACTAGTGAAGTAGACTGCCCACATAGTTCTTCATTGTTAATGCTTTAGAAATAGCACCAGCTTCACGTGAAATTCTGTTACGGAATTCCGTAGGTTTCTTTCCATGCTTTAACTTTTTTGAAGTCTAATGGAAAGTTCAAGTGACATATGAAGGAAGCTATTACAAAGTTGTTTAATACCCAAATTTTGTTTTCACCTTGAGCATCAATGCTGGGGTACTGTGTATAAGAAGTAACTTCCTTGACTAAATGCCAGAGGGGAAACAAATGTTATTTCTTAGCAAATCATGTTTGAATATATCTGAAAAAAATAATAAAAATACGTACTTGCATTTTAATTCTTACGTGCTATACAAATTTTGTTGTTAACTAAGAAAAACAATTTTGTTTTCTTCTTTCTACATGGCTATATTTCTTCCCTAATGCTTCTTTGCTGGTTACATTTTTTTCTTCTTTCCTTCTGCATATGCTGTTTTGCTGTCTGCTCCTCTTCCTTTTCACTCTCCAGATGCTTTCCTGGTGCTCTTATTTTTGGTGCCCTGTACATGCTGCCACCACCAGTTTTCTTTTCCTTCTGCTCCCCAGGAAATTCTTTTCCAGCTAGCAGCTTTGGTCCTGGAGAGAGGCTCTTGTTTTCTCACTTCCTTTTATATAGCAGTGACCTGAGGCAGCTAAGCTGGTTCATTCTTGCTTAAAGGTATTCACAGCCTGAGTGTCCTAAATAACAGCTGGAAACAATGCAACCAGCCAGTTCTCTTTGGACTAACATTGGCCTATGAACCACATTTTGAGAACCACTGAATTGCATAATATATGAACAAAAAAGCCCAGAAGAGGCATAACTGATGGATTTTTTAATTTTTTTTTTGTCAGCCTTTGGGAAGAACATAGACAATTGTGTGTGTATAAGTGTGTGGCCTTTTGTGGGGGGAGAAAGGCTAGAATTCTTTATAAAGGACTATTGGGTTATGAGGAACTGCATATCATTTCAGGGTATTTAACAGAGAACTGCAAAGATGAATCTAAATACATTTTATTTAAAAAAAGTTTAACATTATATAAACAAGAAAAAAAAACCTCAACGCTTGACATTATATGTTAGAAAAACAAATGGTCCACCCAGATCTGCTAGCAGATCAATGTTACTTAGTCCAGCTTTTAAATTATTAGGAATTTTATTTTTGTTTTCTATACGGAGATTCATCTAGTGTCTTGTTTGGGGATGTGAGTTTTTTTTCCTTAGCTTATGGGCAGGGATTCAGGATATCCACTGAAATTGTCCGGTCTGGACTCCTCAACTCATTGCAAATGTGGTTATTTAATGTGTGGTTTAGATTATATAAATACAGTTGTTGTTTCAGGATGTGGTTTTATGATATACAATGTTTGGAAATATCAGCTTTACAGCATTTTCTCTCCCCTTTGCTGACTTCTGCCTCCATCCCCTTGTGACTTGTTGCCCTGTCACTTTTATTAGCACCACCAGGTTGTGCAGTCACAGTATAAATTGGACTGGAGAACTGATCTAGCTTCTTTCAAAAACCAAATATGGATCTTTGCGAGGCTTGCACTTTTTTTTTTTTTTAAAGCTAAACAAAAAAGGAAAAAAATAAGATTGATTAGTTTTCCAGTTTGGTTCACCATGTGGCTGTACAAGAGGCTGTGCCAAAATAACAAGAGATGATGTGGGGCACTGCTTCCACTGGCACTGCTACTAAAAAAAAAACGTATCAGATGCCAGGCCTTCTTTTTCCTTTTCAGCTAGAATAATTCCATAATTATGAGCTTTCTGGTATGGACTAATTTTGTCTCCCGTTTATTCAAACTTTCAAGTTCTAGAGGTACTGACTCTGAAATTGATATAACCCTTTCTACAGTGTCTTTCAATGAGTATACGTTTTTCACTTCGCGTATAGATATGTAGGTTTCCACAAATTAGGCATCATGAAGTCTTTACTTTTTAATCTGAATAAACAACTATTTCAATGTTCTCTAATATGTAGCATAAAGATGAGATAATTTTAAGTGCTGAAATTAGTTAAGGAATGTGCTCATACCTGACATGCTTCTTTTGAAATTGCACTCAAAATCTTAGGCAATATGTATTCTGCATTTGTAATTTTAATAAGTTGCAAATGGAAAAATCTTTTTAAATTAGCTTGGTTTTGGTGTCTTGTATCAACACCTTAAGAACGTTTCTGCTGTAATGACTTACTCTTTCATTCTTTGATTTGCACTTCAGCCTCCAAATATTTTAAACGTCTTTTCTTAATTTGTCGGTTTGTACCAAATCTGTAACTGCACATATCTCAGTTTTTTCTTCTTTGTACATCAATTTCAGACCGCTTCCCAGATAATTTCTCTCCTTGGCTGAGGTACAAAACGCAGCTGCTTCTCATTTCAAATAGCATCCCTACAGTGCAGAACAAAACTGTGAACATCCCATTACCTGTGGGTTCATGGACAGAAAGGTTCCTTGAAACAGGCTTTTGCCTTATCTTTCTGAATTTTTCTGGCTTTAAGAGAAAAGCAGTGCTTTCTTCTAGTTCAGCAGGGTTTTGTAATGTAATGTTCCTCCATCACCGCTAGTATTGATGCAGGGGTAAAAATACCCTTTTCAAATGGGGAGTAAATGAGCTTTTATATTCCATTCTTTTCATTTGCAGGAGGAAGCTGAAATACAAGCAGAACTTGAACGTTTGGAAAGAGTTAGGAATCTTCACATAAGAGAACTGAAAAGAATAAATAATGAAGATAATTCACAGTAAGAGACTTACTGTCTTAATTTTGCATGTCTATTTTTAAAATAATGCTCTGAAATCACATTTTACCTACAGAGGAGAGGCTTGTTCATAAATTTTTCTTTGGTTCTCTTTGTATATCTTTTAAACACCAACTTATTTAAACTTCAGAAAGAATAGAATTACTTATATTTAGTAAACTTACTAATGGTTTTATTGAATATGCAAGAAATAACATATATACACAGCTTATAGTGCAGGAGAGCTAAAACTTGCTAGACCATATTACTAGGCTAAAAAAAAAATCTTGTAAGGGAACCTAATGCAATTCACTTAGCTGACAATAATGCAAGAAAAAGGCTGGGAGGTTTGATGCAACAGGTAGGTCCCCATACCTACCCTGCAGGAATACAGAAATTTATTTTTACCATGTGCTATAGTGCTAATTGATAGCTAAATTGGTGTTGTGTTTTGGGTATGAAAAATAATTAGTGTTGATGCTTACAATTCAATGGCAGAATATTTTCCTTCAAAAATAAATGTCGTACAACAAATAAACAAGCAGTTCTTTACAGGTTAAATGATAATGTTTTTTAATCTTCAGTGTTTGCATTAGAAGAGTTTGGGGTTGGTGTTTTGGGGTTTGGTTTTGGGTTTGTTGGGTTTTTTTTTAAAAAAGCATCCTTCAACAAGAAGTAATAAAGGCCACAGAAAAGTGACAGGCTTTGACTGTGTAAATGTTGCGTATGTGGGGCAAAGAATGTCCAAATTACATTCCCAGTGGAAAACAGAGTTACAGGACATGGACAGGCAGAATACCGCAGCTTCACTGCTCGTTTTCTGCAGTCAATTTTGATACATTTTATGGTACAGAACAAAAAGCTTTAAACTGTGTGTTCATGTTTTTATGGGAGTTTAGGCTTGAGTATTTACCAACTGGCCAAGCTGCAGCTTACACTCATAATATAGAAGACAGAAGCAATGGAGAAGTAATTTAGGTCTCTAGCCCCCACTGTCTTTCCTTAATGCATCTTGGCAACTTGGCCATTTGATAAGGGGGAGGGTTTGAAGCAAAGCAGCTGTTGGGTCCTGACTCAAATCCTGTTGGGTTTTCAGCTTCCAGCAAAGTTGAGCCCTCTTTCTTGTTCTAGCAACATTCCCCTCTACATTACCCATGTATGCCCTCCCCAAGCAAAGTAGGCAGCAAACTCACCTGTTTGGCGTTCCAGCCTTGACAATGAAGAGTAGGAATTATTGCCCAGTTCAGAGGTGGGTAAACTTGTATGTCTGCATGTGGTATTTACAACTGCACTGCTATAACAGGACAAGTTGAGAGTGTAGGTTAGGGCTTCCCTGTCCGGTTTATAGCCCATGCGATGCTGGGGCTACCTGCAAGGTGCAGGTTCTGAGCCATGGAGAGCCACACGGAGTAGCAGAAGCAGCAGTGGAGAGGGAAGGTGGTAAGGTTCACAAGATTGGCCCTACTAGAAGCATATGTGTAATTGAAGAACCAAGAAAATATAAATCTAAATTTGTTGACTGTGGTTTTAAAGAATTGGGCTACTGGTCACATGACATCAATCACCTAATGATGCTACCTCTAAATTTGTTATTTCTTCTGCACTAAGTGCATTACTTACTGTTCATGAAGTTTTAAAAAATGTCTTTAGCATTGAAATATGTATTTTCATAGTGAGGAAAAGGAAAGTTTTATGTTTAAAAGGGGCACAGTAAGCAAGAATATGCATCTTCCCTCAAATACTTGACTATGACCATACCTCCAAAATGACAGAGAACATGGAAGGATGGGATGACCTGTTGGCAGACTAGCTAGCCCTAAACGCTTCCTTAAAGTTTTATATGGCGTGTAACTGGCAGCTGGCCCTGGATTCATGAGTATAGTTGTCTCATCATTGCACTAGAAAAGTGGTGAGTATTCACCTCCCTTCCCCCTGGTTGGATGAAAGGATGTATTTTGTCTTCCGCACATTTCAGGAGAGAGTATGATCCTTTTCTCTGTCTTGCAGCATCATTTGGTGTTTGGAAGGAGTGTTTTCTTCTTGCTTTTGATTAGAGTACAAGCAGATACTCAGTCCTTTGGTGTGTTTTCCCATATTGCTCTTTGTCATTTTTTAACTTCTTATTGTTATATAAAACCCATTTTCTTAAAAAGAGGCAGGTATGTACAACAGGCCTGGTTATGTTTCATGTGAAATTGGAAGACTATCCTCCTCGTCTGTTCCAGAAAGCTGAAGTTTGAGACTTCTGTAAAATTTGGCACAATGACGACAGAGGCCTTGTATCGCATGTTTAAATTTAATGGTGCTTGTCTTATCCTCACAAAAATAGAGACAAAAGTAGACAAAAATTTGCCAGAATTGACTGGTTTGATGATGGCGTTGTGATAGCATTTGTACACTAAATAGTCAAAAAGTACTGAAGTTGGCCATGTTGCATAGTTGTGCCATAAGGTTACACATGGTGTAATGTTGTTCAACATATATATTGCTAGTAAAAAAAAAAAGCTCCATTTGAGAAGTAAGAGATTTACATTTTAGACCCTATTTGTATACCTCAAATAGAATTTTTTTTTTTTTTCTTTTTGAGATTTAAAGATCACCCAACGTTGAATGAACGGTATTTGTTACTCCATTTACTTGGCCGAGGTGGCTTCAGTGAAGTGTACAAGGTAGAGTGTGTTGGGTCTGCTAAATCTAATGTTTGAACCATGTATGTTTGTACATTTGATTTTTGGCAGGAGGGAGGGGGAACTAAATAAGCAGAAGGATTGTAATGTGGTATACTCTTTAAACACTGGTTGAGCAAACTTCGATTAACCCAGGGAGGGAGGTAGCATTACTGTAGACTTGTGAATTGCATGCCATTTTTTTTCCCTCTCTTTATTGGGTGTTATTTTTATCATCTTTGGTTATAACTTTCCCATATTTGTGGGTTTCTTTTTTAGGCTTTTGATCTTTATGAACAAAGATATGCTGCTGTGAAGATTCACCAGCTTAACAAAAGCTGGAGGGATGAAAAGAAAGAAAACTACCACAAGTAAATATTAATGACTTATGCTTCATATGTTAAATTGAATAGCATTTTATTGATTGTAGAAGGTTAATGTATCCGTCTTCTTTTAGACATGCCTGCAGAGAGTATAGAATACACAAAGAACTGGATCATCCCCGGATAGTTAAACTGTATGACTACTTCTCCCTGGATACAGATACGTAAGTATATAAAATGATACATTTTCTAGAACTTGGCAATAGTTTTAGTGCCGTACATTAGATAAACAGAAATGAAGAGTATTTGAACAAAAATAATATGTTCTTATTTTCAGCCAAAGCGTTTAGGGTTTCCTTAAGGGGACTTGGAAACAAAACACACTAGTTGCAGAATTTTGTCTCGGCTAAATATTGCAGGCCTTCTACGAAGTGATGAAAAACGTGTTTTGCAACACCTGATTAACAAGCCCTACAGGATGTCCTGAGGGTGAAAGGGACATGCAGTGCTGTAATGTTTTTGGGCAGGGCAAGGGCTGCTGCAGTGTAGCTCCAAAAGGCTGCTGTAGCTTAGACAAGTTTTCCAAGACTAAATGACATCAGTAGCATTATTAGCCTAAGCTTAACCCCGGTCACTGGGCTGCACCTCTTTGATGAAATTGTGTCACATCTTAAGGCATAGTGAGTATATTTTTCTATTGAGAAACGTACTTACATAAATAAGGGGGGTTTTTTAAACTTAACCTCTTGTCAATATGGATGCATTTTCTCTTTTGGTGAATATGAATGTTCTGATTTATGTCAGTTTTCATAAGGTAGTAGTTATGCCATGTGTTCTATTAACAATTTCATTCATGTAATTTAATATTCAGGCAGCCATTCTTAAACTGGCTAGTATCAAACTAGGTTGTAATTTCTCCGTTTCCGATGGTACAGTTTGATATGTTATTTAATTTTGTCTCTCTGAATTCTACCCTAGGTTTTGCACGGTGTTAGAATACTGTGAAGGCAATGACTTGGATTTCTATCTCAAGCAACATAAATTGATGTCAGAGAAGGAAGCTAGGTCCATTGTAATGCAAATAGTAAATGCACTACGGTATCTCAATGAGATCAAGCCCCCTATTATACACTATGATCTTAAACCAGGTAAATGAGGAATGTTACGATTGAAAATGTCTTTTTTATTTTTTTTAATCCTCTATTTTGTTTGTAATTCATGCCTGAAAATACCAACATTATCTTCTCTATGTCACACTTACTGTAAACAATCGAAAACAGTGTGTGCTTTTCTTCCTAGTTTTATTGCCCAAATTATCTGTTTTTTCTTTGGGAAAATGTTTGTCATCACTTTTCTACTTTGTATTATTTTGGTTTGAATTTGTAGGAAGAAATCATATAGCACATAGATAGGTACATTGGTATTTAGCAATATAAACAGATAAGACCTTTAGTTGGCTGAGCCCTGTCTGATCATTGTGGAATGCTGACATGTAAATAATTTTTCCCTTATGTATTTCTTAGCCTGTAAAGGATTGAAATGGGTAATTAATCACTTCCAGCATCTCAGCATAAGCACTTCAAAACAGGACTTCACAGTTTTCTTTACAATGAGTAATAAGCATGGTAATAAACAATGTATTCCGTCTTGATTCCATGGCCTTTGTTTTACCACCTTGCATGAATGATGCTTGTATTCTTCATGTACTTTAATCTGCTACACTTCCAAGCATGGGGTTTTGTAATGTAACTCTTAGTGCCAGCCTGTTTGCTTGCTGCTGTGCAACAAATTGTTCATATAGATTTCTCTCATATGGTATTGTACAGAATGTATTCTTAGTCTCATTAGTTTTTGTTCTCAGAGGAACTTTATCAAATAACTTTTATATCAAGAAATTATTGTACAGCTTTAACACATGGAGTGAGATTCGTAGTACTGCAGCAGTTTCTTGGCACAATTTTGCGGCATATGCAAGCCCTGAAACCTGTAGTGTAGGATTTGTTCTGGGCAGAAAAATATGAAACTTCATTGTAACAGGTATACTGCTACGTTTTAGTGTTTCCTCACTAGATTTTGGTGTTTCCTCGCTGTCCAGCCAGCTCCCAGCTGAGGGAGCCATTTCAGATGATAACCTAGAAAGTTCCTGAGACTGCACTCAGATGTGTCATAATCAAGTTACTCTAGACTTGAGGATATAAAGATGATGTAAAGGTGTCACTTACACCTCATGAAGTTAGATGTTCCTGGAAATTGAGCCTGGTTTTGAAAATAAAGCATTCTGTTAGCTTTTTTTGAGGTAATTTTTTTTTTTTTCCCCCTGGATAGGTAATATCCTTCTTGTAGATGGAACAGCATGTGGAGAAATAAAAATTACTGATTTTGGCCTGTCCAAAATAATGGATGATGATAGCTATGGTGTGGATGGAATGGATTTAACTTCACAGGGAGCAGGAACTTACTGGTAATGCCTGGTTTGATTTTGCTGTTTAGACTCTGGGTCATTGTTCAGATTTCATAAATGGTCTCTTATAAAGCCAATTTGGAGAGAGAGCTAGGATTAAAAATATTAACATGGATGACAAAGATTTTTGTGCAGTACTGTGAATGTTGATATTACCAAATGTTAGAATGGTAACATAACAAGTAAGATAAGAGAGTGTGAGAGTGTTGGTTGGTTTTTTAATATACAAAAAAATAAAAATGTGGAGATGATCACTATGTTATAGAAACATGGTTTCCCTGAAGAAGCAGGTGTTTAATCTTTGGCTGCAGGTGGTTGAAGACGTTTGACAGAGCTATGATGATTAAGTGTGGGTGCTTAGTCCTTGGAAATCTTAGAGCAGGGATTACCAGCAGGTAATGTCCTTAGGACAAAAGAGTATTTACTCTTCCATCCTAAAGGTTAAAGACAGCTCAGCAGCTGTGATTTGTTTTCTGTATTCACTTGCATGCTTGTCCAAAACCCTGAAGTTTTAGAGCTGCCTACAGAACAGGAATGACAATAAGCATTTCATTGCTTACAGAAGAGCTGTTTCTAGAATTTGCTCTCTAAAGATGCAGCTTCTTCATGGCACAGTAGCTCCTTGAGCCTGGATGCATGGTAGGTGTGTCAGGGTGGGTGGAATAGGAAGCCTGTGTTGGCCAGGTTACTGCTTGTGAATTCATTGCTCTTTCTCTCCTCATTCTGCTTGTAGCAAGATCAGAGTCAAGAGCTGAAACCTAACTCTAAACAGAGAAGCCAGTGTCGTTCCCATTTGCTCCGCAACTTTTCCCATATTCGGAAGTTGCACATAGTAAAGTTTTTGACTTTTCCTTCAGATTTTTTAGAAAAGAAAACACACATACTCTTGCACAAATGCCAATGCACACATGCTGTGAAAAGATGATTACTCAAGTTGAAGCATTCTAGCAGTGTTAGGCTTTTGCTACTCTTTTTAATGCTTTACCTGTTTAAACACCAATTTAAATATTTTATTGTAGGAATGCATGTCAAAAAATTTTGGCCTTTGGTTTAATCTAAAATGCCACAGACGCTAATCTGTAAACTAAGGGATCAGAAAAGGTCTTTGACCATTATAGGTTCATGACGAATCTCTGCATTTCTAATTCACACTTTGTCTGAGCCCAAAATCTTCATTAAGGAGGGAAATCTTTTGAGTGAGTTTGAGGTGGGGGATGAGTCTGTTTAGAGCAGATTGCACAAACTGTGAGCAGCATAGTCCAGGAAGGGATTTCCTCAGTCACTGGGTCCAGTTACCTGCCTTTCCAGGCAGTTAGGTCACATAATCTCTTTTGTAAACTTACAGACGTTTGTATTAAATTTAGTTAGTGTTTTGTCCCCAGTAATCTGATTTGAAGTGTGTTCCGTAACCTCAGTTCTCTGATCATTAGAAACCTAATCCTCTAATTTACAGACTGTGTTTATTTGTGGCCAGTTTATACTTGTTTGTTCCTGTGCCAACACTGTCCTCCCTGAAGTAGGTTGTTTCCCTTCCTAGTACTTGCTCCTTGGTGTTTTTATAGCCTTCAGTTTTTTCCCCTGAATTGTAGGCACTCCATTCTTCAGATCATTTTAGTAGCTTTCTTTGCACTTGCATCACTTTAAGCTCATTTTTCTTGATTGTTGTAATCGGAGTTGTACACAAGTATTCCAGAAGATATTTTGTGATACTGTGTGAAATTCATATTTGTGTTGCATTCTTCTCATTTTTCTGCTTATTTCCATTTCTACAAATATTTCTTAAAAAAAATTTTTAAAGTCTTATATGCTATTGATGAAAGTGTCTGGTCTGTAGTTGCTCTAATAGTTTTGATGCGTTTTTCAATTTTAGATATTACAGTCAATAATACTTAACTGCACCCATATTGATAGTTTGGGAGATTTTGTTTGTTTTTTAAAGGAGGTTCCATTTTACCAGTTCTCCTGTAATTCAGGAGTGGCACAGGAACTTCCTAACTTTCAGCTCTTTAAGTATGACTTCCTGCAGATTATAGGAGTGGAAATAACCAGTCACCTTTGTCTACCATACACCCCTCTGGTTAATGTCATTATTCTTAATAAAAACTTAGCTAAAGGGCCTTTAAGCCATATCTACACCATCTTTGATTCCTAAGCAGGGCTTGCTGTAAAATGCCCTATATGGCTTTCATCTTTTCTTGCTCTGATAGATGGAGAAGGTTCATATTTAACCTAGGATCCCAATTAAAAAAAAATTACAATTAGTGAATTAGGTAAAGAATGTTAGTATTTGTGCCTGTATAAAATAGACCCTCTATTTGACTGACTGACTATACAAAAAACTAAAGTCAGTTTTGATGAGTGTGCAAGGTGTTGGAGTGCGGATCGTAAGGCAACTGTACAGTTGCCAAAAGACCACAAGACGTATGTGAAGTGTTTGTATAATTTGATATTTGAACAAGTTCTAGTGATGCCATGCATCTACTTGCAGACACTGAGATGCATGTTTTGTTTTCCAGGTACTTGCCTCCAGAGTGTTTTGTAGTTGGCAAAGAGCCACCAAAGATTTCTAATAAGGTTGATGTATGGTCAGTTGGAGTAATCTTTTTCCAATGCCTTTATGGTAGAAAGGTAAGGAAAATGTTGTTTGAAAGTCTTAGAGTTTTAGTGTAAATGCCTGTTTCCAGTAGACTATGAATGATAGTCATAAAGATGTGAATCTACATGGAAAATTACTTGTGTTACTTTTTGGTGGTGTGCGTTGATACTGCAAGAAATGTAGAAAATCTTGACAGAAACTTTTTTATTTACAGAATGGTTATCAGTTTGTATTAACAGTGCAACAACTTACTACAGCATAAATATTTATGAAATCAAAGTAGTTGGATAACTCTCACGAAAAAAATCATGTGCTTATTTTCAGCCATTTGGCCACAATCAATCACAGCAAGATATCTTACAAGAAAATACAATATTAAAAGCCACAGAAGTTCAGTTCCCTGTCAAACCTGTTGTAAGCAATGAAGCCAAGGTAACTTTTCTTATGATCTCTGAGTAACAGTTAAAACGTTAATCATAAAAGATTCAGCTGTAAAATTGCTGTTAACTTAAGAATGCTGTGGGATGTAGTAACTAAACATGTAGGAAAACATAATGGAGAACTGGTGTTCTATTGGCTTTATTTAAGCAAACTTACTCTGGGACTTCTCAAAATCATGTACTTCAAAGCAAGTCTATATATATATACACATTCCAGAAATTTGCAAGCAGTTTTAAAATAGGCTGCCTCAAATATGGTTTGCTTTGCTTTTTCCCAGAGGACCTTATGTGTCTCACTCAGGCTGTCTTGCTAGAAGTTCTTGTGAAATACTTCTGCTAACAGTAACAAGCTCTTTCTGAAAACAGTGAGTGTTATTGTCTGCAGCCTTATTGGCTTGAAGAACTATTTGACTACCAAATACCTGGAGGATATGCCTGCTAACACTTTTCCGCTTGAAAGGTCATAGTATGTGTGTATTAACTCAAAGCTGAGTTTAGAAACATAAATTCTTAAGATTAAGAATCTATAAGATATGTTGACGCTAATTCAGGAAATAAGACTGCCAAAATAGTTGATCTGCCACAAAGGTGTGGATGGCAATGTTTCCTGTATTTAAAAATCTTATTTTGAAACCTCTGTAGTATCAAACTCCTCTCCACAGACTAGCTATTCAGAAACAGGTTAAGGTGGTTTCCCAAATGATTGCTGCTCTGAGCATCTGTAACACAGATCCAATTCTGTGAATATGGAAGCGCATATTTCATATATTACTTGTTTGTAAAACTGTCCTAATTTTTGAAAGATATATTCAAGGCCATATGCAGTAGAGATGTGCTCGTTGAAAAAAATGCCAAGATAGTAGAATGCCTATTCAAGTTTCAGCAACTAATTAAACATACTTAGATTTGGGACACAAGCTGCAAAAAATTTAAGAATGTTAAGATTTAGCTTCTGAAGATTAAAAGGAAAGGAAACATATTTCTAGAGGCTGTAACTTCCCAAGAAAATGTCTTTTGGGTACATAAACCTGCTGTTATAATTTGTGGTATATATCCATTGGTTAGGCTTTCTAAAAGTAGTATTAGTGAGCAAGTTGCAGTTAAGGTTATGAAAATTTGATTGAAGAGTTGTAGTTTGTCCTGGGGTTTTTGTGTAGTTGAGTTTTTTGTTTGCTGGTTTTGTTTTTTCACCCCCATTTGGAAAAATTGTGTCCTTTGAACGCAGTTGACAAGTACACATCATATAACTGATAACATTACATATTAACAGTTTATATCCCTGTCTTTTAACTTTGCATTTCTTTGTCATTAGTAGTTTTTATATAGAGGATGTTGGGAAAGAGCAGACAGTTCAGCATGGAGAATTGGCAACTTATTTTACATTCTCTGTGTATTTCATGTTCTGTTTGTTTGTTTGAAAGACTAAAAAAAACTTTCAGTGTTCTCCACTCTTATTAACATTGTCACGATAGCTGAGAGAGGGAGAAATTATTCTCTGGTGGAAATGCTATAAAACAATTTCAGACTAACTTGTAAATTCAGACCATTTATGATGACTGTGTAGAATCCAAATTGTCTTTCAGATTTATAGGCCTGGCAGTTGGAAGAGAACAGCTTGTAAACTGAAATTCTGATTTGGAAAACACAGAGATGAAATAAATATGGAACCTGAAATGACATTATTAGTTAGTTTTCAGACTGTAACTGTCCTTTGATCCTCCTCACTTTTTCCTATTATGTGTAATGTTCCCCTTTGCATCACAGTAGTGTGTCTACAGTACCACAGAAGCATGAAGTATTCCACAAACATTTTATACATAAATTGTTACTCTGAGGATCTTGCAAACGACTCCTAAGAATTCAATGTTACGAAGGATTTATTGTAAAGAATTTAAAATCCATAATGTCCAAGAACGCATGAATGTATATTAACAGATGTGCATGATTTTTATTTCGTACCTTGTTCGTGCTGGTTATGTAATTGATAGAAGATAGAAGTAAATTCTAGCAGGATTCTCTGGAACTTGTATCACAGATTTTTTCCTTTAATCTCCAGTTTTTAATTGGAGCAAAGAACAAACAGCTGAACAGATTTATCAAAGATACGTAATTCTTTTAAATTAAGTTCTAAATTAAGTAATGATGTGCTAATCAGTTCTGTAGCAATAATAAGGATTTTCTATCATTAAATGTTGAAGCTGAAGCTCTCAGGAGACCAAATGTTCTGTGTATGCTAGACATAAGACTTGACAGAAACTTTCAGCACAAAATGATTGGCGTACATTGTATGGATTTAAACATAGTGTCTCAAGAACAGTCCCGAAGATAGCTACAGAATTTTTCAATTGATTAGGTAGTTTTAAGTGGATGGGATTGAGTTTTTTCTGGGAAAGGAGTTCCAGCTAGGTAGTGGTTTCTTAAATAGTCTGCTAGTTATTTAATGCCTGTTGAACTTGGCAACCACCATTGTAAAATTTCATGTTTTGCTCTATTCCATCATGGCACATGGTAATGCCTGCTTTCAAAGGTCAACTAAAGCGTTGAAATTCTGCCCCTGCATCTTCCATCTATCTTCATCTACCACACAGCTGAATGG
Source organism: Astur gentilis (assembly GCF_929443795.1). Taxonomy (NCBI): domain Eukaryota; kingdom Metazoa; phylum Chordata; class Aves; order Accipitriformes; family Accipitridae; genus Astur; species Astur gentilis. The sequence goes on from NC_064880.1 coordinate 32,343,002, forward strand.
TTTGAGAAGCTCTGTGGAACTCCTTTCTACTATTTCAATCCTCTGACATTTGCTTCTGGATTTTACTAAGCCATTCATAGATAACACATGCAGAAGTTTAACTGTGTGAGATGCTAATGTTTGACTTGTAAATATAGTTCCTAAACATGGAAATATATATTTAAAGTGTGATTATCTGAAGTCAATTAATTTGCTGATTTTTTTTTTTCCTGCTGTGATGTTACATTTTTTCATTGGGCTCAGTAGTAAAATTTTACACTGTCATTTGAATTGAATTACATATGAACAAGAATTTGTTTAGAAACTAGTTTATCCAGGAGGACATGCATATTTGCTTGTAAGCAGACATAATTATTTGGAATGGTATTGTAACTTTTTACATTTCTTTTCTAGGCCTTTATCAGACGCTGTTTAGCATACCGAAAAGAGGATAGATTTGATGTCCACCAGCTGGCTAATGATCCTTATCTTCTCCCTCATATGAGGAGATCAAATTCTTCAGGAAACTTGCATATGACTGGGCTAGCAGCATCCCCTACACCACCTACTTCAAGCATTATTTCGTACTGAAATTTCTCCAACCGAGGAATGGCATGATACCTTTGTGTAGTTTCCAGATGCAGACTTGAGCTTGAAAGCATTTGAGTGTTTTTACACAGGACAAGTTTGATAACTGTGTTTTCAGACTGAAGTCCTCCTACATAGTGTCATTTGTATGATTGGAATGGATCATGGACTGTGAATAAATGTACCCTTCTGAGAAATACCTTTAAACATTGAAGGATGACACTGCCTGTTACGCACTAACAGGTATACTGTGTTTAAGACTGAAGAAAACGTTTTTAGTTTTTTCTGGGGAACATTGTAAATAATCTTTTTAATACTTAAAGTACATTTGGTTGATACTGGAAAGTTCTAACACGAAGGGTAGTTTTTCATTATTTAAATAAAAAAGGGTAGTGAGCAAATTCGAAAACACAGGAAAAATTCCGTGCCTGGCTATAAACTAAATTAACTGCCGTCTTTCCAAGACATAGATCTTTCGAAACCAAAGGAAGGAGTGTGAGACGGTCATATGTTCTGTATCAGATTCCTCAGATAAAACTGTAGTATTTTATTTGGCAACTCAGGCTTGTACCTCCAAAAATGCGGTGGCGTTTCACTGAATTTTGATTGGAAGAGTGATATGGAATTCCTAGTAATTATTTCTCAAATAGATTGCTAATTTTGAAATCCGCTCAATTTTCTAAAAATACTATACTTGCTGTGGTATTGAAACTTGTGAAACTTTCCAGGCTTCTGATAAAAGCAAGCAACAGTATGAAACCAAATGCAAACAGGTCATGTATAATGTTCTATGCAGGAATAATGATAAATTCCCTTCTAGCTCTATTGTAAATTGTTGTACAGATGTCACATTTTCAGTTAAATTTCAGCAACTTATTCCTGTACAAATGTTTAAAGTATGGCTTTTTCTAATTGGATATTGTATTTTTTTTAAGTCTCCCTCAAGGCGCTTTTAATTGCTGCTAAATGACGTTGCTTTTAATTTTGCAAAAGAATCAAATGACCTCCTTAAGGTGCAAGTCAACTGTACGTTATAGAGAGATTAAGAGTAGGTAATTCATTAACAATCAAGGCATGTAAAACAGATCTGTGTTGGCAATATACAGTACAGTTCTTTAAGTCAGTTTATTGCGTTCTCAACCTGGAGAGCGCATTGATACTAGATGTAGAAGTTGCTCATGGTTATTCTCTATTTCTGGAAGTTCCTATCAACACGGAAATGTTTCTTGTGGCTTGTACAGATACTTTAAAATGTGAAACATTTTCTAACTGCCTTGTATGGTAGAAACTTATTTTTCAGAACAGTGTATCTCTCTCCCATTCACCGTTCTTTTTACTATCCCATTCTTGATGCTGAATACCTATATGTAATTTTGTCCATGTTGCAGAAAAAGGAGGCTGTATTACCACAGGTTTTCATTTAGTATTGTACAGTTAAACTGTTGCTCTTGTTTCTGATGTTGCAAGCCATTTTGTTTTCATTGTATATAAAGAAACATTAACTGTCTCTTTAAGATGCTGCTGAAATTGTAGAGAATGTAGCCAAAACAGTAATAAACAATGACAGTTGAAATTTCAGGGTTTTCTTTGTGTGTTTTTGCATTTCAACGAAGGGCAAATCAGCTAACCATATCACTGAGCTACACTTAGCTATTTAAAGCAAACTCTCTTTAATTACAAACAAAAGACCAATAATAGAATAATTAATTTAAGTAACATTGGAGGTGAAAGGGGAGGTTTCCATGAAACTTAAAACATCTGTTGTAATGAAGTTACCAAAACATCGTTTCACTGAATAGACCTCACAGAAACAACTTTTAAGTATTTCAATGGGTCCTTCTAGAATTCTTTACCAGTGGAATAAAATTAGCTCATAGAATAAAATTAGACTTAAATAGTGACTCTTTCTGCCTTATATTACACCAGAGTACTAGGACTGCATCCTTTTCACCCTCTACAGCATGAGACTGAGCGCAGGGTTCAAGGAGAGTGTGCCATCGCTGCAGGCTCACATTTCATTCCTCCTTATTTTGCATGTGTCAATATTGGAAGTTAAATCAAAGAATGTTTTCCCTGAGGAAAAGATGTAGGATTGTGTTAACTGTATTTTTATTTATCTTGAATGTGTTGTGGTTACCCCTAGTAAAGGGAAGTTTGGCAATATATTGGAGAACTACTTTAAGTAACTGGAAACTTTGCAGCTACCTAAAAATAAGAGGTTTTATGCATTGCACTAATTATATACAGACTTGTTTTTCCTGTTGTTAGCATCTGGGAATAGGCTGTTGTGGCTGAATACATGGCACTTACTCTAGCTATACAAGTACACATTTCTGAAACCTAAACAGTCACTTTAAACAAAGTTTCATATAGAAATACATGAAAGAAAAGGAGAGTCACTATCTCATCTTTTAAATCGAAGTTGTGTGGTTTTTACCTCCAATATACACAGTTGTGCTTTTGTGTTAGCATCTTACGATACTATTAATAAAAGCTTTGTGTCCCCATGTGGAGTCATTCTGCAGTCACAAGAAGACATCCGAGTTACTGTGTTCGGTGCCTGGTATTCAGCAATTTGTGCTTGGGATAGAAGTACCCTTGAGGTTGAGTCTAGCAGCCGGAATTACTGCTACTCATGGAGGAATGCTGATCCACTCCTAGGTAATTCATGCATTGGTTGTTCAGTTTGTATTTCATGCACATTTTACTAATTTCATCGCATGTCATCCATTACTAGGTTTCCTAAGCTCTCTTCTGATTTAGCAGCAGGTAGACAAAAGGAATGAGGTTAAATTTCATCAGGCAGTTTTTAACGAACCTTGGAAATAAAAGGCTTCCTTTACCTTAAATTCATAAATACTTTAAAATATTTGCATTTACTGGAAGATGCTAAAATACTACAATGTATAATTTTAAAAAACTGCATACGAAGCAGGTGACTGTAAGATCTTCTGCACTTTTAACTATGACTGTAGTGCTACAGGTCATTGCAGTCAGAGTTAACAACGGTTGGCTTGTTTCTGGAAAACAGCCATGTTTTGGCACTATTTTATTTTACTTACATTTGCACTGAAGTTGTTCAGATTCCAGTGTGGAACATTATTCACCCTTAACTTGGTCTATGCTAGTTGATAGATACTGTTTTCATGGAGGCTAGTTAATATTTTAATTCTCTAAAAAGTGCTTTTAACACTCGCGAGAAGGCTGGAAGGGCATCACATTGCTGGCCAGCTGCCCAAGTGCTATTGACTGCACACACTATGGCTATGAGCAAACCACTGCATAATTGGAGAGGCTTTCAAAAGCCCACAAAGCCGCACACCCTCTCGGTATGCGAGTCACGGGCGCGCGAGGTGCCGAGCCGCTGCTGAGGGGTGCTCTGCACCGCTGGGACCCCGTGTGGGACTCGGGGGCTGCCGACGACAGCCGAAGCAGGTGACTGGCTAAGGTGTGTTTTAAAATAAGCAAGCCCTGGAAAGGAAAACACGCCCTGGAATGGGAAGCATCCCAGGTGCTCCTGCTCCAGCTTTGACATTTTCCCGAACATGAAACCACAGGTCTGAGGCAGGGCCACCGGTGGGGCCAGGCCTGTCTTCCCCATCCCACAGCTCTCTCGGCCGGGCAGGACACGGCACGTCCAGTTTGGGGGGTGGGTGCAGGTCCCCAGCAGTGCTGCTGCTCCAGTCTCGCTCCGGATTTCAGCTCTGCTGGGGCTGAAGCTGCCCCTGTCAGGGCAGCTGAGGGGCCCCAGCTGGGCAGGTGGTGGCAGCCACCCCCTCCTCACCCACCGCCATGTTTTCTACAGAGGGCTGGAACAGTGAGGGACGCTGCTGGGTGGAAGGGGGCCACCAGGAAAGGTGAGAGGTGTCTCTGCAACAAATCTCTTCAAAGAGCGCCCGGGACTTGCTGGTCTTCTCCAGAAGTGGAACATTGCGTTGGGAAGGCGGACTGGGGAGCCCAGCCCAGTGCGGGGGGCCTGGGCAGGGACAGCCTCAAAATTTGGAGGCAGAGCGGTAAGAGAGTCTCTCGATTGCAGTGTCTAAAACACTTCAGTCTCACAACTGCTGTTTTGTTCTAATTTTTTCTACACATCAACTGCTGTCAGAGGGAGGACCCTGGTTTTGCAGGTGAGGGGTGCCTGGCAGCACAGACTGACGCTGTTTCACCATTGTGGTCTCAGACTGCGTGTCCGCTAGCCCACCATGTCTGTCTGCTGCCACACCACCGGGACCAGGACACTGTCACCTGACTGTCCCAGCATGATCCTGCTGTGGGCTTCAGGGTGTAAATACCTCTCTTGAGGCCTGGAGGGTACCTGGCTCCAGGCAGCCATGGATTGTAGAGTTGAGGACTGTGTTGTGTTTGTAGGAAAGGTAAGACTGCAAATGTTTTCAGAGAGCTAATGAATAATCCAGCAATTTCATGTCTCTGTGACCACAGATTGATTAAAGGGGTCTAATAAGGTAAACAGAACTCTCCCGAGTCACCAGCCTGGCATTACCTGCCACCTGAGGCCAATGTGTTTCCAGGTGCTCTTTCCACAAACAAAATAGGTTTTACTTGGTCCTCAATGCTTACTAGGCAAGGGTCCCTGAAAAACTCTCTAGTCTCTTCCAGTACCCAAGTTTGCCTCAAGTTTACTTACATCCTGACAAATCTGTCCACCTTACTCTTAAAGATACCCATCAGTGGAGGCTGCATTACTTACCCAAGCAATCTACTCCAGTTTTTCCTAGCATCATGTCTTTCTTGCTGCTTATAAACCTAGTATTTCCAGTCCTATGTGTTGTGGCATGAAGAACAGTTCCCTGCCATGTGTAGTACATTAACCTTATTTTCTCTGCAGCCTCCATGTATTTCATTATGAACTTCGTGCATGCTTCTTGAGTATCCTTTGGAGTTAAGATTATTATCCTCTGAACAAGTGAGGTTCTTACATTATTTATTTCAGATATTCAACTCCTAACAGAATGTTAGGAAAACTCTTGCTGTTGAAGAAATTAATTTGCTGTTGAAGAAATTAATTTTTTTCTATTTTGCTCTAAGTAATTGAGTCAGTAAAATTCTGGGCATAAATCAAGGGAAAATGCTTTCCCTAGAAATCTCATTTTGTATGTAGTGTCTCTAGAGCTAATCAGGTATCATTAAGAAATTACATGATGTTTGAATTTCAGAATCCTCTTGTGCAAATCTGTGGGTATCTTCTTCTGTGCATCATTAAAACACGCACAGGGACTTTCTGTTTAAAAAGTGATGGAGAGCAAAACCACATTTGCTATGTCCTCAGAGGCTGTGCTATGTCCTCAGACCAGCAGGTCAGCTAGCAAAGTAAGGTGTTTTCTTGTGTGGAAGCTGTGCCATGGTATTCAGCAGAGCACAACTCTGCAGCTGAGTGAAACAAGTGTTTCCCAGGAAGACAAGGCCATGGCCTCAGCCCTGAGCCCAGTGCTGTTTCTTTAGTTTGGCAGGTGTGCTTTCAGTGTAAAAAATGTAAGCAGTCCCTGGGCATCACCGTTGTGCGGTGGTCTGGGGTTGTGACTTCCTGTTATTTTTAGTATTGATGCACATGGGGGTTGTGTAATTACCCCCTTCACCAAGACTGGAAGGAGAGTCCTTAGCAGAGTCATTGACTTCAGTAAGGTCTGGAAGCAGCTATAGCTCAAAGAGGCATAAGCACAATCCAGTGCTTCAGTGCTTAGAAGTGCCTGTCAGTACCCTGCTGAATCAATAGCCTAGTTTATTTTTGATGTTGAAATTCTGAAATATTTATAGTTCAGAAGGAAAAGAATTTTTATGTACTTTCAAAACAGCTTCTTCTAAATATTGTTCACTAATAGAGAACTATGATAGTTTAAAAAAATCAATCATATGCAGCTTTATGAAAGGCACTATATTATGTTAAATACATTGGCTGTATGTACAAGCATAGGGTTTATTTTTTTATTATTCTAGTTGAAGGGATAAAAGTGCCACACACATCTACAGGTCCATGGCGTGTATATAATATATGCAAAGATGATATTGCAGATTGTAGTACTCCTAGGTAGGATCTGGCAATATGTGTCTCCTATTGCCCAAATGCCGTTTAACCTAGATTTATGTATTTTCTGCACACCTTTCACTGCAGCGGAATAACTGGAACTGGGGCTCGTAGAGAAGGAGGCCTTGCGATGCTTAAATATGCATCTTCCAGCCCTCAGGCATTGGTCTTGCAACTTCTAGGGCAGGTGGGCTGGTGCTGTGACCAGGAGTGCTCCAGTATGTCACCATGCAGCCATAGTCCATGACATGCAATGGTTAGCAATTGGATGGATAGCAAAGATTCCTGTAAGAATCAGTGTAATAGTGGGGTGATGTGTGCAGGGCCTTGCAAAATACTATTTGAATACACAGGGTTGTATTTTGCAACATGAGCTCTTTCCTAGGCATATCCCACTAATGCTTCCAGAAAAGAGCTCTCAGTGGTGTGAATGCAAGACAAAGACAGGAGAGATGGTTTCTTGTGTCTTAACCTGTTGGGACATGCTCATGACTTTAGCAGCCCTGGAAGGAAAGCTGGAAAAGGGAACTGACTCCTTGTTATCACTGGTGAGAGCTTTGCAGGACAGAGCACCAAGAACTGCGCTGCTTTGTGCACGTGTGAGCAGATCCAGTGGATCTTTGCTTGCCTTTGTTGGTAGAACAGCAGTTTGCACTAAAACCAGTGGGACTAGCAAGGACTTAAAGGATTCAAAGAAGCGTAACATGTTGCCCCATGATCCCAGTTTTCTACCTTCTACCTCATCTGCCCTTGGGCTGAGCCTGACAGAGGAACAGGACCTGACAAATGGTCGCATACATGGGGCTGACTTAGCGAGAAAGTGCAGCTTCTTTCATTCTCCTACGTTTGTCCCTCTAAACAGCCACATGAAGAGTTATTGCACAGCTTTGTACACTTGCATAATGGAAAACTTTCTTCATGACAAAAATAATCACCCTAACTAGTGCACAAATGCTTCTTTTCAGGCTTGCAGCTGTGGCTCAATGGCAGCTGGCAGAGCTCTCATCACTGATTTGAGCACTGGAATACCTTCCCTGCGTGCCCTTCTATTGCAAAGCCAGGTAAGTAACATATTTGTTGGCAAACTATACATGAGCACTTGCCCACGGTGAATTTGGAGCATCTTATTCCATTGGTTAAATGTCAGTTCACCTACATTTATATGATACCACGAAATCCTCATGTTGCTTCTAGGGTTACGTAAGGATGTATCAGATGCTGAGCCTGATCTCATAAATTGTCTTCTTAGAGCTGTCAGATGTCAGGACAGTTTTATTACTGAGCCCAAACACATTCTAATCTAACAAATTAGCATATCATAAAGGTTATTGTCCTATTACCCGATTAACAAAAGCCATACAGATAAAAGAGAAGAATTACTCCTCTCCCATCCTTTATCATCTGTCAGAATTCCTGTGTTTTTAATGAACCTCACCCTTTTCCACTTATATTAAAACCGTCATATTATTGGCAAAATGTAAACCTCAATGTATAGATAGAATGTTAAACAAAACATGGTCCTAATGGTGAAAACCATAAAGAGTGGGGGGTTTTTCTCCTTAACTCAGAGACCACTGAGAGGAATTCAGCTGAATTACATTGAGATAGCTTTTCTATTTTGGGGCATGCTTTGATGTGCTCAGGCAGCAATGTGAAGGCCTCTTTTTTTTTGTCCGGTGAGTAAGGTCATGTTTTAATCCTTTCAGGTTTTGGAAAGGATTAGTTAGGTTGCAAAGGATTTTGCTAGTTTTGTGCTAAGGAGCAACACAGACAGGACACAGAGATCATGGAAGAAAAGCAATATGAGCCATTCCCATTTGAAATTGGGGGAAAGCAAGCAGGAGTCAGGTAGGCAAGGCTCCAGGTGGATGGTGTGACTGAAATGACACTTCAGCTGTGCTCACTTAAATAACTTCCTGTATGTCCAGAACACTTTCAGACTCAGACACTATACACTGGGTGGATATAAGGTGAATTGCTGTAACAGCTAGTGGCGAAGTTTTATGTTGTGTTTCATATTTATATATACAGAAAGCAATTCCAGGGCACAAGGGGAAAAGTTGGGGTGCCTGAACCATCACAACTTTATAAGTAGCACTTTGTGGCTCATAAGTTGGCCTCAGCCCAAAATCAAGGAGGTACATCAAAACTCGCTTGCCATAGGAGATCTGCATCAGATATACTCACCAGCAGCTCAGGGGAGAAGGAAGCACACGGTTTCCCAGCGCCCACTAGATGGCAAAGCCAGGTGCTGTATTCAGGCTGCTAAACATCTACTTTACCTGTCTGCAACTGGCGTGACACAGAGCTTGAGCATGCCAATACCAGAGCAGCGGATGCTGTGACAGAGCGGTCAGGACTGCTCATCCCTCTGGGATATTGGACCAGGGCTTCTTTGCCTCCTGCAGTCAGAGGATTTAAGTACTAATAACACTGAGTTTCCTAGAAATTGGCATGGGGTATCAGTATTTGCTAGCATTCAGCTGTACTTGGCTAGCTATTGATTCAACAAATACTAAGAGAAAACTGTTTCTCTTATAGCTTATGTAAAGCAGGGAGGAATAGCTTGTAACAAAGGGTAGAGGAAAACTTGCCGGTTTATACAGTCCACCTGACTTGGAGCAAGAGTCTTGAAATAAGAATCAAAGCTTCTGGAGTGAAGCTTGACTTCTGTTTGGAGTTCATGGCAGGTATTGAGTTGTAGTGTTTGGGAAAAGGATCTGTAAAAGAACTTACCTCTAACAATTCTAAATTTTGTCTCCTTAATTTCTGTGTTAAGCCCTAGCCTGTTATTAAGAAACTTTGGACTTTTAGGTGCTCGAATACCATAATGATGAATCTATAAAATGCATTGACTGATGCCTAATAGTTTGAAGCAAGATTCACAGAGTACATTTGTAACTGAAAATGGCTGGAAATATCGTAATTCATCTCTTCCTCTCTGCTCTGGACTTCATTCTTATAACTGCCATTCTTGTCATTTGAAATTACATAATCACAGCTCAGAAGCCTTTTAAAGTATAATTTTGTCATTTTCAAGTCACACATCTCCTTGTGATGGTCACTGCTTATGATTTCTAATGTTATTCATAGAACATTGTGCTGATAAAGGTGAATTAATGATAAGAGGTAGTTCTAAACTGATTTCTAATATCATGAAGTAAATAGTGATAGCTACTACAATATATAAACTGCAAGAGTTTTTCACTTAAAAAAATATAATGTAGTAGTTACCAATCCTAACAGCAGGACTCTTGTGTTGTAAGGCAATTAAAGATTCTTTTACCATTAATGATTTTGTTGTATTTTTGACCCAAGACAAATATTTAATGTGAGGATTATCTGAGTACTTCACATAAGTTGATTGCGTTAGGATGTGGTTGTACATTAAAAGTTTCTATCTTTATAATTAAAAATACTCGTTTGCACTCATTTGTGTGTCTGGAGGGGAAAAAAAATGCTGTTTTATAGCTACCAGACTGAAGTCACGAAAGGTGTGAGAGCTATAATGCTCTTGGTCCAGGGTTAATACCACCCAGTGGTACATTCCTAGCTGGAGATGTGGTTTTTGCCGTCAATGTAAGCTAACCCAGGGCTCACCCCTAAGCCCTTGGCACCCACGGCCTCCCTTGCCTCCAGCGTAATGACCGTGCAGCTGTGTGCTAGGTCTCATCAGCTGGCGGGCCTGGGTGAAAATGCAGTGGTCTTTTTGGCTGGGTTACTTCTCAGCCAGGACTGAGAGCTGACCCAAGGCCCCGAGCAACCACGCGGGTGCAGGCACCGGCGCCGGGAAGCGGGTGTGGGCACCAGTGGGCATGGGGAGCAGGGGGAGAGACACTTCTGGAAATGGCAGCATCTTAGCTTCGTGCAGAACAGGTCTTCGCTTTCAGGCGAGGCTGCCCCGCTGCCTGTCTGTGCTCCCTCTAGAGCCCCTGGTGGACGAGGGGCTTCCCCAGAGGCAGGCTCAACCCTCACAGCTGAGCTTTGGTAGGCTGGCTTTCCCCCAGGAGGAGCACCTCTCTTAATGGGGGCAATCGGCTGGCTACCCTACCAGTATTCTCGAATTTTCATTGTGTGGACCTCTCGCCAGAGATTTGCTCCCTCCCTACGCAGTTGCACAAATAACTTCCTTCTCCAGGCATAATCCAACAGTGTGCTGTATCCAGCTGAAACGACAGGGGGAAGTTCAGACACAATGCAATAAAGCAACTGGAATTTGTTTGTCATAAACCCCAAGGGCATGTTCTCATTAAACCAACGAGTTGTATCCAGCAGTTATGTTCTTTCATGTTTGCATTACACCCTCCAAACTGCCAGAGATTACAGTCTGCTTTCAGTGTTGTCTGTGGGTCTTTGCTTGGTTTGACAGGGAGGAAACTTTTCAGCCAGGGCTTGGAACAAAGAGCATTCCTCCACATGACAGCAATTAATCCTGCCCTTGCGGGTGGCATACTAGCTTCATTCACTGACCAAAATCAGTCACATTAAGAGGAGGACAAGAGCGTAAGGAGAGATTATCTCTCACCTGACAGCAGCAAACAGCAGAGATGGTTTGCGGCAGCAGGCAAAGCCACCAGTAGGAGACGTAGGGAACATCCCCCTGCGAGTCAACACCACTTCCCATGGGGGCCTCAGGTAGCTGGTTAGTTTAGTTTCTTTTGTGCCATCACACAAATACTCGACCAAGCCAATGCTTTTTTAGCATATGAGAGAGACCTAGCATGCAGCCTATGCTGGGCTGTGCTGTCTGCTGAGGGATTACAAAGAACCAAAATTTCCAAGAAACTACAATGATCACAGCGGACACCAGAGTGATCTCGGTGCTACAAGCACTTAAGCACTCAGAGCCGTTCCAGCACAACTATCTCTAGAGAGTAGGAGTTCCAAAACCCCACCATCTTTTTTAAGCGGTCCCTGACTAAACTAATGTAGGAAGAACCTGATGTTCTAATTATCCCGTATCCCATGGGCACAGAAGTGATTATTCCTGCAGGTCCTGCCTGAATTCAAGCATCTGAAGCTCATATCTAATACTGCATCTCTGTTCACTATGCTTTGGACACCCGAAGCTGAGCCTGCACTGAGCATCAGATGCCTTTGCACACTGTGACTAAGCAATTACATCTGTTCTTGGCAGATACGTACTAATCCAGGATGCAAATGTAAAATGTTTTCATAAGTGCAATAAACTCGTAGTTTTGAGGGCAGTAAAATTCTCACTCAATCAATAGTCTTTATATGTGGTTAGATTAATTAATAGTATTTCTGAGTCAAACAAAGCCACTGATAAAGGATTAGCAAAGACTGGTGCCATGCTAGGCAGCATGTTTGAACTCACTGTGCTTTTAGAAATGCTGATGATGTTTTGGAAATCTTTGTCTTTTTAGATGGGGCTTCTCAACACTGAATTTCTAACCAGGCTTGGAAGGGAAGAAGGGTTCTATCCTCCCTGCTGAACTGCACCATTCCCTCTTTTTAGCATTGGCTGGTGCAGAAATGCTTGTTTAACAACACCCCCCCCCCCCACCCCCTCTTCTTCAAACTGCAGAGATTCCCTCACTGATGTTTTGGACAGGCACGTTGTACACAGTCTAAGGGTAGGCTTCCTCTTGGTGAGCAGAGAACCAGCTCTGGGGGCATTTTCTCCAGGGAGTGAGAGAGTGGACCTCCTCTCTTTCTCAGCTGAACCCCTTGGCAGAAGACCCAGACTTAGGGGGGCTTTCTAGAATCCTCCTGAAATCTACTAGTAACTGGACTGAGTCAAGTAGTTAGAAATAATATTTGTTACCAGGTTTGTAGTGATAAACTGGTAAAGAGGTTAAAGTTAATCCCAAAGAGGGATGGATTGCATCAAGTGCTTGACCAAGACTGGGGAGATAAGACTCAAATTCCTGCAAACTTTGATGCTTTGCATTTAAAGAGATAGATAGACAGACAGACCCATGCATACATTAATACATAAACACATGCATATTGAAAATATACTGCCTCTGCCTTGTTAAAGAGTATATAGGACCCTGTAGCAGGGATTACCTCCGCATGTTCACACAGACCCAGCACAGAAAGCTGAGAAGTCAGCTGAGACCTCTGGACTCTCACAGCAATGAAAATATCAAACATAAGCCATTGCTTAACCAACATTTTTCACGTCTAAAGGATAAAGTGTCAGCATCTTCTTTATTTATGACTCAAGCAGACAGGTCCTTAAAACTGTTGATCTTACAGGAGAGAGAAGTATTAGATATGGAGAGGATTACAACAGTGGAAGGAAACACTTGCCCTTGTGAATTCTTATGAACTATATTTAGAATTTAAATCCAAGCATAATTAAACAGTGCTAATGAGACAGAGGGACTTATCTTCATTTGGCATATAATTGGTATCACTGATTTCCTCATTCATTTTTTCTTAGTTTTAAAGCCTTCTTGTTCTAGTGAAATTTGATGGTAAAAGTTACCCTGCAGAGAGAAAGTATCTGGCCTGGAGCTTAAATTCAGCTGGAAGCCTTTTAAGGGATGCAGCTTTCTTGATAGCATCAATAACTGACAGCAAAGACAGACACCTGTGAATGTGTAGCCAACAGTCAAGCAAGGCACTCTTTTTGCAGTGTACCCTTGAAAAAAAAATGCCATTTCACACAGTATTACAAAGACCATAATGGGGAAGAAAAGCTTGCTCCTTACTTCCAGTGAGGGAAACAAAACAAGGTGAGTTTTAATAGTTGCAGGTATGTAATCCACCACTATCGACTGCGGTTTGAATTGCTTCTCAAAATATGCTCCAACTCATCCAGGAATGTGAAGCTTGTGCAGGAACTCTTGGTGACATTTTGTGGTGGGCATACTGCAGCAGGTCAGAGTGGAAGATGGTAATGATCTTGCCCAGCCTTAGTAGCTCTGACTCCATAACCAGAGCAGCAGCCTCTGTTACAGCTCTGCTCCAATAGCTGATTTTATTGCTGAGCAAAGAACAGCTACCTGCAGTAGGAGGGGCTGGGCCTTTTTTTTTTCTCTTTTTTTTTTTTGACCTAGTCAAAGCCAGTAGAGAAGTGGGTGCAATAGGCAGTTGAGTTTACCGAAGTCCCATTTTGCTTTTCAGTTGTGTCTTTGGTTGGACTCAGACTCCTTTTTATTATGTACTACTGCCTCAAATGGATAAAATTTTTTTGAGGGTTTAGTCCACAACTGTTGCTGCAAACTGCAGCAAAATCAGCTGTTTCCTAAGAGGTGGCACAATGATGACTATGACTGCACATTTCAGTGCTGCCATGCATGCCAGGGAGCTTGTGCTTACCGGCTGACTAGGGTGCTCAGAAGCATCATTCACTGAAGACTTCGCTGTGCTTCACATCCTAGTGGGAGTGCTTGCAGCCAGCTGGAATCTCTTCTTAGTGACTGCCTGTAGAATAAAAATTCTCCAAACCCTCCTCCCTCCAAAGTGACCACCGCTAACAAAATGCCCATCCACCCACTGAGCCAAACCAGTTCAAAGAGGAGCACTACAGTGTCTGTGAGCAGGCTCTGCTGGATACAAAGAGGGTAGAGCGAGATGAATCCCACAAAACAGCAAATGTTTTTCATCTTGCTCCAGTAATTCAGCACAGGCTTATTCTTTGGTTTGCTGAACCCAAGACTTTGTTTTGTCCTTTTCTGGAAGGGGATTTGAACACTGCTAAGACTGTTATGCAGATTAAGCTGAGACATAGGAATTATTACAAGCATTTTGTCTAAAGTTCCCTTTGCTCAGTTTCGCTGGACCACTCTGACCACACCACCCACAGTAAATACCTCTTCTGCTTTTTGAGGCTGCCTCTTTTGACCAGTTAGGGCTCTGTTGCTGTTCTAGGAGGTGAAACTTGGAGCTGTCCTTCCCCTTCATCACTGCCTAGCTAAGCTCTTCAGTCAGCCCACTGGCTACTCATTCATAGTCAATGATACTGGTTTTAACTTTCCAGGGGAACAGATCATTTTAGAAGCTGTTCTGCACCCCCCAAAATATCTTCATCTGCTTATATATTTCACAGAATGGCAGGTCTGCTCATGCTGCTTTTTCACATTAATAGTCCAAGTGTTCAAACACTTAACAGTGCCTTGTGGTTGAACAGAAATGAGAAATACCATTGGTAACCAGAAGAACTGGGAGCAGCAGCAAGTACAGCTGCTCCACTTGTGAGCAGTCCAGAGCCACAACCACTTGTCCCTTGAGCCCAGCTGAAAAGATGCCCTTTTTCAAAAGCAAGATTTCTCTCTGAGCAGTGAAACAGAGGTCCTGACTGGTTACAGCCATGAAAAATCCCATGGCTCTCGGAGTACCAGAGACTGAAGTCTTATCAAATTTGAAGTCTATCGCTGCCTTCTGTTGCCTTAAACATAATTTTCAATTATATTCCTTTTTAACCATCTTAGCTTAAGTGCTGAGGAGTCCCACTGTCAGGATCAAACAGATGTTTTATTTCCTGCCAAAGGTGGGTGAAATAATAATCATCACCAGCTCTGCCTCGTTGGCTGCCATGTGGTCTGGAAAGGTGCCATATGCCCAGTGCTTGGAGACTGCTGCAGACAGGAGGCAGAGGGCATTATTTATTATTTGCCTAATCAATTTCAATACTGTCTTTCTTTCAGAAAGCACATTTCCAGTCTTCATAAGGTGATATGTACGGGACTCATCAAAACCCGTCCTCTAGTGAAGCGCACCTGCTGTTTAAACAGCCAATATTCCCCTTGCACGGCACACGGGGCTAGAAGCAAAGAAAGACCTTGCACTTGAAACTGCACTGCGCTCATGAGCTGTTCTCAGCATCACAGTCAGTCACAGGGGTTGTTCAAGTTCAGCCCCATGTGCGATAACAACAGCTTTCTATTACTCTTAATCCTTTTGAAGAGTTCCTCTTGAAGAGAATGCGGTGCCTCTCCTTCAGCAGGCAACAGGTCTGAGTGCGGGAGAGCTGCTTGTTGCTAGCTTGCCACTTGAAAACTGCTGCTGTGCCTTCACAGTGATGGGTGTCAGGCGCAGGGCAACGTCTGCGGGTGCTCCCTCCTACCAGCTGCCTTGCGACCCTCCCTCAGACCAGCCCACATCCTCCACCGAAGCCACAGAGCTCTGAGGTGGAGCACAGGCTGTGGATGAAGCAGGGGTGACCAGGGTGTGCAGAGCGCACCAGGCAGTGGACGTGCATGCCAACAACTGCTCCTTTCTTGGACCTTCCAAGAAGTAGTTCAAAAAGAATGGGCACTCCCTGTGGGAGGATGGCAAATGAGGACTCCTAGGCAAGAGGTGACAGTAGGACCCCTCTGCTCTGTGGAGTAGCCAAGCAGAGTGCCAAATGCAGTGATTAGTAAGGAGAAAGCCATCTGGCTTCTGTCCTTTAACAGCTCTCTTTCAGCATCTCTCTTCCTATACACCGTAAGAAATCTCCCTGTGTTTTTAGCAACCCTTTCTAGCCTTTCTGAATGATACTACAAGGCCCCATCTAGAAATGACATGGGAAGTAAGGCAAAGAGAGAAAAAGGGGAGGAAGATGATATAGTGGACAAGAACCTGAGATGCCTTCAGGCCTTATCCTGAAATATTACCTCTGTAGCACAGGATATGGCAGCAGCCACCAAGGCAGCAAGTCCCTTAGAGAAGGGGCCTGATTGAGAGATGGTGTTGAGCTGCCAGAGGCAGATGGTGGTAGGCTGACAGGTAGGCATTGTGAGGACAGGATTCAAGGCTGAAGCAAGTACTTCTGCAAGTTGGTGAGAGACTCTGCAGCAGACTGCACTTACACTGAACTCCAGCAATGTGAAATCTGCCAGGTAAGGATGCATGAGCATCCCTTGGTATGAGTGATGTATGGCAGTTTCCAAGGACCATTTGAAAAATATTTGATTCAGTTCCTCAAAGTTCTCGCTATCTCACCCCAAATTCCTCAAAGTCTTCCTGCTCCGTTATGACGTATACTTTCAGGATAAAAATATTCAGAAGCACAGTGCAATCCAGAAGTTACTTTTGTTACTTTTTTTGTAGTTAGGAATGAAAACGGTCAAGAAGTGGGTTAGGAACAGTAAGTTTCTCTTCATTATTAAACAGTGAGTGCCCAGAGAGCAAGTGTGGTTTTGGGTTTTTTTTCTTTGTCTTCTCTCTTACCAGGTGTTACTGGTAAGATGAGAACAAAATCTGTTTCAAATAAAAATGCAACCTTGAAACAAAAGGTAATTGTTTTACAAATTCAGCCATTCCAGTGCCCAGCATGTTATTTGGCAATACATAGACTTCCAGTTGGTTTCTATTTTCCTAGCAGTTGCTCTCTAAAAGGATTTTACCCAAGTACTGTTTATATGTACAAAAACATCTCCTATTGTCAGACTTCTGAGCCTTAGTAAAGTTGTGTCGCCACTAAGTGTGCCTGGGACCACGCTTGTTCTGTTCCCAGTTTTATGTGAACACAAACTCACCTGAGGGCATAAAGAGTGTTGTGAAATAGCTTCTCATATATTTTCTTACAGTTCTAGCTTTTAGCATCATAGTTGATAAAACTTGACTGATGCCTAGTAACAGTTAATACTGAGCTGCTGTTTATAAAAATTTCAAATTTTGTTTGCAAGTGCTAACGTTTCTTAAATAAGTTGCACTATTTCTCTGAGCTAGCTTCAGTTCCCAGACTCCTTCTTTAAATTAAGTGCTGCCTGATGGTACGTGCCAATCCAAGCACATGGTATGTGCATAGCTCCAAGCCCATACATGGGTACTTAGAAACGCCAGGGTGGGAGGTTTGAAATCTTCAGTTTGTTTTTAAAGAAGACTATTCTGAAGACTCAAAAAACCTGGAATTTTGGGGGAAATCAGCTTGAAGGGTAAGGGTGAGACGGTAGCAAGATGGCCGCTGCCAAGTCTTAACTACTAACTGTTTGTATGCTCTCTCCCTCCCCCTCTCCAGTGCAAAGAATTGGAAGCTATTTCTCTTGTACCAGGTGAGAATGTAGCGGTGTTGGCTGAGGATTTGTTATTTGTGACTATTCATTTAGGAGCAAGAACAGTGAAATGAGCTGTTTACAAAAGCTGCCAACAGAGGATAAATTGCGAGGGTTGGGAAGAGATGTCTTTAGGGACCAGGATCTGGGCAGCGCTATAATGTCCTTTCTGAACATCAGAAGGTCCAGAGAAGTCAACCCTCAGTGACCCCCATTACATCCAGCACCCCTTGTCAAATGTAAAGCTCATAGCTCTGCATTGCTTTTGCGACTATTATAATCTTCCATTGCAGGATTTTCTTATATCACTAGCAAGCCTATGTCGACGATAGGTTTTGCGGCTTGAGTTCATCACTCGCGTTTCCTTTTTTTAGCTTCTGTTGGGGTTTCATAGCTCACCTAAGCTGCAAGGGCCATGAACAAAGTACATGAATATGCAACCACTTGCTGGCAGAGTGAACAGCTCTCAGACAAGAGGACTGTTATTAAAATGGGTTGTTTTGTTGGCAGAAGTGGCTTTCACTGTTGCTATGGGTTGCCCAAGGTGAGCCTGACCTCTGTGGTCTCTGAAGCTCTCTCTTGTGGGTGAGCTGAGCAACACTGGAACATAGCTTTTAAGACAGATTAACTGTGAACCTAACATAAGAAACTGTTCAGAGAGAGTAAAAATACTATATTGCACAACTAAGGATGAAACATACCTTTTGATCCCACAGGAACATGATTATTTGATAGGGCTGTAGTCAGCTTGTCAGTGCAGAGTAATAACGTTTGCACCCTCCTCTTAGGGCAAAATTCTGCCTTTCTAGATGCAAGGAAGGGCAGTGGAGAGGCAGGTGTGTGGCCGATGGACACAGGCAGGACTGCACTTTCCTGCTGTGAGTGAGTAAGGTAACAAAACCATGCACCCCACCTAACCCTTCTCAGCTAGAGCAGGTCTCCACATGCCAGGTCTGTGGCCTTTGAACTCAGTAAGTCTTGATGCGGTTTTGCATGCCAAGTATGTCATAGCACAAAACCAGCACTTTGGTACTAACTTGCAACTGAAATAACGTGCAAAGGCTGTTCCTAAGAAACACCAGTCATCCACCCAAGTGAAACTCTGATTTGCTAGCTGCACCCTGGCAACATAATGTATTCACAAGGCCTAAGGATAAACATGAATTGAGGCTTCTGGAAAAGGATGTATTTTTTCCTTGCTCAGCTTACTAGCGCTCTAGCCACCATCTGCAAATCTCTTAGATACTCTGTAAAACAGCAGATTATTATGCTTTAACTCTTCGTCAGAGCTGCATGACAGAATTGTTGGAGGTTCACCTGAGCTAAATGAAGTTTTCTGTCTGACTGGGGCAGAGGGTTGTTTGGTTTTGGTTTTTTGACATTGGTTCTTGCACCTTAAGTATTTCACTTGAAAACTGCGCTATTAGCAGGTGTTTGCTCCCCATTATACCACAGCTAAAAAAAAAGTTTCTGCTACAGATGTTACAGGCAAATCAGTTCAAAGATTTTTGCTTTCTGAGCTGAAGTTACTACTAGAAGGCGCAGCACAGTGCAAGACACTGTGTGATGGGCTGTGCAAATATGTATTAAGCCATTGGCACTACCATGAAGAATGTAGAGCAGGACTACAAAACGTGAATTAGTTATGAACTGCAAACACAAATGAAGAAACGCTTCTACAGTCTGATTCTTGCCTACCATTACAGGATTTAAATCTAAAATGAGACAGATTCTAGGTGTCTACATCCAAGTGATGAACCAAAGAATCTGAGCTTGGTGCCAGTGGGGCCTCCACAGTAGCGAGCAATTGTGAACACATTTATTTGACTAGTACAGACAAAGCCTGCGTATAATTGAGGAAGACAAGGCGCCACGATCAAACATCACTGATCCTTATCCTGCCCCCTTCAACTTAATTCCATAATCAGCACGTACATCACTGAGAGGCTGGAAATACTACCCAGGCCTCTCCTTCAGCATTACGGTATCTCAAACGAGTCCCTGCCTGTAAGGATCTGCTTCAAGGATTCTTCAAAACAAACTTTCACCCTGCCCCATGGTTAGCTTGGCTTAAGTCAGCAAACTGCCAGCAAAATTCTGGAATTTAGAAATAGCTTAAGCTCAGCCCATTTCTGCCTTCAAATCAGTTGGTTTTACAGTTATCTGCGATTCCTTAAAGTACTATCATTCAGCATCCAGCTGGCATCCATTTGACTACAGTTGCTGCTGGGGGGAGGTGGGAACCATCCAACCACCCTCATCGCTAAGCCTAATCCTATAAATTCAGCAAAAAGAAACTATTGCACGCCATCTCGTGGCCCTGCACCGCTATTTCCCGGGAACAAATGGAGCTCCGATGGCGACAAGGTTTAATGTTGAACAGGATTGAATTAAAAGATGGCTGTCAGGGGCTCAGAAACAGCCCACTATATGACCCCACCAAAGCTATAAAACCACTAAGGCTTTGTCCACACTCCTGGCTTGACCTTCCAGCCTGAGCAGCTCCTTCCTGGAGCAGCAGCAGAGGCTCAAGCTGCAAAATGCACCTCTTCAGCATGTGCTCACAGTTTCTCAAGCAGAGCTGTAGAGACGGCCCTGCACTCACAACAAACATATGTACCGCTGAACACCACTGCCCCCAGAGCAGCCTTTGGTGGAGCAGGAAATTACCTTATTAATTTTACAGTATGTCACACACATGTTAATTGTTCTTAATTACATGCAAGGCTGGGGATGTTCATGGTACATCTGTCTTCTTGTCAGCTGTCAGTACTTGTTAAAGAACGCCATGTGTCAATGTTTTAAATAAAGGTAGTTTGCCTATTTGTAACTGTTCATTAACAGCTGAATACATGAACTTATGGAGACAAGGTTACATTGGCTGTCACTCCCTTGGTGTACCTTAAGTCCTTATCCCTCATTACTTTCTTTTTTTGTGGAAAAATAAGTCATTAAGACACCCTTGCCAGAAGTGATTAACGTATGTTTTCATTAAATGTAGTTGAAGGAATTAAAAAACAGGGACAGAGTGCAATAACATGACTTCAAGGTCCTTGCTTCTATTTTAAGTGGTAAAGTTTTTGACTTCTCAATGTTTATGACTTTTTAGCTGAGAGATTACTGCTTAAAATCTGCACCACTAAATCATTTCCAAATTTGAATTCATGTTATCTTTAGCAGAATTGCTGGTGGTTACACTTAAACACTGCCTTACTTCCACTGCTCTCATACCTATCAAAAAGCTGGAGCTATAAAGTCAGCAACAAGGGACCTTAAAATAGCTAATAGAAGTGCATAACTTCAGACTGAGCATCTTATTTTGTCTGCTACTAGAGACAACTGCACAACACCTACAGAAGTTTGCAGCTTGCTGTTGGAAAGCACAGAAACATGCCAGCTAACTTCAGATGTTACTCCAAAGGACACTATGCCATACTGTAAGAACAGAAAAAACTACCCAAAGATTCTAGTTCAAGGCATCTCATTACAATCTGCAATTGCTCTAAAGTTGGTATGTGACAATACTTCTATTTCTACTGTTCTTGGGTTAGAAAAGGAAAACAATAATGAGGAGGACTCTAGCTGTGGAAGCATGTGAGGAAGTTACAGGAAAGACTTAGACCTGTAAGGCTTTATGAAGCTCAATACTAACATACTTTCTCTGTATACAGCAAAGAAAAGAGGGAACATCCCTCTTTTCATGCCAAGGTTTAATTCTGAGGTATGTGACACTGTATTTACAAAGGTAAATAAAAAATACATTCTGAGAAACAGCGAGCCCCCTACTTAACAAGGCAGAGGGATTTCACACTCCAAGCAGCTGAGAAAAGAAACCGCTCGGCATGAAAAAAAGAAGTATTTGGGGTCTGTCTTTGACACAGGCTTTTGACACAACAGGTGATGATGAAATGTGCAGTAGTGGAGCAGAAAAAAAGACAAAAACTGAAGTGATAAAGATGAAACAGGACAACAGGAACTAGATAAGGCTTCCACTTGAACTAATTCTTTGAGACATTGTGATCAGCAGTTAGATACAACTACAATTCCAAACAGTCATTAGGCACACCACGTTGCCAAAAGGGATTATGTAGCTGTTGAGACAGGCTTTGACTCAAGCCTGCTGATGATATGGCTAAAGTTTGCATATGCTTGTAGCAAACACATGTAAATGAAATCCCAGTGGCATAGAAGGACTGGAATAGTACAGAAGACTCTTCCACGTCAACTGTACCCGATACCAGGAGCAAAGGCTATCCCCTGGAGTACAGTGCACAAAGCAGTTTATACAAGTGTATAATCTACAGTTAATCTACAATTTTCACCCTGAACATCAATTTAAAAAGCCAAGTATGAATCATATCCAGGCAGATTTTATGACTCATTGCTGCAACAGATCTAACCACTAGTGCTGATCCTGCCTGCCATTAAGAACTCTGGCATTTCCTCTTGGATCCATTCCTCTGGAGGGGAGCCCTTTCACAGATCTGTGCTAGAGAGAGATGAGCTAAAAACAGTTAAATGAGAATTTAAGCATTAAACAAGTAAATGTGCTATTTTGTCACACAAATGATAAAATTCCAGGAATTTATTGCTGTATGTATGCTTAATCCATTAATTTGTCTTACAGTAGTCATGAAGTGCCAAATTGTGTGCTACATTTAACATTTCCTGTATTCCCTTCCAAATGCCATTTTACAGTGGGCGTATGAAACAACGCAGCAGCAGTTACAAAACATGGCTTGAGCATCTCTCAAGAGCTTAAAAATAAAGATTTGTGTACAAGCTGAATAACGAGATGTCAGTTAACAGGTCACTCAGCAACTTTAATAGAAATATCTTTAGGTGGAAGTTTTGCAGTGTTAAAATTTACAACTCAGACTAAACATTCTCATCCCCACTGTAGTAACAAGATACTTGCAAAGAACAAGAACTATGGTACGTAAATGTCACACGCAAGAACCGCTTCATTTCTATCAGAAGGAAAAATTGCTAATTATAAGCAAGGACAGGCCTAGCAGGCTAAGGCTGTCAGCCTATATCAAAAACATGTATCTCCGAGTTTGGCAGTGGAATTCTATTTACCGCCTTGACTTTTTTTTTTTTGGTTACATACAAGTATTCTTTCTCCCCTCCCACCACACACACTTTATAAACCCCTTTTTATTTTTATTATACCTCCATATTATTTACAGGACTCCTAAAGATTAAGTACAAACTAGTATGAAATTAATGATAGCTTGCTCTTCAAATATGTATCCCATGGCTAAATAAATACCAAGCCAATCCAGAGTTATCTGGAGTTACGATTCAGAAGCTTGTGTATCTGTGACTCCAGATGTCTTCTCATTAACTGTAGAGGATTCACTTGACCTGTCAACAATAGTTGCCTTAGAAGTTGGGGTAGTACTATCCAAGGTGAGCGTAGAGGTCTGTTCTACATTTACAGTAGTGCCAGGGTTGACGGAAAAGCTTCCAGCTTGAGTAATGGAGGGAAGCAAATCTGTAGGCACTGTAGATGCCTCTGTGACCAAAGGAAGCAGAGGAACACATTTGGGTGGCATTGATAGAGGTGTTATTCCCATTAGATTCAGAGGTGGCAAGGAGGGAAGGGATGGCAAACCTAAGGAGAGAAAAAAAAAAAAAAAAAAAAAAAAAGGCAGTGGGCTGCTGCATACCACAGACAGATCTGGAGAGATTCTCTGGTGCTTAAAATTTTTTACCTTCTCTAATCTCCTATTTACTCTTGCAGAGGAAGAAGCTTTTTGAACTTAGTGTGAGCATGATATATGTGCAGCACTGACTGGGTAGGCTAGTTTCAAGCCTGACATTTTTCAGATTTCAGAATTGAAGAATCAGAATAAATTCAAGTTTGTTTCTACCTCCCCAGAGGACGAGGTATTTAATGCATTAATACTGACAATTAGATTTTTCTGGCATTCACTAACCTGCCAGAAACAAGAAGTTACCAAGAAACTTGTTCCATACAAGCTTCCAATTTCTTTTTGCTTGCTCCATGTGCACCTTCAGCAGTTTTGTTTTATTCAAAACCATAAATCTAGTATTATTTTGTACTTTCGGCATTCAGTCAGGGTGCTTTGATCTCCTCATACAAGGAAACACCTCGTATTTTCTTCTACCGATAAAACTATATGCTTTCATTCTTGGCACAATCTCTTTTGAGATCATACATCAGGTAATATAAGATGAAACAACTAAACTAATTCTAAACCTGTGTCTGTATTTATCTAAAGACGTATTCCCTGTCTACCTGATCTGGGCACTACCGTCAACTTCCACCTCAGGCAAACATTCAATTTATCCTCTTCAGCACTCCACCAGATGGCTCTAAATGACAGTGTCAAGGATCGTCAAGGAGAGACCCACTATTACAGTGTTTCAGTTTGCAGAAGCACATACCAGGCTGCATGATTTCTGGAACAATGTGTGGTGCAGGTAAATTAAGTTTGGACAGATCAGTCAGGTTGGGAAGCCCTGCTGGTAATGGCATCAGACCTAAGAGAAGAGGGGAAAAGTTACAGCTGAAAACTTATATTTTCTTTTTTTTTCCTAACTGATTCTGAGATCTTATTGACCATTTACAGTTATTTTATATTGCTTTATATCTTGATTATCATTTTTACATATAAGAATGCAAATTCACCTGAGTTTCAGCTTCTAAGTTGCACAGTAAAAACAGATACCTATAGCAGGAAGTCTGGACTAGCAAATACATAATCACAACTTTTCAGATTTTTCTGAGGAAAGCAGAATCTTATTTGAAGGATTTAGTAGGTTTGCATTCCAAGTTCAGCTTTTAACAAAGGCAGATTTCACCACAGCACTGTATCAGATGCCCTCCATTGCTAATTTGAATGGCAGAAGATAGTAATAGGATGAAATACATAGTATTTCAATCTCTAATACTGATTACTCTATTATTAGTCTTTTCTATTTAGTTCATAACTAGAGTTAAACACAAAAATATGTAGTAAAGGCAAGACAAAGTAACTTTCAAAGTCAGGAAGGACTGAAAATAGAAGAGAAGCATATGATGAACACAACACACATCCTTCCATCATTGTGTCTGCTATGGAACATCCTTCCGCTCCCGAATTTCCTGTCTTAGAAGACCTGCATTTCTGAGGCAAAGGTTCTATTCCTACTTTGTGTTTAGCTCACAGAAGGTTAATTCCGAAATAAACTGTTGATACTACAGTAATAAGACAGAGAGGAGAAAAGTCTTAAAGCAAAGCCAGAGTACACAGGTTTTGATTAAAAACCAGTCATCTTTACCTACCTGTGAATTCATTAGCCACAAAGGCCGACATAATCTGACTCAAAGAGCTTTCAGCTCAGCTACAAGCAGCTTTGGTTTGAACTTTTTTTAAGATCTGAAAAAAGCTGAACTTTGCACTAATTCACTCAAATTTTAAACCTCCTGTATATTTAATACTTACAATTCCACTTGTATGGCCATGTAAATTGCAAGAAATATCCAATAGCTTTCAAAAAAGCAGTGATACTATTCAGAGAACAAGGTGAAAGGAAAATTCATATTTGCAGATTTTGAGGAAAAGGTGGATAGGGGGCTGGGGAAGAAGAGGGCATTAACAGAAGCTGAACTTCTTAGTAGTTTGCTATTTTCTCTACGCAGTACAAGATTAAAGTTCTCTGCCCTTGTTTGCATGCACTTAGATCTATTACACATTTTTCTATGTCAGAGAGCATACCTCCAAGCATTACTTAAAATTTTTGGACACATCTTTATCTACTTGTCTCATAACATACAAAACATAAAACACAACTCCATCAGTGTTTTGGAATGCACGATCAAGTCCTATACCAGTGCACCAACTACATGGCAAAATCCTACACAATTCTCATCTTACCCACTGTGAATAATTCTGGAATACTAGTGCTTGAAATGTTCATTATTATCAGGAAATAATGCACACCACTTTGTAGACATATTCTTACTTTTGTTACACCAGCTTAAATTACTAAATACTTCAGAAACAGTAACTGCAACATACAGTTTTATATTGTTAGCTCTCTATTTATACTAGGAAGAATAATCAAGCTGAATATTAAAAAGGAGTTTCCCAAAAGGGAGGTTTTATGGGTGAAAGGAATGCAAAAAATAGGCAAGACATGCATTCTCAAGAGTTTTCTTCTGTCATGCTGTCTGAGTGCAAAGGACAAATCGGAAACCATGAAGTTATTTGCAAAAGTATTTTGCAACATACAATTTGTGAACTGTGGAAAGTAACAATGTATCAACTCAAGAAATGTTGCAAATAGCAAAGCTAATATCTTCCTGAGAAATCCTGAATGCTGCATCTATGTACAGGGGGCCCTAAAAGGTAACCGATTCTAAACTCTGTTGCCAACTCAGTCCTCTGTGCTGCAGACACGCTGTGCACACACTCTAAACAAAAAAAATATTCTTAAGGTTGAAGAGGTTGTATAGAGATCTTTAACATGAAATGTGTAAGTTCTGTCAAGTTATACCCTCCTGCTCCCAAAAAGCGGTGGAAGAGACAGGTCTCTTCCCTTGCTCCCTTAAGATTTTTGTTTCAGAAATGTTTTAAGAAATTTTACCTACTGACCTGGTAATGTAGTTGCTGGGTTAACTGGTGGCACAGAGGTAAGGGACTGACTTACTTGTGGTGGTAATAATGGAACTGTTGGAACACCTGGTGGAGTATACAGGAAAACAACATTAATTTTAAGCATACAGCACTTCCTCAAGGAGTACAAATAAATAATTGTTTACTGGAGAATTACTATTTGCCTTAACCATAAAATGTTGATGAAGAAAAGTAGTATTCTAAATAATATGCATCGTATTTCTGATACACTTTGTTTGTAATTATTTTGTTAACAAGTAGGACACAATTACAGTACTCTAGCCTTTGTTGTTGAGAAAAGTTTGAGGAAGAGAAAATTTTGTTCTCTTCTGCCTTCTATTAATTGATAGAAACATCTGTGGGTGCAAAAAAGTCAGAAAACCCATGCATTTCAAGAGTCACTTACTTCCATACTAACCTGTACTGAGAACGTTACTGACAGTAGTTGAGGGAGAACTAATAGAAAGTCCTGAAAGACTCTGTTCAAGGCCTGCTGATCCAGGGGGTAATGTGGCTGGGGGATTAACTGATGACAGCTGAACCTTATTGAAAGGAAAAAAAGAAAGTTACATCATTAGGGTTCACTTCCACAAGAACCAACAGAAGCAGAAAAGCAATATAACATCATAATCCATTTCTACCAAGCCAAAGAAGTGACTACAACTTACCTCTGTGAAGCCATCTTTGAGGGGACTGAGAGATGCACTAGGCAGCTGTCCCGGGAGAGAAATTTTCTTTCCCTCTTCAAATGGGCGTGTAGGTATCCTATGCAAATATCCATAACCAATGCCACATCCTAGGCTTTTAGAATATGAACATTTAAAAGTCAGTGAAGTGACTTTACAACTACAAACTCCATAGCAAGCAATGCCTGAACGACTCAAGATGCCTACAAGTTTCAAGAAAAGTTCTGTACAGCTTCCCCCTCCCCCTCAAACGGTGCCTCATTTATAACCAATACGAGACAACTGAAAGGAAATTCTGTAGCCTTTAGCAATTAGCATTTAGCACAAAACAAACTTTATTGTTATTTAAACCAAGCAGCTCTATCAGCTCATTTGTTACTTGCAGTCCTCTGTTCTGGCTTCTGTGCAATACTTAAAGAACGTACTACAGCCTAATCACTATTTGAAGTCTAAAGCAGAAAGCAACTGTTGCACTTTGTGCATTTTTGCACTAGCTAATGTACTGTGTAAAAACAGCCCCCCCCCCCCAAGTAACTAAATCTGAATTTCAAGTAAATATGCTATTTATTAAATTTATTTATTTATTATTTATTAAAGCGGAAATGCCTTTGATATAACAACACTCTTTTCCTGTCTTTGTAGAAAAGTTAAGCAAGCAGCTTTTAGGCCAGTGCTGTAAGAAACTCAACCCTGCATCAACCCCCTGCATCATATTGTCTCCTTACCTGCCTTCTCCACCCCAGGCAGAATTTGGAGTAATCACCACTTCCCGACAATTATCTGTGTCTGTGTTGTACACATAAAGTTTTAATGGCTTTGCTTCATGCGTTTCAATAAGGGAAAAGAGATCTTCAGACTGCAAAAGGATAAAAATGAGTAAGGGCTTTCTTGTCCTTATTTTATCATTTGACATTAGAATTATCATCTTCCTAGTCCTAACTTTCGGTAGCAGAACCTGGTAACAGCTACACGTTGCAGTTGTTGCAGTGCTGTTTTATCACAAGGCCAACTTTAAAACATGCTTTGCTAGCGCAACTAAGACAACATGTGGCATAACCCAGATTTCAAATCTGCTATTTGAAATATTAGAATACAAAAAATGTTTCTATCTGGCTTCATGAAGATATTTAAGAGCAGTTTTTATTTCCAGAATTGCATTTAAATGCAAAGAAGAGGCACCATGCCAGAGCAACTTCCTCTTTGCATTAATTACTTCCATTAGCACTGAACAGAGACACAGAACTGGGGATGTTTCAAACTGCCCTGGTATAATTTTTTTCAGTTTTGAAAAAAAAAAAAAATAAAAATCAGAATCTTATTTCTATATACTTACTTCATTCATGACAGTATCTGCTCCAATGATATAGTCACTATGAGGTCTAAGTCCAGCTAATGCAGCAGGAGAATTTGGTTCCACTTCCTAGTTTTAAGATGGAAAGTCATAAAACACTGTGTAACTGTCAGCGTGTAGCAGAACAGTTAGGTGTGCATTTCACACAAGTTTTGAGTCAGACAGCCAAAACGGTCAAGTTTCAACACAATTAGTAGAATAGTCACTGAACTAGTGAAACAATGGCTAGATGACATTCTCTTTTGATACAGTTACAAGGAGCTCCGAGTATTGTACAAACCCACCAATTTAAATATAAGATAATACACCCACAGACATACAGTTCTAGCTCAAAAATCTTTCCAACCCCCAAATCAATGAAGAGAAAACAGACCAATTTGATCTCATGGCTTGTACACCCCCTTGCAAGTTACTTTTCAGTAAAAAGATAAAAAGTTTAACAGTAAGAAAAATACTTGGAAGTCCGTACATACCAAAACATGCCATACATTTTCATTGGCCCCATCAAAGCTGCAGAAACGAATGCTCACGCCCAGCAGGCCCTGCCCACCCCACATGTTGCTGGGGGTCACTGACGTTTCTCTCAGTTCCAGTGTTTTGCTACTGTACACTAGCATTTTTACAGGTTTTTCAACGTTTGCTTTCAACAGGTCCTTGAGAGTATCATTGTCTTTATTCTGCAAATGTTCAAACAAGAGCTTGGTTTAGTGTTTAGCGCAGCAGACATCCAGTTCCATAGCACCCCTTTTGTATTTCACAGGTCCTATAAACACCGTGCATTATCAGAATACGTACCTACAGCTATTTTATAACAAGCTTCCAGTCCCTTCACAATTCTAGAATACAACTCTGGTGAAAACCTGGGATTTCACAGTAACAGGTCATGCTTTCCAAGCATGAAAGAAAGCACTTTAATTAAACCTGTGATACGATGCACCTTGCAGCTTTTCAGAGGCTTTCTTGAACCCAGCCGTACTGGTGGAAGAGCTTACCAACAGCTATGATGGCTTGTTGTCTCACTACAGCTCTGCTTGAAAACTTTCTCCCACAATTGCTGCCCAGCTAACACCTTTGACAACAGCTCTTTCAATCAACCCGTTTTGACTGAAATGAGTTTGCAAGTTCTCACACAAGCAGTTTTACAGACAGGACTAGAGGGGCACTAACACAAGCAGCTAGTGATGGATCAGTAGGTAATACTATCTTCTGCTGGCGCAGACATCTGCAGAAAGCATGTCTGTCTGCATCCTTATTCCCCAGCTAAATTTTTGATGGAATTAGAACTACAGGGTGAAGGAAATTAATTTCTGATGCAGTTAGGCCTTCTCATGTTAAATTAAGGAGAAAAAATTTATATACATTTAAATAAAACAAATGTATTGGTTTACCTGTAAAAATAAGATTCTCAACACGTTGTTTATATTCAGAGTTATAAAATAGCAATACACTTACCAATCTTGAACCATTAATGGACACGATAAAATCAAAGAATGGCTCCAATCCAGCTCTATGCCCCGGTGAGTTTTCTTGTACCTAACAAAGTTAAACAAGAATTTAGCAAAAGTGTACCAATGCTGATTCATAGATTAGAATTATCTTTCTACTTGTGCAAGCTGTAGTTCTAGAAGCTACTGATGTTCATATGTATGATTTTAAAATGTTCGAATATAATCTTTTGGAGAAAAAAAAAATCTCCCTTTAAAAAAAAAAGAAACATTTGAAAAGAATCAGCAATTTACAAATTATTGAGGAATGACACAACAGTAGCCACTCCCTGGGACAAGCACTGCTTAACAGCTGCAGCAGATAAATTGTACGTATTTCAATAAAGGAGATCATGGTCAAGGAACAAGCTTAATGAATTCTGAAAAAGTTGGTTAAAAAGCAGTATCCTTCCACAGAAGTAGCAACGCTGGACGTTGCTTTTTGTCTTACACTTACTAGAGGAAAAAGAGAGTCACGTCTGTGTACGCACAAGTTGTTATCTCATGATTAAACATCACCTGTTGACATTCTTGAGACAGAGGGCATCTGTACAACGAACGATTCATTAACATACCAACAAGCTGCAAGAAAAGGGACCCGTGCAATTCTGCAGTCATGGCAGCTCAAAGAATTCAACCACTTCCCTAGGACAAGGCCTAAGTACTGGATACACGTTGCTCCCAGAAGCTTAAAGTATGCTTCTAATTCCAAATAGAGTAACTGAGAGACATTTTGCCAGTGTTATTTTTTCACTATTACATGCATTGCTGACAGACAAAAGTGACTTCAATATGGCTATCAGATTTTTCCTACAGCCTTTGCAGTAAAGACTATCTTTCTTTATTTGTAAGCTGATTCATTTTACCCACTGGCTTTTTCTTTTATGTGCTACATTCATCCTCCAAAAAGATCTTAAAAGTGTTACCCTTTACAGTGTGGTTTCTTACGTGTTATTCCATCTGACAGAACTGGTATAAATCTGTCAATTTGTTCAATACCAGTCTGATTCTGCAGGAACTGAGTTTTCTTAATATGACTCATCTAGGACAAAATATTCTAATATGGGGGAAAAAAAAAAAAGCTTGATTACTACTAAAACCATCCTCTTAGAGTCTATTTACCTCTGCCCAACATATTCACAAAATCAGAGCTTGGCAAAAACTCAAGATTACTTGTGGGTAGCTTTCTGTAACAGATGCCAGAAACTTAGAACATTAGTGTCACATAACCTAAACATTCATTAAAGAAAAAATTACCTGGAATCAGTAGTTCCAGAGCCACATCACACACATTGATTGCTGTCCAAGATTTGTAAAGCAGCAAAAAAGCATGAAACAGACATTATCCCAAAGTAATAAAAATCACTGAGGCAGCAATAACATCCCCAAACCCCACATTTACAATTTCTAACTAGAACTGGAAGTGCATTTGCAGAAGCATCTCTTCAAGATGCCTGCATGCTCCTTGGAAATAATTTCCTACAACTGAGGGCATTGTCTCTTTCTGTCAAGTATTAACTGTACAGAACCACAGCACTCAATCACTGAACTAACCTGCAGTCCCACTAACTAGATCCAAACTACTGCCTCCATGTTACTTAATCTGTCAGTTCAAGATGCCTCTCGCCAAGAATAACTAGAGATCAGATAGCAACTTGTGGTAGGCAAACAGGTAAAAGTACAAGCTAAGCCCCACGTAGCAGGCCCTCCAACACTAGCTGCATAGAAACTCCTGGGCATACTGTGGATTTTGCCTTGACATTAGTAGACTGTCCCTAGAGCTCATTTTTAACTTTAGATACTAAAACTTTCAATAAGGTAGAGCTACTTCAGAACAGCTTCCACAAACAGAAATGTTTAGCTTATGAGAAAAGCCACAGAGAGGCTGAAATACACTACATGAATTATTCTTCTCAAATGTAGAAAGCATTTACTTATTACATTGGGTACTCAAGGCCTTCCTGCCAAGGAAAGGTTAAACGAACAGCTTCATGAAAACAGAATTAAAGAACTCTGATCTCCTATGGACATGTTCCATAATGGCATTCTTGGGCTTGAAGTTTCTCTTGTAATTAAGTAATTCAAAACATCCTCTCCTCTGACATGTTTTTTCTAACAGCAAATGTGGGATGAGCTTGTGCTGTTTGTTGCTCTTCCCTCAGTTTAGGGGCGTGACATGAAAATACTTTAATAGCCTCTCTCTTTCTCATTCCACCACCCATTGCAATGCATGTGACATATAAGAACTTACATTTTGTGTTTTTAATGAGCCTGACACAAAGGCTTTATACCAAAGTGAAATCAGCAGATGGTTTCAGAAGTTTTTAGGAAAACAAGAATTTTAAAGACAGAACATATCTTTCTAAACCTCATATTCAAAAATCAGTAATTCCAGCAAACTGATACATTTATTCGGATAACACATCAGATTGTTAGGACTGGATACATGCCTCTTGGCCTTGAAATTCTGAAAAGCCAGAGTTCATTCAGCCAGTAAGACAGCTGCAAAAGCAGCCCTGACATGGTCCACTGGTTATTCAGAGATCTCCATTTCCAAATGAACTTCTTAAAAAAACCCCAAACAACAAAATCCCTACACTCTGACACAATATCCCTCCCTTACAACCTCCAATTGATTACATCCTGAACACTGAACCAACAGTGACCAGTATTCAATAAGGTAATCTTTTAAAATGAGAAGGAGCACCTACAATAAATGAGAATTACTTATGTTCAGCATCCATCAATGTCAAGCTTGCTGACACCTGGGATGTATAGATAGATTTGGTATTCTAAGTAAATTATTTCTAGTCTGCCCCAAACTGATGAAGGGACTGTACCAAGTTCCAAACAATTAGTTTGCAGAAAGCATCTTCAAATGTTGTACGCTCTCCCCCAAATCCATCACAATCCTGATCACCTCTGCATGGTTTGTTTCTAAGTGGGCATGTAAAAACTACCAGGAAGCTGTATCTAAAAGAAATCAAGCTCTTAACAGTTCCATCAATCATATACACACCTCAGAAGCATGTAGTTGCATCCCTTCTTTCATCACATTTCCTCATGCTGCCACACACAGGTTCAGTCACAAAAAGTTTCCTATTTCCCTAGCTTGTTTGGACCAACATCACTGACACAAAAGCATTTTTATGCCTGGTGGTCCCAGAAATGCAAAACAGAAATTCCAAGTTCATTCCACATGAGAAGTCTCCTCCTTAAAGAAGTGACATACTCAGCCCTGCACAACAATCACATACAGTTTTTATGTCGCACCACCTTATTTTCAGCAAGTTACCTGCACAATTTATCACCACCACACAGTGCCAAATGCACAGCACAGCGCTCTGCCCAAAGCTCTGTGGCCGTGATGCTCTTCCAGGAACTACAGCAAAAAAGGATAACCAGGGATCTTAGGAAATACAAGGGCACAAAACCCTTCTTATTAACGACGGAAATAAAGATTCTATGTATACGTACTTAAACTCTAGGCCTCCTAAGCAATCTGGCTTTGTGCAGCTTTGCTGTATGCCCCAAGTAGGTATTCAGTAACTTGCCTTTGTAATTGAATAAGGACTGAGAAATAATCAAGTAACACCATTTACAACAGATGCCACTGCAGGCAAGAGACCATCCATGGCAGCTTGGGAAGCCTAATTTTCTCAAAGCCAGCTGTTATTTCAGACATCTAAGTTACAGACACCTGTGGGTAAATGTCATGACTTTCTAACAGTAGAGGAAAACAGTGGAACAGACTACCCGGAGAAGCTGTGGAACTGCCACCACCAGCGCTTTTTAAGAGCAAGTGAAGAAAACCTCCATCAAAAATGCTGAATGTCAGAAGGCAGAAAAGGGCTGTATGAGTCTTTCAGCCTCATAAAATGCTGCAGGACTTCAGTTTCTCACCAAGACGACAGCAGGGCTGCTGAGCACATAGATTACACACTAATTATTTCACTTTTAATTCACTGTCAAGAATTAAACAGGGAAAGCGTTTCAAGGTCAAGACACTGATTTTAATCTGCGTTACTAAAAAGACTTCTTTTTTGGTAAATACATAAAGTTTCTCTTTGCTGAACACCCTTCCCAACACTATCACTCTATGCCTACACAGTATATATCGTACATTACACATTATAATAAGGCCTCTCAGCAAAACAATGGTCACAAATTTAAGCCCCGAGTGAGTAGTGCTACTGTAAATGGAATTAGGCATGGAAACCCTGATTTTCAGAGACAGATGAAGGCTCTCAGCACTTTTGAAGTCAGATAACTTATACTAGTGTTCACTTAAAACTTTCAGAAGCTTAGCTTCAAGCACTAAATACACAACTTCCAAGGAGCAGAAGCCCTGAAGTTTCTTTTTTTCCACATAAGAAATGCTTCCTAATATTTACTTTATTACCAACAAAATGCTGAAAGAAGTTTTTCTGTAATTCTTCCACCCATTCTGTAACTAGTAATAAAATTTCATTATGTATTGTGTATAAGCAATTCCTGTTAGGTCTCACAGAATCTATTTTATTTCTGTCAGCTATTTTAACACATTACATGGTATAACTGTATTGAATTTCCTTAAGAAACACCCAGTTTTCAAGAGAAAAAGCTTTATAAGCTTGTTGTAAGAAAATAGATTCCCTATATGTAGCATCAAATTTTATTTTAGCACAGAGAATTTAACTCGAGCTTTTAAAATGTGAGACTCCCTTCAAAAATAAGTCATCTCTTTATGGCAACATGTTTGTATCTCTACAACAAACCGAACCACTCATGTAAAAGTCAGAAATCTAAAGTTTGGGCACTGCTGTTCAGTATCTTTTAGGTAGACTAGCACATAACACAGTTGCATGCAAATCTCTCACCAATAAAAATTCTTACATAGACTTGTTTATTGGAAGAGACCTTTAAGATCATCAAGTCCAGCCATTAACTTAGCACTGCCAAGTCCACCACTAAACCATGTCCCTAAGCACCACATCTACACGACTTTCCAATACCTTCAGGGACGGTGACTCCACCACTTCCCCGGGCAGCCTGTTCCAGTGATGACAACCCTTTTGGTGAAGAAATTTTTCCTAATATCCAATCTAAACCTTCCCTGGCATGAGTTGAGGCTGTTTCCTCTCGTCCTATCACTCGTTACTTGGGAGAAGAGACCGATACCCACCTCACTACAACCTCCTTTCAGGTAGTTGCAGAGAGCGATAAGGTCTCCCCTCAGCCTCCTCTTCTCCAGACTAAACAGCCCCAGCTCCCTCAGCTGCTCTTCATCAGACTTGTGCTCCAGGCCCCTCACCAGCTTGGTTGCCCTTCTCTGGACACGCTCCAGCACCTCAGTGTCTTTCCTGTAGTGAGGGGCCCAAAACTGAACACAGGACTCGAGGTGCGGCCTCACCAGTGCCGAGTACAGGGGGACAATCACCTCCCTGCTCCTGCTGGCCACACTATTTCTGACACAG
This sequence comes from Astur gentilis, assembly GCF_929443795.1. Lineage (NCBI taxonomy): Eukaryota > Metazoa > Chordata > Aves > Accipitriformes > Accipitridae > Astur > Astur gentilis. Next base: position 32,378,168 of record NC_064880.1, read on the forward strand.
GCCAGGATGCCGCTGGCCTTCTTGGCCACCTGGGCACACTGCTGGCTCATATTCAGCCGGCTGTCAACCAGCACCCCCAGGTCTTTCTCTGCCGGGCAGCTTTCCAGCCACTCTTCCCCAAGGCTGTAGCATTGCATGGGGTTGTTGTGACATCATCTATTAGTCGAAGAAATTGTCAAGTCATTACAACGGCCTGGGCAAACTATAGCAGTTTCACATTGCTGAACAGGAAAGTTATTCAAAATCTTCCCTCATTCTGTTTTGAAGAACAGAAACAAACACATATGAGCAATACACAGAGTCAGACAGTTGCTCTAATCAGCCATACAACTTATGTTAAAGGAAACTTATGGAGGAGAAAAAACCAAACAATGGAGAAAACTCCTAGAGGTGACCAGCACTGCATGCTACCAGCTTGGGAGGTACTAGTTAAAAGAAAGATTTATGAGCGCATTACATGAATCAATAAATGGTAGTCTAACAGCAAAAGCGCATACGAGGAATAAAAATGTATTACAAATAATTGTTTCAAACAAATAACTGATTATTAGGTCTACCTACAAAGAGACTAGGGCAACAGAACCGTTTGTAATGTTCTCTCCCTCTTAAAAAAAAAAAAAAAGGCTACATTTCAATGTCTAGAAACCCCAACAGCGCAACTCACAGAAACTTTTCCTGTCAAGTATGCACATGATGAAATCGCTTTCCTTCGACAGCGCTTCAGTCCTAGAGGGCTCCTATTTCCTGTTACAAGTGCACTGATGAAAAAGCTCACAATGAAAGCGATATTGCACTGAACATTAGCAGGAGCAGCCAAAAAGAATTAAGAAATCTGCAAAAAATTGTGTCAGAAATTAATGATGATATTATTTACTTGCTGTACGTATTTCTGCTCCTGTTTGAAGTGAACAGAGCAAGAGACTTGCTACCAGTTTTGTAGGGAGGTGGCATGTACAGTCTAAAGGCCTTGCTGTAAGAAACCTGGGACTTGCAACAGTCTCAGGTTGCTCATCCCTCTGGCAACTTGTACTTGGCTCCTAGTCATTCTGAACCTCATTTGTTTCATGGCCTCTTAACACATATTTTTCAGTTATCTGCCCTACCCCAACAATTTCTTCCAATAATTGAAAAGATTTTCTGACATTTCTCTAGTTTTCCAACAACTAATGAAATCTTAAAAATGACCACTATATACTGTTTACATAAGTTTGGCATTATCAAAGAAATCTGGCCTTATCTGATTTAGATCTGTAACACTGAAAGACTACTGACATTTTCCTTTTACCATTCTTGTTTATCTGATTAAAATACTGACCTCAGAAAGAAAGTCTACTTGAGAATAAATTAGAAGAAAATGGCAGTATTGCCAAGTCCTACCAAAGGTACCGGTCCATGCAGACAGAGCATTTGTGCAGAGCTCCTCTAACAGTGTGAGCTGAACACACCTGTCTTAACAAACTTACTACAGAATACCAACTGGAAAATTAAACTTGGAAGAACTATAGAGGAAAATTCTAGTCACTTCTATGCCACATGCATTTCAATATAAACATTCCAAATTATAACTGTGAAACTTCAGAATTTTTCTCTACTCTGAAGCTACACTCTGGACTACATATAAGCACAGGCCTAATTCCTGTTAGGACTGGGATCATGATGCAATTTAAGATGCCTGTCCACAACAACAACAAAAAAATTGCTCATTATGTTGCACCATCTGAAGATATCAGCAAGAAGATAAAGCAGTGAAAAACAGAGACATCGGTCTCTTTAAGACAACAGGCAGGTCCTTTCCTGCATTTAATGTAAATACAGCTGTCCTCTCAGAAATCAACTTCTTTAAAGTGCACCTACCAATTACATTTACAAAGACTGGCAATCAAACACTGCCACTTCAAGCCATAGCAAAAAACATTACAACCAAAAGGTGCCTAAATGAAAACAAAAGGTGCCAGATACAGGCAAGATTACAAGAAAAAACGAGTAGGTCATACTTCATAAAAGAGATGCATCTCAATTTACTGATGTGTTTTAATCAAGCAGTATGAACTGATGAATCTGACATAACTGATATTCTAACTGCAAAGTACCTACTGATTTTACAACCTTTAAGAGTAAAAAAGGCATTATATTTACACTATAGTATGTTAAAACCAACCAAACAAAAAGTCTGCCACTTTTACCAAACTGCACAAGTTTTTTTGTGGGGCGAAAGGAGAAGACAAAATGGATTATCATACATTAGTAACATTGGATTGTTATATATTAGTAACATTAGAAGGAAGAAACAAAGACGAGTGTGACTTTAGCCTATATGTAAATTTTAACAGATGAATATTTGGAGTTTATCAGAACATCAATGTTTGCCTCTCAAAAGCATTACAGCAGTATTTTTTAACAACTGAAAGACGATCTCGGTTCTTTTTTTTCACCGTGGTATTCTACATATAGTTGCAGCTCACTGCTAGCAAGCTGGACCAAGTAAGGTAGCACTAATCCATGTGAGCGGAGGTCTTGTGCTCTTTCACATGTCTAAAATGCGGGACTAGCTCTACACAGAGAGCTGATCTGAGAGGGTCCGGTGCCAACAAAAACCAGCCCAGCACAGTGCCTACAGTAAAGGTACTCACGCTCTAGCTACAGTGGCAAAAGCGCTATGGCGTGGGCAAGGTTACTGGTAACTCTGGCAAAGTTACTGTATCGCCCATTGCATGGGATTTGAGGACACAACCCAGGTCCCATTCTGCTCGCTGAACGTGAAACACACGCTAAGGAAAGGACTTCCAAAAGGCTGCGCACAAGACCTTTAACGCAGCCTACCAAAATATTTTGTTGCACGCAAAACCAACATTTTGCAGACACGATGCGAACAAAAACTATGTAACTAGGAAAAAGAGCAGCACCACCTTCGCTATGAAGGCAGCTCCGGCAGGTGTGACGCCTGTCATTTAAGTACCTCGATCTAACACCCCCGGGACTACCGTCGGGGGGCGAAGCAGCTACAGATCAGATCACGATGCAACGACCGAGAGAAAGCCTGACGCGTTACCCGAGCCGGGCACCCGGAGGGCTGCGCCTCTCGGGCTGCCGGTGGAACGCGGGCGGGCTGGCGGGCTCGCAGCGTTTCCTAGAGGGGAGGCGGCCCTCGAAGGCTGCCCAAAAAGCGGCGTCGCCTCCCGCGCACCCTTCCTCCCGGCTTCTTTACAAACCGAAGCGCAGGCGGCGCAGCCCGACGGCGCGGTGCGGGCCGCCCGGATCTCTCCAGCCGGGGCGAGGGCGGCTCGGAGCCCGCCCGGGCTGCCGCCGCGGGCCGGGACAGGGCACGGGCCGCGGCGGCAGCGCGGAGCCGAGCCCTGCTGGCGGGGCGCCCGGAGAGCGGCGCGGCAGCTCGCCTCCCCGCTCCTCCGGGACCGGCAGCCGGCAGCGCGGACCCCGCCGCGGATCCCACCGCTGCCACGGGCCGCCGCGGAGGCCCGGCCACGGGGCGCCGGCAGGCCCGGTCGCCGCCGCTGCCGCCCAGGCGCCTCCCCGCCGAGCGGGGAGCGCGACGCGGCCCGGCGAGGCCGTCGGGCCGCTCGGGCGCGGACCCGCGGAGGAAGAGGCCGCCGGGCCCAGGGGCCGCCGGCGGCCCAACGGCCGCCGGGGCGCCCGCCCGCCTCCCCGCCGCCCTTACCCGCAGGACGTGGTAGCCCTCGGTGCCCCCGCCGGGGATCTCGACGCTCTGCGAGGCGCCCATGGCTGGGGGCGGGCGGCGGCGGCGGCGGCGGCGCTGCTCCCCGCACAAAGCCCCACGCACCGGGGACGTGGCACTCCCTCCCGCCCGGCTCGGGAGGGGCGGGCGAAGGCCGCGCGCGGGGCATGCCGGGAGGCCGCGCCGCAGCGCCCCCTGCCGGGCAGCGCCCGCCGCCGGCAGGAGGCGGAGGCCGTACGGTGGCCGCCCCGGGACAGAGCTGGCCCGCTCAGCTCCCGGGGAGGCGGAGGCGCTACGGCGGCCGCGACGGACCACGGCCTTCCCGCTCGTCTCTGGCGCGGCGGCGCCCCCTAGCGGCTGCCGGGCGCGGGGCGGCGGCGCGGCTCCGCCCGGGTCGGGCCGGGCAGCTGGTGCACGTTGGCATCGGTTGTACTAACGACGTTCAGCAAACGGGCGCACAGATCGCGGAGGGGGCAAGCTGGGGCAGGTCATACTTTGTGCTGGCCTCCCTAGTCCTGCAGCTCCCCGGGCTGCCCCGGGCCGGGCCGGGCCGGGCCGTGGCCGCCGGGCAGAGCCGACCCGCTGCCCCCGCGCGGGGCGGAACCCCCGCGGCCGCCGCGAAGCCCCCCCGGTAGCTGTCGTGAAAGGGCGGTAGCTGTCGTGAAAGGGCGAGTGCGTCGGTCGGGAAGAGAATTTGGTGGGCGTCGCCGCCCCAGGCCAGCACCCCGCGCGAGGCACGCTCCCCCGCGGGCACCCACGCGGTAACGGGGCACGCTCCCCCTGGCCCGTCTGCGCGGGGGGAGCCGCCAGCCGGTGAAATGCTCCACGCGGCCTGCCCCCAAGTCCGGCGCCGAGCCGGCCCGGCGCAGCCGGAGGAGGCGGCCGGCGGTCCGCCGGGGGGGCGTTGCGAGGCCGAGGTCCGCGGCAGCCCTTCCCCCCGAGAGCGTCCCTTGCGCCTGGAAGGCCCCCGGTGAATGAAGCCTTTGCGCAGCCTGCCCACGCAAACCGGCGCCTCCCGGCCCCGGTGGGACGGACTTCCAGGGAGGGGTGAGGTGACCTCTTTCAGGAGCGCTGCCGCCAGCGGCCGCGTTCGGAAATGCGGAGGCGGCGTTTGTCGGTGGGCTGGAACGCAGCGTTGAAGACCCTCGACTGCGCACAGAAAGGGCGTTCGGGTTAGCACACCTCGCTTCTGGACGCATCGCCCTCCGAGCTACCGCAGTGCCTCGCTGGTCAGTGTTAAAAGCCTCTCTGCGCCGCGCTTGGGACGTACCCCAGCGCTGCCTCGGAGACCGCCGGGCCCCCTTCCCGCCCTTGGCCACCTCGCCGTGCCCAGGCGCCTCCAGCGGAGCAGCCAGCCGGCGCTTCTCCGGCGGCTCTCGTCGGGCACGGCCAGGCCGGGATCGTGTCTGCACACCGGTTCCTACGCAGTGTCTCTCGTCACCGTTACCGGAGGAAATCGACTCCGGGATACCCAGAGGCAGCAATACAAAGTAAGAAGGCAAAGGGAATAACGCATACATCAGCTATATCGTACAAGAATTTCTGTGCTCTTAATGCAGAACGAGAAATTCGTTACGGTGAGCTGATAAAAGTCACACACGCAAGGCTAAAAACTATACCAGCTGAAGGAAATCTTACGCTTCCATGCACATGCCATTTAGATTTGGGAAGCAAATCCCAGCTGTATTAATTTCTTTCTTGCCGTTAGAGATCACGACAGACAGCAGCATAACTCGGTGCGACCCATGGAGAGCAGCTGTGGTTCACCAACCTTTACCCAAAGCTTCCTGAAGGATGGTGGCAAACTACCGCCCACAGTCATTCTTTCACTCTCTTCTGGGAGAGCGGCTCTTGTATGACACCTCTCCTTTATGCTGCTAGGTAGATGCTGTCAACTTTGTGGATTGCTTGTAGGTTTTCTGTGGCCGTGAGGCAGATGCTAGCCAGGTGGTGTCCTCCTGGCTGACTGGCTCTGTGATGCTAGCCCCTCCTTGGTTGAGAACGAATCTATGGGTGAAAACCTTCATTTGGTGAAGGCTTCTCTAAGGTGTATTCAGTTTCATTACCTGGCCTTTGGACTGGAAGACCCTTGAATTACTATTGCTCTGTTAAGAAAATTTAAAAAATAACACAACTCGAGCAACACTGCAATGGGTTGCTTCTCTCCCCAGTCAAAGCCCCATAAATTCCAGAGCATTTTTAGACAACGCAGTAAATTTCAGGACAATTCTGTTTCCCCAGAGATTACGAAGCGCTGAGTGGCTCTGAAGCTGATAAACATTTCATTAGTGGCAGGCACTTCCTACTCAGAGTTTATGTTCATTAGATGTGATAATTGCTCACGTGCTTCTTTGAAGACAGGAAATCCTCACTTCAGTGTGTTGCCTACCTCATCCTTAAAAAAAATTCTCTCTCAGCAGAGGTTACTATGAGTACTACGTCACAGTGAAACACACTGTAAAATACCTCTTAGAGGCCCTTTCCCATGTCATTAAAGATGATAGAGAAAAGATCAGAACTTTGATTTCTTTGTGAAGAAAAGGTGACTGTTATCCCAAACTCAATACTTCTGTCCACCAACACCAGAACCAAGAAGAATAACAGCATTTTGTCATTGAAGAGTTGCCATTTTGATGAAAAATGTGCTTGAAAATCCCTAAAGTGAATACTAGTCTTTCACACACTTCTATCTGGCCTCTAAATGTGTAAACAGCCTTAAAGCTGGGATTGGCCAAATTGCACGGTGCTGGTTTGATGAGCCTAACTTCTAATTATCCAGTTCCCAGTAAGCTGCAAAGCCAAAACCACCACATACAAAGTAGAAGTTGAAGAAAGCCTGTGTCACTGGCAGTAACGCTTCTGTGGCTGAATTCTGCTCCCGAGACCACGGAGAGGTGTGTGAGGGGCTGAGGAGGAGGTAAAAAGCACCCTGGCAATTTGCAGCAACTATTGCATGCAGCTGTTTCTACAAGGGAATATGAATTAATTTTATTCTGACTGCAGTTGCAAGACTGAAACATTATCAAAGGAGGAATGTTCTTCATGTTTCCTAAAGGTGCTAGTGGGGAAACAAGGTGGCAGAGATTTTGCAACTCCATGACTCTGCTCAGACATTACACCCTTGGAAAGCCAGTCCATACCGTTGCATCAGTAGTCAGTTTGTCTTATTCTCACAGAACCAAAGAAATTCTATTTCACTCTTCCTCAGGAAATCTGTAAAATTTTCATGCCTGCATGTGGTGAACCCAGAAGTGGGCGGCCATATTTTGTTGTTCTTAATCGCTCTAGTCAATCCCTTCAGAGAAATATGAACCTGGCCCCTCTCTGAAGACATAAACTACATGTATTGCTGCAAGACCTGAGATGCTTTTTCTTAGGAACATTTGCCTTACCATAGCATCTCAGCTTTCCATCAAAATGCCGTCACTCTTTTTGGGCTGGTTCCACCCCAGTGAAGAAAGATGTTCCCTCCAGATGTCCATCGATTCCCATTAAGGGCTGAACTAAACCACCAGATTTATCTGAGGAAATATCTTTTAACTTGGTCCAATGTTCTACAGCAAGTTTGTAAAGAAAAAGAAACACTTAGAACCCTCTTAGGCGAAAAACACACAAAACTTACCTGGGAAACAGGGAACAAGATTGCCTGAAAGTATCACTTAAGACCTAATGACAACAAATTCCATTTGCAGAAATTAACTAACAGATATAACCTACCTGTTCCTTTCTGTGTGTATCTCAGCAGCTGCATTTCAAAAGTAATTAAAGTTAATGAGCTGTGCTTTGTGGTAGAATAATGAAAACTTAATTGGCATAATTAGTTGTGAGATAGCAAGTGCATCTTCCTGGATAACAACATGTCATCATTTGATAAGAATAATAATGAATTTAATAAATAAATCAGGGCCTTTCTAATATGCTAATAAAATAATGAAGTAGAAGGCACACGTGCAAATGATGAATTATTAGTCTGGAGCCTGCATACAATTGTCTGAGTAAGATGGATGGGGAAGTGGCCTTCTTGAAACTGTCAGCTACGGCTGTGTTGTGGTTTAACCGCAGCCAGCAACTGAACACAATGCAGCCACTCACTCACTTCCCCCCGCCCCCCAGTGGGATGGGGGAAGGAATCAGAAAGGAAAATGTAAAACTCGTGGGTTGAGATAAGAACAGTTTAATAGAACAGAAAGGAAGAAACTAATAATAACAACAATAATAAAATGACAATACTAATAAAAGGATTGGAATATACAAAACAAGTGATGCACAATGCAATTGCTCACCACTCGCTGACTGATGCCCAGTTAGTTCCCAAGCAGCCATCCCCCCCAGGCCAACTCCCCCCAGTTTATATACTGGGCATGATGTTCCATACTGGGTATGGAATACCCCTTTGGCCAGTTTGGCTCAGCTGTCCTGGCTGTGTCCCCTCCCAACTTCTTGTGCCCCTCCAGCCTTCTTGCTGGCTGGGCATGAGAAGCTGAAAAAAATCCTTGACTTAGTATAAACACTACTCAGCAACAGCTGAAAACATCAGTGTGTTATCAACCTTCTTATACTAAATCCAAGACATAAAACTATACCAGCTAGTAGAAAGAAAATTAACTCTATCCCAGACGAAACCAGGACAGGCTGTTGGCTAAAATCCAGTTTGCAACAGATGAAACAGCCGCGCTGCCCTTCACAGAGAATGTGTGTGGCAAATGCTTTCAGTGGGGGCCAGCACCCCTCCAAAGAGCTGGATATACAGTGGCCGAAGAAAAGCAGCTGCTTTTTTTTTTTTTTTCCCCCTCCTTAAACCCTTCTGTACTGTTGGTGGTAGGCAAACGGGAATAAAGACAGATAGAGAAACCTAGGCATGTGCAGCAGGCAGGGAACTGCTGAAATACAGTGTACAAAACAGCCTGTTTGACCCAAATCATTTAGAGGCTAAGACAGGCAGAAAATGATGATTTATTGCAGAAATGGCCTTGAGCTCAAACATAGACAAATACACCAAAACAAAAGTTTCAGAGGCATTATTAAGAAGCAGTAAATAGAATCATTTTAATTAATGGGTGCCTTTAAAATGAAATTAAGTGAATACTGCCAGAGTTATGGGAAGGCCTGCATCTCCAGTGGATAAAGTAATAAAAGGGATTGTCCCAGTAAGCAAACACCGGAGCAGATAGTTTTAGGCAGAAATAGAGCAGCAGTGTCCGGTGACTGAGAAGAGGATGGGTCATAAGATAGCTCTCGGTTGTAACATCTTTTATCCCCTAATCAATGCATGATCTCATTCATTCCTGCTCTTGGGGTATTGCCCAAGATGAGGAATTGCAGGTCAGAATATCTACTTGTTGAGTCCAGTCCCAGCAGAGTGGGACTGGATTTGGAAGCAGCCATGAAGAGTCTGGTGTGTGTCTGAGAGCAGCTCCTCGGTTAGCAGTGCCCAAGTAGATTTTATCTCCTTTGCAAGCATACAGAGAACAAACTACTGCTACTTGGAAGGCATCAACCTGGCTGTGCACCCTCAATACTTAGAACTTCACCTTAATAGAAGGCATAAAGCACAGATCCTTTGGCTCTACAAAAAAAAAGTAGCTCTAGCTTGCACAAACGGCTGGTAAAAGCCTGCTGACACAGAGAAGCCTTATACCCATCTGTCAGGCTGCAGGAGTACTCACATACACTCCCCGCAGTCTCAGTTTAGGAGCAGTAGGAGTTTTGGAACTGAGGTTATCCAGTAAAAAAAAGTAAGGTAGCAATGATCAGCATGTATGCAAATGTGAGAGGTGTGAGACTGAGCCTGTTCTTGACCTGCTGCTGGCAACAGCTGTGAAAAGACAAGACCATGTCTGAAATGTAAAGAGGCGTTAACAGTAAAGCACTTTGAATGGAAGCCAAGCCTTAGTGAGCCTCAGACCAAATAACCCCCTGAAACTCGGCAGGCTGTGATTAAATAATACGGTCTGATGGTCTAAAAGTTAATTAAATACAGGAGTAATGTGGGGCTTTTGTAAAGTTGGTTTTATGGCCATTAGTTGCTATGCAGCTGAAAAGGGAATGAAATGCAAGGGAGGAAGGCACTAGCTGGACAGGTTGCTCTCAGGCTTAGTCTTGCCAGTGAGAATGCTGCAGGGCTAGTTCTCCCCTTGTGCTCCGCAAGGCACAAAAAGACCATGCTGGACTCAGAAAGCCTAGTCTTGACAGCTTGACATTTTTTACTACTATAAAACTCCATCCATTTTCATTGCATTATCACTGATGTACACTAATGCACAAGGGAATGGAAGCAGTTTCAGAGAGATAATTAGGAGCGACTTGTATCCAGCAGAGAAAGAGCTGGAGCTAATAAGCCTTCAGCTGAAAACTCTAACTTGATAATATTTCAACATGCAGCAGCTTCCTTATGTCAGTGGGAGGGTAGGGCCACAGTGTCAGCAGGATCAGATCTAGCACACTGCATCTTTGTCAGGGGAATGCTCAGGTGGCAGATAGCTGGCAGAATTACTCTCTGCCTCTCCCCCCAAGCTCCTAGCATGGGCACGTATTAGAGATGTAGTCAGTGTTGTCATGCTCTGGTTATTATCAGGAACAGTTCCTCTGGCTGCTGTAATTTGCACCGAGGACTGCAGATGCCAGCAACAGATCAGAGGGAGAGGGATTGTGAAGGTAATCTACAGCCCTCTTCCCCAAGTGACTTGAGACCAGAATCAAGGCTTGTGTTTCAGAAACCAGAAACTCAGCAAAACTGATTTGTGGAGGTGCTATTAATAGAACACAGGAAATTAACTACAGGTTTCATTACTTTAACTTGTAGAAGTGATTGACTTGGCTGTAACATGGGATAACTCTGCCTGTCTTCCCAAAGCTGCCGAAGACCCAGTAGCTCTGTTTGAGTTAGACACTGGTAAGTAGGTTTCACACAAATCCGTAAGGGGCACAGGTTTGACAATTAAAGGTACTGTAGCTACAGGTTTCTGACAGAATAGCTTTTTATATGATCTTTACTTCTTCCTGTGGCCACAGTGGTTTCACCTGAGATTCTAAGACTGTAGACAAAACTCCAAAATAGACATCTTCTGCTCCTACAAAGCTTTGAAAATGTGTGCTTGAATATTGGAATGGGCTTAGTGAAATCAATGTCCTCACTCCAGAAGTTATTACTTTAAACTTGCAATCCTTACTCTGGCTTGTTGTCCCATTTCACATAGCCATCAGACCTGATTTCCAGCCTGAAGGACAGTGTTAAGCATTTTTACATTGTGTGTGACTACGAGCAGGCATAATAGAGGAGAATAACCTTTAAACACATGTATTCACAATAAAAGACCCATTGGTGAATGGTTAAGAGAGGGCACAGTTAATGACAAATGTCACAATGTTTCAAAGATTCGCTCGATTATTGACTAGGAAGTAACACAATGTACGTGAAATCACAGACAATAGGTTTGCTTCACTGTTAAAAAAGAAAAGAAGCCTCTTTAAATTATATTGGGCTGAAAACAGGGTTCGTAATAGAAACACTGATAGAATCTTAATTATAGAAGCAAACTGCACAGACTGAGGTTCTGGCCACCCAATTTAGGAATTAGAATGCAAGTATTTAAGAGGCTTAATAGGCCTGCTACTATTCAGCTGTAGATAGCAGCTGGCTTTGGGAGTACTGTAGCTAAGGATGCTGCAGAAGAAGGGTTCATAATGGAGGATAAATTAAGTAATTTCCAACCACTTCATTATATGATACTTACATGCATTGTCAGTCATTTTTGACCCAAGTGGTTAGCCTAAAATCTGGAGGTTTAGAAATTGCTTACAGTAAGAGACTTGGGTGATAGTCAAAGATTGGCTGCTGCAATCCTTTTTATTTACCAAGGACATGTTAAATCCTGTTTTCTTAAACACAATAAATCAAACAAGAGAAATGTTTTTGCTCACAGAATCCCTTCTGCGGTGTGTCTTGGGTGTCCAGTACTTCATACAGTGATATGTACTATTTCAGCTATAGTTCTATAAAGCACTTTAAATTCTTTTAACTTAAATTAAGAAGTCAGCTACACTTTGCTTTACCTAGAGTTTTTCTAGAGCCCTTTATCTATAGTTCAGACTGAAATACAAATGACAGATGTCTGTATACATAAACCAAGTTAAAAAAAAAAAAAAAAAGGCCTACTTCTGAGTTTCCCAACTCAGATTTTATGCTTTAAGATAAAACAGCAGTAAGACAGAAAAGCACACGTACACCTTGACTGTATTATCAAACTGCCAGGTTCTGCTGTGGGATGTGTTGAACAGATGTTGATGAAGACTCCCCTGGAAGAAAGCAGTACTGGAGAAAGGCTTATGCTAAAAAGACCTGTATTAAAAAATGGATCTATATTAAATCCTTTAGTATCCCATCCTGAATAGTCCTCCATTTATTGTACCTGCCACAAAGGTGGAAAACATGGCCCTTCTTGGCAGAAAGTCCAGACCCTTTCTATAGTCCTTACAGAGTTATTGCAAATACACTGAACATTAAGAAAAGAAATTGCACTTGGCTTGACAGACTTGACCAAGCAGAAATGCCAAATATAATTCTTGAGCATCAGGGATAAAAGAAATCCCTGTGATGGTTTCATCCCCAATATTTCATTTTATAGCTTTGGCCTTCATAGATCTGGCTGTCAGAATACAGGAGCAGTTCTAAAAGCCGTTGGAAACAGGGACTGCCTATGTACTGAGGCACAATTTCCAGAGAGTTGCCTCTCCCAGAAGCCCTGGCGTTTTCTTCTGTATACCTAAATACAGAACAGTGACCTTCTGAAACTGGCCAGTCTATAAACGCTGTCATATGCTACAAATGTGCTATTACTGGGCTTCTACCACTTTGTCTTGCCTGTGACAGGTGAACAGGGTGAGAGAAGAAGAAATGCAACGGTCCTAGAAGGTGCCTCTTTACAGAAAGAAGGAACAAAACAAATGTTATGATGGGGAATTTGAGATAAACAGGACAAATACTGCACTCTGACACAGGGATGATCTGAGCCCATAGGCTACACATGTTCTTCACAATACTCCTCCTTCCCTGCTCACAGAGCTCCAGCTCTCTGACAGCTCTCCGATGTGCATTCATTAGTCACAGAAGGGCACATTTTTCCATCTTCTGGACAGCTACAAACTAAACACCATTAGCCTCTTTCCAGCCATGCTTGAAACAATACATTGCTAGCTCAGAGAAAGCAATCTGCTTTAGCCTCAGGAAAGGATCTTTTTAGTCTTTGTTTTATTTTGACTTGTTTTCATCCCTGACATATTCTATGAAAGCTTCCACAACTGTGTATTTCTTAAGCTATTTTTAATCCCCTCTTCAGGGAAAAAAAAAAAAAAAAAATCAACTCCCTCTCCTTTATCTTGTCTTGTCCTGAGAAGTCTTCTGTGATTTATTTTCTTCTGCCTCAACAGCTGATAACTTCTTTTCCTTCAAGCTTCAAGGAGAAGGATTCTTTTATCTTCCACAACAAGAAAATATATTTTTTGAGCAAAAGTAGGATCTAGACTTTTGCTGTTATTTATCACATCACCAAGACAGCAGGATGCCTCTACTGGGACCTTGTGAACATACTTTATTTATTTGGAGATTAGATTTGGAAGTTTGAATACAATCAAACAAATTGGTAATGTAACATAATATTTGCCCTGGGAGTGGCAATCCTCTATTCTGGCAACCCTCAAATAACCACCTTAAATCCTAGTAAGAATGCTACTTGATAGCATTATGCTGTAGGCAGACTTCGTTAAAGCCAGAGGACCTTTCTCTTAAGGAGTTGTCACTGGAGGGAACAAACAAAATTGGTTAAGAAGAGAGAGAAAGCTTGGGATATAATCAGATCCTATTAGCCTAGCCATAAAGCAGTGTCATCCCAATGCAGTACCCTACCTTTCTCCCCCAAAATGTGACTTTGTGTCCTCTCACATGTACTAATAAGAGCAGCTAGAGGCTGGAGCTGAGGTTAATCCTTCCTTCACTGGCTGAGTGCTCTTGGCACCATTTCCAAAGAGGAAATGCTACGGGACTTCCTAGGTGAATTAGCAAAGCCAATGAGTTTTAGAAAGAGAAAACGTGTCAGAAGTTACTTCCACAGCTACCTAGATATGTTAAACTAAAGTTTAGCTTATGACAAGATGCACTGTCCCTGGACAGGCATCTATTTCACATGGGTTTCCACTTCACTGCAGGCAGATGGAGCTCTCTCTACTTTCTGCGGTGTCCCGAAGGCAGCAGCAGAGGATGTCACCCATGTGTTGAGCTTAAGAATCAAATGAGCAGTTTGTCATCTGAAATCACCACACTGAAAGCCAAATGAGACAGAACAATAATGCTTTTCCGTGCTGCTGACAAGAATGATTCAACAGTCCTTGCTAGTGCCACCTGTTCAAATGCTTTTCTCAGCAAGCACAAAGTTTGGGAGATAGGAGCTGGTGAGCCCAGCTGGGTCCCACTGGGATGTGCTGGAATATGTTTTATTTATTTTGAGATGAGATTTGCAGGTGTCAATGCAATCAACAGGACTGGTGATTTAGTGTAATGTATCAGCTGGAAAGACCCAGCCAGTTTCTGGAGCTGCCCCACTTTTCCTGCTGTCACTGGCTCTCCTCTCGCTGTTTTGGGCACATCACTACTAAAAGCAAAGGGGCTCGAGTCCTGCAAGGACCAGAGTATCCCTCTGAATGCAGGGACTACCTTTTATGTTGTAACACACTGTGAAGAGTGTGGTGCTACTCTTAACGATGACTGAATCTTAACTATTAGAGGGCTTCTTCCTTCCTACTTGTAGGGGTAGCATTTTGCCATGCATTAGAGAGAACTGATGAACAAAGCATTAACTAGGACTTTCCAAGATGTTTCTGGAAGATGTTTTACCTGGTTTCAGGAAGGCAGACACCACCTACCAAGTATATTTCTTTGAGTGTCTTGTCTTCATATGGTGTCAGACCCAGTGAACTATGGGATGTTCCACGTGGCTTTCAAATACCATCACAAACTTGGCTGTTGTCCTAAGCCTAGGCACTGCTGGAACAGGGATTTGGGCTGAGAAGCTGCTAAGAAAGATGTGGCAAAGCAACATCAAGGATAGAAAGAGCTAAATGGCTGAAGAAAATTGAGTACAGATGATCATTTGGGATTTTTCCTACTTAAGACAGCAGGAAGGGGAAAATTGCAGTCACCATAAAGAGTCTAACAAACAGAAGCGTAGAGGGAATTGCTGCGGCCAGGAAACGAGCAGGGGAAAGGTAGTTTACCCACTGGTTTCGATGGAAGCCACAGAACTGCTCAGAAAAGGAACAAAGAGTGCTGCAAGAGTCAGAAGTTGCAGGCTAAGGCCCAGATCCAGCAGGAGCTGAAGGAGTCACAGGCTCACTGTCACAGGGAGCAATTCTCAGACCCAGGTCTCGATGTGACCTCTGTCTTTGCCCAGACGCCTGTGTGCAGTTCTCCTCCCCTGCCCTTCTCTGCAATTGTCTTCTCTCCAACTACTGCTTTTCTTCAAGGACTACTGAAAGCCCAGTGTGAAACACAAAATCTACTGACTGGGGGCTGTATGCAAACTGTAGAGTTGTATTTTTTCATATCAAAATATCAAAGGCAGTGGGACTATTTCCATTACAAGTCTCAATTTTGTATAAGCCAATTTTGCCTGTTAAAATACACAATGTAAGATTTGTAGGAGTTTTGTAGCTCATTTCAGTTTTACCTTGTTTTTCCTCCTTGCACCCTCCCTGGTAAAACTGGCCACTCCCTTTTGCTCAGGCTTTAAAATGTCCCTCATGCAGAGACTTAGCTGGGAAAATGAGAACTGAAAAGTGGCAATTTCAAAATCTGATCAGTGCAAAACGCAGCAAGACTGCAAAGTTACACAGACATCTGGGAAAAGTGGTTCTCATCTGTTACAGTTGTTTTTTGTTTTTTTTAAATACACAACTCATTGACCTAACACTGTCATAGTGAGAAACAGCAGTATCAGAGAGTTTTTAAAATAGTTACTGTAATATGGATAACAGTTTGGAAAATCCCACACAGTTCAAAAAAATACAGGTTAGTTTCTAGTTCCCTTAAAAAGCTGTGATTTGCAAAGTGTTAGCAAAGCTGTTGAAACAGATCAAAACCCAACAACTTTAAAAACAGCCACACAATTTAAAAAGACTGCCTTAGTCAATGCCAGTCATTCATGAAGTAGACGAAGCACATCAGCCACAGAGGACGTGCTCTCCCTACCTCTAATATTTTCTCTGTTCTCAGGGAACCCCCTGACTCAATATAAGAGTTTTCTAATGGTTAACACCCATCAAAAATACTAAGATGACTGCAGGGAATAGTTTTATTTCTCCATTGTAAATACATAATATAATTCTTTGTTACCTGTGAGATATTTCCAGAACACTTAATATTATATTTGTTGAGGCCAAATAAATAAAAATCATTAATAGAGCTGAATCTTGAAATTTGACTCTTCTGATGTCTGGTAGGGAATGGAAATATTTCGTTTTGGCTCCTCCCTTTCTACAGTGTCTCTCCTTGTTTGTTTGGGGGTTTTTGTTGTTGTTTTGGGGTTTTGTAGATTTCTATTTAAAACTTTACTAACCAGGTCTCCCTCCTAACCCCAAGTGGAATAATCTACTTCCGCTTCCAGGTATGTGTAAAGTCTTCTCCAGCACATACAAAAGGAAAATAGGAGACACCAGAGATAGATTCATTCTCATTCTTTATCCTTGGAGATATTCAAAAGCAATCTGGACATGGTCCTGGGCAACCTGCTCTGGGTGGCCCCATTTGAGTAGGGGGCTTGGACAAGACAACCAGTTCATTCACAGAGGAAGTACAGTGCCCACCATTCTTACACCATTATGTGCAGCTGTACCACAGCAGCAAAGTTTGACAGGTTAAAGTTGTTGGATGTTCAGCCATGAAATACAAACCTGAAGTCATAGCTGGAAACCCAGGCGCAGGCTGACAAAAGGGATGCAGAGCATCTCCTCTGGTCACCCTGGCCTCATTCTTCCCCAAACCAGTCTATTTCTTCTACGATAGCCACATCCCTTGTAGAACAAGAGCAGTACACCTGGTTCTAGTCCATTAAGTTTGGCCTCAATTTTTCTTTGTGTAATTTCACTAAAATTCAGTAGAATTACACCAGGGTGAAGGCACTATTTGGGGTTGTTAGTTTTTGGGCTTTTATGTTAGGTTCTAAACTACCTCCTTATTTATGCTTATGTTAGGTCTTAATCTGTTAGAGAGCCATCAACAGATTACAACCTAACAGCATAAATTAGGAATGTAATTTGTTGATGGTTTGCTGTTTTGGTGGTGGTGGTGGTGTTTTTTTTAAATAGCAATCCCACTAAAATCCCAGGAATTACAGTCAACTGCAAAACAATTGCAATGATTACTGAACCAGCTAAAAGCAATTCAACAGCTGCATCTTCTAAAATGTTACTGAGTCCAGAGGCCTACAAATAATAGAGACTAATAATACTAGCCACAATTATGATGTGGCTTATAGAGCATGGATAACTATGAAATACATGATAAAGATCTTCAATTTATAAGGTAGTTTAAAAGTTATTTGTAGTGTGTAGTATGTAACAAAAGAAAGCAAACCCAAATGATGGCTAAAATCTTTCTAACATATTTTTATATGTATATGTTTTAGAACTATTATTTTATAGTGTTTTCTTTGCTTCTTGTAGAATAACTGATCAAGATTTGGGTCTGATGCAGACACATATATGTATGTACACACACAGACCTCCATGAGAAGATTCTGCATAACTTGCTATATAAAAGCTTTTCAAACAGCAATTGATTTATTTAAAAAAAAAAAAAAAAGTGAAAGCATGAGTGTGACTTGATTTTGGGGGTCAAGAACCTATCAGATCTCATCTCCCATTCACAACTGGTCATAAAAGTCTGATTTTATAATGTAAAAGGGAAATGGGCCTCCTTTTTTCTAAATCCTTGGTATTCCTTGTTGTAACTGCTGAACAGCTTCCCAGATTGTTGAATCTGCATTTCAGAGAGCACATCAGACTCAAAGCAAGTAGAGGTAGAATCTGTTAGCTCACATTACTTGCTTCTACAAGTCATTGCAACAGTTTTCTATACAGTATATTTTCCACTGGTTTGCTTTGCCCTTTGCCATTTCAAATTATTTTATTAATTAAACTTGCATTATTTAGCCTAGGAAACCAACACATAATTTGATAGAATTCCATACTATTAGAAAATTAACCTGATTTAAGATAGCTAAACATAAGTAAAAAAAGTGTGTGGAAGAAAGCTTTACCTCTCTACACAGTTCCTCTTTGCACCCTTTGCTGAGCGATGTAGGTGGTAAAAAGTGCTTCTAGTGCCTATGGATGTAATGAAAAAATATTACTGCTAGAAAAATCTTGTGCAGTTAAAATTATAAAAACAAGCAGTTAGGGACAGGTAGATATTCACATGCATTTCAAAGTCAAATGTATTCCCACAAAACAACATACTATAAACTGGTATCTATTTCAAACTACGTGCAATAAATGTCACTTACTCAGTGCTGATTCTGTTATCGAATTATTTCTTGGCTTCTTCTGACGTCTTACCTCTTTGTAAACTATTCAGCCTGAAGCGTGTTGTATATTTGCTTTTTGCCTGCTGGGAAATTGTAATGTTTGAAATTGGCCCTATATGACTCTTCTTTGGCATAAACCACCAATCATTTTATCACTCTTCCCCCCTTCATTTGTACCCAAGAACCCCACCAAAGTCAGGGTGTCTGAATTAGTTTTGTTCTCTTGTGTTAGGACAACATCCCAGCCTACTCTACCATCCAAAGGTAGGTGTAAAAGACTGGTTTGGTAGCCTAACAGAGAAGCTTTTCTTGCACACTCTCTCTCTGTCTTACACACACGTATTTGAAAGGATCTGTTGATCTATTCATTGGAAGGATGATTAATTAATTGTTTATGCTAAAAGATGAAAAGGGAAGAGGCATTCCTGTTGTAAATTCAAGTCATGTACATTTTTCTGAGTATCCAACCAAGTGTCTATGGTGTAATCCAGTGATTTCAGTTACTTCTTTTGACCACTTTGCCAGCTTAACGGAAACAGCTCTGGACTGAACCACAGAGTAAATGAAAGAGTCTTCAAATTCCCCTGAGAACCTCCATTCCACCTCTGGACTCTTTCAAGTACACCAGTAATGGACAATTATAGCAGCATTATATATAGAAAATTAACACGAGTTCTGAAGTCATTCAACAATAGCTAAGCATAATTATTTACATTACAGTCACAGAATTTCTGGGAGAAAAAAAAAACAAACAATAACCCACAACTTAAAATTAGGCTTTTGGGGAAGGCAAATTGTAGCAATTTTTGGCCTAGTAGCTCTTTTTAAAGTAATGTTGATGTATGCAAAAGGAAGAAATTTTGTTGGGTTTTCTTTCAGCTGCAACGCTAGCTCTAATGCTGCAATCAGTCTGTGTTTACTCACTTAAGAAACCAGAGGGAGCTGTTTGATGGCAATTACAATTCTCAGTGTTAGGGAACCAGGTCACAGATTGGCAATCCGTGACTTCTCATCATATCTTTCAAAAGACAGGCCTCATATCCTTGGGAAGACAAGAGAATATGCATTGCATTATACTCTAAGATAGAGCTGGTAATTAATTTATACTTACAGAATAACTGCATTTCACTAGGACTGAGTAAAAACAATAAAAACTACTCACTGATATAGGGTATTTACAGTAGGGAAACTAAACCTAGTTCTTTTGTAGTGGGAAAGAAAATACTCCTCCTCTTGAAAAACATGTAGAATAATTGAAGAGTCATGATGATGCAAAACAGTATAAAGAAATGTAGTGGCCCTGAAACACAACATAATCAGGTACAAGTAATATACTTTTTATTAAAAAGCGTGACCGAGGCAAGTGAACGCACCAAACTATTGCAGCAGCCTAACTACCAGTAAATTAAAACAATGAGTTATTAAAAGTTATAGTTACAATGAATTAGTAAAAGTCATTTTTTTCCACAAATAGGAAATCCTGCTGTAATCAGAACAGCTATGGTTCTTTGGTTCAGCACTGTAAAACCCAGCACACAGAGATCTCACCCCATTGCCCAGCGAAGCTGTACTGCTTGAGGTAAGAGCCATGCTAGTACGTTTAGCAATTGCCAGTGCCACGCGTGTGGCAGAAGAGTGAATTAGCTGAAAGAGACAGTCAGTAAGGGCCTTTTCTTCAAAGGATGCTCATAGCCAGGCAATGCAACAAGAAACCATAAAAAACTCAAAGTAATGGAAATAAAGAGTTCATCCCGTACAATCTAGTGGTCAGTCTGGCCCTATGCCCACAAGCACAAATGTCAGTTTTACCCTGCAGGCAGCCTTCCTAAAAGTAAAGGAAGCAGCTTAATTAAGATTAATGGCCTTTTTTGCTGGGGCCCATGGAAGGTCCTCATTAATAAGGCAATACATTGAACAGTGAATGTAATTTATAATACGTGCAATATTTACAAGATAAAAAGCACTAACCAACATGACACTGAGTGAGAAATGTCTTATGCCTTTCTCACTTTGCTTTCTAGAGACACTTTTACCTGTCCAGTTTAAAGTTAGCATTCAAGTTTTTATTTTTTTGAAGGCCAATATGCTTGCTTTATACACCAGTATTATCCAAACTCTTGCTGATGTCACACCAAGCAGGTACGGCTTCAAATCAGCTTACAGTGTAGTCACAGATGATAGGCTTCTGTAAATCTCATTTAAAGTAATTGTACTTACATTTGTTGATTTTGCTTGTAGTGACATTTTTTTAGGCTTTCTTGAAACGTTAAACTTACTTTTTCTCCATTTCCTATCACCTGCAATGATCTTACATATTTTTGTTTACACTGTCGTGGCACAACACCCTTCCACATAAAACAAGGCCAAAAATTTTCACACAGTAATTCCTGCCTCAAACCAACTGTTCTCAGATGAACTTGACTGGTATCCTGTTAAAAGTTATATAATTTAAGAATTTCACATGATAGGGATTTAATCATTCATATACATACACAACACACACAGATACTTTCAAAGGTAAGGGAAAATAATTTACTGTTTCCTTCATGATATATTTGTTTAACGTTACACTTCAAGAATCTTTGCAGATGTCCTAAAAAGTCCTACACAAAATGGTCAACATCATGCAAGACTTCATTATTTTCTGATACACACTGAGTATGTGCAGGTATGCGTCCTTGCGTTTTATATCAAGAAATAAATATACACTCACAAATACACATATAAAGTATACTTATCCAGTCTGAAATAATTATATTCAGATGCTCAACAGATTACCTAGTAAATAGCAGAAATAAATCCAGGTGTGTAATATTTTATCTTCAAATTTTTCCGTTGTCATCATTGCTAAACAGTGCTCCACTTTTCCTCAGTAGATAGATCTATTAAAACAGAGAACCAGAATTTTTTTATTTCTTTACCAGGCCTACTCAAAAACTTCTGCTTGCATCTTATCTTTTATTCTAACTATAATTTTTATTCTGCTTTTTCCGTAAGTCTGATTCTTCCAAATCATAGAATGGTTTGGTTTGGAAGGGACTTTAAAGATCACCTAGTTCCAACCCCCTGCCATGGGCAGGGACACCTTCCACTAGACCAGGTTGCTCAAAGCCCCATCCAGCCTGGCCTTGAACACTTCCAGGGAGGGGGCATCCACAACATCTCTGGGCAACCTGTTCCAGTGTCTCACTACCCTCACAGTAACGAATTTCTTCCTAATATCTAACCTAAATCTACTCTCTTTCAGTTTAAAACCATTACTCCTCGTCCCACCACTACACTCCCTGACAAAGAGTCCCTCCCCATCTTTCCTGTAGCTCCCCTTTAGGTACTGGAAGAGTGCTATAAGGTCTCCTTGGAGCCCTCTCTTCTCCAGGGTGAACAACCCCAACTCTCTCAGTCTGTCCTCACAGGGGAGGTGCTCCAGCCCCCTGATCATCTTCGTGGCCCTCCTCTGGACTCGCTCCAACAGGTCCATGTCCTTCTTGTGTTGGGGTCCCCAGAGCTGAACGCAGTACTCCAGGTGGGGTCTCACGAGAGCAGAGTAGAGAGGGAGAATCACCTCCCTCGACCTGCTGGTCACACTTTTTTTTGATGCAGCCCAGGATGCAAGTGGTTTCTGGGCTGCAAGTGCACATTGCCGGGTCATGTTGAGCTTCTTGTCAACTAACAGCCCTAAGTCCTTCTCCTCAGGGCTGCTCTTAATCCATTCATTGCCCAGCCTGTATTTGTGCTTGGGATTGCCCCAACCCATGTGCAGGACCTTGCACTTGGCCTTGTTGAACTTCATGAGGTTCACATAGGCCCAGCTCTCAAGCCTGTGAAGGTCCCTCTTGATGGCGTCCCTTCCCTCCAGTGTGTTGACTGCACCACAGAGCTTGATGTCATGAGCAAACTTGCTGAGGGTGCACTCAATCCCACTCTCCATGTCACTGACAAAGATGGTAAACAGCACCGGTCCCAATAACAACCCCTGAGGAATGCCACTCTTCACTGGTCTCCACTTGGACATCAAGCCATTGACCGCAACTCTTTGAGTGCAACCATCCAGCCAATTCCTTATCCACCAAGTGGTCCATCTATCAAATCCATGTCTCTCCAATTTAGAGACAAGGATGTTGTGCGGGACAGTGTTAAATGTTTTGCACGAGTCCAGGTGGTCTGATGAAACCCAAACCCTTCCATGTTGTCCATCTATCCTTTTAACCTTTGCTTTCAGTCAATTCTTGTGTCTTCTCATTTCCTCTTCACTCAGCTGCAGTTCTTGAGGGAGTAGTACTCCTGATTCACATATCATCACCCTAAGCTGTCACAGTTTGCAATTATAAAACACTAAAAGAAGAAATTCAGACAGATGTAATTATGTTGACCACAGCAAGCTGTACGTAACTGCTAACAGTACCATTGTGGTCTTAACGTTTTATTGAACAGTCTGTGTGTAAGCTGAACATTCCTTAGTAGTCACACAATACAATCACCTTCCATAATTTTTGTGTTTTATGTTATGGTATTTGCATGCTACACTAATGGACTTGGTAAGCTTCTTTGCAGCATGTATTTTCCTCAAGCCTAGTTTGCTGCATAAAATTCTTTAACTTAGAAAGAAAATTGTTCTTAAGAAAACTCATCCTACTTGAAGGATACTCATCCTACCCCCTAAAGCAATCAAAATGAAATTTGTTACATACTGTTAAAAATCAATGACAGTTCTATGGATAATGCATAAAGCAGTAATAAACTAGAATTTGTCTATATTATGAAAAACATAATTTTATACTTCTATGAATTTAAAATGTGCTCTTATTTTTCAATATATTTGGCATACAAAAAAAGAACTAAAAATATTTTAACAGCTATAGTAGAACAGCAGTTTACCCCAAAATATGGTCTAGAACCCAAAATTTTAAATCACCTTCTTCATGTTATACATGATATATATCAAGTATATATCATGTGCCAAAAGCTTTAATTCATACATTATTTACAAAGGGAAAGAGTTGTGTTTTGTAATTATTATGCTTCACTCAAGTCCAGTTAGGGAAAAAAAAGTGTTTCCCTGAAGTAATGGCATTCTTATAAATTTTATATTTCAACTATTTTATGCTCAAACTCGATTTCTGGTGTTATTTTAAAACATCTATGATTCTATATGAAATACTTTGGATTTGTTTAATGTTACTGCACTATGTATAGCCCTTTTTAGAGGATATAAGAACTTCAGTATTTTTTCCTACCTCAGACTTAAGGTGTCATTCTGTTGTTTTATTAGGAAATGGTCTTTCATTTCTGAGAATGGGAAAGATTGATTCATGCAATCAGCAACAATTCTCCCGTCAACTTCTGTGGTGGCAGGATTAGGCTTCTCTTGTACATCTTTGCAAAATTATTCTTATGAAACATATTTACTTTACTCACAAAATAAAGCTGCCAATATCTCATTTGTATTTCAAGGAAACATTTTTACTGTAAAAGACTGTGCATTATGATGCTTAATAAACAAGTGGCTGAACAAAGAAACCCAGTTCCAACTGACTCTGGTAAGAATACTCACAGATTTTCTGCTATGCAAACTTCAAATGCTTTTGCAGTCAGGCACCCAGTATCCTGTAGTTCTGATTCCACAGTGTATTGTCGTATGACCCTGAAGGCTCCTCTTGCCATCTCTGCATCATTTCTTGCCAGACAAACACAGAAGTGCTGAAACATAACACTATTCAAAACACCTCTAGGCTTGGTCCTGTCCTGCATTTTTTTTTACATACAGAAAAGTACTTTTTTGGTCAAGTAGATTTTTGATTGCGTAAAAATATCCTAGTTCTGATTGTGTGCAGATTTAAATGTGCTTAATAAACAAACACCGAGATCAACCAGTGGCATTGCAAAGTGTGCGAAGTTAAGCATGTATTCAAGTCTTCCTGGGAGTAAGACCTGTATTACAAGAAGTACGTTTTATAAATATATCCACAGATTAAATACCAGGGCTTTTACCACAAGGGCTTGATCTTATTCTTTTTACTCATTCCAAGGTTCCCGTTTGCTTTCTTTGGTCCTCTGCATAAGCTGGATGAGGATTTCAGAAACCGCACAAAACACCACGAAAAAAGATTTTTAGATTCTCTATTTTTTGGCATTTCTACACAGTACTAATGTCTCAACAACTCTATTCAAACTGATCAAGGTCTAGAGTTTGCCGTTCTTCCTCAGTCTGTGTTGGTACAAGCTCACATTCAATTCACAATTAAAACTAAAGAGTAGGCTTAGCATTTGCCTTACTGTTTTTAATGTGAGGGATAATGTTGTATGGCTTTTGTCTCATATTCTTAAGGAAACAAAGGAACTCACAAAAATGGTATGAGACAAATTAGACAGTTTTAAGATCAACTTTTATTGAAAAATTTAAACTGCATTGCATATCTTCTTTATAACTTCGACATTTCTTAAACCATAAAACAGAGATTCTCTTTAAAAAATCTCTTCATATATGTCACCATTCAAAAAACAGATTGTAAACTAAGTCAATGATAATTTTAAAATCCTGGGTTACTCCCAAGGCCCATGGTTCCATCTGTCTGCTGTGAATGGTATAATCTAACTATCTTCACTAAAAATTACCTTTAATAATACAATCAGAATTTTTCTCATTCAAAATCAACAGCTGCTGTTGATTTTTATCCAATGGTCAGTCTTTTCCAAATAAATTACATCAGTTAATAAGCACTGCAGCTACATGTTCAGCTAAGATCTTGCCTATTGTTTATATGATCTGAATTCACCCACACAAATTTACAGTGATTGTCCGTGTGATTTTAAAGGCAAAATTGTTACCTTAGAGTGTATTTTAAACCTCAGAAAAACAAAGTTACTCACCTGGAATTGCAATGCTTTGAATTAGTCAACACTTCTGTATATCCATACTTCCTGATCTCTCAGAGTTAATAGTGTATGGATTAAAAAGCAGGAAAATTCCAGGTAAGCTTTTGTCTGAGAAGCTGTAACATATTACTCAGATGAAAATTACCTACTGAGAAGAAAACACAGATGAGTTCTCACTGATTACCGTAACTGCTCTGTTAAAATTAGCTAACCAAGTCGGAGATTAATATGAGCCCTGTGCCTGTGGAAGCAGGTACATCTAATAGGGAAACACTCCAGAGTCTGATATTAGAACTAAAAGCTTTGCAAAAATCTAATTGTATCATCTGTGTCAAGACACAGCACTGCAGAAAGGCAAGATAAAATGCAGAGGGTAGGAAGATAAATCCAAACACAGAGAAAATACCTCTGCGTTACTGGTCTCGCTTCTGAAACAGGCAGGGGAAGCTCCATTATTCCCACCTAGCTGCAAGCTGTCAAACGCAATAGGTAGAACCTCTGATGCTTTTGACCTCCCCAATACAAGATACTCTATTAAATGAGGAAGCAGAAATTTTAGTAAGCAAAACATTGTATATGTGCTGAAGAGGTCTAGATCTATTTCTGACTGTATCACAGGACTGTCCAAGTCTTGCTGTATGAACGCCAGTAAGCCATATTATGGTCTTTCCTATAGTTTCATGATCAGTTACATGAGGATGATTCTCTTTACCTAGTATATATGCTCTGAGGAGATACAACATTTCAAATACAGTAATTATCATTACAATATTGAGATGGTGATCTGGATACAAGGTCCATGAGGTTAAAATATTAAGGTTAGAGGATTAAGGGTAAGTTGGGAACCTTAGTAACAGTATTGCTGAAATATCTTGACTGGGGAGATGGAGAAAGTCAGAAATTCCCACCTAAGAACTGGTTGAAGAAATCACAAGGGCCATGGTGCTGCTTGTGTGGAAGACATAAAATCCCCTAGTGAAGCTAGGTCAGCAGTTATACATATTTGTATTGATTATACTAGTTTGTATTGTTTCTCATAAACAAGGAGGACTGAGGGAAATCTTTCAATCTTCTCTAGCTGCCCTTTGAATAAAGTAAAACTGTGACAGAGACCAGATTTCAGGCAGAAGCCTGTAAATCAAAATGTTCTACTACTTCAAAACAAACTTATTTCTGTACTCTAAAACCAGCTGTCAATGAGAGGCCCTCTAGTTTTGATGAGTAGCTGCTATCTATAAAGAATGGCATTTAATATTATGGAAGTTGGTACTGAAGTCAATGTTCACACTGACTACTTCAGAATTGCAGTCCTCAGGTCATACAGCATGGATGTTTACATCAAGAAATGTTAAGTACTGAAGACATGGTAAGATATCAGGGTTATAATTAAGGAGGACTGAGGTTTAAGATCAAGAAGGCAAGAGACCAACTATGCTGTCTTGAGAAAAATAACCTAATGAAAAAAAATATATTGTACTGATGAGATTACTGGGGGGTTTCATAGCATAAAAGTAACAAGTTAGATGATATTTTGAAAGTCACACTCATAAATATAGAAGACTGACAAATTTATAATAATTTTTAGATTCAACTCAAATAATTTCAACAGAAGGTTTTACAGGTTATGGAAGAGCGATAAGCAATAGTCCTATGAAAAGCTGGAAAGGCTATGCTATATGATATGGCATTTACCATGACAGCTTCTTCCTTCTCCCTGCTCTGACCCAGCCAAGGATGTGAGACAGTGTCCTCAGAAGACAACCAGTGGGACCTGCAGGATGGCAATCTCTCCTGGTGTAGCTGTCCTTCCACAGGACTGAAGGGGTTCAGAGAGGCTGCAAAAACTGCATAGCATGACTGCATTTCACTGAATGTTTCTAAAATAATTTAATTTTCTTATTGATTTGGAGAAGAAAAAAAAAGAAAAGAAAAACCAATTAATTACTGACTTGCATAGAAGATAGCCATAGAATCATGTATAAAAAGATTTGAAATTAGCATATTCCATTTATCACCATGACAGTAACTCAGTAGATTATTGAATCTTCATTTTGTTCCACTACTCTGCTTCCAGTATGGAGTTTTCCACTCGGTAGTATTGATTATCTAATGATTAAAACTGAACAAGCTGCAGATGACTCTGGTGTCTATACTTTGAAAAGTCTAGACAGTTGAAATTGTTGTGACATGCCAGCTGTATTTAAAGATTCTGAGATTACTTTTGTTTTTATTTATTTTATAAGCTCCAAACACATACTGAATTCCATATCACTAGAAGAATGGTGCTGCTTAAAACTCCCACAGAATTTAGTTTAAATGGTCATAGAGATTAGTCCTGAAATACAACTCAAAAACAGGGGCCTTGATTAGCAACCAATATGCACTAGAAAAGCATTCAGAACACTGAACAGACAGTCTGACATTACAATAAATAAAACTGAAAATTCTAATAGATTAAAGGGATCTCATCATTTGACAGTCTATACACAATGTTAGAATTCCTTATATTCAGTAAAATTATCTGTAAGTTATAATTTTAAGGGCACTAGGATTTAAATCAAAGTGTCAACTAATATTTTTGTATTTTTTTCTTTGGCTCACAAAGACACTAAAATACCATAAACATTATTTAGAACTTCAATAATATATAAATAGGATACATTACAAATGGAAGAAAATACAAGACAACTCTTCAGCATGGTAAATCTCTGCATATAAATAAGCAAATATTTCATATACCTACAATTCAACAGTTATCTTGCTGTAAAACTATTACATTTAAATCCTTTTACACAAAGTCATTTAACAATAATATACACAATCTACACAAATTAACCTCTAAAAATACAGCCATAATATACCTGTTACAATGACTCTGCTACTATTATCCCCTGATGTGACACTAAAGGGGAAATACAACTATTTTACTCAAAGGTGCTGTTAGAGATTGCTGTTTTGTACGTGAGAGAAGCACCAACAATAAGATTTAATACTGTTATACATTTTCTTTAGCTCCTAAGAATCTACATTTTAGAAATGTTTCTATATGTCTATTTTTATTTGGCAGAAAAATTTGTAGCACATTATCCACATCATTAGTTGTTGAAGGAAAAGTTATTTCTCTTAAAGTGGAAAACATGCTGTGTCTTAGATCTAAGTTTATAACCACTCTTTATATATATATGTATGTATATATATAATTATATATATTTATTTATACTGTACATATATACTGTGCAGAGTTCTTAATTTGCTATTTTAGTACTTATTAATTTCCTGCTGACTACAATAAACAAGACCAATGTAAGAGTCAATAGTACTTCAACTTCAAGATAATACATTTTCCCTCAGTAATATGATCTACCAATACATATATGTTTCAGTAGCCTATAGTTGTTTTGTTTAAGGATGTCTTAGGAGATCAGAACTTAGAGAATTTCCTTAAAACATGTTCTACAGAACTGGGTTAAAAAAATAGCCAGTGCTGGAAAACAGTGACTTAGAGAAATAAATAATTCAACCACTGTACTACAGCTCCTGCCCCAATCTTTCTATTTCCTCAATGAGGAAGTCAATGTCAGACTTAGTTGCTGCTGGGTTTGAGATGACCATTCGGAAGAAGTTGACTTTATCGCCCTGAGGCTGATATCCAACCATGGTAGTACCTGACTCCATCATCAGTGCTTTGATTTTCGGTGCCACCTTTATCATTTAAAAAAAAAAAAAAATAAGAAAGAAAGGAAAGAGAGAGAGAGACAGAGAGAGAAGAGTAATTAAAAAAATTTGTCCTTTGTCTGTCACAACATTTCTTAATTTGGAAAAAATAAATGGACAGATCAGAAAGGCACTAGTTTTTATAAAAAGATCTGTAAGAGAAAAAGCTTGAAAAACGAAATATGTAGGACTGACTATTTAAAGGAAAATTGACAACAATATCTATCTTTTTGATTAATAGACTAAGAGCATCCTAGAGTATTCACTACGTAATAATTCTATATATTAAATGTATTAAGTGTACATGTCATTTCTTTGTACTGAAGACTTTGTCATGAAGAAATGTTTTCTTTTTATGAAAACCTACTCCAAAACCACCTTTTCGAGGGTAACGGATGTTTTCCATGAGAGTATTATGTATTATCAAAGTCATTTTCTAGGCGTGGAGGTGGGGAGAACAACAACAATGGAAATTTTTCAACAAGATCTATGTCATAAACAGCATTTTCTGTTACCATAAGCCATGGAAACCTTCCAGTAGTTTTGCAGTACTGTGCGTTTACTGCAATCTCACTTCCTCACTTTAATTTACAAGGAATAATGTTCTGACAATCTTAATATTTGATATTGACTGAGCCCAGTTTTTCCATCCAGACTATCTTTCTCCTGCTCTGCTCTCTGCCAGCCAAGGTCAGATGACTGGCTCTTCTACTGTTTTGCAGGATGCTTTATAATGTCCTCTAACATTTAACAGTGAGAAGTCAAACACTTCATCCTTCTTTCCAGTCTTATCTACCTTCCTCTTTTCTCTCTTTTCTGGCAATTTCTTTATCTAACATGTCACTCAGTTGACCCAGGAATTTCTATTCTCTTCTGCTCTCTTTCCCCAGTGTGATGCAGACATAAAATCCTCTACAAAACATCCCAAGTTTGCCCATTCTTCTCCCTTCCCCCCCCCCCCCAAAAAAGGCAATTCATTTTGGCAACTATAAAATCATTCTTTTGTCCCCTGAATCTATTTCATTCCACTTCTGTCTGCCTACAATGCTACTACAAAACTAATGTATTTCACTTCCCTCAAGTCCTAAGTAACCCAATACTTTTCTTGGTGGTGCCTCTACGATGCCTTCTCTTCCCTCTATCATTTCTTCAAATAAGTTTATCCCAAAGTCCTCCAAAGGGTATTCATTTTCACTGAAATGCGTTAATGCATGGCTAACCAAGCACATTTAAAATCAAAATAAAGACCTGACAAGGACTTACAGGTTTCCATTTCCTTTACCTGTCCCAGCATTTTCAAGTAATTACCTTTTCATTTCTCTTGCTGATATGCTGTCCTACTCAAACAGGACTAGGACATCTTTATGCCTAGCTACTTTTTAAAGATTCGTAACACTTTTGGGAGCACAGAAGCGATACAAAACAAAGAATAACTGAGTATGTCCTGTTATCTAGTTCTACAGGGGAAACACGACTTCAACCTCAGTACAAATAGGAGACAAAGGTGAACAAATATCAAGGTCATAACAAGCAAATGGAGAACTGACATCCCAGAATTTGGAACGTGTCAACACATAGATATGTTATTTTTAATAAACAGAATACTTTGGGTTGAAAGAGTAGACTATATTTTGGCATTTAACAAAAGCCACATACCCTGTGTAACTTTTCTCTTCTCTCATCACAGTCTGGCATGCCCCTGAGACTTGGTGGAATATACCAAAAACATACATTTGTATGCTCTGGCTGCAAAAAGAACCAAACACATACATCAGTAAACAAAATAATACAGATCACTCACACACTAAAGGCTAATCAGTAGCATATTTTAACATAGACATGAAAGACAAAATATAGTATTAACTTTCCTAGTTCTGCATGTTAAAACAAAATAAACGGATTACAGTACTGCTGGTTGCACCTGCTGGTTTAGATTCTCTATACATTGTCCTATTTACAATGTTTTAGGGTGCTAACGAAGTGCAGATGCTTTTCACCTACACACAGTTTTACGAAGAACTGTTTTCCAGGATTGCAGCAAGCGCAACCAAATTTTCCTTTTCACAGTAAATGGAGATACAAAGTATATTTGTTATTTTATCAACCAAGAGCTGATGCAGTGGCACTAGCAACAGAACATACAGCAAAAATAGCAGATGCTCAGTTACATATGTTATAAAGTGGAATCTCAGCATGAGTAGCTTGTATTAATGTTGTCTTCATGCCCTAAACTGAGAAGTCCTCTGCAGAGAAGGAGAGGAGACAAATCAGACATTTATGGGTTTTGGCCAAAAAACTGCCCAAATGCCAATAGTCATGTAGTTCTCTAGAAAATAAGAGCAGTTTTGCATAGCTGGCTTGCAGAACTGTAAGAAGTATGAAGACTGTTTTCAAAATTCCATACAGATTTGGCTCCTACACACAGGTTAGATGAAAGAAAACTTACCTCCCCTTCAAAAACCATCTCAAATTCTTCTCTGTTTTTTATTTTAGTGTAGAGATATTCTGCCAGCTCCAGGCATTTGTTGATCTGATTTTCAAATCCTACTGTACCCTGTTTTAAAAATAAAGTATTAATTGAACGGTCATTTTTCCCTCCTCCAATGCCATCATCTTTTCAGATAGGCTTCACCCTTAAATGTTTTCAGTCACAAAACATTTAGCAGTATTACTTCCTGTAATTTAAAAGTAAAGATAATCAACACTACAAAAGTGGCTAAATGTGGCGAACTGTAATCACTGTTTGGTTTTGGTCTCATTTTAAGAGAATTTATTATGAAAATAACAAGGGATTTTTATATTTTTAATAGATTATTTTTAGCTCCTTTTTTTTTTTTCCAGTTTCCAAAAATATTACGATAATTACATCTTGGCTTCCCAGCTATTGCTGAAAGACCAGGAACATGGAATGGAAACTCAGTTGGTAAAGGTGAAGGGTAAGGAGTTGGAAAGTAATTTATTTCCTCTGAAGAGTTTGCTAGAAATTTGCATTTAAAAAAGTCAGCAAGTAAAAGCTTGCAGTGTTTGCTAAAAGTCATTTGCCCACCCACTGATCTTTTGTCATATCTGATTTGTTTTGAAAGATCATAAACCCAGAAAAAGTAGATCAATGTTGATAATAAATAAGAAAAACCAAAAAGTTGTACTTTAAGAAAAAAACCCACACTTTGTACATGAATGAAGACGACAGACAAGTACACTCTTAAATTATTGCATATTTGGAGTAAGTTTTTTGTACTGAATAAAATGACTGAAGGTAAAGTCACAAGAATGCTTCTGGACCTAGGTGGTGTATTTCTACTGTGAGGACAAGAGTATGATCACTCATGGTGGCTAATGCTGAAAGAAAAATGTCCATAGCTCG
This sequence comes from Astur gentilis, assembly GCF_929443795.1. Lineage (NCBI taxonomy): Eukaryota > Metazoa > Chordata > Aves > Accipitriformes > Accipitridae > Astur > Astur gentilis. The sequence continues at coordinate 32,410,383 of NC_064880.1, forward strand.
TAATATTTTGTTTTCTTAATATCTTTGTAATATAATCACACAATCTGCTAGAAACAAATTCTATCTAATACCTCAGAAAACTCGAGCCCAAGAAATCTGAATCTGTCTCAAGACCAAACAGAAATCCAAAGTAACTAGTTTCTAGAGAAATTAAATTCCAGATATACAGATCAACTTAGCAATTTTAATCTGTATTATTTTTAAATAATCACATCCACAATAAACCTACTTCTGAATTTTAAATATCACCCATATCCATCATGGTTTCCACTGTATTTTTTTTCTTTATTGTGAAGTGCTCTACTTCTTTAGTGAGGTCAGTTTAACAGGTGAATATAACAGCAGAGGTAGAATCAGCATGCTGGTTTTAACAAAATGTGTTCAGCTGGTATTTAGAAAAATGTTCAGTCCATGCTTTGATGGTGTCTGTAGTCAGCACTTGGTAATTAGAACCATAAACAACACACTTCAAAGTTGCTAGACACAGTCCGATTCTAATGTGTCATAAGCAGTTTCACGTTACTGGATTACAGTACCAAAATGATTTATTTTGGAGGAAGAACTGAGACTGAACTGAAATGTACTTAGCCTGGTAATCAAATCTATGCTGATTACTAAAGTAACTGTTATAAGTATTTTCTGTTGAAGTGTTGCATTTCTTTTTCTGAAGTACTTTTTAAAATGAACAATGGCAATTCTACAATGTGTTTAACAGCAACTGTATATCTAAAGTTCTGTTACTTCCTTCCCTCAGTCTTCAATATTGAGGAAATCTGCACAGAAACATTTTATCATCATAGGTTATTTACTATTGCTGTCTAGCTCTCACCCAAAGTGAAAACTGTTTCATGATTGTACATTTTGCTGTTAGAATTAATCTCAGTTTTATAAAAAAAGATTAGACTGTGAACAGGTTAACCAACTTAATTCCCATTTTGTCAGCTGAAGAGCAAGAAGAATAGTCATATGATGTCTGCAGATAGAGAAATAAAAGTGAAATGTGTTTTCTTGACTACATGGACCCTCATCTTGTGAACACGTAAGCCTATACATAAGCCCATGCTTAAATTCAGCCATCCAAGTATACTGCAGTAGTACCAGGGAATCAACTGTTAAATTATCAGCTGGGCAAAGCTTCTTAAGTAAAAGGCTTTGTTTTCAAAGTTGCTTATAAAATCTATGCATTGAAACATGATGTTCAAAGGACCCTTGTAAGTCGTCAAGTCTACTCTGCTGCTACTACAAGTGATCTGTCATAAAATACATATGGAAGTGTATAAAATCACAAAAAAAGACCATTTTGGTCTCACTGGTTTTACCACAGGACTCATCTAGTGACTTAAACCTTTCTTCTAATTTCCAGCTGAATTTATTGATGGCTAACATTGTTCTACAATTCACATGGTTCTTTTCTGACTTGATACTCAGATACCTGTGTGTTTAGAGATTGTAATTATACAAATATTTATGCTTAAAGATGTGTACTGTTACAGGAGACAAATTAAATATATACATTTCTGATTTTTGAGCTGAACTTTTATTATTTACCTTTGCCTTCCACATCAACCAGAATTTGAAAATGTCCACATGTCGACCACATTGTATTGCCTTATCTCCAGTGTCATAGGATACATCATATTGTTTGTCTTGCTGGAAGAGATAGCCTGCACACATCTGATTGCAGCCTTGAAGTATACCCTGTAGTGAAAAACATGTACTTATATGACTTGTATGGCACATGTGCATATGAAACTGTATGCATTGATAATATATAAAAAAAATTATTTCAAATATATACAGAAGAATTGTTCTTTAATGGGCCAAATTATAAAATACTGACCTTGTTTTGTAAACCTGAGCCACAAAAATAATTTCATAACCTAAGGTGGTTCTCTTAGAAGTCCCTGAGTAGTCATATGGTTTTACACACCCACACACCCACACCCGAAAAAACATTCTCAGATTAATTTGGATTCTTGGTTTTTGATACTAACTTTGTCTACTTCACTTTTAAGGCTATGTTCTTAGGACTTAAATTTTTGATGTGTTAAATTACGCACTAGAATAAAGCTGTGGTCTCTCAATGCAGCAGATAGCTACAGAAAATGAAGGAAAAAAAGGTAATTGAAGGCTTCAAACTTTATATATTGTCCAGCTTTATGACACTTAACATTAGTGATAAATACAAGTACAAATGACCTAAACCAGACATTTTTTTGCTTACAAATAAATATGGTCCTCAGACCAACAGAAACCTATGGATTCCTGGTAAATATCTCTGAAGGAAACACAGAGGGGAGCAAATTCCTGTATGTTACACAGAATTCTTAGACATGTGACATTTCTAAAATGGTCTGCGCCTCCTTTAGAGTTTATTAGTGGTTCTTTGAAGGAGCTCGAAGACACTGGTGTATCTGATAAATACAAAACCACCTATCAAAGTTCTCATATAGAGAATAAAAATGTTGCCAAAATCCTGCAATAGTTAGCATGATAAGCATGCATGCCACTAAATAATGGCTAGTGCTTCCCTCCAATGGATGTCAAAGTGTTTTATAAAAGGAAATAAATGCTGCAGTCCTCAGTTTAGAGATGGGTCACCTGGAAGAGCAAAGACAGACCTAGGGCTGGAATCCACAACTCCTTCATCCCAGTTCTATGCACAGGGACCACTTCTTCAACTAACCTCTTCTAGCAGCAATTGACATGCCAGAAATTAGTAGACAACAAAATTAGTCCTATCCACAGATGATATGACTTTTTTTTGTCATCTAAGGAAAATACACATTGCTTAAAAGAATTAAGACACTGGTCTTACTTTCATTGATGACAATGAAGTATCTAGAAGAAACCTCTAAAAATATACATGGACTCATAATAAAAGCAGCATGTTTTCTTTTCAACAGAACTGAGAAACTTTTAAACAACTGTGCAATGTAAAAAAGTTGCTTTTTATTTAAGCAGTTTAGACTGTGACAAATTACTAAGACCAAGAGTATATGTTCAGTATATCACAGAAACAGGGCAGATGCTCAGATGAAATATTAGCATGGCCCTAGTGTTGTTATTAGAATATGCAAAGATTCAACAACTAAAGATCTAACCCATATTGTCTGCATCTTTAACAAACAAAAAAAACCCACCAAACCCCAACCCCCCCCCCAAAACAGAAAAGATAAAAAACAACTTCCTAAAGACAATGTAAATCCACACAATTATTCCTTCCAAAAGAAGTTTTGAAATTAAATTGATTTTGCACTACCCTCTTAAAAACTAGGGCTTGATATTTGCTTGCTTTTTATTTTTATTTTTTTTTTAAACTGCTTTATTATTAAATATAAGGCAGACCTTCTCCCGGACAAGAATGGCAGAACATTGTAACAAGACTCCCATCATCTTGTGTGGATTCCAAGTGACTGAGTTGGCTCTGCAAAAAAAATTACACATTCAGAGAGGTTTGGAAAACAGAAATTTAACCTAAAGCAGTCACCTTTGTTTTCTGCTTTCAGATAGAATTGTATGGAGTTTTGACCATGATGATTTCACTATGGAGATTATTACTGTCTCAAGTGTCATCTTTCCCAGCTATACTGTCCAGGAAAGGAATTTTTCATGCGTTAACATTGCAATGTCAGACTTCTGATTAGTTTATATTATTACTAATACCAGCTAATTAGTGTCAGACTATGCTGATTAGCTGATACAGTAACTTCATCCCCAGAAGACTCCACTTCTAGAAATAGCACTAATAAAACTAACAAAAACAGTTTGACAGGTTATATCAATTCAAGGTACTGATTGGGAGAGGGGGGTGTCAGAGAATTAAGGGAATAATATGAATTCTGGGACAATACAGTTCTTTACTGAGCAGCTACTGCAGAAGTTGAAAGCAAAGGAAAAGACACTCCTCATACTTACCTGCTTTTCCAGTTAGAGCCACAACAGACCTTTTCTGTACTAGCTTGTCAAACCCATGGACTGTTAAAAGCTATAAAACTACGTCACAATCCTACCATTCTGTACGTAAAGCTTAAAACTTTTTACATGTAAACACAGGTGGATGCACAGGATCACCTAATTTACTAGCCAAACAGATAAGCTGTTCTGTATTATTGACATACTATCCTAGACAGTTTAATGATGACGCCAAAATAAATGTGCCAACATCGCACATCCATTGACCTCTTCACCCTAAGTAATTAATTAACAAATGTCCCCTTGATTCACTGTGTGTTCCAGAGAAGGAAAGTGTATAATCATATTTCACAGACTATGCATGTGTTCTTACAATGTCATTGAAAGAAAATGCAAAGGTATTTCCTTCTCTTCTACAGCCTGCTCTCAGAGGACACAGACACAAGCACAGTTCTTCTGTTTTGAGCAACACAATGACTCCTTCACGCCAGTCTGAGGACCACTAATTCCATAAAGATTCCAGATATGATTCCAACCTCTGTCTGCACTAGGTTAGACCACAGCACCCCTCAGCCAGAACAACAGCACAGTCTGTACTCTAACTGGGGAGCCCACCACCCTTCTAAAGTCTCCTGCTTAGGCAATGCAAACCTGCAGATATATAGCTCAGACTTTGGAGGCTATTACCTTTTAAAAAAGCTTCACTACTATTTCAGATGGACTAGTCAAGAAACAGGAATTTATATAAGAGCTCATTTCCTTTTGAGAGTGCTGTGGTTTCAGTTGAGCTCATTTATTTAATTTACAGGGTTCCAACAAAGACAATTTCAAGTCATTTTCACATGGAGCATTGGGTTTATTTTAACACGAAGATGTCACTCTCCACCCTGCACAGCCAGCCAGCCAGAGGCTATCCCACACAGGCAATCCCAGCTCTGTACCACGGCAGCGTGCCAGTCCTTACACACTCATGTCTGCGGGCAGGCCAAGTCTGGGCTGAGTGTTAACAACAGACCCCAGCTGGGGCCCGTGACAGGCAACTACACAGCACACGTGGGCCCCATCCCACGTCTGCAGATCCATACAGCTGACCAGAAAACAAATAATATCACGCTTTGTGGCCTGCAGCTTTCTGTATTTGCTTAAGATTGCGGTCTTAATTAGCACCTCTGGGTTGACCTCAGGTCAGAAGAGGTGTGCAAACTACTGTGACCAAACCTGCGTAGCTTAAGGAAACCACTTTACAATGCTGACCTCGTATTAGACATGTTACCATAACATGAATGACTAGCAAATTGGACTGGGCAGGGGCTGATACGATTCTGCTACTTCAGAGCACTCCTCCCCCACCAGACACGGCTGTCCCTGAGACAGAAGGGTCCACATGGTTTTCCTACCCGTTCTTCTGTACGTTATTTTTTATATTGTACTTGCTCTTCACTTACTGTACGAGATGCCCACCACTAGGAAATATTTTTTTTCCCCTAAGGAAGAGCTTTGCTCACTGCTCTCATTTTATGCCTTTACACTGTGCCCACATTCAGCACCGTTGACTCAAGGAAGCAATTTGGTGCTAATTTGAGAGTACATGGGTAGAGCTTGTTTCAAATCTGTTTTGCTTCCCTGGAAGCTGGTATCTGCAATGATGGGAAACATCTTATGTTTCTGGTTCTTCATCGCTTTTCTGATTTTTATTCAGACGGGCAGCCTTTTATGGTAGAGCAGTTTCAGAGGAAATCTAGAGACAAACACACCCATGGGGATATAAACATAGCATCTTCTACAGACTACAGCCTTGTCATCACTGGATATGGGAACAACTGTGCCAAAGACTACACACGGGACTCCTCCTAAGTCTGAATTGTAAGGGCTAGGGGGAGAGACACACTCTTACTCTGCTATCACTTTCAATACAAATGCTTTGCCTTTTCAAATTTGGTTCAATTAATTATTTAATAAAGGCTGGCTTCTGGTCTCAGTGGGCACCTTGGTAACGTGGGTTATGTGCTTGGGGGCACACATGCACTCTTTTCTGCAGACTTCACTCTAGCCTCTACAAGAGCTTCCTGCTCGTTTCATGTAATCGCCACATGGCACCAACTCATAAGTCCCCTGTGCCCAGAGACACGGTGAGTATCTGTGACTCTTTCTGGCGTCCCTGGAAGTTCCCTCAGTCTTCTGCCTGGCACAATAGAATTGTACCAGCTCTGTGCTATCATAGTCCTTTCCAGCCTTATAGGTACTGAAATTTGCCCCTAAAAATTGCTGCCAATTCAGTCTCTACCATGTGTTCCTCTCTTTGTTGTATACACGTATATATATACGTGTGTGTGTATAGATAAGCTATACAAAAGCAAGCATATAAATATATTTATAAACTTTCATTTATAGAACACTTTTCAGGCAGAACATACACTCTTTATTTTCCGGAAATAACTGCAAACATCTTTCAGGAGAGAGTCTCTACAGATTTCCACCATGTCATGGCTTCCATCATAGGTATTCATACTCAAACACCTTCTCTGGATTCCTCATTTCTCGCCACTATTCTCAATCTTCCTAGTGTGAACCTTTCCTGTATGTCTTGCTTTTGTTTAATTTAGTGTTTAAACTCCTTAATGCAGCAAATTCATCTTTACATTAATTTGTGAAGTATCAGGTACCTTACAAAAGCACTTTAATAACAGTATTACAAGTAAGCACCGTATAGTACCTTTCTATTCCATTCAATTTATGACGATGCTTTCGGGACATTAAAAGTCCACCTCCCCAAGCAGCCTGGAAGAGATAGAAAAAAAGAGAAGACTCATTGTTTTGGAAAAGCCTAACGTACTTTAATTTACTTAGGATCTAGTAATAAATATTTTAATTCAAGACAAAACATGTTAAAAAAAATCCCTCTTTTGCCTGGAAAAACAGCACTTCATTTAGTTACTTACATCTACATGGAGCCAGAGGTTATATTTTTCACATATATCTGCAATCTCCTGTATTGGATCAAAGGCTCCATATACTGTTGTGCCTGCAGTTGCATTTACAAAAAGAGGAATGTATCCCTACAATACAAATAAAAATATTAAATACAAAATTGAACCTCTTTCAGAAAAAAAAAAGTGAAAATAATTTTAGAAATGTTGCTATCCCATTTTCCAGCCTAAAAATGTTTTTCTTTCCATGTGAAAGGTACATACAAGCACCAGTAGGAACTAACAAATTGCATACATAGTAGGAACAAACTCTGTTTTTATTGTATTGTAACTTCACAAAATTAACTAGTCAGAAGGTAAAGAATATTATTTTGTCTAACCTCTTTCAGTGAGGAGATTCAAACATCCTAGTAGAAGACTAGCAATAGTCAAGTAAAGTTAAGACTTTTACAGCAGCATAAAGGAAAATTAATGCGATTTGTAAGTTGTAATTTGAAGGCTTGAAGTTGTTCTTTTAGTCTTTATCTACTAATAAACAGAACAAAGCAGAACAAAGCAATCCAAAATAAAAGCAATAAATGTGGAACTATCAAAGTGAGTCAATTATGATTTCGATTAAATAAATGTGAACTTCAATTTCATAGACTGCTCAAATGTAAAGAAGTAAAAAAATAATAATCTTGATTGCTCTAACTTTGGTGGGTTTATAGAAAATTAATGGATTTTTCATTGCATTGATTCAAGAAATAACAATGAATGCCTCCAAAAAAATTAAACTTAGTGGCTGTATTTACTAACCCTACAGTCTCACACTTGAAATCTATGGGAATTTTTAGGACTTCAATAGAATTTTTGATGGTTTTGGCTAAACTTTAAGGTTTGGATAAAAGTAGGTTTTAGTTTCATGTTTTCATACTTTTTCCCATATATTTCCAAACAGAAAGTTATTTTTTAAAGTCATAAAATACAGATGTGGTTCAAGAATTAAAAATACTTTGTTTTTAAACAGTAAATGGAAACCTTAGCAAGACATATAGATAATTCCCTAAACAATACATGAATGTATAATTAAGCAGCTGAAAATATTATTATAACATTTGTATCATTATAGTCTTCTCTTTTAATGTTAACCCTCAGCCTTCAAAGGAAGAGGTAATTTTACTAAGCCAAGCATTTAAGCACTGATTTTTAAAAACACAAACCTTTTGTTTTGCTTCCAAAATTTTTGCCTCCAAATCAGCTGGTATTATTTTGCCTCTGTAATTATTGTAGAAACAGAAAGACAAAGAAAATTAAAGAGTGCATATGGAAATACTAGCTACAGTTGAAATAATTTAATAGTATTTTCTCAACAGGCCATTAGCAACTTGACACACTGTACTGAACCAGTCCTTAAGCACAATACAACAAATTTAACAGATGAACACATTTAATATATCAAAACTTTAGCATTCATCCTACCTTTCATTGCATTTTATCAAAATCACATTGTCTGTTCCAAATCCAAGTGCAGCTCCAGCTTTCTTTATTGAGTAGTGACTCTGCAGCAAAACATAGGCACATTTAATGGAATGGTTGTTTAATGATGAAACATCTTCACAACATGCATCAATAAATTAAGAATTAGCAGTGTATTAAAAGCTCACATGTTCCGAGGTAAAGAGAACCAGTTTAGGGACTGCAGCCATGCCTTTGGTTTTGACTTCAGGGAAATACTTGTAGCGTGCAGCCATTATGCTGTACATGTTGGAGATGGCTCCTCCTGTGAATGAATAATAAAATAGTGATAACGAGAAAAAATGCATATTAGACCAAAGACATACAAGTCTCATTCGCATTATGCAGTGGAAGCGGCAGTGAACTATGGAAAAATAAATCTCAGAAATGCATGATCGTCTGTCTAAACAGCAGAGGGACAGACCCTCTAGAAAGTCATACTGATAGAATTTCCTATCCATCATCTCTTTCAATTGCTAACATTTTGTAACACATTCCTTAAAAGTTCAGCTTTCGTTGTGCTGCTTTTGCATGGCAACTTCTTGTTAGCAAGAAAAACAGGAAGTTATCAAATGGTCTGACACTGAAGAAATGTCGCATACTGGATGGATCTATCCCATCTCGCTGTAGGTACAGAAGTAGATGCCTTAAAGGTAGATTTGTACAGCCGAGCTAGTTATTCTAAGCTTCCTCATAGTCAGTTAAGGGAAAGAGGAACTTTGCTGGCTATGATTCAGCTAATCTATTATGATACTTACTTTTGAAGAATGTGAATTGAGGGAAAGCACCTATTTATCTTGGTTTACTGCTAAAAAGAGCCCAGGACAATTAGCTCAGTTCTACAATGCAGACCTCAAGATTTAGTAAGATGAATCTCATCCATAAAGTCTAGGATAACTTCCTCCTCTAATATTTCTTCATCAACAAGAACACTGAGAAAAATCTGTATTTTTCTAGCAGATGAGACTGGAGACAAAGGAAGTGTGCGTTGCTGGATTTTATGTGGGCTGTTCCAAAAGGAGGTGGAATTGTCCTTCATCCTCTGAAACAGGATGGTGTCCCCCCACGCCAAACCCAGAAATCTGGAGTTCTGCTGGGCACCCACATTGTCCACACGTGGGTCAAGGACCTCCACGTGGTTTACCACCAGTCTTTTCAAATCACTGCTGACTGCCTTTATATCATGTTCACGGGAAGACACTTTGTCTTGGTCTTCATACTGGAATCATACTTGTGAATTCAGTCAGATTAAGTCCCAGATAATATGTCCCAGAAAGTGACAGGCAGACACAGTCTTTTTCTGACTGTGAGCCCAAATCTTCACTGACTACCGAAGAAGTCAGTACATGATTCTCAAGGGCTACTGGTCAGCAGGAATTGTGGTTGCTCAGCTCCTCCAGAAATCCCACCCCACCCCCCAACTTTTGTGTTTAAACAAAGCATTCCTACTTCTAAAAATCTGATGCATTGTTTTGTGTTGCAGATATTGTGGGCATTCAGACACAGCTTATATATATTTTAACTTTTGAAGTTCTAGTCAAATCACCAAAACAGAAAGAAAAAACTTACCAGGTGAGAATATTCCATCACCATCTTTATTTGACCATCCAATAATCTCTCTCATCTTTCGAAGTGTTATTTGTTCCATGAGAACAAAAACAGGGGCAATTTCATAGGTAAACCTGCATGAATAAAGCAAAAAAGCCCACCAAACAAAATCAAATACAGATTCTAAAAACACACAATAAATTCCCAGTCTATGATTCTTTGTGAAAATGCTTAAGATTCCTAAAAGTTTTTCTATAAATTGAGGTTCTGATATTGCAACCTTTACCGAAAGGAAAATCCTCAGGAACACAATACTGGAAATATTGGTCAATAAAAACTGCAGTGTTATCTCTTTTGCAACTTTCTATATAACCAACATAAGACCTAATGCTCACCATCATAGCACTGCCGAGATGTTGTACGTTACTGTACGAGATTGTACTGTAAAACAGTTGTTTCCCAAAGTGCCAGTTCCACACTTGTGGAGTAAGACATTGCCAAATCCTTATGAAAACAGTGAACTTCACTGAGCTAAACACAACCATAATTAGAAGTATTGAGCTAGGCCTTCAAAGTCTAAATACAATTAATTATGTGGATTTATTCTGTTGATGATCTCCAAGGACAACTTATTTCTACAATACCATGTGATCAATAACTGTCAAGAGTAATTATAAATGATGATTTTCTAATTACCAAAAACAAGTCAGCAGTCAACTATTATATCCACTTCATGAGGGCAAAAAACATTGCATAGTCTGGTATGCCCTGATGTCACAGACAGATACGTGGATGGAAGGTGACAGCCATACAACCATTTTTGATGATTAAGGTACATGGATAAATTGCTACCGCTGTAAACAAACTCTGCTTGCTGGGTATGCCAAAAAACTAAAAATAAAATAAATTTAAAAAAAAAAAAGTAAAAAAGGAGGAGGGAAATGAAGGCAGAGAGAAACTAAACCATCAACCTGTGATTTCCAAAGAAATCTATAAGAATATGACACCCTGACACTCTGATCTGACTCATGTCTTCCACTTGAATAATTTCACCAAAACATGTGTTGTCTCTCTAATACCAAAATGACATTCTGAGAATGGCAAACTTTAAGAAGATGTGATATGAAGAAGCAAATGTGTGTCTGAAAAGCTTTTATTTACAGCTACACTGCTTAAAGTACTAATTTTTTTCTTCAATCCTTAGGTGTCCTTAGTCCACCACTACTATTTTTAAAACATTCCTTTAAGATTAAACAGCATTTGGAATTTAGTTGTTGTAATTACTATTTTCAGAACCCACAATACTGCTTATTTTGCTTTTATTATAATTAGAACTGTCAGAGACAGACAGTTGAACACTGATCTAAAGTTTGGGTGCTGCCAATATTTACAGACACACAAAATTAATAAATCAGTTGGTGTCTGCTAACAGTGGGGGGTTTTCTTGTTTTGTTTTTAAGCACTGCAAGTCTAGGATATATTAGGCAGAATAACTAACTGAAGTCAATAGGAACTTGGCCGTGTACAAGATCACCGTAGCCTAATACAAGATCCATTTAAGACAATGTGATTTTTTTTTTTCCACCAGTTTAAACACATCTTGATTTTTTTCCTGAGACCTTGGACACTAATCTCTACGTACTTCCCAGAAGATTTAAAGGTTTGTACAAAATAATAATAATAATAAAAAATAATGTTAAGCAAGTTTTCTGTATATAGAATATCAAGTGTTCACAAGGGGAATTTTGAATATACTTAAAACCAAGTAAAATACTTATTTTATTATGTAATTATTTTCTGACTCGACAAAGACTGACAAAGAAATAAAAGAAGACTGCAGACAATTATAAAGTGTAAGGCCAATGCAGCTATATTAGATGATGGCTATTATTTTAAAAATCACATCTCGCTAAAGTTCACTCCAACCTGTTGAGGAATGGTTAATGGAACAGGGTCACAAGTCTGTGTAGGTGCTGTGCAAGCAAGAAGATTTCTGCTGAGACAAGACGGCGACGAAAGTAAGGAACTTGGTGAAGAGAAGTTGTGGTTGAAGAAATGTAAAAATAAGTAGCTTGTGACCGCGAGTACGTGCAGTATGTGAGTGTAGCCTTTTTATCATGTAACCAATAATAGAATGGCTAGTAGGCATATGTTACAGAAATCATATAAAAGAACCCTGTTAGAAATAAAGATTGAAGACGCTTGCAGGATCTCATATTGAGTGTTCTGTGTCTTCCCTGCTCGAAACTCTCCACACCAACCTATTTGTTTTAAACTTAAATGATTTTGAAAAATTCAGTTAAATGCAGAAAATGTGTTTGGCTTGGAAGGACATGTCCAGCTTTAGAACCAATCTCCTGACAAAAATTGCTGATTAGATTTTTCGTACAGTTACAGTATTTACAGATACTTCTATGAATTAGCTAAAACAGTCACAAGTCTCAGCTCTTTACTAACAGAATAAATGAATTGAGTTTTTTGGTAGCGGCCAGTGCTGCCTTAATCCTGCTCTCACCTAAAGGCCAAATCATTCTAGCTACCTGTTCTCCTGTTTGCCAGTACATAAAAAACATTCTGAGAATAAACATAAAGCATTTTACACCATTTTTCTATGTTACATTTTCATACCTATAAATGCATAATAGTCAAAATACCAATACTATTCTCTTGTCTTGGCTAACAGTGGACATAAAGAGAACTTTCAGATAATATTATTGCTTCCTAACCTCAGCTGGCTGCTGCATGGTGAGTGAATGCAGCAGTGAATCTGTAGTACAGATCCCTAGAGCTGGGTGAATAACAGCAACTTCTGAAATTTCCACCCTGAAGGTCTTACAGTTAGAGATTAAGCTATGAATAGCACATTGATACAATATTTTCAAGTCAATGTGGGAAGCTTCCTATGTTTAATTTAGTACATTAACTTCAGAGTGACATTTAAGTAGTATTTCCTAATGACAATTTAAAATTTTAAGAGAGTACAGATGTTTTGATTACTCAAAACTCATTTGTGAAAGAAAACACATTTTTTTAATTGTTTGCAAATATTTTAAGTATTGTTTATAGGTAGAAAACTAAAAATGGCAAATGGAAAACATTCCCTACCATAATCCAGTGTTACTGTCACTTGTGTGTTACATGCTTGTGCAGCTGAAATAGGTTAGAACAGTTTCTAGGTAAAGGTCAGAACCTACTCTTCTGTGCTGGAACACTGCTCAAAACAAATAATATGTTCCCTAGAGCTGACAGAGACAACTTGGCTATTTTTAATAACCTTCTCTGTCAGTTCTTTCAATGATATTTTACAAACATCTTGCTTTAACCTTATTTGCAATTATTGTGTTATTTGAAAGCCTATCATGTTGACCTCGGTTTGCTGAAAAAAAGAGAACAATGCATTCTTTCGAATTTGCTAAACCTCATAGAAGGAAATAGATACTCCATTTTCATGCTTGCAGAGTATTTTCAAGATATGTTCTTGTTTAAAGCATAAATGGATCAGAAACTAGCTTTATAGAAATAGCTATTTAACAATTTACTTTTAAAACCAAAGGAAAAAGCAACCTCATTTAAAAAAAAAAGTTACTCTTTCAGAAGTGAATAAGTGAGTCCGATGTTCTTAATAATGATGGCAATATTTCATAATACTATCACAGTCTGCCACAGAGCTGAATTCTATTATGTTCTATCAGATTTGTGCAATTTCACTGATTACAAAAGGGTAACTAAGCTAGGATAACTTAGTTGGTCAAAGGAAAAGGGGCTTGCAAAAAGTGACAGTCTCTGAAGTAAGTGTTTGTCACAGAGGAACAATATTTAAGCAAAGTTTTCTTTTAGCAATGTAATCAGGTTTGTTTTCAGTTTCAATTGTGGTATTAAAAAAAAAAAAGAAAGCACTTTAAAGCACTTTGCAATACTTGTTTTATGATTAAAGTATATGTTGCTGGGTTTTCTTCCCAATCAGCTTTTAAATCTGAACATCTCACACTGATTTTTAGCAAACAGAGAATTAACTGAGAAGATGATTATTACAAAGAACTGGCTGGTTTTGGCTGGAGCACCTTATGTATTTTTCTTTATTGCTAATGTCACAAAACAAGCACAGCTCATAATCCACATAGAGCTGCTAGTAATCAGCTATACTAAATGAACCATATAGTCATGGATAGGCCAGTGAAAATATTGTTCATTTTCCAATCTGCAGATAATATTTCCTGCGTTCTGCCAATTAGCAGCAAACTACCCAAAACAGAGGTAGCTTTAGAGTTAAAACACATCCAATACAGGACTAAACCAGAGCAGTCTGTTACCTGCCAAGTATGTCGTCTCCCATTGCATTTTTGAGCATATACAAATCCACATATAAATAAAAACTGGCTAGAAGTTTTTTGGTTTGGTGGGGTTTTTTTTCACTAATTACCCTCTTTGTTGCATGAATTCAACATAATACCTTATGTCTACATCTAGCTTTCATTAATTTTGAGGTCAAGAAAAATTAGGAAAAGTTTCCTCGCTGATGTGTTCTAGATGTAAAATTTTACTTTTTTTATACTTCCATTTATTCATTTACATACAACTTTAATAAATCTTAGACTAACTCCGTTATTATCGAATTAAGTTTTAATGTTACATTTTTAATCATTTGGAAGCCATCCAGAAGCCGCTTCTTTACCAGCACACGAACAGGAGAAGGTGGTGCCCCAAGCCTACTACCTCTGAAGTCAACAGGAAAGAAGACAATAAATTTGTCTGTATCTTGTATATTAGTGTTAATATATGGATAGCTGCAGAATTACTCAGTCTAGGGGCAAAGCTTAAAAAACAAAATCAGAAAGAGATAAAGAAGATTGGTCCAAGAGAAGAAAAATAATTTCATGTTATTATATCAGAATTACCATGCTTTACTTACCATGTGCTCTAGGATATTTGCATTTCTATTTATCAGAAACGTAAAACCGTTCAGCTTTATATAACAGTTTTCACTGTATTACTGCCACATCAAGAAAAATATAAGACGCTTTTATTGAAGACGCAGCAACCGTCATTTAAAGAAGAAAATGACACACGCCCGTGACGACACACGTCTACCATGATAGCCGGCAGCCCCTGTAAGCAGCAGCCACAGACGCTGACAAGAAGACGCTGCTTACATGTTTGTATTAGCGGTTGACGTCAGCCACTCCCCAGCCAAACCAATAATGTCCAGTCCTGTGGACAGCTGGTTGAAAAAGCGAGGATGACCTGGAAAGAGAATCGAGAGCGACTTAGAACAACTCCACCGGCATCTCTCGGTTTCAGTTTTCAGCCGCCCGACCCTCTCGACACGAGCGGCGGTTCTGCGCCCACAAGGCCCCTGCAGAGGCGGTTCCCAAGCAAGTCCTCCCCACGGGGAGACCGTTAACCAACATTCACGGGTGCCCCGTCGCGAACTTGAAAAAACGCTTTGGAGGGAACTCCCGCATGGCGCATCATCAGCGTTTAAGTTACAGGAGAGAACCCCAGAGCCGACTGAGCCTGTAAAACGCCTCCGGACCCTGTGCTAAGGGCTCGGAGTTAGCCGGGCTCCGGAGCAGCAGCAGCCGCCGCCGCCGCCGCCCCCGCCCCCCCTCCGCCGCTGCGCTGTGAACGCGGAGGGGAGAGGAGGGGGAGCGGGAATACTCGAACACCTGGCGGTAACAGCCTGCGGGTGCGGGGGCCGTTTGCATCTGAATGGAGAGAGAGGGGAAGGCTGATCCGCTTGTAAGGAGGCTGTAGGGGCGAGCAGCCAGCCAGCCAGTCAGTCAGTCAGTCAGTCGCTGGCTGAGCCGCACGGCGGCGGGAGCGGCGTCTGGGGGGGGTGGGGGGGGGTCTCGGCGGAAAACGTCCCGGGGAGGCGGGGCGGGACGCCGAGAGCCCCTGGGCACGTGGTTTAAAAGCTAGGATTCGCCTCATCAACGAAGGCTTTGCTGTCAGACCCGCGTCAATCATATTCCTGTATTTCAGCCGAAGTCGCCTTAACAACTTTTGTAAGCGCTAAGCCCCGCTCTTGGGGGCCCGCTTTTCCAGCGTGAAGTGATGACATTCCTAACAAATGATGACGGACTTGGAGAGGAGGCGGCAGGTGTCATGATTTAGCCCTTATCTCTGCTCTCTTGGGAAAGGACACGCAGATAACACACTGGGGACAGCCCAGCCCGAGACCGGGCGTTCAGCGCTCGACGCCCGGAGGGACCCTGTCACGTCGCATTTGGCTCAACACTGGGAACATCAGCGTCTTTTGACATAAAGAAATAAATGCGGTTCTGCTCCGAGCGATGTCAGCGGGAACCTTTTGGAGGCGTGAGCCCACTGGCGCTGCCACGTCTCGGCACATCCTGAAGAGGAGGCTGCCGGGGAAACCGGGGCACGTGGAGGCAAAGCGACCGGGCTGCTCCCGCCCTGGGGAGCCAAGCGGCTCCGGCCTAAAGCCCAGAAACATCACCACGGCTTAGCTATTTGCTCTGCGCATCAGCACTTCTCTCCCTTGCCATGACACACGGTTTGGGAAGTGATTTTAAGGGACGTTCCGCTGACCTCCCCAAGCTGTCAGCGAGCCTGTGGTCTCCTGAGGCTGGGCTGCAGATTCAGCCCCGCTGGCTTTAGAGGGAGAGAGAACGTGAGCCCTTGGGGCCTGGGACGGCAGGGCCTGTGTCCTGGGACAGCAGGGCCTGTGTCCTGGGGTCGTCGCACAGTCCGAGCAGCTCTTCTCCAAAGCTGCACCAGGTACTGCTTTGAACAGAGCTTGCGTCCGGGCAGATACCTGCACCTCAGCTCCCGGGGACGGGTCCCACGGGTCCCGCAAAAGCTCCAGGGGAGGGCGGGGGGAGGGGAAGAGCTTGCCCGACATCCCAGCACAATGGATAGCGGAATAACGGTGCAAGCACACAGACCGCAGGGAGTCTGGCTTTGCTGCTGGCCACCTGTTCGACAACCCACGGGCTTGGGAGTGAGATACGCTCCCCTTTGATTAAGGACACAAAATCAAAATAGGCCCCTGATACTCTTGAATAAATCAAACCACCACGTAAACGGGAAAAGACGGGAAGCTAACGGCCACATTTGTTGTCAAGATTCTGTTCCTTGAATGCACTACGTTGGGTTTTCACAGCTGCATAACTAAAGAGCGTAGGAAGCAGCCCCCCGTGCTTCAGGAGCCATCGCTTGGACAAAAGCCTCCCTCCGCCAGCTCCTGCCCACCGCCCGCCATGGCAGCACCGCTCCCCTGCCTGCCCTGCCCTGCCCCAAGGGCTGCTCGTGGGCAGAGCTCAGCAGCCCTGAATGAAACGCTGGAGCAGGACTGCGGGGGTAGGACACGGTCCCTGCACCGTTACCGCTCCGGTTCCTGACCTGCTTGGATACATAAAGCAGTCAGGGCTCCTTGCCAGCCCAGCTTTCTGCCGATACAGATGTAAAACGTTCCAGGCCAAACAGCCCGGAAGAGGACAGACTTCGCTCTAGAGCCTGGCTACAGCTCACCCAGTAAAAGAAGTGATCATAAACGGGTTTTTCTGTGTGATTCAGAACGACCTGGACAGGCAGGGCTCCTGGGTAATGGGCTGAAATCCACAGGGTTCCTTTATTGATGATTCCTGGGATTTCAGTCTCTTTTTCATTAAACGTCTGGTGAACATAAAGAAGAAAAACTGCAAATTCAGTGTCATTTATGCCCTCATTTACCTAATGATATTGCTCCCTGGAGATACAGACAGCTCGCATTTCATCAAGTGAAAGAGATTACGTCTTAAAAACTTGTTTCTGGGCTCTGCAAACAGCACCGAGCCCTGCCCGCTGGGGACGGATGGAGCATCAATAACTTCAAGTTTCTGAGCAGAGACACTTCCAGTGCCTGCAGACAGCCCTGGAGCTGAGCCTCCAGGGAGGCAGAGTCGAGGGCATGGAGAGTGTGTGGGCTTACCTCCCTGGGCTCAGGCCCACTCCCTTTACCTTGGGTCTGAGAAAAGCCCCAGGAGGGACTCTCCAGAGTAGTGTGCGAGAACCTACCTGTCCTCACTCCGTACTTCAGCGTGTCCCGGCAGTCCACCAGGATCTGCTCCAGGGACTCGGGGTTGTCCGAGAGCTCCAGGTTGAAGCCCTCCATGCCCTCCAGGAGCTGGTGCGGGTGGTGGAAGTCCAGCACTTTGGTGGATCTGTCAAATGTCTTCCTCACATAGTTGAGGAGGATGTCCACGACCTCCAGCAGGAACTGCATGGTCTGCTCCTCGCCATTCTTGGCGGGCAGCAAATCTGCGGGACAAACCAGCTGTCAGTGCTTGCTTTGGGAGCCAGAGGTGGAGATTAAACCTGCCGCTGCCCCTGGGGCTCCTGGCCCTTCTTGCCTGGTGGGGAAGGGTGAGCCCAGATCCCACACGGGAACAGCGGGGGCACCTGCAAGGCACCCCAGCCAAAAGCATGCCCTGCAACCCAAATGCTGTGCAGTGTGGGGCACTCACCTCCCAGGGGCCAAGAGCAACCCAAACCCACACTTGCCCTTCTACTGCAATGCTTCCTCCCCCCAGGCCCGCAAAAGGAGTAATTTCCCTTCCCCACCCTCTTCGTCAATGGCCTCGTACCAGCAATCACAGACCGTTTCATTGCTATTTTACAGAGGAGGAAATAAAATATAAAATTACTCTCCACCCAGAAGCTGGATCTGGAGTGACCCTGGAAGAATCGCTGGAGCTGATCTGCCGAGGATCAGCCCAAAGTACATAAAATTGCATTTCAGGAAACTTGTACACATTGCCAGTGCGGCTCTCAACAAACACACGCACACAGAGCTTCCTTCAAAAACAACCAAGCAAAAGCACGGTCTAAACGTGGCTGCACTTCCAAGGAAGGCGAGGGCAGACTACTAAGGGCCATGCTGGAGCAAGCAGAAGCTGTAAAGAGCGTTTACCTCTGGCATACAAATTGGAGAAGTCTGTCTCGGTGCGCCGGAACCTGGATTCCTTCTCGCTGTTCTCGCATGCCAGCAGGCTCTTGGAGGACTGCCTTTCCTTCAGGGAGCTGACGATCCGGCCCTTGTCTTCAAGGCTGTTGGTCCTTTGCAGGAACCCTACATTGTTGTTGCAAGGTGCACAGGTCAGAGTTTTCTCACTTCCCAACATGTTTAGAAATATCTAAAGCAGCTCTCTAGACAACAGTTCAAAGCGGTGCTGGCCCTGGATCTGACTAATGAGGTCAGGAATAAGAGTATTTATGGGGATTATTTGCCTCCAGGAGGGAAAGCTCAAAATGTCATCAACTGCAAAAACGCAGCCATGCAAAAAACAAATTTTCGTCATTTAGTGCAGTGGTAAATTCTTATTAAGTCGATCAGACAGATTCCACTTCAGTAATCAGCCACTGGAAGAGAGTTCAGGATGAGTCAATGCTATTTCAGCCTGCAGGCGAAGTTTATGGACCTAGCAGACAGGGGCAATGATGTATGATTAAAATCAGGGCCACTTCCAGTTCTCCTCGTGGTGCTGTCACGCACAAAAGGCATGAGAACAAGCAGCCATTCTGGAGCAGGCGTCCTGAGAGCACCAGAGCTCTAAGGACACCGGTAGCACTCATCAACCCCACCTTGCTGTTACCAGTACGTACCAGCACGTGTCCAGGAGACGCGGATTTTCCACATGAAAAGATGCCTTTGATACTAACACTAACCATCCCCGAGGTCTCCAGGAGCTCCGCTCTCACCGGAGACGCAGCCCAGGTGCCCAGGACCCGATCGCAACTGCCGTGGTTAGGTGCAACGGCAGCAACATACCCCCTCACCCCAAGAATTACGGTGGTGGGCGCCACGCAGGGCCCGTGGCGAGTAACGGGACCCCTCTGCTTTAACAAGGCAGGAAGAACAATTAATTTCCAGGATTTGATCCATTAAACCCATGCCCGCTAAAACAGGCACAGTGTTGGGCTCTTTGGGATTTTGCCCTCCCAGGCTGCAGCCATCGTGCCTCTATGTCTGGAGCAGCGCCGGCCTCCTTTTTTCTTTCTTTTCTTTTAAAACAAGCAGGAATTGAAACCAACGCTCGTCGCGGCCGTGGATATCCGTCGGAGAGGAGGACTTCGCAGGGAGGAAAACCAGCGCCGTAACTTCGCGCACCCACGTCCCCCGACGCCGCTCCTCTCCAGCGCCCTCCGCTTTCCGGCCAGGTGCCCCCGCCCTCCGGAGCCCCGACGGCGAACCGGGACTGCGGGCTCCTCCCGCCAGGCGCCCACCGCCGGCCCGCCCGGCCCCCCTGCAGCTCGGGCGGGCCCCCGGGGGCTGCATCGCCGTGCGGAGAAAAGGGAGCGACACTGAGCCGCTGGGCGAGTGGCTCCCGGCACGGTACCCGGTACACGGTACCCTGCTGTCAGCCTGGGAGTCCCGTAAGAGCTGCCGAAAACGGAGCCCCCCGCCGGCAGCCCCTTCTGCGTCAGTCGGGCACCCGAACGCCTCTCCAGGAGGGCTGTTCGCAGGCAGGTTTGTCAAGCCCATCCTTTCGGTGAACACTTGACGTTTTGCCTTGTAATAAATATTGCTCTTCTACTAATTAGTTTCTTTCTGGGATGCTTTTAGGGATACGAATTACGCGAGAAAAAAAAGACCGTTTAAGAGGAAACTCTCTTCGTGCATAAGTTAAGAGTAGCCGTCCAGGATCGATGACTTGTTTGTCTGTTTGCTTTGGCTTTTTTTAGTTTTGTTGTTACTGTTTTTAACGGTCCTGCAACAGCTAGTGCTGCTCGCCTGCTCATTAGGCGGAGCAGCTGATACCGAAGCAGGTGCAGTCTAGACTGAATTCCGGACCGATCCTCTTTCCCCAGGTCCTGCGGCTTCACGTTGCTTCATTTCTCCACTTGTCTTTCTTCTCGGCTCTCGGTGGTGATGCTCAGTGGAAAGAATTACGTGAGAAGAGACAGCCGCGCTCCCCGCCGCACAACTAGCGCTCTTCTCGGCGTTCGGACACGCGTCCCTCGGCGGCTCCGCTGGGAGAGGAGGGGGCAGCGCTTCAGTAACCGAGAAAGGCGGCAGCTGCCGCCAGTTCGGCCCGCATCGGGCTCAGGGAGGCCGGCGCTTCGCCGAGGGGTCTGGCCTAACCAAAGCCGCGCCAGGGAGGCGGCGGCGGCGGCAGCGCGCCGGGGGCGCGGAGCTCACCCCCGTCCAAACGACTTCGCGGCGGTTCTTGCCCGCGGAGGCTCCCCGGCCCCCTCACCGCGTCCCAAAGCCGGCGGCAGCGGGGGGCTCGGAGCGGCCTCGCACGGGGCCTGTTAGCGTGCTCCGCGTGGG
The DNA here is from genome assembly GCF_929443795.1 of Astur gentilis. NCBI lineage: Eukaryota > Metazoa > Chordata > Aves > Accipitriformes > Accipitridae > Astur > Astur gentilis. Next base: position 32,431,545 of record NC_064880.1, read on the forward strand.
GCCCGCGGGGCCGCGCGTGGGGCGGCTCGAGGGCGGAGACTAAAGGGGGGAAAAAAAACCCCAAACCAAACCAAACCCCAAAACCTGAAGGGAGGAACTTGCTGCCGCCCGGCATCAGCTCGTTCGGCTGCAGACAACGTGTCGTTCGCCCCCACGGCAGTATCCCACGGTCCCGGAGGGTCCGGGACATGGGGAAGCCGCCCGCTTTGGGGCCGCCGGACCCTCTTGTTCCCCGAGCGCCTCCCCGCGGAGGGCGGGGGGGGGGGGGGAAATGCTCCCCGGCGCCCACCCGCGCCCCGGGCTGAAGGGCAGCGCGGCAGCTTGCCCTCGAGGGCTCCCTCGGCGCCCGGGGGAAGCGGGTGACTGCAGCAAGCCTGTCGCCCGTATCCTGTGGGAGAAACTAGGTCGGTGTAGGAGAGATCCAGCAAGTAGCAGCGTATGAAATAGCGTCCGCGCTGCTTCTCCTGTAGCAGCGGAGAGCGCAGCCTTTCCCAGCAGCAGCCGCTACCTGCCGCAGGTGCTCCGCTGAGAGGTGTTTTCATCGATGCGCTTTAAGAGCCCGGGTTTTTAAAACCGAGCGAGACCGGACTGGCGAGGGAGCGCCTCGGCCCCCGACGTGCCCACAAATCCGGCGTGATTTCACATCAGGCCCCGCACAAGGCAGGCGTGTGCACACCCCGCCCTGCGGGGAGCTCAGCTTCCGAGGCAGGGACAGACCCGCCGGGTCCCGGCCCGTGCCGTGGCCGCCGGTGATGCATGTCGGTGGCGGCTGCAGGAGATCCGCGGCCGGGGAGGGGTTCAGCACCGCCTGCGTGACTTGGCAGCATAAATCCCACTGACTCCGGAGACGAGCCGAGTTGCTAACTTAGGTGGCTGCTTTTGAAATCCCACTCTCCCGCGTTGCTCGCCGGGCTGGGAATCATCAGCTGGCCGGGGCCAACCAGCTGAAGACGCACCTGGGCAGTTTTACTCCGTCGAGTATTTCCACCGATGCCAAGCAAACGTTAGCAGGATCGGTCCCAGCAGCAATAGTAATTGCCGAGGTGGGAGTGAAAGGTGTAGCACGCAACTCCAGACACAGGGGGAAATCTGCCTATGCTTTGCCCGCCGTGACAGTTCATTAAACCGCTTTAAAATATGTTCTCTTTTTGTAAGTGGATGTGTGCAGAGACGAAGAGCGTGGGGGTGTGGCAGCGGCAGAGCGCTTTTAAGGCGGTGGCTTTCAAGCAGAAAGGAAAGGAGCTAATCCTTAAATCGGTCAGTTGTTTGAGAAGAGATGACATACGTCTTGGATACGTAATTACTGAAAATATCAAACACACAATATACAACACAGGTGGAAGAACCGACTCATTGTTCAAGACCTGCCTTTTCTCTGAGCTCAACCCTTATTTAAAGTTTGCATTCAAAAATAATCGATTTCTGTGTGATACACGCAGAGAGAACAATTCCGAGGCGCCTGGTTTACTATAGCTTTGTGACTGCACGATATTTAAGGTCCGGAATGATGTCTTGTGAAAGGTAAGGACGAGGGGATATCATCTGTAATAGTCAAACGTCAACTTGTTTAGCATGTTTAATTAGGATTCTTGGCAACCTTAATACTTCACTCTATACCATAGGCAACCTTCCCTCTCTGTCTTTGTGAAGGTGTTAGATTCAAGTGGGAGGGCTCACACAAGCAAAAACAATGGTCGCGATCGAATGTGATTATTCCGAATCACCGTCACTATTAGGGGTATATTTTTCATGCAAAAAACAAGTCAAAAAAGGAAAGCGGAGCACCAAACCCGACCCCAAAAAACACAGCAGCCCTGCTTGTTTTGAAGTCCCTTCACAAAGCCTCTACTACCCTCTCTTTTGCCTTTCTCAAACCCAAAATGGTGGGATATTTCATTTTCAGTGTATTTGATCTCATTGAGAGAAGCTGCGATGTCCCTCTGTAACCCCGGTAGTCTAGCAACACGAAACAAGCCTAACGGTGCGTTACTTTATCAGTTCTGCTTGCCGGGCTAAATTAAAATGATGATGAAAAAGCCCATCGCTCCAGCCACTGAAGGGACTGGTAGGGAAACGGTCCATTAAACCCAGATCAGGAGCTATTTATAGAACTAAGCGACTACTCGTTAATGTCGCCTGCGGGTACCAATGAAATCTCGAACAGGCATAGGGCTAAACATTCACTCCCCGATTCTTTTCCAGTCCAAACTTCCAGCTAACAAAACGTTTAGCAAATGAGCTTCGACTCGGGCAAGTAGGGCAAGCGGTTTAAATATACCTCTGCTTTGAAAAAAGGCCCGTTTCCCCCTCGAAATAATTCCCCATCCCCTCCAAAAAGAGGTAGCTGGGGAAAATGGGAACTGATTTCTATTCATAAGGGCACGGGCTAAGGCGAACGATTCTCCCCATCAGAAAATGAAGATTTGACTGTTTGTCTCCGAAAGCGAAGGCGCTACTGAGAAATCTGGAGAAGACAGCTTGTTATCTGCAAATGAATCTCTTGCTATAACGTTGCGATCTGATTGTGCATTTGTTTCCCTTCCTGCATTTCATGTGCCTGCGTGCTGACTGGCTGCCAGCGCTATCTTACCAGCACAGCAAGCTGACGAATTGCTCTTTAATAAGGCTCTCGTTAATCTTTTTCCCCCAGGAGATCCGTATTTTCTAGTCAGATAAGGCTGAAAAATTTCAGACAGTGAGAGGCGGCCAAACCCCCCCCCGTTCGCTCCTCGCCGCCGGCTTCCCGGGCGGGCCCTGCGCTCCCCCCGCCGGGGGCGGCCGGCGCCCGCACACCGCCTTTTATCGCAGGAGGGGCGGCGGGGCCCGCGGCCGTCCCTCCCGCGGCGGACGAGGCCTCGGCCAAAGCAAAGCCAAGGCGGGGGACGGGACGGGGGGGAGGGCGCACGGCGGCCGGTGTCCGGTGTCAGCTCCCGGGCCGGGGCCGCGGAGCGGAGCCGCCGTGCGCCCGGCAGGGGGCGCCGAGGCCGTCGCCCGGGGCCGGGGCCCGGGCCCATGGGCCGGCGCGGCCCCCGGCGGCGATGGCGGCCCGCCGCGGGACGGTCCCGGGCGCCGGCGGAGGCAGGGCGCGTCGCCAAGGGTGGGCGTGTGGGCTGCCGTACGGCGAGACACGGGCGGACTTACCGCATATCTTGAGCCCGATCTTCCTGGTGCACCCGTGAGCCACTCCGCACCACGAGTCGTACGCTGGAAGAGAGGACACAGTCGTTGCCCTGGGGCGGCGGGCTTGCCCGGCCGCCGTGCCGCCCTCCCGGCCCCCTGCACAGCCCCCCCGCGGTCCCCTCGCCGGGAGAGACGGCAGCTTGCCGAGCCCGGCGGCGCCGGAGCGTGCCGGGCGCGGGGCAGCTGAGCCTCGGGTGACGGCGAGGTGACACGCTGGCCCGCCGAGAGGAGAGGGAAAGGCACCCGGGACCCGAACATCTAATAACTTACTGGCGGGGCTCCAGGGAAGTGGCAGCTTAAAATAAAGTGGCGTGAAATGGGGTCACAAAAGAGTTCAGGAATTAATTGGGTGAAAAATAGTAGTTGACTAGATGATCGGACTTGCATTGCCGAGCCTCGGCCGCACTGACGAGCCGCCGACGGCCGCACTAGGGACGCTCCCGGCCCTGCCCCTGCCCCGGAACACCCCTGGGCCCCCGGCTCGGCCCGGCCCGGCCCGGCCCGGCCCACTAGATGGCGGCCCCGGGGCCAGAGGCCCTTCGCCCGCCGGCCCTGCACGCCCGAAGAAACGCCGCCGGGAGGCTCCCGAGCGGGGGCTGCGCCGGGGGCGCGACCGCACCGACGGAGGGGACGGGCTCCTTCCCAGCCCCCGGGAGCCGCGGCCCGGCCGCGCCCCGGTTGGCCCCAGCTGAGCCCTGGGGAAGCGGGGAGCGACGCCAGGGGCTGAGGTGGAGAGGGCGCCGGCCTCGGCCCAGGGCGCGGCAGAGCCTCTCCGGCCCCGGGCCCGCGGCTCCCGGGCAGCCGCAGGGCCGGCCGCGGCGGACCCCAGGGGGCGACCGGGGGGGGGCGCTGACGGGGCCGCGGCGCCGAGGAGGCGCTGGGGCGTGAGGGGAGAAGGCGGCGGCGGGGCTGGGACGGGGCCCGCTCACCTGGGCGGGGGGAGCGGCGGCCGGACCCCCGGGGAGGGAGAAGCGGGGGAAGCGCCCCGGCGCGGCCGGCCGGGCGGAGGAGCCCGCTGGGAAGGGGAGCTGCCGGGGCGGGCGGGCGGGGAGCCCCGGGCGGGCAGGGCCGGGTGCTGCTGCTGCTGCTGTCAGAGGTTATCTCAGTTTTAGCCGCGTTGCCAGTTAATTCGATTTCTGCGTGTGACACCTCAGCCGAAGGCGGCAGTGTCTGTCACCCCCGCCTGGAACAAGACCCGGTGCCGCCGTTCGCCCCCTCCCCGTTCCTTCCAGTTGGAGAATAATGACAATAATGACTCCGATGATCGTGCCTCGTAGCCCTTTCAGGGTAAAAGCTATTCCCCGCTTTGCTGTGCTTGACAGCCTTTCATTTCTTACTGTTGCCCGCTCTTTGTCTCCGATGCTTTATAGCATCGAGCCTCTTTTTTATTTATTTTCGGTAGGCGACGGTCTGAATTGCCTGGCAGTGCTATAAACTGATTCTCTATCCACCTGCAGCAGCCTCTGTTTCCCACTCACACCTCAATAACTCAAGGCGAATTCAGAGCAATTAGGAATACAAGGCTTTGAAAAGCTACAATTAGCATCCAAATTTCGCTTGATTACAGGCTTCAGCGTAGGCTGAAAGGAAGCTGCAGCATTAGCATTTATAAAATGTAAGGGGGGGGGGGACGACGACACCCGCTTTAAGCCACTGGTGTAACTTCGCCCTTCAACCGATTCATTTTCTCCACACCCCTTACAACATCCCGATTTTTTGGCCATCTGGGCGTTCAGTTTATTGTCTAAATCCCTCCAGCGTGGCTGTAAGATAAAGGCAGCGCTGGCCGCTGAGGTGGGCTTTTCCTCCCAGCGTTTCATTCGCCACGGTCCAACCTCTCCCGCTCCCACCAGGAAGATGGTTTCTTTGTGTAGAGCACTTTCCGCACCTTGCTTAACGGTGCGGAACAGGGCTTCACCGATTTATCGTTTCGTTTCGAAACCGGTCTTTCCAAGCCTAGGTGGAGAAAGCCTCCGAAACACTTTAAACGAGGAAAATATTAAAACCTACTTGTGGGTCGTAAATTAGTTGGGGTGGGGTCCGGAGCGTCGTTGGAGGACGAGGGAGCGGAGGAAGCCATCCTTGCAGAAAAGCCCCGGGTTTCCTGCGATATTCCTCAGAGGGGTGGGCAGCAAGGAATTTGCTGGAAGGAAGAAAAGGCGGTTTTAGCAGTCTGGTCTCCTGGAGAGCCGCCCCGGACTCCCGTCCGGACGCCGGCGGGCGGCAGTCCGCAGCCCGGCGGGAGCCGCGCAGGTCCCGGGTCGGCGGCAGGACGGGCAGGAGCCGGGCGGGCGGGAGCCGGCCGCGGCGGGGCCGCGGGGCCAGGCGCAAGCGGCGCGCCGGGAAAATGCCTCGACAGGCTGAAGAGCGAGACCGTCCCCTCGCCGGGTGCCGAGGCGCTACCCCCCGCGCCTGAATGACGGATTTAGCAGAGCATGAAGTCTATCGCAATTATATCGGTGGCCGCTGAGCAGGGCAATTACGTGGCTCGCCTCAAAGGGAAAGCAACGTGCAAAGCGGGCTTCGAAATTAGCAGCCAGAACGACCTACAATCCCAAACGGAGCCCGTTTCTGTGCGTTATCATGCGAGCCCCGAACACACGCCAGGCTAAGCGTTCAGGAAAGACGGGCAGATAAGCCTCCGCCACCACAAAGGTGCATTCTGCCCAGGTCCAAGGACAGGCGCCACACACATGTGCATTTGCACACACATGTTCCAGCAAATCGGGACCAGTACGTGCTCCAGCGCTCTCCCGTGCCCGCGCTCGCTTTCGCGGCACAAATGGCAGGAGAAGGCACGTCTGTCTGGGGGAAGGAAGGTGCTGGACCAGCCCTCGCTCCTCGCCAGATGTTCAGCTCTTTCCCGGCCGACACGGCGCTCCGATAACCAATACAGGGTCGCTGATCGAGAATTGCCGGGTCAGTGCCCCGCTCGTCTCTTTGTCCCCACGGCTACCTGCGATTTATTTGATTCCCCTTGTAACGAAAATGAAGGTCGCGGTAACGAACGAACGCTTTCTTTGTTAGCTGCTTTTTTCAAGTCGGTAGCTACCGATTCATTTCCACTGATGGGCGGATTTACGCCCGCGTGTAAACGCAACGGATCAATGATTTCGATGGAAAACAGGTATCTCACCTTTTTAAGAGGAAAAGGAAAACAACCATAAAGCAAAAGAGATTCTCTAGACAATGCCTGGAAGTGAAGTAACAGGTTAACAAAATGTCTAAGGCGCTGGCTGTCTCAAAATACCCGTTATCCCTCCATAGGTACGAAAGTGACCAAAACCGATTTTTTTTTTTTTTTTTTTTTTGGTGGTGGGGGGGGGGGGCGGGGAGCTCCAGATCCTGAAAGAGGTGCCCGAAGGTTTGAAAAAAATAGGATGCTGTTTAGAGGAGACTTACCGAGGGGGCGAGCGGACAGACACTCTTACTGCCGGAGTCCAGGCAGGCAGGGCGACTCCAGCCTGGGAGCGACCCGCCGCTTATAAACTCCGCCAGAAACGACGTCGGAATACCAATCGCGCCGCGGAATTTAATGCGAGATGACCTTTTTTTTTCCAGAAGTACTCGGATTTGCTTTTTTAAAAGCGTGAATCGCCGGTTGATCTGCTTCGACGCAGGCATGAGTCACAGGGCTGCCGCCACCCCCTCCGCGCCGCTCCGCACGGAGGGGCTGGGGACCGCCGGGGCGGCCGGTTGGGGCGGGGAGGGGCGGCCCACCCGGCCCCGGCTGCTGCTGCTGCCGCCGCCGCCGGTCCGCTTCGCCCCGGGGCGGCGGGGCTGGCTCCCGCGGCGGGTGGGGCTGCCCGGCAGCGGCGGGGGCGGCACCCCAGGCAGGGCCTTCTGCCTGGCGAGTCCCCCGCCGAGCCCCTTGTGCGGACGGCGCCGGAGGCTTTCCCTCGGTGGCACCGGCTTGACCCGAGGTCGCCGGCTGTGCACCGCACCGCACCCGTCAGCGTTACCGGCAGAGGCGACGGGGCCGAACTCCGGCTCCGACCGTCCCTGCGGCCCCGGCACTGCCCTGCGCGGGGTGCGGGCCACGAGTGAGCCAGGCGGGGCCCGTGGTCAAGTGTAGCTTAGCAAACCCCCGCCCTGTGCCGAGGGTTTGATGTGCCCCGCCGGCTCACTCCGCCGTGCCCGCCGCCGGCCGTCAGCAGCGCCCTCCGCCCCGCTCTCCGCCAGAGGGTGGCAGAGGCACAGGCACCGCCGCGCTGCTCGCCTTCCCGGCCGCAGGGGAACACCTGGGGTTCTGTGACTCGCCCTCAGTGTTGCCGTCAGATTCCGATTTTATACCGGACACCCTTTTGCTAAAACGGGAAACGTTAAGACAACGTTGTTTTTTTGTACCCCCGACAAGCTCCAATCTGTGTTTCTCCATCCCACACCCCAAACGTGGTTCGCCAACGTTTTGCGGCGGTGACCGCGGTGCTACACTTCAGCATGTCGCGGTAGCTACGCAGATGCCTAAACCAAACCCTCCTCACAAAGATGGCACGTAAGGGGCTGGGAGGAATCTGCAATGAGATGGGAGGAGGGGAAACAGCCCGGTGGAGCCAGGGAATTTCATTCCGTGCGGGGGGTGCTGGGCAGTGCAACGAGCGGCGGGGACGTGTCCTTCTTGAAGGACTCGGGGGAAGAGCGAAAACTTACAAGCCCTTTTTTGGAAAGGAGACGGGCCGATTGACAGCATTAAGTAGCCAAGGCGATTGCTTTGCCGAGCACACCTAACTGCCTAGGAACTGGACACGTTAACAAAAACACCGACGGCACAAAAGCCAGCTTTTACACATAGCTTTAAAGGTATTAACAGCCCTAGCTGACATGACCTTTTTCCCTCTGTTCCCGGCTATTGTTTTAAAAGTGGTTTCAACCAATCCGGCAAAACGTTTGCTCAGTGCAGAGCGTGAGAAATAACAATATAACTGTAGCTAACTGTCTTTCTAAAGGTAAACAGGAATTCATAGGAATCGTGGCAGGATTGCAGTACAATGAGCCAACGACAGGTCACGCAAAGAACCCCTAAGCCATCAGTCTCTGCGAGACGCGACCCGGCTGGGTCTGTGGCCGGCAGGCACACAGCGTGTGCGCTCGTTCCTTCCCTTCGGGCCTTCCAGAAGTGCGTGTGTCTGGAGTACACAGACACGTTTTAACATAAATATTTACACCCACCCTCGGAGAAGCTGCGGCCTGCCGGGGGAAGGGCCCAGACAATGAAGACCAGCGGGCTTTCCGCGGCACGCTGGAAACGAGAGGCGTTCTGGCACCTCGACGCCCCCGGCGGCGCGGCGCCCCCCGCCCCTCCGCGCCCCGCTCGGGCCCGGGCCCCGCGGCTCCCCTCAGCACCGCGGACAGCGCCCGCCGTCTGCCCCGCCCCCGGCGGGCCGCCCCGCCCCGCCCCCGCCGCCCCGGCGCGGTGCGGTGCGGCGCGGCGCGGCGCGCTGCCGCGGCAAGGTCAGCGGCACGGCCCGGGGGGGACGCGGCGAGGCCGGCAGCCCATGCAACCCCCCTTGCTCCCGGGCGGGCTGGCGAATGTCGAAACCAAACCGAACCGAGCGCTGCACCGCTCCCCCGCCCCGCGTCCCCTCTAGGTGGTGCTGTATCTCAAGCCCAGACGGCCGGGAAGGCCGGCCTGCGCAAAGCCCGCCCGGCAGCGGCTGCGGCGGCTCGGAGCCGGTGCTGACGAGCGTCTCTTCGTCCTGGCCCTGGCGGCGACTTGAGGAGCGGGAGGCAGCACACCCTGGGGCTCAGCGGGTGCCCCCCTTGCTCCCCCCGCTCAACTACAACGCGGCCGTACACCACGCAGGGAAACGCTTGGTAACTCTCATTTGCAACGGACCCCTTAAAGATCCGACCTAAACCCAGACCGCTCCAGCTCTGGAGACTTCCTTCGGTGCTCGCCGCACCGCCTGAGACAGACCTTTGAAACACCCTTGCCAGATGCACACGCCCAGGCGGGGCCACTCGGCGAGGCCCCGGTTTCGGTGGGAGTTGAAAGCCTTCCCCTCCGGCCGTGCTGCCGGAGCTTCCTGCTCAACCCCTCTCGGCTGCTTTCTCTTTCCAGGTGTCGGCCCCACGCCGCTATCGCTCGAGTGCACTGTAGGCGCGGGTGACAGAGAACCTCTTTGCAGGGTGGAGCCCCGGAAGACTCGGTTTTTGCTTTGAACCCAGACACTGACTGAGGACGTGAAACACACAGGACAAACCACTGACCCACAGTATCAGCAAGGCAGCAGGATGCAGATGTACAATTCCCTTAGTTGAAGCCTGTAACCAGCACAGCGGTTAGAAATCACGAGGTGAGAGACCGTGGGGTATCTTTTAAGTTCACCTCCATCCCTCAACTGGACATGAGCACCCTGGGTGGGCACAGGAATGAAAGCGATGCAATAAATATCTTTAGCAACAAAGACCAGTCAATGATTATACAGTGTTTATAACTGTGGGCATATAAAAAATGAGTGTGGAGCAGAGAAAAACTGTTTATTATTTGTATCACAGCCTGTGTGGGTTTGAAGAGTCTTTGTGTTAGGAGCTGCATACAGTATTTGAAGAGACAGGAGCACCTCCTGCCTACACTACTGTAAGAAGTTCCGGATGTAACTCCTTGCCAATGGAAAAGCAAATAGGGGAAAGGCACTGTGCCATAATGTTTCTTCATATTCTGAACTACGGTCATGTTATATATGCATTTATTTGCAGGCAGAGCAGTGAATTGGCCTGCTGGTGATTATGTTGATTGTAATTTTTCCCTCCATGAGTGTGCTCTCTCTGTTGCCTTTTAATTGCCATTTTGTTTGGATTGTCAGTATTTTAGCTGGTTGGGATCAGGCACACTCTTTCCTTAAAAATGTGTACAACAGTATGGACACTGAACATCTCTGATGTTCCTGAAATTGTGGGTTTGTATTTTTATCTTTGCAGCCTGTGACTCTTTTTTAAATCACACAGTTATAATAATTTGTAATCCAGTACATTATTACAAAACATATTCATTGCATCAGGTATCTGCTTCTTTTCCCACCATTTCTGGTACACAATTATGTCTCATTTACCTGCATCATTGATAGAATGGAATAATTTAAATCATAAATTTCCTTAACTCTTGACAAAGAAAAATTGGAAACCTGTTCAAAACTAAGTATTTCAGAACTTTCCTGGCTATCACCTCCAGTGCTAAAAAATACAGATATAATTTACTGTGTATTTGTGTCCTCGTTTTGGCTGGGATAGAGTTAATTTTCTTGCTACTAGCTGGTATAGTGTTATGTCTGGGGTTCAGTATGAGAAGAATATTGATAACACCTGGATGTTTTGAGTTGTTGCTAAGTAGCATTTATACCAAGTCAAGGATTTTTCAGCTTCTCATGCCCAGCCAGCAAGAAGGCTGGAGGGGCACAAGAAGTTGGGAGGGGACACAGCCAGGGCAGCTGAGCCAAACTGGCCAAAGGGTATTCCATACCATATGACATCATGCCCAGTGTATAAACTGGGGGGAGTTGGCCATGGGGGGGTTGATTGCTGCTCGGGGACTAACTGGGCATTGGTCGGTGAGTGGTGAGCAATTGCATTGTGCATCACTTGTTTTGTATATTCCAATTATTTTATTATTATTGTCATTTTTTATTATTACTATATTATTATTATTATCATAATCATATTATTATTATTATTGTTATTTTCTTCTTTCTGTCCTATAAAACTGTCTTTATCTCATCCCACGAGTTTTACTTTTTTTCCTGGATTCTCTCCCCCATCCCACTGGGTGGGTGGGGTGTGAGCAAGTGGCTGTGTGGTGCTTAGTTGCTGGCTGGGGTTAAACCACAACAATCTTGAAGGTGAGCGATATGTTTGCCTTGGGTTTTATGATCAGTCAGTCACTGATGTACCCAACTGTCCCATATTTAAGGATCACGTCCATCACTTGAATTTCAAAGACAGATCAAGAGGAGCTGCCAGCTAGAACATTCAGCACTGCTGTGATAAAGGGCATTTAGAAAAGTCTAATCTGAAGCATATTGTTTTACATACTTTGTGGCTTCTTGTTTCAGGATGTCCCCTTCCTGATCCATGCTGGCATGTGTTGCTGTCCGTTTTGATCTGCTTCATCTGAAAAACATCCCAAAGAACAACCCACATCCTGAAACAATAGCAGCAGCAAATCCCAACTCTCAATACCCCCAAGCAAACATGGAAATAAGCAAAGAACCCCCTTACTTCCAAATTGTAACAAAACAAAACCCAGCAGAAAACCTTATTTATCTGGAAGGATCCAAAAAAGAATTACTTAATTTGGGGAACTGTGATCGTAGTATGAAAAAATAACAAAAGTGATAGTATACCCAGTAAATCCGCTCTCTACCAGTTTTAGGGAATTGCAACTGTTTACCCTGTGTTTGAAAAGAAATTTATTTCCCGCCTTCCCCAATAACCCTGTAGAGCCAAGACAGCTAATGTCTGGATTTTCCCCTTGTGATATGTTGTTATAATTGTTACGTCTCACTGAATTATATCTTTTTATCCCATAGGAGGGCATCAGTTTACAATGAGAACATTCAGTATTTTCCATAATGCTGCTACAGGAGATAATGAAGTATGGCTCTCCAATCTCAGAATGAACTTGGAGACCTGGACTCTGCGATTTTTAAAATACATGATTATTTAAATTAAGCATATTTAATAAATAATCCTCAGGAAACAAGAAATATGGGCTTTTCTGCTACTTTTAAAAAACACTTCTCAAATCATAACTCAGTCTCAGGTATGGGTTTTCCTAAGTCTCAATAGTTTTCAGGATCATTACAGTTGTGAGCTTAACTAGGTGTTGGGTTTTTTTCTTTTTTCTTTTCCCTCTTTTCTCTGTGGTGGATAAGTCAGGTTTTGCCTTGATGGGTTTGTCAGTTCACCCTGTATAGTCACCAGTACTAGTGAAATAGTAGGCCTTCTGCAGCACTATACTTGAAACCCTTCACTGTTCTGGTTTCTTTTTAGCTACAGCATTACAGAAATAAAAAAAAAACTTTTCCAAAAAGGAAGGTTAAGTGCACCTGATTGAAATGAAAGTAGTTTAAGCAGAAAACCAATGCCTAAATTTTATAACAAGGTGAAACATAGCACAGAAAGACAAACAGGATGATATGAAAAGCTACAGAAACGGACAATTGGCACACTGTACTCTGAGAAGTTAAATACCAAGTTTGTCCACCAGAGAAAACAGACAGGCAGGTAAGAAAAAAGTTCTTTCTCTCTGAATAGTTCACATTCTGTAATCTCAGCAGATTTCATTAACACTCTTACAATAAACAAATTCCTATTTTGAGGTAACAGAGGAGTGCATGAACTTTAAAGCAAAGTCATCAGCTGTTACACACGCCTCTCTTTTCAGTATTAGTATGGAAGATTATGAGAGCACTGAGGGGCAATTTTAAGGAAAAACCACTTCTCCTAGATCAAGAGACAGGTGATTCAAACTGAAGACATTGGCTCCCAGGCAGAAAATCAGACTAGAGTTGTCATGTTACAGACGCACACTGAGATCTGTTTATGTAATAATTTCCTGTCTTCTATTTCAGCCCTTCAAAACTTCTCTGCAAGCCCATATTACCTAATGCTCTTGACTCCTCTTGCTGGTATTTTGATGGCTGCACCAGAAGAAGATGACCCCAGGAAAAAGCAGAGCCACTGTCATCTGCAGCAGTGTTAGCAACTCAGCCCTAGAACAAGAGATATAACTTAGCCATGCTATCTTTAACAGTTCATATTCAGCCACAACAAAGTTTTTTTAAAGCTTAGCACATCAGATAAAGAGCAGTACTGCTCTGAACAATGAATCAAGCATAACCTCTCTCTTTATAATCTTAAGGGATACTTAATGTTTGCAAGGTTTTAAAGGAAATGTCTGGGAAAGGATTCAAGAAAGTACAATGGATAGTGCTCTGGTTTCTGACAGCCCCTGTTCTCTAGAGGACAGGTACCAAGGCTACTTGCACTCCTCTGGCTACAATAAGAGAACACCAACCAGGGACTTCACTCCTCAGCATTCTTCTACCAGTCATCTTTTCTCTTCAGAGATTAATAATCTCTTTAAGCAGAAGTCTAAATTGAACTACACTGAAGGTAAGGTGAGCTAGCAAAAATTCTGAAAGATTTGACAGATATCCAGGCTTATGCTACTCATGCCATACAAAAAAACTTAAAAGTTAGAGATGTAGTTCCACTGGCCTCTTCCTTCAGAGAAAATTCTGTACAGAGGCTTTAGAGATCTGAAGACTGCAAAAAAACCAATTCATAGCTTTTCTAGGATGCAAAAGAGTCCAGAATTTCCCCCTCCAGTGTCTGAAATGTTAGACTTGGAATCTGGCTTGTTTATTGGTGTAAATTTGCCCTCAGTGCCTTCAGATATTAATATGTCCATTGCTTGCTAGAGGCAGGCTATATAAAGTGCTGCAACAGATTGCAGTCTGCAGTAAGCAAGACTGGTATGACTGCATTCTGGTTACTCTTTTTTAACATGTTTAAAAAATGAGTGTATTTATTTGCAAGTTAATAGGCTCTTCCTCAAGACACATACAGCATGGAATCTAGGTGAGTGAAGGATAACTGCCGAGTTTTAAGAAATTCTTGTTCAAGTAAAGGCATTACAGATTGATCCGAGACTTTAAAATGTTTGTTGGTCAACAGCCAGTTTGAAAATGAAAATTTTAAACCAAAAAACCTACAAAAGACACAAACTCCTTCCAGAAACTATATGACCAATTTCAACCACTCAAACGATCAAGAAACAAGTGTTTACTAATGAGGTTTAAAAAAACCCCACATTCAGCAGAGAGTGAAAATTAGTTTTATGTTTTACAGTTATAAATATAATGTGTCATTAGACATAAGAAATGAGATCCAAGATATTTAATCAAATACTTAATTTCCTTAAAAATGTAGGTAAAGGCAAACTGGTTTTAAAAAAGGCCTACTTCCCAGGCAGTTCCGAGAAGCCCTGAAAAGCATCATTAAAAGCCTTCAGTGCTTTCAGCTGAAGAGGTAAAAATCCGTTTACTATGCTTTGCATATTCAGTTTTAGTTACTCAAAATAATCTCTATCATTATTGAAGTCACTAGGTTGATCCTCCCTACAGGTTCCTAATTTTGATTAACCAGACAGAATTAGTTTCAGTAAAACTTCAGAGCTCTTCAGAGACCCTCCATATTAAACCATTTGTCTTTGCTCATGCCTTTCTGTCCAATTCTTTAGTAACAGTATGTGAGCTTCTCCTAGTTTCATATATGGACACTCTATGAAGATAACAACAAAATAGCTATGGAGGTCATTCAAACTTCAGAGCACTTTAAGCACTCCCCATTCCCAGAGGGCCATTTTCTGAAAACTGTGACATGTACCTTGTTTTATTCATGAGCATGGGACTGTGAAAGCAGATGACATGCCCATTTTGAAAGTAATCAGAAAAAACACCCCACAATTATCCTTCTCTTTGCAGTAATTCTCTCTAAGAATCATGAAGAACAAGAATATGCCGGTAGTGACAGGGACTCCAGGAACGACCTTAGGTGCCACCGAGATACAAAGACGTTGTACCTTGTACCAAGATGAAGTACTGGAGAACTGCAAAGGCACCTCTGCAACACAGGAAAATCTCTTAAAGTAAAATAAGTTATCTCAAAATCTGTGGTTCCATGTCCTTTGTGCTGCTGGGGTTAAACAAAGAAACAGGCACTGCAAAGCTAAGCCCTGTTAAAGAGTCACAAGTATTTGATAAGCAATTTCTCTGTCATATTAACCCAAACAGATCTGCGTCAGGAATTACTGAATGAAAAAATAACAAAAAACAGAGATACCACAGCAGCTAAAGACAGTAAGAAACCAATGGAAGCTTTCTTAAATAAGCATATCTATCTGAGCATGAGAATATTAACCAATTATTTCTCCAAGATTTACAAACTTAGTCTCATTATTACTTGAGAATTTATTTTTCATATGAAAAAGAACATGCAAAGCATTTATTCAATAACATTTAGACACATCATTGGTAAACAGTTTTTTCTTACACTGAGGTAAAAGGAAAATATACCCTTAAAATTATAACATGAAATGGCTACTATATAGTCTTAAACATTAATATCAGGCCTTAGAATTTCTGTAGTGAAAAGCTATACTAAACTTTGATTTACTCATGTGTTTAATAAAATATGTTTATTGTATCTTTTCTTCTGCCTACCCCAGAACAGCATGTTAGCTATCTTTGGTTTTCATTAGTTGACTTTACTGAATGTGATTACACTCAGTCCAATTCTCCATCCCCATATAACTTACGGTTTTGTACAATTAAATTCTTACTACTTTTAAAAAATAAACTGTAAATACAGTAGGAGTTGGGTACAAGCCTTACCTGCAGTAGCAAGGCTTAATCAAAGTATTTTTTCATAATTTTAAAGCAAGAGAGTTGCACTATCTGTTGAGTTAGATGCATACATTTTTACAGGCATGACAGTCAATTTATATCCAAACTTTTAAAAACATTTAACTTATTATCTATTTCTTTCAGCATTGTAACGTGGTTCACTTAGTCCTCACCATGTGGACACCAACTGATTTGAGGTAATACATATGGCAGACAACACACATAGATGTCTGTGTTAAAAATGGCAGAAGATATTAGCACAAAATGTAAACCATCTTGAGTTTATATATCTGATCTCTTCTTGAGATACTCTACTAAAAGGGAATTCAACTCTCAAGCATATCTGAATAATTTTAAAGTTTTAATGTCAGTCCAGAAAAATCAGCATATTTATAAAGCGTGACTTTATAAATGAAGAATGACTCCCAGTCCATGATTTTTCCCCATCATTTTTAAAAGCATGAATATGAATTAACTGAGGTCTTGAGCAAATCATTCTCTCATAGAAAAATCTCCAAATCGAAAAAACCCAGGCAATAGGAGTTGAATGATGTGGACACTAAAATGAATATTAGTAATTCAGGAATCACAACCTCAAAGAGGTTGATATTTTCGTTCCTTTCAATTTAAGTGAGAAGGGAGGTGCTCCACTTCTCTCTGGAAAGCAGCTGGCTTATCTTTTATCCATTTCTAGAAACTAAACTTTTGTTCTTTCTACAGCCTAGCTGTGGCCAGAGAAATAGCTGAATATCTGCAGTAAATTTACTCAAGTCTCAATCCTATATTTTTATGCAGACCAAACTCACCAGGAGTGTGAATTCAAACTTCCCCAGTTGAGTATGAATATTTCACACCACAGTGACAGCTACCATTGCTACAGTAGTTCATGCCACCTCACTCCAAAACTTTTATAAATGTTAACAATAAATTAATACTAAATTGGTACAAGTCACAATCTTATCAGTTATATAGATTTTCTGATCAATTTTACAAGTGGTGCTTATTCAACAGTGGTATATGGTTTATCTCCAAGTCTGGACAAGAGACTTTCACTGAAGCTATACATTTTTACAAAGATCTCAGGTAAGGCTTTTCCAGTTGAAATATTCTCAACAGCTATTTCATTAATGTCAAGGCTATAAAAATCACAACAGTTTTCAGCAAGCAGTGCTTTTATTTTATGGCAGCATTTCTGTCACTCAAAACTACATAATCATTTTGCAGAATAGGGAGTTTTGTATAATCATGCTGGAAGATTAGTTTTCCCCTGTTCAAGTGGTGCAAAGGAGTGTAGAAAGTCTAATACTCCTAAAATACTATGTTTTGCTCAACTGACAATCTATATTACAGTTTCCATGTGACTTGCTGCTCCACTGGGAAAATACTTTATCAATTACTTCTGCATCTATCAAGTTCGGATGTGTCATCAAGTTACGGAACAAGGTAATTTTTGCAGGTATAAGTTTGAAAATATTCAAAGGACTACAAAAATTCTAAGACCTGATATTAATGTTAGCAAAGACTACTGAAATTTGTAAGAAAAATTATGATTAAACGGTATACTTCAACATGCCTGTAGGAGAATCAAAGTCATCAACTGCAATACTGTAGAATCTCCAAACTACTTTTCCTTGTAATCATCAGAAGTTTCTTCATTTTCTTCATCATTGCTATCTGAACAGCTAGTACTCTTTGTGTTGCTATTGCTGCTTTCATCACTTGTTTCTTCATCATCTTCACTCCCCCACTGGCAAGTTTCTGTGCTGCTTCTGCCATAAAAATACACAAGATCATTCATTGCTGCACTGCATTTTACATCAAAAAGACATTAAAATCAGGCAAGTAGGGCAATTAGTTTCACCTATTTTCAATTAAAATTATTAAATACCGATTAATCCTCTCTAGCAAGTGAAGAAAGCCCTGTAATGATTGTGTGGCAGACTGCAGAGTTAAAACTATGAAGTCAGCTTGTATCCTGAAATGTGCTGTGACCACTTTGCACTTGGAATAGGCTCAACATAGCTCTGAAACCAGCACAGCTGGTCACCAGAAGATCGCTCGTTTATGGGAGAATGCTCAGATGAATGAAGCCACTGTTTAAGCTCCTTTGTTTTTCCTATTTCCTGTAGCTAGACAGCAGCAAGAAAATGGAAGATTTCCCCTTGCTCTACCCCCTGCCCCAGGTATCTTTATATCTTAATTGCTACAGGACTAGAAAGTCTTGTTCACAAGTAAGTGGTGTAAACTACAGTTAACACGTGAGAGAAGAAAACGTACGTCTAAACCAGATTTAGGAGTATCCAAAGATGGATTAAACTAATCTTTGTAATAGTTTCCTTCTCACTTTTTCCTTCTCATATTACAGAATTCAGAGGGGCTTCTTGAGGTTAACATCCTTCAGCCTAATACCATTTCATAACAAACACAGCTTACATTTTGGCACAATTCAGTTGCCTTGATCACAGGTAACATTTCAGAGCGTCATCAGATGTCTTTTTGTGAATCTATCTGGTGTAGTTTAAAAACTGATTTCCTTTACTAATTTTTACATATTCTTTGCTGGAAGTTTCCTGCCCAAGTGCTAGAAGAGTTTTCTTGAGCGTTCCTCTTCCACTTCGGTGCAGGGTAAACCAGATTAGTTTAAGGTCCTTACTGATGATTTAGACTAAGCTAAATTACATTGAGACAGATGATGGGAGCTCACCTGGTCCATTCTACTTGTTCTGAGTTTAGAAGACAGTTTCTAAATTTGTAAGAAGACTTCTGACTCTTTTCTTCCTCCCTTAATATATGCAAAATGAATACTTGTAATTGAACACTAACAACTAGAGAACATTTACTCTGGCA
Organism: Astur gentilis; assembly: GCF_929443795.1. Classification (NCBI taxonomy): domain Eukaryota; kingdom Metazoa; phylum Chordata; class Aves; order Accipitriformes; family Accipitridae; genus Astur; species Astur gentilis. The sequence continues at coordinate 32,449,979 of NC_064880.1, forward strand.
TTTTATAGACCAAGGCAGCCTATTTAAGATGTAGAAAATCCTGATGTAATAGAAGTATTTTCTCAATTACTGGCTTTTTAAACACAAAGTCAGATTCCTATTGGTACATTAATTCTCAGTGTTTATCTGTGAAAGGGAAGAACGCCTCTACAATAAATATTGTAGTTGCGATTCTCAAACTTACCCATCAACACCTTTTCTTCAAGAGGTGGAAAAAACTGCTTGGCCTCAGTATTTTCTGGTTCATAGATCAGAACTGCAATCTGACAACATAATATATTACAAACATGTATATGATGACAAAATAAACAGACCCACTCCCGCCCCCCAAATAAATCTGCCACTTATGGTTCATGAAAGTGCAATTATACCAATGAAAAACTTTACATATACAAGAAATTAATATTCATAACCTGAAGAATATCAAGCTTACTGTTACAACCTGTGCTCTTGGGTAGTATAATAATTTTGAGTGTCTGCAATGCAATGCAAAAAAAAAAGATTTCTCAGCTAATTGCATTAATAATTTCAGGTAGAACTTTAGAATTAGCATTACATTTAAGAGCAATAAGATTATAAAGATCTCAAATAAAGATGGTAATTGATATAATAATTATATTATAAATAAGAATATCAAAACCAGAAAATTCAGACACCAGGGTAAACCTGAAAGAAACACAAAAATAGTAAGACATGAAAAAGCTTTAATATTATTTGGCATACCACATGCACCATAAAGTGAGTAAGATTAATCGACTTTAAAAATTTCACATGGAAGAATACTTTTGAGCTGAAAACTGCCCTACTTAAATCCCTCAAGATTCAGTTAGACAGCTGCTGTGCAATTGTAATTTTTCACAAGATAGTACAAAATTCACTGTTCTTCTTGTAAGAAAGTGCCCAGTATTTTGGGTTTTGCCATCCTGCCTCCCCTTTTCAACATTCCTTCTCTATTGCATTTTCTACAAAAAACAGTTAAACGTGTTGAAACAAAGGTTCCCTTCCCCATCCTAAAGAACAGTGCATGCAGGAGCTTGTGACCAACTAATGAACAGGGAGCCAGGAGAAATCAGCTGAGGTCACTTGGAGACAACAACAGCAATAGAGATCCAAGAATATAATACTAAAGCCAACTACTCAATTTAACGGATGGCAAGCAGGCAGACGAGAGAAACAATTGTACTGGAAACAACCATGTGTCTGAGGCCTCCAAAGCTGTGCTGCATGGCAAACAGCAAAATATATAAATATATTTATCATCAGGAGTTGTTGCCGAGAAATCATGGTAATAACTGACACAATGTATCATTTTCATCAATGAGTATGTTTTACTACAAGCCAAAATCACATGTAAACCTAGGTCTGGGAATGAAAAGCTGGCTAACTAGGTAATTAATACTGCTGACAAATGTTGACAAGAATTAAGAAGTGTTCACTGCAGAATCAGTGCTCCAGCTTACGGGAGTCCATAATACTTAGTCACGCTGTTAATATGTTATTTTAATAAAGGAAGATTTACCTCTCCCAACAATTCTATTGGTGCAGTAAGTTTTCCCTCTTAATTTTCACTTTGTTCATTGCTACCTTCTTCATCATCATCTGATATTTCTCCCAGTTGGCTCATCATTATTTTGATTTTCAATAGTATTTGGCTCAATTTCAGCACAAAATTAATTACTGAGTGCTTTCTTAATGTTCCTAGATTCTTTTTCATCTGAATTAAAAAAGTAGAATAATCTATTAATGACAACAATAACAAACAATAGCACTTGCAGAGTGTTTATTCATTAATGGTGATCACTGGTAAGGTCTTTCTGTATATAGTTTAAAACATTTTCTATGTAATGATTACATCAAAAAGGTTCCTGTTAAAAATTTACTTAAAAGAGTTTATGAACTTTAAAGATATTGATATTATACCTGAAGAAAAAAATAATAATCTTTTAGTGCAAGAATGCAATGGGACTGAGATGGTATCTTCCACTAGTAAGAACTCAAAATGACAGCTGTCTAAACCTCCCTTGTCTATACACCCATCTGATTTTAAATGCAGTCTTCCTGTTGACACGTACAACAAAAAGCTGAATAAATGTGTTCATCAATGATTAAGTTTTTGAGTTTAGAAATCACTCTTAGGCTACAAACAGAATCACATTACTGGGCTCAACTTAGTCTTGGCAATATTAATTTTACCAGCTTTGTCCCATAAGATTCAGTTGCAAAGAAATTTTTGTAAAAGTAGGCATCAAAAAATACAGTGGCAAGGAAAAAAAAAAAGTAAAGAAAATGTAAAAATTTATATTATATGAAAAAGTCAAAGAACTGATGCAGACCAGAATGTCTTTATGGAAATATCAGTTGCAGTTCCAGTGTAACAATGAGTTACACAGATTAAAGGAGAGAATTGACATCTTTACTTTAGGTGAAAAATACCCAATGGTGTTTCAGGTAAGAAAAACTAAGCAAAGTCAAGGCAATGAGTCAGTACTGCGTATTTTAGGTCCACCCAGCTGTGAAGGGAGTAGGAAAGTAGTAAAATATGTGGTTTTGTACAGGCCTGCACATGTGTGTAGAGGTCCATACAAATAAGGGAAGGCATACAGGAAGGAAGAAAATCAGAAGAGGGTACCTATGCTCAGAGAGGAGTATGCAAGGACAAGATTGGGTGGAATTAGGAGGGAGAAATCTGATGCATTTTCCTTAAGAGATAACCACCTTACTCCTCCCGTCCATCCCCTTAATTAATATCCCTTCTATTTGAAAGTACCAACCATCTTTTCTCTTGCAGTCTAACTATAGATATCAATTTAAACTCAGACCACCTTAGTCTTCACTTACACTTAGCTTTGAAGTCTTCTGTTTCAATATTAGACCTGAAGAAGTGCTTCTGTGTCCAGTATTTATCCACTTTTCCTCAGTTACGCAAATTGGTTCAACAAAAGACATTACCTCTGTCCTCACACCTTGCCTATATCTTTAGCTCATTACAAAACTAAAATGCTGTCACAGGAGTCATTCTCACACTTGTTCTTTCCTTGCTGCCTTGATGAATATTTAATAATATCATGGGAAAAGGAATAATTTCAGCAAAAACGTCCCCCCATCCCCCTATGGATAGCCCCTATCCATAATGGCCTACAATTTGTTTGGGTTTTTTTTTTCCCTGGGGAGTGGGAATTGAGATTTAAATCCCTGCAGGCAAAAGGAACTGAGTTTCAGAAAACCTCAGAATGCGCAGCTACTCAGATTTCAGGAAAAGGGAGAACAGCATTCTTGCTCTGTCTTTTCCTCTGTGCCTAACTCTTCAAAAAGGCTCAGGATGGAAACTTTTCTGAGGAGACTTAAACTCCTCATTTCCAATTTACTGGCTTAGGAGGCTTCTCAGCTCAGCATGTTGAATTACAGGCATCCTTTCTTGGGCAACTAACCCTTTCCAATAGTGGGTATTTATTTATCATTAATGCCAAAAAGGAAAAATTTGAAAAAAATGGAAAACTCTACAAAAGGTATTTGAATGGAGAATTAACAATAATTCAGAGTATACTTCACTTCAAATATTCATGTCCAACTTCCTTGATTTTTGATTTCTAGATACAAGTAATAGGTTTTAACAACTGATCATTGTATCACCTAAAAAAAAAAAAAAGGTAATCTATTTCTAATGTCTGTTGAGATATAAAATAAAATTTTCACTGAACACCTCTGTAGAATTTCATTACACTGGCCAAATCTTCTTGTCTGCTACACAAAGTTATTGATGCAACTAGAATTTCAGACTCTCCAGCTTCAGAAAATACAAACTTTAGTTTGGAGCAATTATTCTGTGGTGTGTCTGCCATCAAGTGTTAGTTCCATGCCAAGCTACCTAGTATTATATATTTATGAGCTCTGTAACACACTGGTAAAAGCCAAATGTTTTCTTTTTGTTACTACATAAAAGACTACTCTCTACAGAGCTATATTCAGGAAATAACAGAACTAAAAAACACAGTTCCCATAGTCTGAAGTATGTTTACAGGCAAATGCTTTACTGAGATAAGCACTCATCCCATGGGTGAAACTTTCTCCATAAAGCCAGATAAAAACAGATGCCAAGACAGCATATTCAGACCTGAGGGGAAAAAAAATTCTTTTGCACAACTGAGCTGCACAACTGAGCTGCACAACCACAACTACTGTAAATCAACCAAGTGTGTCAGTTGAACAGTTGCACCCACAAACCATAGGTAACTAAGTAAATACATATTGTACCTGTATTTTCTTATATCATCTGAGGAAGAATACTGGATGAATTCTTATTTTTCACACTTCTGGATGAAACATCCCATATATATATTACAAGAAATTTTCCAGTAGTAGGGGGAAAAAAAAAGGAAAAAAGAAATAAACAAGCATATAAATAAGAGAAACACTAAAAGTTGCATCATTATTCACCAAATTGATATGTAATGAGGTTTTACAGCCACAGCAAAATAACATATCCTGTGACAACCCTATACTAAATATTAATTCTCTACAGAAAAATGGGTTGGTTGAAAACTGAACACATGTGAAAATGAAAGCCAAAGTACTTCTAGACATAATATGATGCATTAGTAACTCACCCTTGAAGCTGAAAATTCCTCATTTATAAAGTATCAGAAAGGAACAGTCATTTAGCTTGCTACCTTTCTCCTTTCCTGCCTTCCACAAAGAAAAAGTTTTATCTCACATTTTAACAAGCCTTCTATTATCCAAGCTTTTCCAGGAGTATGATGAATAATGAATTTTTTCTTTGCAATTAATTTCAAGGCAACCCAGATCAAAGCTGGGTTCACTGACAAAAAATAATGTTTTACAGTAGCTCCAAATTTTAAATATGTTTATTTTTAAGTTATGTCCAGCAGACAAAACCATGCAGCTCAAACCTTGTTTTCCCTGGCTGCCTGAGATGCTGTTTTTCTCCCCTCTCTTTGTATTCACCCTAGGCAATGGCAGATCATGCTGACTGCAGCTGCCTCATCTGTGCCACCAGTCTCGTTGGGACATCTACTGTGTATCAGGAAGACAAGCTGGGATAGAAAATATATAGTTCCCGGCACATCTTGCCAACCTGCAGTTCAAGACCGTGGTCATGAACAGGTGAAGGAAGAAGCCACAGATTTCTTGCTGAGCATGTCCTCCTAATGGCCCTCAGCCACCTCCTGTTGATAGACCTCCCACTGGCCAACCATTAAAAGAACTGGATACTACCTAAATTGTTCAGAGGATTTAACAGCTATTAAAAAACCTTCCTGGTAATATTTACATAGTACTTGTTAATCAAAAGTACAGAAAGGGGGAAAATCAGACCTGCTTTCAATGATATTTTAGAGATTTGTTTTGCTTACCACTTGTGGTCCAAATCCTAAACTGCCTTACACTAAAAATCAATGATTTTCCACACAGAGAAAACAAGATACACTTTCCTCCAAAATTGCAATAATATTCCAATAAAAATACAGTATTTTTCAGCTTTTGCTGAACAAAGCTAGTGAGCTTCCAGACTGTACCATGGCAAAAAAAAAAAAAAAAAAAAAAAAGGTTGTGATGTGAATATAAGTCCCAAGAAAAGGTTCTTTTTCATGTTTATTTTTCACTTAAATATAACTTGTGACACAGAAAGCTCCCAGGCAGTGAGTGCCAATCTGGGGTCAACAGCATCATTCTGTTCTTTGACACATATTAAATTATGGCAACAGTAGAAATCATATTTATTGAGTCTGCATCTCTCAGCAGTTCTGTTCACTTCCTTGAACTTTTTTGTTTAGAACTCACAGATATTTGCCTCCCCTTTTTAATGGTTCTTTGAGAATGACACTGAAAACATATTTAAGCAACTGAAACTGCCCTAAACAGTGAGTGTATGAAGTAACTATGTTAAAGCATAAGGAAAGCTTATTTCTGCTTATTGAACCTTCAAATCGCCTCAATTATTTCTCATTGGAAGTCTTATAAATACATCAGTATTATCAGTAGCTTCCACAAACACCATATCACCATCAGCATGATCAAATCACACAGTATTTACATTGTTGGTTATAAGCATGCTGAAAAGAGTACTCCAAAAAATAAACTCAGAGACAGAAGATTCAAATGTCGTTCATGCCACAGCCACACAATTCAGAGTGTATTTATCTAGTGTTTTACAAGGTTTGCCTTCATCTTTCAAATCCAAACCAACAATTTTAAAAGTCTATTATAGTATAGGGACAGGACAGAAACAAGTTTCTTTAAATAGAGTTTAACAGACACCCTCAGAGTTTCTGCATAATGGTGCCCACTCCAGAAGCGTATACTACTTCCAAATGGCACAAACATTTGAATTGCCATTTATGTCCAGAAGAGGTATTGCCTGAGCAGTTATCGGTCTCTTTCAGTGCCACATGCAGCCCCAAGCAGAGCTGGGAGCTGCTGCTACTTTTGCCTTCATATGGGAGAAAGCAGTAAGACCGGAGGTACGCCTTCTCCTGGATATGTTTCTGGTGCTACTCTGTTACACGTTTAATGTGATACCCAGCAAAGTTAAGCTGGGGAACTCTTGAGCAGTGGGAGGTTGCAGGCCTCATTAACAGAAAGGCAGTAGTCATTATGTGTCACAATTTTAGTAAACTGTACATAGTTTCACATAACACTACAGGCAAATTCTTTTTTTTTAGTCCAGAACATGCTTGTCTAGAGCAAGTATTCTTTTCAAGATAATCTACCTAGAAAGCCATACAAATGTAATAAGTAACAGTAGGTCTATAGTCTTAAGGGATACAGAAGTTCCTTGACCGAGTAAACTATTTTAAACTTCAGCAAAAGTACAGAGGTAATGAAATAACCACTTAATACTGGAATGTGTTAACCTAGTATACACACTACAGTCAAATAATCTTGTACTAGAGCTGAATGATAAAGAATAACTTCTTTTTATTCTACCTTTCTAGAGCTAATATTCCTACTTTTTAAGTATTTATGCATGTATATACACAGAATTATGACTTAACTCTCTTTGCAGAAAGAAAAGGCTTCCATGCAAGATGTGGCATAAAAATCACATGTCTGACTAGTATTATATCAGAATAAATCTAGATATACACCCCTAAAGTCCTTAGCATTATGCCAAGTTTACATTAGCACAAATAAGTTGCCAGTCTGGCAACTCCAGGTAAATTTACAAATAAAACCTATAAATGCAAAATACAATTTTTAAGAGAGTCACAGACCAAGAGAGTGAAAAATACGAAGCTTTCAGATTATCTGAGGCAAGACGACACATATTTCAGTTAATTAGATATTTAGGTTAGACATCAGGGAAAAAAAACTCACACAGCTTCATTATGAGGGTAGTCAAACACTGTAATAGTCTGCTCAGTGAGGCTGTGAAATCTCCGTTCTTGGAGATATTTGTTTCTTCACTGGATGAAGCCCTGAGCAACAGAAGCTGCCCCTGCTTTGAGTAGGGCATTGGGCCAGATGACCTCCAAAAGTCTCAAGACATATATTATTCCACAATTCATACATCTTTTTTCAAAAATACAAAAATCTGAGTCAGCATTTTCTGTGTGTACAAGTTCAGTGCAGAAATTCTAGAAATTAGTCTCAGTACACTTTCCATATCGAAATTGCTTTTACACTGCCTCTCCGAGGTAGGAGCAGAATCTGGTCATGAAGCATCATTCTGATGCACTGAAATAACAGGGTATCATGACTTCAAGACTAGAAGTATAAAAAAAAGTATAGGATCTGGTTTATTTTGGCATGCCCATAGTTTTCTCTTAGCCTTACAAGAACTTTAGCCTCAGTGTTTTCAAAGCTGTTAAGATAATATAAGGCAGAAGCCTGCACAGACTAATGTCCTTGATAAAGTTTCCGTTGACGTCAGGGCACAGAATCAACCCTGGAGAAACATTTTCCTAATATTTTTTTCAGTTATTGTTTCTAATTGTAATGAATTTACATATTCTATACAAACCAAAAACATGTTACATTTATCCATATGTTTATCTATAGTAATAATAAAAATATTTAAGAAAATAAATTACAAGTCACAGAACATGAAGATGTTCAGTTTCTATAATGTAGCTTACCCAATACTAATAATATTTTTTTTATTTATTCTAAATAACAATGGTGCCAAGTGAACCACAGGTTAAAGAGTTCATCCATGTATTTCCAGTATTTCAAAATTAATTGGGTGACAAATGATTGCATTATCGAGCTCTAATTGCTTAAAAAAGCATGTAATAGATCAGCTGCAAAACCAAAGACATCTTACCGTGGTATTGCTTGAATTGATTCAATAGCCACTTCTGAAAAGCAAATACAAAACAGCTGTTTCACATTTTGGTTCACCTGGTGCAAATTTTGTTCCTCAACTCTAGAATTCTTTAACTTGAAGCTGTATGGTGATCTTTTTAAAAGTTCTACTTCAAATGCACTACTACCAAATTGCTCAACCCCATGCTTACTTAGATTTCCCTGATTAAGTAACAAGCATTTTAAAGCAAGTATTGTTTTAAAAGTTAACAATTGTTAAATAAGTTACCTTTTGGCCCCCCAAAACATAATTTTTCATTTTGCCTATCTGTTTACTCACAAAATAGAAACAGTAACTTCAAAAAACATTAATTTTCTATTCATGGTATTACCAAATTCCTGAGGCAGTGAAAAATTTCAGCAATTTCAACCCAAATCCACACAAAGATACAAACTGAAACTTTGGCATCATTTCATCTACTGCATGAATATTCACAGCAATGGAATTTAAAACATCATTCAACAGAATATCTAAGAAATAAAACTAATCTATTGCCACAAGGGAGGTGTATGTGTTAGTTCTGAAGTAAGCTGATGCTTACATTATTGGTCTCTGTCCTTTTTAAACAGTTGTACCTAGTAGAAAATTAAAAACAAAACAAAAAACTGTGGCTTTGGTTTTGGTTTGGTTTGGTTTGGTTTTTTACAGTAGACTACCAGAATTTGTCCAAATTGACATGCAACATCAAAACAAATAGAACACTTCTTTTTTTTATCTTGGGACAGCATGTTTTTATTTAGCTTCAGTTCCTGAAGCAATTAATTCATATCAACTTAATGTCTAACTCAAAGAAAAAAATCCAACAAAGAAAACTAACCAGGACTTTCCCAGTGTTTTCTACAAGCTCTTGAGGTGGGCTTATTTCCCGGGGTCTCCATCCCTATTAGAAGTGATCTATCCAGCAAAGCACTGATATATGTCCTCATGCTTTGCCCAATTATGTAAACAACCACAGCACGTTCTAATGTCCTATTGAGAACACTAAAATTTAAACGTGTGCTTATATGAATTTCTCTGTGGATTCCTTAGTAAGCAAACCACATGAATGCTACTGTTGTGCTCTTTAGCATTTATGAGGTGCTAGAATTTGTAATTATTGATTTTCCACTGTTAAAAAACCTTCATCAGTGCAGACTGATTATGTAGTACTAGCAGATCATAAAAACAGATTTTTTAAATGTGTCTAATGTATGCTCTTTGTCATTAGAGAAACAAAAAATTAAGCTTCTATGTTATAACTTCCACATATCTTATCCTAGAGCCATTTGAAGATCATATTTACTACATCTTAAAATCATGTTTAAGCCTACAACAGTTATTTCACACCTTGCATAAGACAGGTACTTTGGCCCATCCCTTGGATAACAGCAGTTTAAACCTCACCTGGAAGAGAACAGACGGTATACAGCCCCTCCTGATTCACTGAGCTATTGTTGGCATTCAAGGACAGCAAGTGGGAACAAATAGTTTTAGAAACAGAGTGAAGCTGTAGGCCATGCAGTGCCTTTTTCTTTGTCTAGCAAATCCCAAACCAGGTAACTAGGAAGGGTTGTTTGACATTTTATGACTGCAAAATGGTGAAGTTCTTCAGCATGATCAACAGCAGTATCTAGAGTTGTACAGCAGAGACACACCCAGAAATTACTGTGAATTCAAATGAAAAAGCACTTTCACAAGTATCTAAACTAAAAAAGCCTCCAATAGGTACAAACCCCTACTTCTTTCCTCAACTGTAGCTACAGCATCACTTACATAACTACAAAAAAATCAAAATACAAAATTTGAATGTAGAAGTTTGAACAAATATTTATGAAAAAAGCTTAACATTTGACATATCACAAAAATTATGCCCAGTGCGGTAAGTACCATACTTAACCTACTTTGCCCTTCAGAATGTGCACTTTTTATTATAATTCTAATCTGGTCCACTGGGTGGATTGCTCCTCTTTTATCCACTAGGCTTGATCAAATAAGCGCAATAGAAGAACTGCTGATGCATGAAATGATAGGTCAATGTAACCTTGTCATGGAGTAATATCCCTGCAAATCACAGTAAACAAATAAAACAATTAATGTTATATGCTTTAGGTATTAGGCATAAATTACCAAAACCTAAAGCAGGAACATTTTTACTTCAAATATGATGTATTGCTGCATATTACTATATGAAAAACTCATTTAAATAACTTAACAGGGGAAAAACATTTACAAATAAATGGTAGTTGTAGTGGCCATTACCAAAGCCCCTTCATCCACGAGCAGACTTTCCCAGATCAGTATAACTGATTTCTTCTTATGGGCTTTGTACAACAAAGGCTTCCTAAAAACTTTAGGCATGAAGATGCGTCTTTCTTTTTTGGCCTTGTCTGTTACATATGTCTCTAGAGTGAGTTCATCTAAACAGCAGGCACAGTATATTTAGCTCAATTTTTACATATAAACCTTTTTTTTTTGCAATTTGTATTTTTTCATTTTAATTAGTTTACCATAACATGCCATGTTGGGTGCCAAAATGGACTGTTGTGGTTTAACCCCAGCCAGCAACTAAGCACCACCCAGCCACTCACTCACACACCCCCCCCCCCCCCCAAATGGGATGGGGGAGAAAATCGGGAAAAGAAGCAAAACTCGTGGGTGGAGATAAGAACAGTTTAATAGAACAGAAAAGAAGAAAGAAACTAATAATGATAATGATAACACTAATAAAATGACAACAGCAATAATGAAAGGATTGGAATGTACAAATGATGCGCAGTGCAATTGCTCACCACCTGCCGACCGACACCCAGCTAGTCCCTGAGCGGCAATTCCCCGCCCCCCACTTCCCAGTTCCTAAACTAGACGGGACGTCCCATGGTATGGAATACCCTGTTGGCCAGTTTGGGTCAGCTGCCCTGGCTGTGTCCTGTGCCAACTTCTTGTGCCCCTCCAGCTTTCTCGCTGGCTGGGCATGAGAAGCTGAAAAATCCTTGACTTTAGTCTAGCAACTAGACTAGCAACTACTTAGCAACAACTGCAAACATCAGTGTTATCAACATTCTTCGCATACTGAACTCAAAACATAGCACCATACCAGCTACTAGGAAGACAGTTTACTCTATCCCAGCTGAAACCAGGACAGTGTGACAAGTGTAAAGTTAGTAAAAAACTGAACTACCACCCCGGTAGTGACATGCTAAGACATCATCCTATAAAACATACCGGAAACATTAATGTGTGATTTTATTCTTAACAGCATTAGATGTTCTATAAGGATTTTTGCTGTGCATTGCTACTAATATAAAATCTTTGTTTAGAACTTTAAGAATAAGATACATACATGTTTTTGTGAGCATATACACACACATTTCTACAGACTAGGGCTGGTAAATACAATTTACAGGAGCTTACAAGGCTGGTGTTGTGTAATTCTGAGAATATATGCTCATGCTGGTTTTATGTAATGACAGTAAAATGTAATTTAAACAAAATTTAAATGGTATTTCTAACTGCAGTCTCTAATCTTGATTGATTTGCTGTACGTGACAACTGTATAGAGGACAAACTATGTGTACTACTGAGTATCTAATGTGTGTCAAACTTCTGAGGTAGGTGGGGCTTTTTTCTTTCCTAAAATATCCTTAGGGAGATACAGGGATAATTTTCTTAATTAAAAAGTATTTAATTTTATGAACAAACACAGAGAAACTATTTTAAACTTTAGGGATCAGTGAATGGAAGAAACCTGACATGAATATTTTATGTTAAACAATAAATATTTAAAATATATGTTATGTATAACTGCATAGTTTGACATGAAAAAATAGTGCAGAATAATTTTAAAATCTGAAGTATAGTGTTCATAGTTATACATTTAACATGGGAAAGAGGTGTTGAAAAGATTTCGTTTTTCATTTGGGACATAAGAGGGAACACACGTGTTCTCATGATAGATATCTCAAGTAGGGTACTCTTGTCAGAGCAATTTTTCAGAAAGTGGACATGTCAACTACACAATCTACACTGTAAAACCAGAGACTACGCTACAATGCCGTTATTGGTTTTAATCAGGGCCTGCCTGGCCACACAGAAGACAAGATACAAATATTATTAATCTTTCTTAAAAGCCTGAAAAAATTTCAAAATAAAAATATTAGATATTAAATTATGCTACTTATGCTCTCATAATTAGCTTAGTAACAAACACACTTTCCAATGTTTTAAGAAAACACTTGGAAATTAGAAACTTCACTTAGCAAAAAACCCCGTGTTATCTGTAGTCACAGATATCTCATAATAAAATACATCTGGATTGATCACTTCTGGCGTTCCAAAAACCTGAGAAATAAAATAAAACATAAAGAAATAATTTTTAAACAAGTTTGGCGACCATATCTACTATAAAATCTAGTAGAGTTATCTGAAGGCTCCTATAAACAGAATCAGCTGGTTCTCCTTTAATCTTAGGCTGAAAGGGCCTATGACACAGGAGCCATATGCCAAAAAAAAATATTAAGAACATTCAACAAAAAAATCTGCAACTTCTCTGGGTCAAAAATAAAACTATCTATTTTGCGGTTGGTCTTAAGGATACATATATTTTCCTATAGCATACAGATCAGAAGCTCAGTCACAAAAAGCAGAATTCCTCAACACGCAGTAGCTGTGCGTCCTCGAAGGGAACAGACCAATGTCTCTCTGCCCTCCTTGCCAGCACTGGCATTTATAAACGTTTTCTTTTTGTCACTATCTCACTTTGAAGCAGCCAAAGTGAGCCGTATTTTGTTGCTGGGTTTTGGCCTCTCTTCACAGAAGGCACACAGCTGTCAGGGAAGCACTATGTTTTATGTTTGAATTCCATTGCAGGGCCAGACCCTACTCCCTTAAAAGTCAGAGAAAGTTTTTCCTTTGACTTAATTAGGAGCAGAAAGAGGTCTTGAGTAGCAAGTTTCTTCAGTAATGTGTGTATTTCAGTGGAGTAAAGTGACAGGCAGATAACAGTACTACCACCCAAGGAAGCGGCCGAAACTCAGACATCTCATCGACATCCCAGATGCAATCCTACTTACTCTTCCAACAACAGATGGAAAAGGCCACTGAAACAATGACAGCAGCGCAGCATAGGCGATTAGCAGATTTCCCTATGAGTGCCTGTAACTATGCCTATAGTTAAGAGTTACTCCACATACAAGGTGTCTCCCAGAGCCCCGAGAATGGGCAGCACTGCCACACGGCTGCTGCTCTTACCCTTGCCCTGTTCTCACCTGCTGTTACTTTTTGTACACTGGGAACTGATGAGACCCAGTACTCCCCCCTGCTCCTCCAGGTAGGTTATTTTTCAGTTGACTCCTACCAGCTGGATCTGCTTCAAAGACACATTGCAGGGGCTGGTTCAAGAGTAGGAACAAACAGCTCAGGCAGAAGAAGGGAAGAAAAAAGAGAGCAGTAACTACTTCACCTGGCCTAAGTAGCGCAGACTCCAAATGTTGAACCACATCTCTTGTGACAAACATCTGTCACCTGAAGCATGCAGGAAACTCGCCAGATTTTGCATGTTGTCTTGGGAATATATCCGTAAAAGCATAAAAACATGTTAGGAAATTTATCCTGAGAGAGAAATAAAGTATCAGAAGGGCTATCACCTTTCAGATATTAACATCTTAACCATTTTCGTCTTTTTGTACAATGCAATAAAGGGACAAGATAAAAGTCAGGACTATCTGCTTGTCAAAACACATTTTATTCTTTAAATTAAAATCAGCTTTCATGTTCCACAGGCATATAAAAAGGTTTGGAAAGCAGTAACCCCATATATTTTAACTCATTCCTTTAACTCCAAAGTTTTCCACTAACAGGAGAAAAGATTCTGTGGACTTCGTATACCATGCTTCAGCCTATGGTGACATTTTACAGCCCAGGGACAAGCTGTGAGGAACACACCTCTGAATGGCAATGCAGGTGCATACATACCTGACCTTCAGAAACAACAAACTGAAACGCCAGAGCTTACACCACTGCAGTGAAAGATGAACAAGCCATGGTACAGAAATAAAAGCTAGAAGTCTTGCTACCAAATGACTTTTTTTAAAAAAAAAAAAACAAAACCCAAAACCAAACCAACAACTTTGAGAGGCTTAGACCTACGGTTCTGTGAAATGAGTTTCAATTTCCTGCAAAAAGATCTGAAATATGCCTAACATTCCTGCCAGGTTTATTTTCTCAAGTTCCCACAGCCACCATCCGTCCCAGAGCAGAGCGGCGCCCTCAGAACAGGGCGAGCTCACCTGAGGGAACGGCGCCCACCTGAGGGAACGGCGCCCCCCGCGCTCCAGCGGCAGCGCGACCGCCGCCCTGACACCGGCCCACGGCGGGAAAGCGATACCTCAGGTAGCCCCCTCTCACCTGGGGAGGGGGAGGGGTAAGGCGCGGCCGTGTCACGGCGGCCCGGGCCCCGGAGGAAGGCGGGCGGCGCCCCCAGGCGCAGGGCTCGGCGGGCCGGGGCTGCGCCCGCGGCCGGCACCTGCCGCCGTCCCGCCGGGAGCGGAGACCTCCTGCTGCGGGGGCGCGGCTGCCGCCGGCGGGCGCGGAGAGGGGTGCCCCGCCGCGGCTGCTGCGGGCGGGCCGAGGCCTCGGAGCCGCTGTAGCTCGCGGCAGCGCCGGGCGGCCGTGCGCCCGAGGAGCGCGGTGCGAGGCCGTGCCGGTTGGGAATGGCCTGGAGAGCGGGAAAAGGCACCGCTCGGCGCGATTCCTCGGTGTTAAGGGGCGTCCAGGGGAAACTGGAGCGGCTATACAGCCATCGTGCTCTTTCTTTTCAGAGAGGATATAATCCAGCCGCACAAGCAACTATCAAAAGACGTTGCGGACACACAGAGCGTAAATCCAGCCATAAAGGGATGAGAGAAATCTGTGATGGATCGGCCTATCTGCCACTATTAAACACAACAAACGAAATGCGATTCCAGCTCAGGAAGTTTCTGAAGCGCTGTTCCCCAGCAGCTGAGAGGCCATGCCAAGGGGAATGTCTGTTCTATATATGCCTTGTTTTTAATCCACTTTCCTTAAGCATCTGTTACTGGAAAACAGGCTCCTAGGTTAAACAGACCTTTAGTCTGGCTCATGATAGTTATGCATCTCCATTATGTTTACCATTTCCCCTGAGAAAACCATTTCAAGCTTCTCCGTTCCTGCTTGCCAAAGGAAGCCACGTGTAGCAGGGACTCTTCCTGCGTTCTGCGACTCTAATGATTATTTGGTCGGCTCCCAGGGCACGTGCAGTTCTGCAGCTTCCTTAAGGTCTTACACACACCCGCCCCCAAAGGCACTGAAATGATTTTAAACAGCTGTAGCTGGGATATAGTTAGGTCTTTCCTGAGAGCATTACAGTGGGATGGGTAAAATACTCTGACCCCAGAGGCATGAATCAGAGCCCTCCTAAGAAGTTGGAAAAAGCCGCATCTTGGCGGAGAGGTGTTAACAAGAACCTAATCACTGAGGCCCGAGAGCTGAAGGTGGCAAGATGTGCTCCTAACTACACTGTTCTGTTGCCACAGGCCACAAAAACTTAAGGCATTAGCTGTGTTTGTTAACTAACATGCCACCCATCCCTGGGCAGATCTTTAGGGCTGACCCAATCTTTTTGTGAATGTTTTCAGCTGAAGTGTTGCTTATTGCAGTCTAGCGATTTCCTAATGACTTATTTTAAATGAAAGTTAGTTTGATAAAAGTAAAAATGTGAGAAAAGTGTGACTTTTCACACACAGATGTTAGAATTTATTTGTAGAATTCAAATTGTAAAAACCCTTGGTCTTATTCATCGTTAATATAGCTCTAAAAGCATCTTGCACTAACAGGCATTAGTGATACATTCAGATTACTTGCTTAGGATTAGTAGAGGATTGGCTTTCTGATCAGCAATTAAAAAAATGTTGCACCTTTCTGAAAACAAGTATTCCTTTGTGTCAGCTGAGCTGCTGAAGACAATTCTTTTCTTTTTAAAAATTCTAATTTTTATACTGGATGGTAACCTGTGCCTAAGAAACGTCAGTACATGGAAAAGGAGAACAGGAAGTCAGGTCGGCCACTTAGTTTGTCTCTGACTGATGCAAGACTTCATGGCTTAACCAACAAGAAGGACATCTGCAGGCAAAAAATCAGATGAGACTATTTTATGCTTTTGATTTACCTTTTTGAATAAATGATGATAGATAAAAGTGATATCACTATAAAAAAGTGCTGTGGAATCAGCAGCAAGTCAAGAGGTTAGGTTGCTTTGATTAAGGTTTTTCATGTGGCATCGAGATGGTAGGAACAGTCATTTCTGCAGCAAGATTTCATGAGAGACTGCTCTTACTGCTTTTGAGATCAAGAGCAATACATTCAGCACATGTTAAGGATGGTATATTACATAGTCTATTAGTTTTAAAGGGGTGAGGCATGCCTATAACTGGAGGTAATCTTGGTTGGATCATTTATCTTATTCTATTTTATAAAATGTGCTTTGTTGTATGCTGTGCTTTCCTCTTACACCTTTTAAATAGGAAGGAATGTTTTCTAAAGTGAAATAAGAAATAATTAGCACATAATTGGCATATGCTCCAAAGGTGGAGGCTCTGCTGGGATTTAACAGTCTGGCCGTGGGAGCAGGATGAGGACTGCAGCACCCCTAGACTATTGCTCCCCAGAAGGAATTGTGCAGAGAGGAACAACTCCTTATCCAAAGGCAATGGATAACTGCAGCAGTTCCCTTGAAAGGTAAAGCTCTTGTTGTCAGAGTACCCAACTGGCTCAGGGAAAACAGAACCATGTCCCAGAGCACCCCACCTGCTCCAGGGTGGCTCATGTCCCTGTAGGGCACGCAGCTGTTTCTGAACCTTGTGCAGCTGTTTCTGTACTGCAGCTGTTTCTGGACCTTGTGCAAAGAAGGCAAATTCCACGTGCCCATACTCCACGCTGTCTTGCAGATCCATACAAAAACCACGGGGAATCTAAGCCTACATCATCATTCTAATTGTTTTTACCACCATCTAAGTTTTTCATCTTTGATAGTGTGTGTATCTTAATTAAGAGCTGGTTCTCAAGTGTATTGAAAAGCAACCGAACAAACCAAATAATTGTATAATTCTAATACATCATTCTGAGTATTCAAAATATCTAATTGCTGTAGCTTATTAAAAACAGGCCTAAACTTACCCTCCTTCCTCTTTCTTGAACATGCTCAGTAAGTGGCGGACATTCTAACATCTAGATCAGAATCCAGATCTGAGCATTATAGCTGATACCTGACACCTATTTTAAATTAAGTCTAGGATGAATGAATGCATATAATAAAAAGACAAATGAGGTTCTAATGTACTTAGGCACTTTATAAAGAATTACTTTAATGTAACATACTATTCTGCTTTACTGGCTGTTTAATATTTAACATTTCTTAGCTGATTAAAACTGGGGTTCTAATGAGAAAAATAATTGAATGGTAAAACTAGAAGGTAATTCCCACATTTAAGTCTCAGTGATTTCAGTACTCTGCAATCACTGTATTAGCTTAGGAAACTTTCTTCTTCATCCGTATTGAGCTATTTCAACATAACATAGCTGTGCACAATGATTTGGGTTTTCTGGGACAGGGGAGAAAGCAAGCCCCATAAAGGCAATGCAACAGCTGCATACTGGAACACCCTACAGAGAACTTTGGGGCTGTACCACAAACTCCTGAGTTGTGTGGGGAAACTGGGGGAAGTGAATCAGCTAAAGGCTTCTAAAAATTTTGGGGTCTTGTGTCTCCCCTCTGCATTCAGGGGGTTGAGAACAGAACTAGGACTCTCTCTTAGTGTTGATATTCGTGAGCGTAAGCAAATGTGGCCCATGAAAAGGAAAGGTTCCCTAGCTGCTTTGTCTTCTGCCTTACCCTCCTGATTGATAGAAGAGTAATGATCTCAAATCCATGAACATCTTCTTTCGCCTTGTGGGAAAAACTTTTACAAGCCCTTCCTCCGACAAGAAAAAAACACTTCCCTGTAGACTGCCAGGATGCGCTGAGCACGTTTGGTGTTGTTCTTTGTATATTCAAGGTCCCACTGGGGTAGCAGTTACAGTTCCAGTGTTTACATGCATTAACTGAGCTGCTCTGGCCAGTTTTAAATAGTGTTACAGAGAACCTGCTTCCCCTAACAAGATTGCTCACAGTTCTGGTCTCTTTAACTTAACTATTCAAGCACTGAACATAGCCTTGATTACAGCACTTTGCATGCAGCTTCTCAGGATCATACAATTTATTCAAGCATTTTTATTAAGAAGCTCAGACATAGCCTTAGGTCTCATGTAGGCACATAAGAAGATTTGGTTAATATTTTGGAAAATATAGAAGTGTAATCTTTGCCTGCTTAAAACTATTTCTTTCAGTTCTTTCAGAGCAAATTAACAGAATGAAGACAGTGGAACCACACTGCTGAAGGATCAGATAATGCTGAGAAGAACGGGCCTCCTATATTGGGCTACCAAGCAATTTTTTATAACATGTAAAATAAGCAGATGGCAAGTGTTTGGCTGTTCTTTGCAGGGTTCAACAAAAGCAAAGCACTACCACTAGTCCTCGTCAGAAGGAAAGCAAATTATTTAGATGTGAGGGGAAGAAATTAAGCCATTTCCATGCTCCTTTGGGATTCACATACGGTAGCTGAGACCACCTGACATTCTCGGGCTGTGTTATCTTTCCTGACTAATCTTTAATGACTGAACAGGGCCCATTTTCCTTTCTCTTCTTCGCATGTGTATCCTTGACTTGTGGAGAGCTGTCTAAAATAATGGGGAATGTGGCAGCGTGACTGACATCTCCCTTCCATACAGATGAGAGATCTGCATGTGGAGATCACAGGCACACCATCTGATCCTGAATAAAGCATGTGGGATATGACCCCAAGTGAAGATACAGGCTTTGGTCTAATAAAATTTCTTTTAACCTGCTTTGTAATTAGAGCCTGTTTTGAAAGTGTGTTCTGTGATGGCTGGTTCATGTTAAAAAGGAAAATGAAAAATGTTTTTGAATAGTATATACATTAGTACCGGAACTTTGTTTAAACAGCTCAGTAGTGCTAAAAGAACAGGGTCTTACAGGTAATAGGAATATATTGGTTTTGCAGACAACCCTACCTTTTAAAAATACAAAAACATAGGCATACACTATTGTTTCTGATGAAGCTGGTGATATGGGTATTTGTAAACAGAGAAACTTAACTTGTGAAAAATATCACAGTTTATGGCATTTGAATATTATTTTTCATTTCAAATACAACTATCTCCTAAAAAAAGTGTTTTTCTTGTTTTCCATTTTCCCCCGGTGGTTCATCGTTCCTCTATAGTAAATGCTATGGTAATGCAATACTCAGTTTAGGACATCTCAGTCACTGTCATGGTAAAACTCTGTGATTCAGGGGCAACAGGAAATTAAAAATGTAAAAAAGATTGCCTTTTATGATGGGTCAGGTCGACAGGAAGGGCAAATTATGATGTTGCCTAAAGTGAGTTACTTGCTCAGTATTGGCATCAATGGCCAGCACAAGCTGGTGACCAATGCCCTAGAGAAGGGAGATTAAGATGAGCTAGGTGGAGGTTACTACCATAAGGCAAAGGTTACGTTATATTGTTAGGCTAGAGAGAACAATTAAATCCAAAGCATAAAAAGTCTGTGCTTACTTGAAGATGAGGTGAACCAGGCTTTGACCACATGCTGTTGCAGGCACAATTGTGCCAGTCATGGGTGAGAAAC
This sequence comes from Astur gentilis, assembly GCF_929443795.1. Classification (NCBI taxonomy): domain Eukaryota; kingdom Metazoa; phylum Chordata; class Aves; order Accipitriformes; family Accipitridae; genus Astur; species Astur gentilis. The sequence continues at coordinate 32,470,042 of NC_064880.1, forward strand.
AAACATAACCCTTAACTGAGACATCTGCACCAGCAGAAGACTCTACTGTAGACGCAGCAGGACAGACAAGACAACACTTTCACTGGTACAGCTTCTTTTTTGCTCTGGAGGAGCGGAGGCAAAAGCGCAGAAAGAGAAGGGTCGCTACGTTGATACACACACAAAATGGCTTCTAGTGTACAATATTCCTACACTGGTAAACTGTTCCTTGCTTAGGCAGAGTTAAAGGGGATCAGATGACATAAACTGGATTATTATGATGTCTTTGGTAGTTCAATTAGATGAATGGAAATTCTAGCCTTATTACCACTAACAGAGAAATCTGAACCTATAGAGAGACTCTGTACAAGGCTTCTGCACCATTAAAGAATGTACTTAAATTGTTCAGTGAATAGCGACCCAGTTCACTCCCCAGTGCAAACTTGCCACTTCTTCAAGAGTTCCTGGCCACTTACTTCAGTACACCACAGCATGGGATTCACTGCACAGCCACCTGCAGAGGAGATGGACCCCTACTATGTACCTACACGTCCTTGAGCGGGGACCCCTACTATGTACCTACATGTCCTTGAGCGGATATCTGTAACCTTTCTCAGTGAGCACACAGGATTTGTACACAGGCTCGGGTTGGGATCCAGTTAACATGGCTAAGCAGTGATGTAATCACCAGACCTGGGTCAGGGACATGCTGGCATTCTGTGTGTACTTAAGTAAATGTGTACCGCAAAGAAATTAAGAGATGATGAGAAGAAAAAAAGGATCGATGGCCTCCAGGTTAAAGGCCAAATCTCACTATCCATAATCTCCCACTGACTTGTCACAGTCACAAGGTCAAAATACATGTTTTCTTTGCTTTTCGTTATCCATAATGAAACACCTATATGACTTCAAATCAGTTGGGAGTAAATATTAACAGGGAATAAAACGCATAAACGTGTTTAAAAGACCCTTTGAATTACACACACTTCTGCTGATTTTCTCTGATCAAGACTATTCATTCAATCAGCCCAGGGCCTTGGATCCTTCTTCTCTGTGCTGCACATTAACACTTACCTGACAATTGGGAGCCTTCCTGGTTGGTGAACACTTCCAGGTCCTTGGTGGCTTGGATGCTGTTTAAATGCAAAGTTATTGAAGATACCTGCTAGGCAATCTGTTTGGAGGAAAGCTTTGCTTTGCTTTTGAGTTCAGTAGCCTCGAAGACTTAGGCAGCGTGTTTGGTAAGTATTTTTAAAAAGTTTGGCAGGAAAATCTAAGAGGTCTTTGAGTTGACTCCATCACATACCAGAGCAGCAGACCCCCCATCTTTACCAGAGGATTCACAAGAATCTCATAAAAAGTGTAAAATAATTGGAGAAACTAAAATAGAGAAAAAAAGATTCTATAGCAAACCATAAGATCTGACAGTAAGCTAAGCATTATACTTTTGTTTCTCACCACTCAGTACAGGGGTAAGCTGCCAAGATCTATTAAATGTTACCAGGCTCATTTAAAAGTGTCTCGATAATTGTGCAACTACTTGCACAGAGATATAAATTTACCCTATTTATGAACTATCGAGTGGTCTGCTAAAATCCTTGAATATCACTGAACAGTAAAATGTATCTTTTGTCTAAAATTTTTGAGACATCAGCATTTTATATTCCCTATTTCTTCAGTATTCAAGACTAGTATTACACATAGCTGAGAATTTACAAACTGAAACAGTTAAGTTGTAGTTACTTTAAAATTTAATGCAATCTCTCAAAATCTGCAAATAATTTAAGATTAAATATTTCTTTCAAAAATTACATCTATAATTTAGTATGGAAGGAAGAATTACACTGTGATGTCTTTAGGAGGGATGTCTCCCAATATAGTTTAAAAAAACATCCTACTTTTTCTACAATAGTAGTTGAGGAGGTATGAAACATAACTTTGTAAATTTGTTGGATTATGGTAGTGAGAATCTGGTCAGTCAGGACCACAAGGTGAATTCTGCAACCTTCTCCTGGGTGAAAGTCTTATTCTATTTGGCCCTTAACTAAAAATAATTTGAATAACAACATGGTAAAAAAAAAACTACCTGAAGAACAATGCTGGGTTTTCTGTGTTTGTTTTTTTTGTTTGTTTGTTTGTTTAATTTTCTCTGCTTAAAAGTTTCTTCAAGTGTAAAAGTCATTTTTCAAAACAGAAAACATCACAAATTTCAAGTTTTTGAACCACATCCCTATGTTTTGGTAGAGATTAATTTGAATTAACTACAAGATGAATTAGTTTATATGATGTGTCTATTATACCAATGACATTTAAGATTTTAAATTCAGAAATGAATTGACCTTGAGTAGCATATGTACTCAAAATGTATAATTAAAAAGAATATTAATCATTTAATTTTATAAAATGAACAGCTGTTCCAGTTGATTGGAAACAGCTAAAAGTGTAAAATGTATTTTGTGAATGCAAAATTAAGTTAATTTTATTATAGAGTGCAATTTGCCAACTAGAAATAAATTCTTGAGATGTAAGCAATATATTTTTGTAACGCTTTACCCATACATCAGAAAGGTCACATGTATATTTAAATGCCATATTACTATAAAAGTTTAACGATTTCAATTGAAAAGCTATCATATGATTTAGCTATTTAGAGATGAATATGAAATAGCTATGATGGATATGCCCTCTTTTTTCCAGTGAACTATTTAAAAGCTTTATAGAGAAATAATGTTTCATTAAATATTTTTTATATTCTAAACTGTTACTTTTACTTACCTTGTGTCATAAATCCCTAATTTTCGCCTCCCTCCCTTTTTTTTTACTATTCTCACAGATTAAGATTTTCATTAGCATTTGATATCGTGGGTTTTTACTTAAATGCATATCTCTCTCTCTCATGACAGGTATTTAACTCATTTTGACTGTACATTTTTAACCTGTGCACTTTCATGCTTTAAATGCAGTCATTATACAGATAGTATGCAAGGTGCATAGGCTACAGCATGCCACTGCTTTTTTATTATTTTTTTTTTTTTTTAAATCAGATACCTCCACCCCCCCTTGACATGGTGCTGACACTGCCTGGGCTATGGTCTTTTGCTCAAAACCTAAATTACTTGCAGGCTCACACTTAAGTGAGTGGTAGAACTTTCAGTATTTCAGTAGATGGTCTGTCTTGAGGAATGAGTAAGAACCCAAAATAGTCTGGCTAGACCAGACAACACAGATGCTGGGTAAATTCAGTTTGTCATCCAACTGGAGAAAAATCTTTCCATAACGGTCCAGCTTAGAAATCATCACACCTATGATTATTGCGCTATTTGCTGCTAGTTACAGCTGTTCTAATAGGAACAGTTCTCTACTTCTTAGTCAGGCTAAACCTGTGCCAGAAACCATCCAATACATTGCTTCAGCTCACGTTAATGCTTCATCTTGATCTTGGCACTTACATAGCAGTGAAAGGCCATTACCGTGTGGCAACATCCAAGTCCGTGATTGTATCCTCTAAGTGGACCTTTTGTACTCTGGGATACCGTCGTCGTTTCCCCTCTACTGCTACCAACCAAAGCACTTGCCATTACTGTCCACTTTAACTAGGTCTGATGTGAACATAAGAATTGAAGGAGTATGCAGTGAAACAAACGCTCTTTTAAACTAGTCCTGAATTCTGTAACACTACATTCTTAATGTAATGTATCAAAGAAAGCAAGCAGGTTCCCACTGTATGCCATAAAACATTTCACAAAGCAGAAACATTATGTTATTCCTGATGACATTTAAATTATCTATCAGTAGTAAATGGGATGTGCTTTTGCCTCAAAGACTTTTTTGACTAGGGGCTTCCCCAACAGGTCCACCAGTTATTTCCTGCATTGCTGTCGCTTGTTCTGGAACACGAAAGGCATCTTCTACTTAATACCCTTCAACAACATACTTCTAGAGCCTAAATCTTTGGCAAAAGGACACTAACCAATGAAGCTAAACTTATTTCTCACAAGGCTTTGTATAATAGGACAGGTTATAGAAGACTCTTCAGTAGTAAAGAATATAACTGCCTGGTTATTAATTTAGTAAGTTGACCCTAAGAATATGGTGTGGGAAATTAATTCAGAATCATAAGCATTAAAATATTGTTGAGGAGCTGTACCATGGTAACTATCCATTAACTTCTCATTATTTCAGATGTGAAGGTTCTGGTGGTATTGTCTCATCTCATTTCCTGAGAGAATAGATTCTTTGCAGTATTTGACACACATACAAACACATCGGTTTTACATGTTCTGTCATTACAAACATTTACCGAGCTGCTGCTTTTCTTGATTTAGAAGTCCATGGCAAAGCGTGTCTATTATTATGGTTGTGCCGAAGCTAGTTTGACAACTGCCACCAGAGGAACCCGTCTGAGGCTGAATGTTTCCAGATTAGTCCCAGTGAAGTTTTGATGGGACTTTTTATTCGGCCGTCTCATTAGGTAACCAGAAAATAAAGCTAACTTGGTAAAAAGATAAGGAGCAAATAACATATTCTCTATTGTTAAAATGCAAAAGTTAGCAGATTACTAATCAGGTTCCTAATTTGCTTGTTCTCCACAAATTTCAGTTAAAAAAACAGGAATAGGGAACTCACTACAATAAAAACAGGCATTATTTTAAAAGAAATTTGTCAAAATGAATGTATGCCTAAGCTCATACTTACGCGATGCCCAATGAGACGTAATGAACCCTAAAAGCTGTCGCTGTCTACCAAGTACTTTTAAACACAGTTTTGTGCCAAGTATCTTCCCGTGTGGGAGAGGGACTGCCATTTTGTCACACTGGGAGGATAACAAGCGTCTCACCCTTAAATTCTGCAATTTTACAGGAAGTTAACATATGGAAAGCATGTTTTGGCTGTGCCGTGCCACAGACAGCTTCAGGCTGGCAATGGCTGGTTGTCGCAGGCCCCGTGGCCTGGACCTCTCTGAGAATGGGCATTACTAGCCTTGACCACCGCCCGCCTCTGCTCGAATGTATATCCCAGTCCGTAGTACCTCACCTGTACGTTCACTCCCAGAACTGGCACCATGGGTTTTTCTCTTTTCTCTCACGGCTTCACGAGTGGGAAACAAAATAATGGCAATAATTAAAAAAAAACACCCAAAGCTGAACCAACAGGCCAGCATCAGTCTGAAGAAGGCCGGGATTTTTAAAGGTGTTTACCATGAGCAGCTCCCGGGTCACCGTGCGCTGAGCTCCGCTTGGCCGCGGCGATGGAGCCGGGCCCGGCTCGCGGCCGCTGCTGCCGCCTCAGCGGGAAATGGCGGGAAGGCGGCGGTCGCGCGCGGAGGGGCCCGGCGCTCTGCGGGAGGGGGGCGGGGGCGGGGACGGGCAGAGCCCTGGGGACGATCAAATGAAACCGGCGCGGCGGGACCTTCCCTGCGTGACCCCAGTGTTAACGTGTTTATTTCACGCTGCAGCCGCGGGTCGCTTTACAGAAACATCTCATGCTGGAGCCCCGCACGGGGCCGAGGACGAGGAGGGAGACACTTGTATTCAAACAGAACTATTAAATAACCTGTACACAAAACTTCAGTCTTTTCCCCTGAAAGCACCGAGGGCCGGGCCCCGCCACGGCCAGGCCCCGCCACGGCCGGACCGACGCTGCCGCCCCACCCGCGGGCGCCCGCAAGCCCCGACCCCCGGGGCGGCCCCGCTCCAGCCCCGACGGCCGCGGCCTACCCCCCTCGGCCGCGCCGCGGCGCGGCAGCGGCGGGCAGGACGCCTGTCCCGGGCCGAGGGCTGCGCGGCGGCGGCGGCGGCGGGGCCCTACGAGCGTCCGGTCCCGGGCCCGAGGGTCCGCGGGGGCCGTGGCTCCTCCCGGCGCCGCCCCCAGCCGAGCTCCCTGCTCGCCGGGCCCGACGCGAGTCCCGAGAGCCGGCCGCGCTCTCCCCGGCTGCGGAGCGCCCTCGGCCCGGGTCCCCGCCGCAGGCGCGGCTCGGCTCGGCCCGCAGGTGCGGCGGCCGCCGCCGGTCCCGGGCCGGTCCCGCCCCGCCGGCCGGCGGTCACAGGTCGCGGCCGTCCTCCCGCTTGACGCCGTCCGCCGCCGCCTTCAGCTTCTTGTTCTGGTGGGTCTTGACGTGCTTGGCCAGGTGGTCGCTGCGCATGAAGCGCTTCCCGCACTCGGGGCACACGAAGCGCTTCTCGCCCGTGTGAGTCCGCAGGTGCCGCTGCAGCTCGTCGGAGCGGGTGAAGCTCTTCCCGCAGAAGAGCCAGTTGCAGACGAAGGGCCGCTCGCCCGTGTGCCAGCGCAGGTGCGCCTTCAGGTGCGAGGTCTTGCCGTACACCTTGCCGCAGCCGGGGATGTGGCAGATGTGCTGCTTCTTCTTGCCCGGCTCCGCCTCGGGGGCGCTGCCCGCGGCCGACTGGCAGTTGGGGCAGCGGCAGCGGCGGCACCTCCTGGCCGTGGCCGCCAGGGGAGACTTGGTCTGCAGCAGGGCGGCGATCTGCGTCTGGTACTGGGCGAAGTCCGAGTGGCCCAGCACCAGGCTCCGCGGCAGCGCCGCGGCCGCGGGGAAGCGGTGGCCGCAGCCGCCCGGGGCGCCGGCCTGCTGGATGCTCCACCAGGGGATGTCCTCGGGCGGCGGGTTGGGCGAGAGCTGCCGGCAGGGCTGCGCGGGCGGCAGCAGGTTGGAGTAGCCGGGCGGCAGGGCGGCCTGGGCGGCGTAGGGGACGTAGGCGGGGGGGCAGCTGGACGGCAGGGCGGCCATGGAGGAGGGCAGCATCTTGACGGGGGAAAACTCGTAGGGGTAGGAGGGGTCCGCCGGGGGAGTGAGGGGCAGTTCGTGCGACCCGCCGAAGGAGGGCTGCAGGTGGTTCTTCTGCGGGGTCAGCCCCAGGCTGGGGTGCGGCGGCGGCAGCCCCCCCGGGGAGTGCGCCGGCATCTCGCCGCTCCACGGGTGGAAGATCCTGGAGGGGGATCCCAGCGTCGGGTCGTAGGAGACCTGCAGGAAATCCGAGGGCGCTGCGCCCGGCTGCCCGATCCGGCTACAGGTGGCGGCCAGAAGAGCCAGGGGCGAGTGCTTGGCCAAGTCTGGGGAGGCGCTGGGGGTGCGGTCCTGCGCGGGAGCGGGAGGGGGGGGGAGGGAGGGAGGGAGGGAGGAGAGCGCGTTACTCGCCGCTCGCCGCCGCCGACCCGCGGGAGCGGCCGAGCCGCCCCGCGGGAAACTTTCCGCGCCTCTGCCCGCGCCGCCTGCCCGGAGGCGCCCCGCCGCTCCCCGCACGGCCGGCAAACTTTCTGAAAACAGCGCGCGCCCAGCGGGCAAGACGGGCCCGGCGTCGTCCCCCCCGTCCCGTCCCCCGTCCCCCGTCCCCCCCCCCCCCGCGACCGGCCCCGCCGCCTCTCCTGGGCCGGGGGGCGCCGGGGAAGCGGCCGCTGCGGGCAGGCGGCAGCCCCCGCCCCGCGGCTCAACACCCCCCCCACCCCCGCCCCGGGACGCTGCCTGGAGTTACGGCCGGGCTCCTGGCGGGAGGGGGAAGTTGCCGGCCCGAGGAGCCCGACCCCGGCCTCCTCACCCTCCGCGGGAGCCCCTGCCTACCCCTCCCGGGCCGCCCGCGGGGTGAAGCCCCGGGAGGGAGGCGCCGGGCGCCGGCTGCCCCGGCGCAACGCGGGTCGCGACGGTGGGATGCGGCGCCGCGCGAGCCGCCGCGGCCCCCGGGCGCGGGTACTGACCTGGAGGAAAGCCTGGAGGGAGTCGTTCCGGAGGACGGCCACCGCGGCCATGGCTACTGTGCCCGGGGCGAGGGGAAGGCGCCGGGGCACGGCCGAGGCATGGGGACGCCGAGGGGAAGACAAGGAGCTGCCCAGTTTCCGTCTCTCTCCCTCTCCCCCTCTCTCCTTCCCTCTGATCTCTTCGCCTCTGCGCCTGTCCCACCCCCCCGCGCTGCGCGATCTCCGCGGACTGTCTGACTGCACCAGGATCACCTCCAAGAATTTGATAAGGACTTTGCTGGGCCGCCAGCCAGTCAGAGGGAAGATTTATGGCTTTGAAGTTTGCCGCTACCCAATCATCAAAGAATAGCGGCTCTTTCAGAAGCGAAAGCAAATCCTTTGAATCCACAAAGCTCCTATGGTGTGTTTGTTGGTCTGGATAAAAGAACTGATTATTAGGGGGGATGGGAAGGGAGGAGATAAAGGCGGGACAATTAATGAAGTAATCACTATGTGGGAAATGTATATACACAAATAATTGGATTTTCTTGATCAAAGGACCCCTTACCGCCTGGAGACCCTCGCATTGGATGTGCAAGACACTGGATCCCCCCCTCTTTTTTTTTTTTTTTTTTTTTTTTTTTGCAATTAAGGATTTGCGGCAGAGCCCTAAAGTGACAATGTGTCTTTGTTATCGCCCGAGAAATCTGCCGCCGGATTCCGCTGCTAGTAGTGTTCAATGGCTCAAAGTAACAGGAGCACAGCGAGTTCACCTGATCGGGGCTGGTCGATCCCAGTCGTAAAACTTCCCCGGAGTAATTGTCGGTAGTTCCTCCCCGCTCCCTCCCTCCGCCCGCCCTTCCCCCGAGGCTGAGGGATATGCCCTCGATATGACTCCGCAAACAACCGCACATATTCCCCCCCGGTAGCTGGGTTTGGTTTCGCTTCGCTCAGCCGGCGCTAACCCTCTGTTATCTGCAGCCCCCGCCGGGCGCGGGGCCAGGCGAGCGCGCCCAGCCGGGCTCGGACGGGGGGCGGCGGGGGGGGCCGCCGGCAGCAAGCACTCCCGCAGGCAGGCACACCGACAAAGCGGCCAGCCGAGAAACCGAACGGAAAAGTTTCCTCTTGCCTAGCGGGAGCTGGGTGTAAAAGCCGTAATTTCCTTAAATGAAGACGGGAGTCTCTCCTGAGAGCGTCTCTGGAGGCGGGACGTGTGCCCGCGGCCCTGCTGAGCCCGCCTGGCCTGGGCCGGGGGCGAGAGCGGAGCGGGGAGACCCCTCGGGAGCACGGACGCTGTCACCGGGTCTCCGCCTCCCCCCTCTCGCCCGCCTCCTGCCACAACGCCAAACTCGGCCCCGCGGGCTCTGCTCCCTCACCTTTCCGCCCGTGTACGTACGTATATATACGTGTGCGCGTCTGCAGCAAGAATCTAACCTGCTTTTCTCTCGAGCCCGTGCGAGGCTATTTCCCCGGTAACCACCACCAGGCACATCTGGGTCACAGCTTAACGCCACCGCCTGCTGCTCCGCTCAGCCATCCGCAGAGCTGGCGGGACCCCTCGCACTGCACCGCTCAGCAAGGGGCAGGCGGGGCCCCGCGCCCCTCCGCGCCCCTCCGCGCCCCTCCGCGCCCCTCCGCGGGCCCGCTCAGCGCCGCGCTCCGCCGGGGGCCCCGGGAGCGCGCTCTTCTCCTCGCCGCTTCCCCATCTGCTCCGAGGCCACGGCAAACGTGTAAGCCGGCCTATTTGGCCAGGTACCAACCGAGGACGTTCAGCTCTGGCGTGGGGGGGTGGGGGGGGGTGGGGGTGTGCCCTTTCGGGCAGGGGCCGGCTGGCTCTGGTCCTCCGGAGCTGTTTGCCCAGGTAACTCGATCCTCCCCGCAGTCGCTGGGTTCAATTGTATTCACACGGCCACTGAAGTCTCTTTAAACGCCAGCAAACAGAGATCTTTATCTGGCTTTCCTGTGGAAACAATCACTGTCCGCTCAAAGACTTTCAAGAGTTGTAGGGCTTGAATTAGATCGGTTTCTTTGAAGGGATTAAAGTGCCAAGTCCTCTCCCACGGCTCCATATTGAGTCCTGGGGAGAAATAAAAGCTCGACCCCGCGTAACGCTGATCCCCTACGCAGCAGCCACTTCCAGCTCTTCCCCCGAGCCAGGTAACCGCTTCACCAGGTCGGTAACAGGCAGCTAAGCGCCCCGCACCCAGCCCTTCGACCACGCACTGAGGCGCCGGGGCAGGGCTCGCCGCCGCCGCCGGAGCCCGCGGCCCGGTGGCAGCCCCCGGCGGGGCGTGAGGCTGCGGGCGGCGGGGCTCCCCCTCTGCTTTGCGAGGGTGCCGGGCTCGCCGGGGTCCAGCACCTCCACCCGCCGCACACAAACACCCTCCCAGCACGGCCGCTGCGCCGTCCGGCGGGGGCTGCGCCGCGTCCGCACGGGTCACGGCGGGAGACGAGGAACCGCAGCGAGCCCCGGCCGGCAGCGCAGCCGGGAGGGCCCGCCCGCCGGCCGCCACAACGTCGGGCGCCCCGGGCTCCCTGGCCAAGCTCCAGCCGCGCCACTGGAGCCGCATCGGGGCAGGAGCGCGCTCGCCTTCCCCTCGCGTCTGAGCCGCAGCCGGGGCCGAGGGGGGACCCCGACGGGGGGACCCCGGCCCGCACCTCTGCTCCCGGGGGAGCAGTAACCCGCCCGACAAGGGAAACGGCGGCGCTCGCACTTGCGCCTCCCCTAAACGTCCGTGTCCCCAAACTTGTGCCAAGCCCGGACGCCTACGGGGTGCCCGATTCAATTCCGACCTCGGTTTCTGTTAATTCGTTTTAGCTAATAATTGCCAGGAGAACAATCTGAACAAGTATTTGTAAACGAAAGGAGAGTCGATGGGTAGTTCAGGAGACGCTGAACATCCCGAGGTTCGCCCCAACCTGTAAGGTACATTATTTCCCCAGATGTCTCGACGAACCGAAATGATTTGTCACGTTACAAAAGAGTGGAAAGTTGGGTGAGTTTCTATATAGATGCCACACTGCAAATGCCATAAATCTGCATCCAAGAAAGCATCTTACTTAAAAATCGAGAATAATTCCTCATTTCTGGCAGAAACCAATGGGCTGAATAATGAAACGTTGCAGTCATAATTTTCTGTACAAATAATTAGTGTTCAAACTCGGAGCATTTCAGTCTCCTGAAATGTATTCTTAATGAAGTGATGTTCAGAGCTGTCATTAAAAATGCAGGGCTGGAAGATCAAAGTACAGTATTTATTTTAGAAATTTGTTTCAGCTATCAGGAGATACAGGTATCAAGGCCAAATGTCAATTCAGTTACACAAAGCACCGTTTCCATGAGAAATGGGCTGCCGCTACCTCCTGGCGTAAAGCGAAGAGACACCAGAGATGAGGAGCTGCGCGGGCGGGGGCTCCCGGCGGCGCGGCCGGGGCCAGGGGCCGCTCAGAGAGCGGCGCGGACAAGCACACGCCGGCGGGCAGCGACCTGCCGCAGCCCCGCTTCGGCCCGCCGACCGAGGGGGACGGTCCCTCCCGGGGGGCTGCAGGGGGCCGGGGCGCCCCTCGGGCCCGCCGGGGAGCCAGCGGCAGCGCCGCCGGGGCCGGGGTCGGGGCCGGGGCCCGGGCCGGGGCCAACGCGGGGCCGGGCCCCGAGGGGAGCACGGCGGCCTAGAGGCAAGAAGAGCCGGAGCCTGAAGAGCTCCGGCCCCGGGGCCGAGGCGCGAGGGGGGGCCGGCTCCCCCAGCCCCGCAGCCTCCGGGCGGCCCTGCCTGCTGCGGAGGGCCGGGAGACCGCTCGCTCCCTCCGCCACGGGAACCGACCCGCAGCCACGGGGCCAGAGGGGCCTCAGAGGGGCTGAGGCTGCGCTGGGTTGGATGGGAACCGGCGATTTAAAGACATAAAACATGAGTGGCCATCACCATCTTCATAGGCAGGTGTCTCCAAAATCAGGATTTTTCAAATACAGGTATCCCAGAGTGACTGACGCACCACGCAGGGCTCTTTGGACCCTGGTTTGAATGCAGGTAGCGCACAAAAAATACTTGGGGAGTAACAGCTGCTTTGGATGCCAGTGATCCCTTCCACGATCTCCGCTGTGCCTCTGCCTCCCGGGCCCCGAGCACTCCATCCCGGAGCCTACCCTGGAGCCTGTCCCAGTGACGGCTCACACTGCCACAGCCTCCCATGAACTCCCCAACCAGGTGCCCTCATGACACCCCCCGTCCCTCCCAAGACCTTTGTGGTCCCCTGCCACGAACTCCCCCGTCCCTCAGCTCTTCCAGCACAGCCTCTGGGAGCCTGGATGGGCTCTGGCCACCTGCCTGCCCCCAGCTTGGGGATCTGGCACTGCCTTCAAGGAAATACTGTTCTTTAGCAATTGTGACAAAGAATCAGAAACAAGAGCGCTTTTAAGTGAACAGCTGCATTAACTTTCAGCCAAGCCTCCTAAGTCAAGTTCTCCGTAAGAGTGTGGCAGGTTTTAAACCTTAACAGGCTTTAAATAAGCTTGCTCCAAAAGGCAGTGTCTTCACACCATCCCTCATTCTGTCTGGTTTAAAAGCTTACTAAAGCAACTGTCCGGTTTAAAGCCTTACTAAAAGAAACCATCTATCCACATCAGCAAGAAGTTTCACCAGAAGGTAAATTAACCTGGGTAAAGCTCCAAGCATGTGTGGATACGCTACCAACAGTTTCGGGTTACGTGCCATTAATACTGTTATTATTTACTTCAGCTTATTCACATCTTTACAGTAGGCAACATGACTGGCATATTAAGAGGAGTCACCAGTTCATGTTTTTAACATGCTAGTGTATATGGTTTGTTTATTGGCTTCAGATTACCAACAAACAGGTTTAACACAATTACATCTCCTAAGTTTTAACAGAGTTTGATTTGAACATCAGTAGATGAAAATAAAAGAAAGATTAAAAGCTGCTATGGCATCTCCTGCATTTTTCTGTGCATAAAGGAAAAAACCAAAACCCTAGACAAGATCGGCACATGCAAAGGCATATTTAGGATTTAAAGGCTTGCCTCGACATTTCCCAGTCTAGGTATGGATTTCACAAAGATTAATAGAGGATTTCCCAAACTTCTGAAAGCTGAGCTGCCCTTTAAGAAAAGTAGAATAAATTTTATGCCTCACTACAGTTTTACTGCCTGTTGTTAAAGGTTTAAATATCTTAATGTATTCATCTTCTGCTCCTTCCTTGGCTGGCCCTCTGTGACTCCTCCTCCTGCCTTAGGGAACACTGGTGAACATTTTTGGATATACTTCCTCCCCTTGCTTCCATACTTTAAAAAGGAGTCAGACTCTTAACTATATCAATATTGAAAGTGTTATTCTTGGCTCCACTTGGAATGCCTGGGACACCTTTCAGTTCAAAACGATCGTTTCAAACTCTCTGCAAATGCCTTTCTGCCTCTGGCATATACGGCTGCATTTTCTTCACCACTCTAATAGCTAGAAATGGACTTCCGTAGAATGGAAAGCAAGCCAAGACTCTGGTGAGCAGCTGAAAAGGATCTGCTGTGTGCACCCTGCTTGTCCTCTCATTTTGGGAAACATTAGGTAAAAAAAGCCTATGTATTTTTGGTGGAATGCATTTGTTTGGGGAAGACTGGCTGGGAACCTTTTATTTTATGAGTACAGATACATACAGCCACGCTTTTCTGGCATTGTAATTATTCAGTATGGAATGAAAAAGTAATTAAACTGTTATTTGCCTCCTTTTAACTACAGAGAATATATTATCTAAAAACTGGGTCTCATGGTAATTAATTTTAGTTACTTAGTGTATTTATTGACAAATTAAACATCTGTCTGTGTCTATACTGTGTTAAAACTGGAAACAGCTCAAAGTTTAGCTAGAAAGATCATTGTTCAACCTACACATAAATATTGGATGATCATATGGCTGCCACATTGCTATCAATTTGGCTGAATGGATTAATCCAACGCTGTAAAAATACACCTGTTACTTAATGAACTTGTGTTGTAATTTTAGAACATTTTGGTACAGAAAAGATTAAGTATTTTCTTATGGCAATATTTTACAATATTTCAAGAATCACTTTTGAATAACCCATTCTTCAAGGACTACTGAACAACAGTGTATAAAACTTTCTTACATAAACTTTCTTACAAAATGCAAGCGCTCTATACAAAGTCTTCAAAAACTCCACTTTAGCTGGGGAAAAAAAAAAAAAGAAGAGGAAAAAGCCCAATAGTGGGCTTGTGAGGACACAGATATGGGACATGACTATGGCATTGAAGGTGTGCTGGGTAAGAAATACTGTCTTCACACTAAGGGAAATGATCTGAAGACCCTCTTTACAGATCCCTTATGTAAAATGCTTTGAAGGTGGCTTGTTCCAGTAATACATACATACTAGTGAAAGGCAGTCAATGCTTCTTGTGCCTATCAACTACGACACAGGTAAGTGCCCCCCAACATGGGGAGAGTTTTTGAGAGGGACTTAGAAAAGCCAAATTTCTAAATTAAGAGAGGACTTTTAAAAAACCGCCAGTCTTCTTGGCTGCCACCACAGGCCCAGGATCCCAAGGAAGACTGGGGAAAGCTTCAATTACGATTTTGAAATGACTTATCTTTCCTTAGCTGAACATAAAGACTTAAATACACTGCCCTCGTAGACTGACAGAAAAGTCTTTTTAGGAATGCAGTGCATGGTATATTTCTGTGTCACTTCATACTTTGATGCCTTAAGTGATGCAGAATAATATATAAATAGGTAAATGCATAAATTATGTGAACTAGTCAAACACAAATTTGCCCCCTTCCAGTTCTGAAAATAAAAATACCATCCAGAAAATGATTTCAAATGTATACAATGCTTGTATTATGCTTGCCATCCTCACAGACCTATAGAAATGTGAAGTCATTCTCACCACACTCTTATGCAGTAGTCTCAGCTTCCTTCCCCTTCTTTACAAAGGGAACAACCGTGGCCATACACACAACTGCTCCTGGCTTGGAAAGAGGAGCTCCTTACTTCAGTCCTGCACATAAGATTACCAGACTGCTCCTCACTGAACACTTAAACAAATTAACTCCAGCTCAGCTCAGACCTCAGGAGCATCAGCCGAGGCATGTACCTCCTCCTGCTGGCTGGCTGGCCGTGCCACATGAAAGCAAACAATCCTAATCTGGGAATAAATCACATTTCCCTTCACTCTTCGGTCAGCCCCTATCGCTCAGGGGCAAACAGCTTGACCAGCTGTTTGAGAACCCAGGACAAGAAGAGGAGAAAGGATATTCCCCTCAAAGACAAGGGTGTCAGCATAGCCATGACTCCTGCTCCAGTCTAATGAAGTGTCATTTTTCTCACACTTCTGGAACCTCTGACATGGAGGGCAAAAATAAATGACCTTCAAATGGGTACATGTTTTGGCTTCTCTCCCTCACTAAATTTCACATTCCTATTTCTCCTACTACATGCAGGAAGGCCCCATATTCTACTAGAATTGAGCTGAGAGAATCACATACTACATATGAAAGAGAGAATGGTTCATGGTGAAGGACAGATAATGTAATAAAATGGAAATGCATTCTTAAGTCTAAATTACCTACTCCTTATGCTGGGGAATGAGAGAGAGACTACAATGATGCAGTGCTGGGACTCCAATGCCCAAATGATACAGGTCTATCAAATGAGCCACTTTTAAACCCAAGTAAGTGGATTCAGGAGAAATCTGTGATTGACAACCACTGACTGCTGCTTAGGAGGCCACACTAAGCCACAAAGGATCATTTTCCAATTTTTCATCTTAAAGTAAGAAAGTCTGGAGAAAAAGCAAGTGCAAAGTCATGCAGTTTTTTCATTGTCATCAGACTATATAAAATGCTGCCATCCTTATTGATGCACTAGAGTATGGTGTTAAAAAATAATATTATTTTTCTGCCAAAATTGTTACAGAAGTCAGTGGCATAGATGCTCACAAAAACTGAACCGTGCTCATGATTTGCTACTTTTTTTCACTTCCATTGCTACACATAGAGTGATTTTGAAAGAAGCTGCTCTATAGTGCCCATGATTCTCCTTAATGAGATATAGTTATCAGTTGATTTATGAATTTCTCCTGCCTGTTCTCATTTACTTAGCTCTAAATTAAGGATAAGATAATTTGCAGTCTAGAAGTAAAACAGTGTTTATAAGAGAACAGAGTAATGAAAATCACTCTTAAATCAAGTTTTAGATGTGTATACAGTGAGGTTAGAGGTAGTTCTAGCAATGTGCGTAGCCTTATCCATTAAACTCTACAGCAAAGACTCAAGAGAAAGCATCATATTTCCAGTTTTATCTAGTTTTCCATATTAGTATGGCATTCCCTTATCTCAGGAATTTAATGTAGGAATAGACAAAAGGAACTTTGTGCCTCAGCTTTCTGATACCCTGATGACCTCCTCCTGGGAGAGCCTATGCTCATTGTTAATTTAGATACCATATGCCTCACTGGTCATCAATTCAATTGCTGCTCTCTGTTTTATAGCCCTCACAGGGATTTTGATCATACTATCTATAAAACTAATCACTTCTTCTGTTTACTGTTGCTCTACCAGTTAGACAAGCCCCAGCTGATCAGTATTTTCTTATACATACTTACAAATAGCACAATCTAGTCAGCTTTGTTCTTCCCTTTGGTATATGCTACTCCACTATCATTTACACACTATTTGCAGTGCTCAAAGTAAAGCATCAAAAACTGGAAAGCAGCAGAGGAGGGATGTAGTAAAGAGGAAACAGAGCTACACAGACTCTGAACTAATACTACTGGTCAGATGTCTGGAATTGGGAGGGAAGAGCTTGGAGGCCAAGACTTGCTTGTTACGTTACAGCAGAACTTTCTCTCTGCTGACTTTCCTCCAGTCCCTTGATTGACCGGGATTGGAACTCCTATTTGTGTCTGTTATAGGGTGGATATGTTTGACCTCCTTTTCCTGTGCAAGCCAGCATTTTGGGAGACGTCAGAAGCAAAAGGCTAACCGTCTAGGTGGAGAGGCTGAAAAGGTAACCTCCAAGTAGGCACCACATTAGTGCTGAGACTGGCTGGAGAAGCTGAGTGTGGACTCACACATGCTGATGCTGGAGTCACTGGTAACAAGAATACCAAGATGAATGGGGCAGTCCACTCTGCTCTGAGTGATCGACTGAAGCTGTTTTTATCTCTGTGGGATGTTCTTTTTTGGCTAAAATAACTTTTCAGTCAGAAGTCTCCTACGTAGGCATATAGAGCCTCCTCTGACACTCAACCCATATTCAACATATTCAACCTAGATAAAGGTTGGAAACTTTATGTCTCCACATCCCTGTTCTCTCCTGTCACTAGCCAATAATGCAATTTTTTTTTTATAGGTCACCTTTCTTCTTTTTGTAAACTTGCCAAGTTTACCAGTGACAGGGCATGTAAGGAATGAGACTAGCACCCAGGTGTGTGGGGCATATTCAGGATATTTTTCTGAGTAACAGGAGTGCAGCTGTGGAGCTGGGGGAAAATATGAGAATTGGAACAACAAGCAAAAATCTTGGGACAGTCCTGAGTAAGAAGGTCAAACTGTGCAGTGAGTGTATTGGGAGGAGCTTTAGTCAGTATGAGCACATTGTCTGTAAAGCATTTATCTTCACAACTCCTCTATAAAGAAGTAGTATGTTATTAATCCATTCTTACCAAAGGAAACACAGAGAGACCACATACTTGTCCTATGTCACATATTAACCCTACTGAAGAGCAGGGAGTTGGACTGAACAGCCCTACTGAAGAGCAGAGGTATGCAACTTGGTATCGTGTTCCACCTCTTTCTCCTTACAGAATCCAAACTCTTTTCTAAATCCCTCCCACTCCCCTGATTTCATGTCAGTCTCTTCTGACACTTGTACACTCTCTCAGCAACCTCGAATTATGAGCAGATATTGATCTTTCTGTGGGAAAGACAGCCGAGGAGTAAAGCCCAGATAACCCTGGGCAGGCAGAGAGGCAGCAATGAGGCAGCAGTAAGGCTGTGTGGAGGCAGTTAGGAGACAAACATGCAGCCTATGCAAGTGGAGCAACAAGCCAACATGCGCACAACACATATATTTCTACTCTTCCTGGTGAACAGTGATTACAGCATATGATAAGTAAAAAGACGGAGCCTAACACCTTTGCTTTACAAAGACAAATCTGTTCGGTGGGCTTGTACTGAACAGCCAAATGTACCTCTGTAACTCCAACACTGAAGATACTGAGCAGAAATAACTAGATACTTGCTAACTTTTTCAGCCCATCCTGCCTCTGCTTTAGCAAACTCTTCAGTACACGATTCTGTCCAAGGCTCTATTTTCACTTGCCAATCATCAAAACAACTACTCTCAGTGCTGACAACCTCCCCTGCAGAAAGACCTGCAGGCTTTGCTACTGACATAACTTTGGGAATTCAGTAATGCTACCATCTACATTTCCTTGATCTCACACACAGAGGCAGTCAGAAGAGCTAATTTTCCTCCACCTCAGGTAGACCCTCTCTCTATGCCAGTTCTCTCCTCACCTCAGTCAGTGTTCTACGAACCTTATTCAGTGAATCCTTCTACAACCGGGTATGATCAAACACAGCAAATGTAGATCTATGGTACGCGGCTATCTCCAGTGCCTACTGCTGGTTGCAGAACAGGTGAGCTATGGTAGCATTGAACGTAATATAAATTTCAGGTTTTGATTTAAAAAGAGTGAATAGCTTTGTGGCCATCACTCTGTTTCCTGGCTATCAAGAATTTGATGCTCTGTAAATACATGAGGCACCAACACACAACCCTATTGTTGGATCAGCCAAGTTTTGGGACACTGTTCTTTCCCTTACCAGCTCCTTCTTGATCCATGTTTGGCTGGTTCCCTCTAACAGTCTTACAAACATTATTTATGAGGTAACTGGCATGTTCACATCATGGAAGTCTGGAGAGTTCAAAAGAGGAATAGAAGTTTGGGGTAATTCTCATACTTGGCCATTCACAACAATTCAGAGGACGCAGAAAACTATTTCTAACTAACCCTTGTTCAGTACCCTTCCTGCATGTCCTAAGTTTCAGCCCAGGTTTTGTTGTTGTTATTTACAGCTATACATTGAGATACAAAGAGCTAAATGAAGACTCATAGGATACTGAGAACAAGCTTGTAATCCTGCCTCTCAGAGTGTATGTGAGCTATTGTTAAACATTATTTTCCAGCTACTGATTAATTATTTTGTCAAAAACAAAACCAGTGTGATTTTAATGAAAGTACCCAGATTTAGTCTGGCTGAGCAGACAGATTATGTATTTAATTGTAAATGGGCTGTAAACATCTGAGATCTTTATGCATGGAGAAAATAATAGTATCTATATTTAGATATTTGAGTGAAGCTTGAGTTTTTACAGGATTGAGCTGGAAAAATCACAGTGATATATTTTGATCTCTTGATATTTTTCTGATATTTCTTGATCAGCTTAATTTGAAGGTGAAAACGTAAATGTATGTTAGAGATATCCAGAGATATCCATCTCTGTGCAATTTGTCTGAAAAAGCAAACAATCTCTTTGCAACGTAATGAACCCCAGAAAAATAAGGAGAAAATAAGTTTTTTTTTTTAGACTACATCATTTATACAGAAGAAAACAATTTCCTCAGATGAAGGATTACAACTATTTTTGCTACAATATGCTTATAAATATGAAGGATAAATCACAGCAAAACTATTTACGTCAAGCCATCTAATAGCATATATACGGAGGTTTGTTTGGAGAAGTATTTGCTAATTAAATATAGTATTTATCACTACCTGTGATTTTTATTCCCCACCCAGTATGCTATCTTTCTGGAGTTCCAACTACTAAATTTCTAGCATATTGAAGAATTACTATTTTTGAAAATTATAATCCCAGAAATTTTTTTTCCTATCCTTGCGCTGGTATTTTCTGTAAACTTATGACAGGAAAGATTCATTCCACAGCTTATAGTAGATTTATAAAAGACAATGGGTTTAATGGTTTAAAATGCTGATTCCTTGTAGTACTGCAGGCCTAGAAAAAAAGATGTTTTACTCTGAACCATCAAAAAGTGAAGATTTCTTGTGATTTTTGAAAGGGCAACCAGATCCCAAGATACCGATTTCAATATCATGGCAAATTCTTATTGTAGAAAAGCTAGGAATTTTATACCTGATACATTTTATTTGTCTTTGCTTTTGGAATTCCAATTACTAGTCCATTTGTAGTTTTGTATTCTAAAAAAACTTGGAGCCACAGTAACTATACCATTTGCCTTCTTGAGAAGTTTCCAAAGCATCTCAAAGTGGTTTTCTACCATAGGTGTTACATGCATTTTAAGACACTCTGCAAGATTATTTAAGGCTTTATTATAGTACATGATGAGGATAATCTTCAAAATTTACTAAAGGTTGCCTCTCCCGTGAAATCTAATGGTTCATGTCCTTTTTTTTCCCCTCTCAAGTAGCTTCCTCTCTTTTCTTCTAAGTCTCCCTCATTATAGTTTTCTACTCTGTTGTCCACAAGTTCATTAATTTTTCCTTTCATCAAAGATCATTGATACTTCTCTCTTCATGTCCACCCTTTAAAATTCTTCTTCCAAGTATCACCCAGAAATTGGATACAATAGAGATCAGCACTGTAGGAAGCTGCAGGGTAAAACAGGAAGGCTTTGCCCTCTCAGAAATAACAAATTATGTGCTCTCCATTTGGTTCTGTGCAGCAGCTGGAAGAAGCAGTGAAGCTGGCACCTTGTCACTGTACTGTGGCAGAGACAATGAAGAATCCGCCTCTAATTCTATTTGACACAAAAGAAGACAGGAGAGAGAAAAACCATGACCACCTTGATCTTCAGTTTCCCCTTCCTGTGAGAGCAGGATGACAGTGATGTTTCCTGCATGCTGTGGCTGAGCAGAAGAAAAGTTAAGGGTATCTGAAATACTGAACATTCCCAAGAAAATACCTAATAGTCCTTAGAGTATCATCCCCAGCTCAAAAACACCTTAGAAGGAGGAAAAGTAGCCTTTAACCCAGTCGAATCAATACCTGTCATAAACACTACATTTCCTTTGAAAGTTTGAATCACTGTATTTTTAGCTTGTCAGCAACATTTCCAAGTACTAAGTGTACCTCTCTTATTATCACAGCAAAGAAATACTTATATCCTCAGAACTTCCACCTGCAAATTAAAAAAAAAAGAATTAAAAAAAATATAAACTATGAATGAAGCAGTAACTGGAATTTCTTTCTGAAAACACTGTATTGAGTTACTAAGAATTTTCTAATAGAGAAAACTCTTTCAAATTACTTATACCTAGTGGTTTAACGGCAGGTATGCTCACCTTCTTGAATTTTACTGTTGCACAGGGAGCCCAGGCTATTATCTCGTTTGTACCTTACCTCCTATTTTCTTTATAATTCGCAGATATACGCTAAAAATCATTGGGAATTTCCAGCTTAAGTGAAAAAATATGCAGATCGAAGTTCAACAAAGGTAGCTGTTTCTAACAATCTCTAGCAAACACAACACAGCTGACAGCTGAATGTTACAAATGGGGCCTCAGAAAGAGGGCTTAACAATTTTGTTTAAGATCACAGGTTCCCAACCAACACTTGAGCCACAGAAGAATGTCCATTAGCTGCTATAAAGGCAAAATTGGTAGGGCTTTGTGATTCAGTGGAGGGCCTGCAAGGCACACACAAGCAGACACACACCAGAACACTGGAGAGTAGTACAAATTCTTCAGTTTGAAAAATTTCCACTCTTTTTTCTTCCTCTCACTAATATGAAATCATGTTTCGTTTCAGTTAAAAACATTTTTCTGCTCTACATTTAATCATGTACACATTTCTTTCCCGTTCAGCTCAAACTAGTCTCTTTACACAGCATCCAGTATGATTTTATAAAGTGAAGAAAAAAAAATTCTGTAGCTAGAGTTGTTTTGTCGCACTGTTGTTTTCTTTAATCTTTTGTTCGATGCATGGAAAGATGCTAACCTTTCTGTGCTATCTTAACCACAGTGATCTGGGAGCAAAGCAAATGAGATTTAGTAGATATGTTTCTGTTGTCATTATTAAACTTCATATGCTTTGCTATGTAGGCAACATGTTTTATTTCTCTTAACTTGAAAGAGGCTTCTGTCTTATTGTTGCAATTTATTAAGGGCAAACAATCTAGGGCTTATAATAGGCCTGTAGGCAGAACAAAGCCCTTGTCAAATGGAAGGGTTGGCTGCTCAGCTGGGTAGCATGTAAATGTGCAAAAGGAACTGTTCTGTTCAAAGACACTAGACATGCTTTTTAAATAAAACATCTCATATAATTGAGAGTAGCCATTTAAGTGTTGTGTTGGAAACGTTAATTTAAAAAAAATTAATTTAACTGAAGAAATAGAGTTGCAGTGTATTTTGTTATAAACTCTTATAATAAACAAACCCCCACATATCACTAAGGTTTTTATTAGGGCCTGAACACTGTATGTTTCTAAAATGGCAGTTTATTGTCATTTTATAACACCGTATTATGCAAGTCAGGATAAGTTCACTGATGGTTGTATTCACCTGGGCAGACCGTGTAAACTTGATCATATCCAAGACATATTTTGGGGTTTGTTTTTAATATAAGAGATCACTCTGCCTGTTACTTTGACATAGTATAATGTCTCAAAAAGTAAGACAGTTTCTCATTCTACAGCTCATTTAAAATTTCTCATTATGTGCCTCCCTTGCAAGCGCTGAAATTAAAATGACAGATAAAGATAACAACATAATAGGCATTTTTTTAATGCAGTGGTCCACTTGGGCACAGGCAGTTCTTTTGTCCCCTATTCTGTTGAAATGGATAATCAGGACAGTATCATCAATTAGATTTTTCACTTTAACTTTTCATAATGTTTCCAGACTTCACTATTTGGCAAAGACAATTGGGACAGATTTCTTTATTTTTTCCTCTGGCCTAAAACTCAAAACCCCCCACTTCCCAAACTGTTACCACCGAAGAGTTTATTAAATGGCTGAAAAAGACAGCTGGTCCCACCATCTGTTAAAAATTTTCAGGGGCCAAATGAAACAGGTTACACCTTTAGCCATGCCAAGTCTTCCAATACCCCCTCCCTCTCACAGCCTGTGGAGGGCTAATCTGAATTTCACGCTCTGATTTTGCTATTGCTAATGTCTGAGCTTCTTATGTGTGCTTCTTGTAGTTGCTTATATTACTTCTCTAGCAGTAACAAAAGCTCCCCTCTCCTTTTAACCTAGCTCATTTGCAATCAACGGAATCCTGGGTCTGTAGTCTCCTTTACAATAAGATACTGTACCTTGAAGGAAACCCACAGAGAACCTAGTATCTGACTTTTTGGAGCAACAGAGAAAACCAGGGGTACATTTCTGTTGTTTTGCAGCCACTTTTCTATAAATGCTAATGGAAATAATTCAGATGTGCCAACAAAGACAGAATCTGCAACACACTGCAGGTGTGAGGGGGCTGAAACAAAAGGGATGCTAACCCTAATGGTATTTCTTGTCATTAACAATTCTTTGATGTTCATACTCGAGGCGCTCTTTTATCTTGTAGTTTTTCAGCCATCTTTGTTAACATGCAGTGCAACTAAATCTTTTTTTCCCTAACCTTTAAAGACATCTACAAAATGTTTATGCTAAGTTAGTTTCTATAGCATCTTTCTGTAATACACATTGAAGTAAAATGAGATAAAGATTGCAAGGTTATTATTAAAACATCAGTAAGTTCCTATCATTAAGTGAAAGAGCAGATCAATAAAAAGAAGCTCTTAATGTTACTTTAATAAGGATGAGTTTCCTGTGACAGGACTGGGGATTAACTTCAATATAACAGAAGCGGTGTTTATAATATAGCAGCTCTGTTGATAAGAACCAGTTGTTTTACTTGTACTCATTAAAAAAGAGAATTACAAATATCAGTAAGTTCCTATATTAAAGCCTTACACGATACAATATATTTAAGGACATTCTAATTTTCCAGAAGGGATTTCTCTACCACTAAGTGGGCAATGGCATTCAGTCAAGGCGCTGTAGGTGGAGTTTCTCCATATCCATCTGTCTTTCCATGACTTACAGATGGAAAAACGCTGTGTCTTTTAAAATGTTCAACTCAGTAGGATGACAGTAAAATGAAATGAACAATCAAAGCACATAAGATGCCAATCTGAACTACTGCTCAGCACTACCAGCAGACCCAGCGTTTTGCTCTCATCCCATCGGTCATGTCCTGTTAGATCACATCCCATTTTATCACAGTCTGTTGCATTATTGTTGCAGCATGCTGGAATGTTAAGTGAGCAACATAATCAATCAATACCACTTTCCAATTGGAATTCAGCTGTAAATCTGCACTGAGTTAAAAATGCTGGAGATTGTAATACAAGTTATCAAAAGATGCAGTTTTATGAAGCCTCCCATTTAGTTTTTCTTTCAAAACTTCATTTCTAACAGATCAATTTAATAAAATAAATATAACTCTGTGCCTGCATTAAGTACAGCACTTCTCTTTGAATTTGGATGTAAACTTCCATCACACTAATCCTACAGAACAAGAACATAGACAACAGTGGTTACATTCATACTTTTTCTTCTTTTACAGCTTACTTTCATCTTGAGGCATAAAGTCAAACTAGGAACAGTGTAGTTAATATGTTGTCTTGTCCCAAGTTTCAGCTGTATGGATTGATGGACTGAGCTGCTTTTCTTGTTTCGTCTACAGCACTGAGCAGTCCTAGAAATGTGTATGGGAACTGGGGATCTTAGATTATTGACGATTTTATCAAACTAACAGATTATTTTAAATTATTTTTCTTGCAATAGCACTGAGGAGTGCTCATTCCTGAGGTGATAGGAATTACAAAACTAAAAGTTTCTCTTTCAAAGCTTTTGCAATCTCAGTAAGAGCCGTTCTGTCATAGAAGCCTTTACATAATCTCTCCTGTTGCATTAACTGTGTTAATTTGTTGCTTATAACAGGGAGCAGCAGCAAGAACAAAAAACACTGAATAAACTATGTCACATAATTTTGTGGAAGTACCTCCTCTGCATTCCTCTCCCTTTGCTAAGGGCCCCAGTGTAGCATCTCCATATCGTCATTTCCAGCCATACAGCAATGTCATATTCCGGCAGCCGGCCTTCTGAGGATTACTTCCATGAGAACCACAAGACCCTGCTACCCCAGTCCTGGCCTCATGCATTCCCACCAGTGCATTACACAGCACAGCACCCCAGTTCTGCTATTCCAGTTTTAGACAGGTCTTCATCACAGACTTGCCATGATAAGTGGCACAACAATTTTCAGAAACAGCCCTGACAGGCCTCCCTCCCTCCCAACACTGTACTCCAGCCCAACGGACAGCATCTGGTCTTTGTTGTGGTGATATAACTTTCACTGAGAGATCAAGACGAGACTTTCAAGCCTACTTTTCACTGGTAATGGGTCAGAAATTGGGACTTGGGTCTCGTGCAGAAAAATGCCTACATGTTGATCTTCCTACTTGCCTTCTCCATTCACCAACTATTTTATAAAAATCCTATTTAAATTATTGAAAAAAGACTCTCTCTCTGCAATTTAATTAAAAAAAGAGGCCTGCCAAACAAAAGCAAGGAATTTAATCTTATTACTGGCCTGACCAATAATATGTAATCTGGTTTCTGGAAACATTACTCCAAGATGTGTTTTTCACTTATCTGCTCCTATGTCCTTCAGCATCACAGGACATAAGTACTACAATAAACACTTCCCTGATAACACAATGTATGTATTTACTGTTCTGACTGATACTGGACTTATACATGTAATAAAATAATTTCCAATAATTCTTGAGAAATCCATTAAAACAATTTAGGGCATCAGCCTGTGTTTAAAGACACAGTGAGCTATTATTATGAATTATTGGCCTCCTCCCTTACCAGTTCCAGTACCCAGCACCAAGGAGACACAAAGCGGCTCACTGAGTTCTGTGACCTTTAGCTCTGGCCCAGAGGACTGCTTCTCAGCCTTTGGTTTTCACAGCATCTTCTGCTACTTTTGTCAGTCTGGGAGTCCTGCTCTGCTGTCAAGCAGAAACATGTTCTGTTAACTAAGCATTCTGCTACAACTCCTCCCAGGGTGAACAGCCTTAAAGAAAAGGCACATTAACGAAATGTATTTCTAGTGTTAACAACAAAACTGACATTATTTCTTAAATTTTGCTGTCAGAGTTAAAAGCAGGATGGATAAGTTTATTACATGCCATGTCTTGTGCATGTATCAGCACTAAAACTACTTATCTCTTTCTTATGGGATAATACTTTTGTGCCATATGGCTTTGTTTTTAATTGTATGTACTATATGTATCTGGTTAACCAGAAGACATTAAAAATGCCAGAGCTTCATTGTCTCTCAAAATTCTCCTTCCATTTCGATTTAAAAAAAAAAAAGGAATGAGAAATAAGAGTATGGTAGACTTCAGTTATTTATCTCATTGCTAACTATTTTACAAAAAAAAAGCAATACCCCTATACAATTACAATTCTTACAAAAGGAGGAAAAAATATTCAATTATAACACTACTTTTTTTTTAAAAAGGTAAAATTTTTAAATTGGGACTTAAATCTTGTTTTATATCAATTTAAATTTGTTGTAAAATAGCTAGAAGTACCACCCAGACATCTTGACCTCCAGCCATTTGCTTCCACCACAAAACTACTTTTTTACTCCCTCTCCATGAAATCATAGAACTTTTTCCCAAATTATGTATTTCCTAATCTTCACTAAAGTAGAAACTTGTGGAGAAACTCTACTTACAGTGATGGACCTGAGTTCTACAATGTGAGATTTGATCATCTGTCCTCATATGCATGAAATCAAGCAAAGACCAATGGATACTGAAAAGAGACCATTGGGTATTAAAACTGCAGGCTTTAGGCATACATGCCTTGCACTGTCAGAAACAACCACATAATGAAGTATATGAAACTTAACCTGTTTTCCCACTGTTTATTGAATTTATTATCAAATAAGAATGGACCTAAAGACACGACATATCTTCAATTCCTTTTTTGATTTTTAATATCTTCTATATTTAAAACCGTATCTGTTTTTCATGATGATAGAAGGTATACATAAAAAAATATTTCTTCACAATAACAGATGTCGGTTATGACAATGAAAGTTAGAGATTATCCAGTCAAGACTATTGATAAATAAAGTATAGCAAAAATTGAAGGGATCTAAATATAGAAAATAGCAACACTAGGAGATCCCTTACAAATCTTTATAGTGTGCAACCATTTATATTGAACGAGAAGTGCACCGGGGGTATGTGAAAAGTAGTATAAAGTAAATTGGTAGCTCCCTATTACCCTCTGACAGCGCAAGTCAGAAGCTCTCCAACTCAATTAAAAAGGACCATGTGTAAATACATTCCTTTTGTTTAAAACTGAAGCAATAAATCCACTTTGTGTTTGTATGCATGTGCGTACCGTGTATAGCGTTCAGTACCACAGTGTACCAGAATTCAGGAACGTAGTGGAATTAAAACACAATGAGACAATTGCTTGGAAGTATAACCATTCACGGTTATATAAAATACAGAAAAATATCATATAAGTATATAATTATATAAGCATTATGCTTACATTAGCAACTGTGCTAAATGACATAAGATTAATCAGTAGTTGCCTACTGTTAGGAAGAAATTTTCCTTCCAGGAAGATGACTTTGTAATTGTCCAGTGTGGGTTACTTTCTGTACCTACCACTGAAAAACTTGGTTTTGATTGCTACCACGAAAAGGAAAAGCAGCTTTTGATCTGATTGGATTTAGCAAAGTCTTTAGCTTTACATTATTTATAGCCATATTTTATAAGCTTCTAAGTAACAACAACTCCTTGGATGGCCTGACAGGGGCCACTTAAAAGACCTTCAGCGCACAAAAGCCCATTCCACCACCCTTACAGTGTATGGGTGAGGGAGGTCACAGTGGGGGCAAATTTAAGATGGCTGCAATTTACTCCTATTCTAAGGTCCCTTTATGTTACTAAAGTGATGTAAATGTTTAAGTGAGAAGTACGTTTAAAATTACCAAATGAAAGGGACTAATCTCCAAAAGCTCCCTGACCGATTTTTGTCGGCACAGAGAGAAGTTTTTAAGCTGCCATAACTGAAAGGCAGAAATTGTCCTCAGCAAGAACCGGTTCCTAGTGCCGTTAAGGTCTACAGAAGTAATCTACTAAAATCCCTTGTTGAGCTTCACCCTTTTCTCTCCCAGATGCCGAAAACTGTTTAATATATTACACACTGTCTAAGAAATGTTCTTCTTCCTAACAGGATTTAAAGTCTTCACTTTTATAAAATATTAAGAACAGGATATGTTATGAACTATTAAGGAAAATACATTAATATTTCAGGATAATATACACAAAAGGAAATAAATCAGAACAACGCTTCAGTGCTGTCAAAACCAAATAAGAAAATCTAAGCAATTCACATTGATAATCTCCCACTGACCACAATCATCACACTGACATGTCTCCTGTACTCCTTTTCATGCACAAATAATTCAACCCAAACATACACATCTATCAATGTGAGAACAGAAGTTCAACTCTGGCCAGTTTCAATGTGACTGCATGGCTCTACAGCAAGCTGAGGATAACAGTCTAAAGGCATATATGTGCTCTAAAATGAGGGTGAGAGAAGGCCACCTCACAGGGGTTATCTGGTGAGGGTAAAGGGAATTGATCAAAAACAAACGAGGAAAGGAGGATAAATTATGAAATAATAAAATGCACAAAGTGGCTTTGTGCACAGTTTTTAGCTAGGAAGTAGCAAGAATGAGAACACACTACTCAACAGCAGCTTTTAGATAGTAACTTCAGTATAAAAATACTAGTGACAGTAAACTAATTTGAAAATTTATAGCAGATGTAGATAGTGGCATTACATATAACAAGGAATATATTGTATTTTACCCTTTCCATGCAATTAAAGACTGCTTAATATCTCTTTGAAGTCCATTTCTGATGGCTGAGATTGGTACGAGCTTAACAACTGAGAAGAATTAAAAAGAAGAAACCTAAGGAATGTACTTAGGGAGTGTTTGCATTTTGCTTGCGCTTTACTATTTAACGTTCTGAAGCTGCTCTTGTTTAATTCGGGCCCCCAATCAGCAAAGCACTTAATCATGTGCTGAAATTTCATTGATTTCAGTGGGACTTAGGCTTTGGCTTAAGTACTTCACTGAATTATATATTATTTTTCACTTTCCCTTACTTCTTTATGAAATTAATAGAACTACACAGAGTAATGTATTACTCAGTGTAAGGTAAACTGCTGGTTTTTAGACAGGTTTTTATAATACCTAACTGGAAAGCTCACTACTATTTAACTAAAACAATTGATAAACTCTAACTATGCATAATAATGATGTGAATTGCAGTAATAATAAAACTTTATTTTCCCACATAGTTTTCAAAAAGGACCAGAAAACATCGATATTGCTAGAACTCCGTGTCATCTATGCCAATATAAGAATAGGGTTAGTAATTTGAATGTTTAAAATGTTATTTTCTATTCAAATATGTTACAAATTAATGGAGAATTTATACATTGCATAGGGAAAGAAAAGTTTTATGTTATTTTTTATGAAGTATCATAACAAATACTCATTCTTCTTGTATTTTGACAAAATGTAAAGAAAGCAATCTGCACACATGCATTCATATCAGTTGCCATTCATATTTGCACTGCATTTTTGAATATCATTAATGCACCTGCAGCTACTCACCCATTCTCTGTTGTTTAAAATGTCTCTAAATTTGAAGTACAGCAGAGGAGAATGAGGAGTGAACCGAAGGACTTCAATCTCTGGCAGGATTGTAGCTTTTAGTTTCAACCTTCTGTCACATTTTAGGTGAAGAATGAGTGAAGGATTGTTCTTCTTGGAATGACTGAATCCTTTTCTCATCATCATCTGCCCTGCTTGACTTAATTTCTGTGTTTATTAGGAGAGACAAAGCTTTTGCTGAACTATCCATTTCATTACCTTTTCTCCTGTCAAACCCTATTCTGGTTTAGGGATGGCCTGACTGCACTTGGGTCTCATTTCCCATGCTCCTGTGGTCAAAAAGTTGGTGCCAGTGAACACTGATGGTAAGAAATTCTGCAGCTTAAGGAACAGGTGTGAATTGCACCTCTGCAAGGAAGAAGTTTTGTTAGCACAGATCAGGGTAAACCCATAGGAAGGGAGATAAAACCAAGGGTCATAATTAGGTCTATATAATACAAGGTCAGATTTAATCAGCATGGTTTCTCAAAAAAAAAAAAAAAGAAAAAAAAATTGTGAGCAAATTTGTAAGGCAGTACACATGAATGTTTTATTCCAAAAAGTTTTTTACAGGAGCTTGTATGGAAAAGAAGCAAAGAATTGTCACAGATCAAAACTGTGGCTCAGAAACAACAAGAGTAAGATAAAATAGTCAGCTTCTGTCACGGAAACAGTTACCAGCAAAGCATCTCAGTGTTCCATAGAAAGTTACATACTGTTTCATTAAGGATTTGGAAAGAAAGTGAAAAGCAAGTAGAAAAATTTGCAGGTGACATTTTTCTCCCTGCTACATACAAGAGGGCTGTGGAAATGTACGAATCACTGGAGTCCAGAAATACAGGTTAAGAAAGAAATTAAATACTTGCATGGATAACAAGAATAACTAGTCATAATGATGGTTTCAGTCACAACGACTATATGAAGCAGTGTGTGAAATGTTAGCTCTAAAACTTTTGCTTCTTATATTTGAAATAATTCTTCACGATAAGCTTATGGTAAACTAATACTTTATAAGAAAAATATTTACAAGGTAAATTGAGTCACAATCATTATTTTAGATGATTTTACTCCATACATTTTTATCGTGTTAAAAGCCATACACAGCACAGAAAGTTATAAAGGATAGTGTTTAATACCAGTCTAATGAAATGCAAAACATTTTCACTATGACCCCAAATGAAAATTTTTAGTAGAGTTCTTTTAATCCAGTTCAGTTCCTTGATCTTATTTTTCACACAGCTCTACCAGCAGTTGTGCCAGCACAACAGAAGGGATGGCACAGGGTGGGAACAGCAGCTGGGGGGGGAGCATGGAAGAAGGGGTTAGAACTGTATAAACTAACCTTGCTGCTAAAGAAACGTGTCCATTACAAACATCAACACATACAGTTAGTGCTGCTCCCCTTCACTGGAACTGCTTATAGAAATACAGCTAAATGGGACAATTCACAGTTGCAAAACCAGGTCTAAATTAGTGAAAGAAAGTTACTAGCTGAAACGGTATTTTTTAATATATAAACACACGCACAAAGTTAATTGGAAGAGATTACCATCATGAAAATACTCTTACCAGTATTAGTCAATAGAGTAAGTGAGGTTCAGCTTTGAGCAAAAGACACAGCTCTTGAAGAAGGAGGAGATGGGGAACTAAGAAAGCTCTCATCTTCAGGGATGGATTCAGCAGCTGACAATGATTTGTAATATTCATCTTCTCCGTCCAGCACTTTGATTTGGCTTGAAAGAAAACAAACAACATTTATTAAGTTAAAAAATTAATTCTGTCAGTATCTTCAGAAATAGAAACTTCTCCGTGGATGTGAAAATGAAGAGTCCTAATACAAGAAAGGAAAAAAAAAAGATGGGATGATTTGATGAGAAAGATATAGCTTTTATACATACTTTTACTTTGCTATTACTTTATTATGATTATACTCTGAATGGTTCTGAGGATCAGTGAAATGCAATATAGTCTTTCATTTTGGGTGTACAGAATGACAGACCAACTATTTGCATCAAATAGGCATTTCATTTGAGCAATGTGACTTTTTTGTCTGTATATGTTCCACAAGTAGGGTACAATTTTGGTAACGCATTTCAGCTGATGGTTTGCTGTGAATACGAGCCAAAGACCACATCACCAATTTGGGGGGAAAGCCCTATTGACATCAAGGAGTTTTCATTTTCCTGTGATGTATGATGAGCACTCCAGTTTCATGCTAGTGTTTTTATTCCTTGAACAGGGATAGAGACTTTTTTAAACTAGGGGAGGGAGATGAAATAAACCAAATCTTGTGCAGTCGTGCAAAATTTTGGGCTTTAACCTTGACTCAAAGACCTCCTATTCATACAGTTATATTCAAAAGATTAATTAAAAACAGAGCACATAATACAGAAAGTTCTTGTATACTTTTGGAGTACATGCATTTGCAAGACCAAGCATCCATCAGTTCTCTCTGGTCCACATGATCAGTCAATGAAATATTTTGGCAATTGTATAGTAGCCAGCCTGGCTTTTGTAAATTGTTTTCAGTGATTTCTACCTATCACCAGGTGACAACTGCTCATGTGACAATGACAACCGACTCAGTTCAATGGAGAAGGAGCAGCTCCCTTTTGGGCTAAGTGGCCTCTCTGTCAGTTCTTAAAATGTGCTCCCCCAGCAGGGCTGAAGCCCATTGGGAGTGTAATGCTGCAAAGCTGGCAGGGCTTCTGCCCGTGTTCTAGGTCAGAGAACTTGTTTCAACACCCTTCATCTGGCACCTTTCACTATGGCTAAATGCACTTAAAAACATGAAGAAAGCTATTTTTTTGTAGTAGTAGTACTCGGAAAGACCTGGGGAGCATATTTTGTAAGAATCAGTTCTAGTGTCTGTAGACAGCAGTACATGCAAGTTTTACATTTGCTTCTGCAGAAAATGTCCAATGTCAATGCACAGAAATATGTTGTTTATTTTTAGAAACCTCTCTAGAAAGTTTTGCATATTCTGTAATATCACAAAGGACTTCTTCTGTTTACAGTTGCTTAGAACTAAGAAGATAGATATTTACCCAAGTTTTCTTGGCTTCCTCTTGCTCCCTTGATATTCTAGAGTTCCCTGTGGAGAGGGCCAAGAACACACAGTCAAAGCAAAGCAGCAAGTCGTTAATTTTTAATTCAAAGTGATTTTGTGTTGAATGCAAGCAGATGCTGATAATATCAGAAGTCACAGCATAATTTTTTTGATCAAAGGGCTCAAGTGAGCCTGATGAAGCATGCATCTTGCTCGTCTTTGATAAACCACATCAATTATTCACCGTGAAGGCAGACATCCTGACATGAAAGCAACAGATAAAGAGCATAAGCACATGTTCAAGACGAGAGCAGAAGAACGTGGGGGTGGGGCTGGAGGGGCTGAAACAGGTATTAATAACAGAATTATTAACTGGAAACAAAGCCAGTAAAACAGCTTTATTGCCACTTTGAACTCACGTTTAACTGGTTATAGTACATGTTGTCCTCGGGGCTATTCAGCATTTTGGGCTGCTGACATCGTCGACGAGGTGTTCTCAGCTTCTGTTCAAGACAGTTTTCTGAACCTACAGTAAGATAACGCAATTTAGTTTTAAGCTGTGCCAGGTGCTGTGAACATCTTAGCATATTTTAGTCTGTAAACAGTCTTCTGTCCTATTTGGTCCTGGATTTATTAGCAAGTCTGTCCTATCCAAAGTAAGCACACAGAAACTGGGGAATCATTGTTTTCTCTTTTGAAACTTAGTTCAAACATAAGTTTTTAAGCAGAACTTAATTTTTCCTTTTATAACATTTTTTATTCTTTCATATATCTATATCACACAGCTCCTTATTCCTTTCACACTTTATCTTAGTATCTTCTGTTATCTAAGCAGGAAATGAGGTATATTGTGACCAGCTAGGGATATATCATTCAGCAGCAGCAAAACCGTTTTTCTACAGTAGACAGTAATAAAGCCTTTTGACTGATGAGACTTAGTCTACTATAATCATTTTTATATAATAAAAAGGCTACCTTCTTGACATGGCTCTCTGTTTAATCGGAGTAATCGGACTGGTTTGGAATTACGTTTTCTTAATATAATTTGTGATGTGCTGTAAAGTAACAGTTGCTTAAAGTCATCTGGAAAGCAGAGTTTAAAGATGAATGAAATATTTCAGAAAGGGTGGATTCTGAAAAGAACTAACAGCCTTTTCTTTTTTTTTTTTTTTTTTTTTATTACGGAAAAAAGACATTATGGTGTGCTGCATTTTACCAGGCATTTTCTGTGGCATATCTTCTAGATTACCAGGACAACTATTTTCAGTATAAATCAGAATCACTAGGTTACTAAGAGACACTAGGGGGGGTAAGGAAAGGTCATCTACTTTTCAAATAACTCTCCCAACGCCTTTGACTTTCCTGATAGCTCCCTGTTAAAAATTATTTTAGTGACAGTAAGAATAAAAACAGGTTTTGGTGGCACTGAAAGAAAAATACACATCTTATCACATTTGCATCCCATACTGCATGGGTAACTTGTGCTGATACAAAAGACCAGCACAAAGATCAAGCAGCATGAGTTCCTTTAAACACTTCAAAACTGAAGTCAATATGGCTTGTGTGGATGCAGGGCTCTAATCTCACAAGTAATTTGTAAGATCTGGCCTTAAGGAGCAGCTAATATTACAAAGGAGGTTTATTATACACCCAGGTTTACAGTTTGCAACTATTGTACTTTTCTGCAATTAGTGAGTGAGGTAGAGGAGGTGGTTGAATTTTGGCCTTTTCAGCCAAATAACTGACTGTTCTGGGACATTTTCTCTCTTCCACTGTATTTTTCCCTCTCAACAGTAAAATTTGAAAGACAGTAGTTTCCTCTGAGTGTGGGACTGCAATCTCTGTGTGGGAGGGGAGCACTTTTTTCGTGCCAACTGTCATGTTCCTTCACAACACCTGGGAGGGATGGTGGGTTAAATGGCCACCACGGAACTGACTGCAGAGCTGGGTGAATGAGAATTTCTCATTCTCATTTTGGAATTTCTCTAAAAATGAAAAACAGTTTTATAGAGAAACATTACATTTCTCCAGTAATACAAAATAACTTTTAAATAATACACTCATGTTGCTTGCTAATTTAATACCCAAAGCTTCAATGCTTTATACTTTCAAGTTCAGTAAACCTTTATATTTTTGCTAAAGAGCTTGTGATTGAGCCTCAACCTTTGCTACTTGCATTGTATATAACCAGACACAGCAGAAGCTGTTCCAGAAAATGCTTCTGGGGAAATTGGGTGCCCACATAATATATGTGTCTTTGGAAGGTTTTTTCTCTAATATTTAGATAGGACATAAGTGCAGTTTTGTTATCTCTGAAGTCTTTGGAAGTTTTGTGGAAGACCTGCCATAACTACATTCTACTGTCTCCCTGTTTGCTCTGAAAGTTATTCAAATTGTTCTTAGGCTTTCTGTCTCACGACAGGAGGGTCTGCAATTTTTGCAAGCAATGTTTTCAGTCACAAGGCCATCTGAACTCCTTTTTACAGCAATGTAGTTCTTGAATACCTCTCCACAAATAACTTTTTTATTCTAGGAAGAGGCTGGTATGAATAAAGACTCAGGTCTGCACGGTTTTGCATAATTTCACACACCTCTCTGCAGCTTGCCAGAAGTAAAAACACAGCACACAAATATTTAGAAATTTTCAAACAGTATGATAATATGATGGGGTATTCTTTTTTCCTTTCCCCCAAATGCTGTTGTGGCCTTCATGTTATTTTTTCAAAACACCTATATGTAGTGTCTTTGTTTTAAAAATGTCTTTTATTCATTAGGATTCTGAGACACTAATATTTTGCTCTAGCTTTTTATGCTGACACTTAACTATTTCTGTATATTCTACGGGTGGTCTGCAGTTTGTGTCCTCCAAAGGAAATACCCTTTCAGTGGTCCCATTTGTCTTAGTGTTTAGTAGCATACTACACGAACACTACAAAATCTGGTAACATTTATCATAAACTACCATATCTGGAGAAAACGGTATTAACATGTGCTCCACACTCAGCAATTGAATAGGCATTTTAAATGCTGTTCTAAAATATTTTGCTTCGATGACAAACTTAAAGCCACCAGTAAGAAAAAAGTCACTTGTCATTTTAATAGCAATAGCAGCACCATTAACAGGGTATTGTCTACACTGCACCCAATTTGTGCTAAGTGCCTCTGGCACGTCCAGTCTCCCGAGTTTGCCACAAATTTAGAGACCAGATGAGAGAGTGAGTACACGAACTTCTTTCAGGTTGTCTTTTAGTACCGTTTTAAAAGTAGGAGATCTTCCCCCCCCTTTTGTCTGGAAGAAAACCTTTCCTTTGTAGCTCTAAGCACAGAAATTCCTTAGGTTACAATTTCGTTATTGGTAACTTGCTTACTGCAGTGCAGAAATAACACAGAGTAGGTAAAATGCCTTCTGCCAAGCGCACTATGTCAGCTGATCTACCAAGTGTAGGGCAGCTGAGGTTCTGGGCATCCTTCTTTCCTCACTTGAACCCAGAGAGGCTGATACACATGGGTAAGCAGGGTCATGTGGATGCTACCCTGAAGCCACCACAAAATTGATGTTGCTTACAGTGAAGGGAATTAGAAACTGGCAAATGGATAAAACTCTTGGAGTATAAAGTATTTATAAGTAAACAAACCAATGGTATTTCTCTTTACTCCTCTATTACCACTATTGGTTATCCTTTTTATTTCTCTGATACATAAGAGCCCAAGTCAATAGATCAGGACCTTGCAGTGCTCAAATAGATTAAAAAGCCGTGTGTTTTCAACTAAATGCAAAGTCAATTATTCGACTTAGTTACATTTTTAAGAACTGGGAATTGCATAGTTGGAAAGCAGTGTCTCCAAGAGAGAGTTGGGAATCATCACAGATATTCAGCTGAATATGAAGCAGACTGGGTGCAAAGCAGAAGACTACTCAATAGAAATAGGAAAACCGTTTCATCACTGAGTGCAGAATTATTTTAAAGTGCCTGTTGTAAACTGCAGAACAAGAACAATTTGAAATCTGGAAAACCTGCCATATGGTGAGAAATTTAAGAAGACTGTTCTATTTAATTTTTTTTTCAAAAGAAAGTTACGAGGTGATTTGAAGCAAGCCTAAACCCCTCTATAGAAAGTGGAGGGTTTTTCACCTTCAGAAACGAAAGTCTGAACTGTCTAATGGTCAGAAGTGGAAGAAAATTTCAGACCAGAAGTACAGCACATACATATTGAAAACAATCAGTCAGGAGAAAAAAAATATTTAGCAGTATGAGGGAAGCTCAGGTTGAGATTGGAAGCTTTTAGAAAAGGTATGTTTTGACTCAAGCTGAAGTTAAAAACTATTCAAGATATGACATATATTCCTTCTAGCTTAACAGGAATTCATTTCTCTAATGTGACTTTTATCTACGAGTCTCAATCTGCAGAAGATTTTGTATTGATCTTTTCATTTCTGGGATATACTTTCACCTCAGAATTTCCATGTGACTCTTCTTCTTTACTTTCTTATGGCTGAAATGGAAATATTTTTCTTCAGTTAGCCATCACATCCATCATACTGACACTTTTTATGACATCTCTTGGCTTGCAGATGATTAGCACATTTCTTATGCCATATCTTATTTAGATGATTTTTCTGTTTAAAAACCCATCCTTTACATAAGTTGCAAAGGACCCTTTCAGAAATGCACAAACGGACAAACAGGAAGATTTAATGAAAAACTTCAAAATGCTCTTTAGCACTGACACAAGGACTTTTGCATCTAGGATTTGGGCCCTGACCAGTTCTTTCAAAACAGTACCTGCAAAAAATGTATTTTCCTAATGATTTCCCATGAGGCAGATGACTTCACTTGATATTCAGTGAAGATCTCTTCTTAGATGTCCTGTTTGTCCTGCTTATCTTGGTATTGAAAACTTAGGGACCAGGGACTGGGCACACTCTTCAGAGGAACTGAGAATCATCAGATTTTGCTCTCTGAAATGAAGCTAGGGTCTTCATAAACTCTTCATAATTAAACTCTTGCTTCAAAAACCCCTTCATGCTGATAACCTCACCAAACATTGCTAATTTTTCCTATATGGAGAATTCTGCAGAGAAGATGGTGATGAGGCAGCTACAACTGCATTTGGAACTTGTAAAATACACTGATGTGAGTCAGTTTGTTTTAAGGTTGGTGCAGCACAGAGTGGGCCCTAAACCCCAGATGACGTCTTACTTTTAGCAAGGAATACACAGAAGGGATCTTTGCCAATGTGTCAGTGCCACAAAGTGGGCTGTGTCACCTATTCCCTTGCTGAAGGGACTCCATCCACTACAACGCATATTGAAGGGTGGAGCTGAGTAGTCTCATTTTCCTTCATAAGCCATTTACCCAAAACAGGTTTGGAAGGGGTTAGTCTTGTCTCTTCTGTTATATGTGAACACAAATCTAATATCACAAGAATGGTAGTCCTTCTCTAATTAGTCAGACAGGAAGACTTAGAGTACGAGAAGGGGCAGCCTGCTAAAGGAAAGGTAATGGGGCCATTTAGGGAATCATATATATTATTAATAGTGTAGGCAAATAAAGTACATAAATCAGTATGACCAAGAAAAATAGTAAGCATGTGGCTGATTTCCAATCTATAATATCAGATGAAACATGAAAGTGCAACCCTTAATTATAAGCAAATATTAGCACAGACTCATGGGATCTCATCATAACATCTCAAGGTCTACATTCATGAAAATTTAAGCAATGTTTAAAATCATGTTAATTTGTTCTTTGTTTGTTTCTTTTCCTGCCAGTCTAATTTATTCCAAAAGACTTTGGTTCTCAAGCCTGGATATATTGATCATGCCTATGTAAAGCATTGTTATAGCCTGGGGAGAAGACTTTTGTGGAAAAACTTGTCTTTGTTCTCCTTTGATAATTTATATGTATTTTGATGTTTTCAAGCTTTTCCAGTTTTGAATCATTTTTCAAGGCAGCAAGTTAAATTCACTTTTTCTCTTGAAGTCTTAGGCAAGTGCAGAAATGACCTCACAGACAATGATAATATATGTCCTCCTCCTGGACTGGATGCTAAGTGGATAATTATGTGCAGCATGTTGATTTCAAGGAACAGCTACATTTTCTTCTGTGCCATACAAGTCTATTCAAGCAGAGGGCTCAAGGGGCTAGTGATTCTGGTCCCACTCATATCAGTGTTAAATGGGAGTGACTGAACATCACTTATGCAGTAAAAAATGCTGTAAATGAACTAGGCTTTATGATTTTAATTATTTCAGCT
This sequence comes from Astur gentilis, assembly GCF_929443795.1. Taxonomy (NCBI): domain Eukaryota; kingdom Metazoa; phylum Chordata; class Aves; order Accipitriformes; family Accipitridae; genus Astur; species Astur gentilis. The sequence continues at coordinate 32,508,855 of NC_064880.1, forward strand.
TTATTTTAAAAAAAGAACGATTTACAAAGGGCACATAATGCTGTTTGGCCAAGACTGTTCATACAAACATATTTTCCTCCCTTTCTCGTTCCCATGATTCTCCACCATTTGCACAAATTAGCATCACACTGTAAGTGCAAAATGGGAGTAAAATGAAAAACTTGCCTGAGAAGCAGAGTGAATACTCAGGCAGTTAGCTTCCACTGAGGACCTGCTGCACCTGCCTGCCTGCCACACTCAAGCCAGTTAATGCAGAACTATCTTGCACATCCCTGTACAAAACTGCGGTCAGCGTGACTTTAGTATGAGCACACATTAAGAGATACCAGGCCCACATCACAGGGCGTTTGTTCACTGCCTGTTAAATGCTACCAACTATAAATGCATCAGAAACAAGGACAGGATAACAGGTCTAATAGACTTCACAGAATAAGTACTGTAGAATAATCTGTAGCTTCATTTGGGAATAACGAAGTTATAAGGTCTATGCTATATACTATAAATTTAATTATGTTATGTGTCCTGGTTTCAGCTGGGATAGAGTTAACTGTCTTCCTAGTAGCTGGTACCGTGCTATGTTTTGAGTTCAGTATGCGAAGAATGTTGATAACACTGATGTTTGCAGTTGTTGCTAAGTAGTGTTTAGACTAAAGTCAAGGATTTTTCAGCTTCTCATGCCCAGCCAGCGAGAAAGCTGGAGGGGCACAAGAAGTCGGCACAGGACACAGCCAGGGCAGCTGACCCAAACTGGCCAACAGGGTATTCCATACCATGGGACGTCCCATCTAGTTTAGGAACTGGGAAGTGGGGGGCGGGGAATTGCCGCTCCGGGACTAGCTGGGTGTCAGTTGGCGGGTGGTGAGCAATTGCCCTGCGCATCATTTGTACATTCCAATCCTTTCATTATTGCTGTTGATATTTTATTAGTTTCTTCTTTTCTGTTCTATTAAACCGTTCTTATCTCAACCCATGAGTTTTGCTTCTTTTCCCAATTTTCTCCCCCATCCCACGGCAGGGGGCGGGGGGGGGGGGGGGGGGCATGAGTGAGTGGTTGCGTGGTGCTTAGTTGCTGGCTGGGGATAAACCACGCCATTATGGTAGTTCTGCAAAAATGCTGGAGGCTGATAGAAAATAAACACACTGTCTCTGAAAGATTTTAATCTCAGTACAAGCAAAACCACACTATGAGACAACAACATAGGGTAGGAGAGAATAAAGAGCAAATCTGCTTGGTGACTTAAGTAATGAGGTGTGTCTCTAACATCTTCTTTTCCCTTCTGAGGTTAATGAGAGGGAAAGGGAAAACTAAAGGAAAGAGAAATGGACAGGAAAAAGACAAAAAATGAAATGATCAAGTAAGATACTGGGAAACTAAGGAAGAGAAGAAAGGGGAATAAACAACCATTAATGGTGAAGCAGTAGAACCTAAGTTCTGGCATCAGAGGATTTGATTAATCTAGTAACATCAGAAGCCGGAAGGCATGTTGGCATATTTAATACTATTAACAATTGTAATTCTCTCCAGGATACTTCATGCTTACCTAGCAGTAGCTTCAGAGCTCTGCAAATGTTCAATAAGGCCATCCATTCTGTTGATATAATGAGATATAGTATGACGGGAACCATTCTTGCCACCAAATGCCTGCAGTCCCTTCTTCTACAGAAGAGTGTCCAGGAATATTTATAGGTGCTAGTGCTCTTTATGCTGCTAGTGACAAGCAAGCATGGAAAGAACAATAAATCAGATGACCTTTGAGGAGTTACAAGGCCTCAGCCCTTGCTAACTGTCACAAAATATCTTACTGGAGATTCACATAAGTGTTGCTAAAGGAAAGGACATTAACTACTTCAAAAATACGTATTAATACTTAGAAAGAGTGTTTAGTCCTTCAGGTATCCTGCAACTGCAGTGTACTCAAAGCTCTTACTTGGATTCGGTAGGTAAAAATAATAAGTTAGATTTAATTAGTTTCAGTGTCAAGTGCTTTGTAGTCTAAGTCTATAGCTCCAAATGTAGTTACCAGATTCACTGAAAACACAGAATCTGGAGGGGTAAAAAGTCCTATAATAGAAAGATTTAAAATAAAATAAAACCAAGGTTCATGATCACCTCAGATCCCCCACACGAATGTGGTGAACTAGAATTCTGTTTATTCAGATGGAGTGTGCTCACAGTGCCAAGAGCCATAGACTGCTAGGGAAATCACTGTAGCCTCTTTGATGTCATGTGCATCCCAGAATCTGTAACACACTGCTAAAACTGTGAGCACAGCCTTTTGTTTATAACCCTAAACAGAACCATTTGAATACACACACTGAAAGAACTCATAACAGAAGCAATGCGTTTTCTTCCACCCAGTGATTCATTACTTATGGCTTTATTTTAGATACTGCAGTTCTACGCAAAGCCATATGCTTTAGATTATAAAGCACACTAAGCAAATCATAAGTTTTTCAAGATGGTATGTAAAGGCTGTTTTTGCATCTGTTTGTTGCCAGTGACCCAGATGATACTGTAATTAGAACAACAAATATTTTATGTGAAATCAATCATTTAGCTGTCTCTGAACCCTGAGACAATGGCTTTTAGATACACTTTGTTGGGAAACAAGATCCATAAATAGTTAGAATCTTGGCTTTCGTTGTTTTTTTCCCTTCCAACACAGTTCTGATCCCTCAGTATTTGTCAGTTCTTTCAGTCTCTATTGTGAGTGATTTAACTGTAGAGGGAAAAGGCAGAGATTAAACAAAACATACCAAAGAACTAAACTGTCAGTAACTAACACGGGTTAAGATTCAAACCTGTCAGCAAACAGCATGCTTCTACAAGTATGGTCTTGAAGACATGTCTTCCTATACACATTGAATATACACAACCCCTCATATGCCCTGCATGTAGTAATATCTAATAGTGGGTTCCAGAGGTGTGGCAACTAGTCAACTAACCAGTCAAAGCCAAGAGGTTTACACAGCTACAACTTTAACTTCAGGAAAAAAATCACGCCAAACCATCCTGAATGGCAGAAACTACTTCTGGACAATGCAGAAAACTTAACTGATGATTATTTTTCTTCCCCTCCTTAAACATGACCCAGGGCAGTTGTGGAAGCTGTTTTTTGGTGAATTTTTGTGATCTTTTCAGAAGAGACAGTTACTGGTGAAACCCAGGACATTTCAGGTATGCTGGAATTACTACATATCACAGCGTATTTCCTGGTAAGACCTGCTTAATCCAGTAGCCACCAGGTGATAAGGAATAGGTATCTTACATTATCATGTGAGGTAAGTGATGTCTCTCTTGCTGGTTGAGCAGTGCTGTATAATCAATACAAGTGAATGAAGAATTTCGCAGGGGAAAAACCTACTGAGAGCAATTAAATACGAAGAGATCACTTCCGGATCGGGAAATCCCTGAGCCACAAACCATGCTAGGCTGGAGAGTGTTCTGGGCAAATATCTCTGCTTGCCCTACTTTTTTACTATACCCTAGGCTTTTGCTCTTGGTTACTGTCAGAGAGAGGAAATTAGGTTAAACAGACTTGGATTGGACTTCAAATGCTCTTTCTTATGGTGGTGGGTTTTTTTCCCCCTCTTTTTCTTTGTGAGGTTGCTAACATTCAAATGACCAGGAAAGAAATCCACTTACATTCAAGCAGAACAAATCCCCAAGAGACACCTGAACCTGAGGTTGAGGTAACTCCTCACAAGGTGCATATCAGAGTCTTCAATGCAAAGATCATTTCAAGGCCAACTTTAACTTCTTATGGTAGGATGGCTGTATTACACTTGCCTTTTTGTTAGCACTGCACCAGATCAGCCTGATCTTCTGGAAGGCAGAAGTAGAAATCCTATGTGAAGAGGAATACTAAGGAAAGCCAGGCATTCTTCAATTTTCTGGACATGCCCCATTTTCCCTTCTCTGGAATTATTCATCTGAGGTACTAGTCTTGATGTAGAAACACTGGGACACCTACACAGGCATTGTGCACCTGGAGGCTTGCCATGATGCAAGCTTGTCCCATCAGCATTATGTCATGGTTGGGACTCAGCCTGTTGGTGCAGTTTATTTGTTTCGTGAATTTAAAGAAAATAGGATTAGAAAGAACCTCAAGTGACTATTTTGTCCTTCCCTGCCTTCCAAAGTAAAACCACATCTCATGTTGGAGGTATGAGAAATTTTCAAAATTGCTCAGAAACAAAAGATATAAAAAAAATCCTCACAAACATAGCATCAACAATGGAGCCATTCATTATTACTTCTGCATGATACTATGACAGCTATTCCTTCAAAGAAGAATTAGGATGATGATTTAGTCAATCTGATTGATTAAATAGCTTTGGCAACTTTAAAGTATGAATCCTAAATATCCTGATGGTATCATCAATTTTAGAGATATTCTCCAAAGTACATTTGGACTTTGCAATGCAAAAGTTTTTAAACTGCAGATTGTGGATCTCAAAAGCTGTGTATCATGTGCAAATATGCCTAGAAAACTCACTGGACACTTGGCACTGGTTCATCTTGTGGATTCTAGCAAAGCAAAGCAAAGCATATGGGGAAAAAGATGAAACAAACATAAAAAGTAAACACTGTGATTAACTTTTAAAAATAAAAAGTCAAAACATTCAGTGCATTAGGGAACAGTAACAAATCACAAATACCTTTCTAATACTGCTTCTCTACATGGCCAAGTACTGAAGTTGCCAAAAATGTATCATACAAATGTGGGGAGCTAGTCTGTGCAATCAGAAATAGGGCAGGAGGCAATCTGTAAGTTCACACTCAGTTAAGATGTGGTTCATAATGGGCCTGTGTTTCAGAGTTGCTGTCCTAGCAAATAGCCTGGATCCTTTTAAAGGTAATACCTTACCTTCTTCCAAACTGTAATAATAGCATTTTTATCCCGTACCCTCAGAGATTAAGCCACTTGATTGACTTTGAATTCTGGACACACAGGAAATTTGTATTAATTTAGCATAATGATGAGGCGCAATAAAGGCTCTGTGGAACCACAGCAGCATGGTCTCTAAGGTTTTGTTCGTTACAGAAACACAATTTGCATATCTAAAGGCTTGAAACCATGGGTCCATATTGATACAACTAGTATCTCAAATTTGAGTGTAGCAGATTCAGCATATATTTCAAAGAATAAATGGTAGAAGCCCAAGATAAAACTCTCAGTAGATTTCTTCATTAAGAAAGAAGTTTTTTTCTGAATTCAAGGTAGTTGGCAGCAGTAACTTTTAAAGGAAGTATTAAAGAAAGCTTGACTGAATCATGCAAAAATGTCACTAGTTAGATATTTGCTTCCCAGTGTTGCTACAGTGATTTGGTCTGACATTTGTAAATCTTGGAAGTAAAGAAGGTATCTTGGCTAGATAAAGGAAACTAATGCTGCTGACCTATGTGCTACAGCAATCCATTCTTAAAGGGGCTGTTAATTACTACTGGGACTTCTAACATTAGACCTACAATTAGTGATGGTTCAGAATTGATCTACAAATCAAACTCAGGCCAGGGAATTCTAAGGGAATATTTTGAAAGAAAAACTGAAGAAGCATGAGCAAACTATTCAGTCAATGACAGAGTTAGAAAAATAAGGAGGAACAGAAAAACCTTCAGGCTTTAAATATGTCTGTATCTTGTGAAAGAGCATCTAGGTTTTTTTCCCCCTTCCAAATCCAAATCACAAACCTTTGACTACTTACACTATGAATCTTATGATAGAATGCTAGACATGTATAAAAATAAGGGGTCATTATTTCCAGAGGTGTAGTTCATTAACTTTCATCCTGAAAAGGTAGATAGGACCTTCCAGTAGTAGTAAAGCGTGTTCAGAAAATGTAGAAAAGATGTTTAAACAAAACTGAGGGAGGTCTGCAAAGAATTTCAACACTGGGATTTCAATCCTAATAAAGCAATTTTAGGCTATATATTTCATGATACCTAGCCACACCAGCTGCAGTAAGAGCTTTGAGAGTGCAAAACACATAGAATATGTGTACTTTTCATCCAGTCCTTCCTAAATGCATTTAAAGAAAAATTTGGCAAAGACTTCAGCTCATGGGAGCAGAGGAATACATACACATATGTGCACATATACAAATAAAGTGAGTTGACTTTCCGATATTACAGTGACTTGCTTATGTGACAATATGTTATTTTGTTCTGAACTCACCTTTCTTGACAGGGCACAGCTTACATTAATACATCAACTCACTGTATTATATTCCCCTCTAAACACAGTCTTTGTACTTGAGTGTCACTTATTTTAAATTGGTAAATGCTACAGAATTAGTTGGGTTTTTTTTATTTTTCTCATAAATACATGACTAATTCTAGTGACTTTGATGACAATTTATTCCTCAGAGCTTAACAAACCCTTCTTCACCAACATGAGTGGTGATTTGGGGGTTCAAACTGAGGCACTAGGAGGGCTGATTTTTAAACCATTACAGCTCACCCATTCTGGAAAATCAGGTTCCTTCATGGTATCTTAGTTGAGGTACACAGAATTTCTTGTCACTCCAGAAAATACAGACAAAGTGATTTCAGAAATTTTTTGGGGGAGCTGATTCGGACATATTTTCCACCTCTTAACTACTGTAAATCCTTCAATTTTTTTTCAACGCCTTCCTTACAACTCTGTACTAGATTCTTGGCTGGTAATTGAATAATATATCCCTATAGAATAGCTTGTGATATAGCAACATCAAATTCTGTTTGTGTCCCGATTCTGTACTTGGGTCTGTGGGTATTGCGGAGCATGCAAAGTTGTGAATTAACACTTTATTAGTTACTGTGCACTAATTCCTTGTGTGAATGACCTACAAAGGACCACACAGAATTACAACATGAATAAACTAGTGCATTGCAAGTGTACCTATTGCCATGGAATGCCACTTCTGATTTATCTGTTTTGGATAGCTGAGAAGTATGGCCATATTAACATAACTCTTTTCCATAACATATCTTGCTTCTCAGTAGGACTAATTAGCTTAGGCATGGCACTGCACTCATCCAGCTATACTGCCCCCAGGGTCTGATTCACATCTAGCTTGAGCAGCTTTGCAAAGCCCTGGCATGTGCTGAGTCGCTATATCATAAATTTATATTACGGCTTATTCTATACTAACTTTCCCATGGAGACAAAACCTAAAAATCAGTTTTACCACTGTGAACAGATTCATCAAAGTCTCCAATTGAAGTAATACCATAATAATAATGACAATATCCTGTCCCCAAGCAGAAAGGCTCATATCCTGAAAATGCTAACGTTGATGCACACCTTCCCTACTAGAATTAGTTCCTCTGAAGCCAGCCCCAACACTAAGCATATGGATACAAGGGAAAAAAAGGAAAGTCTCAGAAAACCATGTTGATATTAATATCGTTTAGAGAAATACAATTAAAATGGAAATATAAAATAGAATTTTAAACTCCTCCCTTTAGAAAGGACTGTCTTAATTATTTCAATTATTAAAAGGCCCTATGAAGTAAAAGGCTGTGGGCTAAGAGAAATATATATTTCTCTTCATATGTAGAAGATGATACAACAAATTTTAAAAGTCCAGCACTCACTCTATCTACACAATACTTGAATTAACTCATGAAGCAGTTTTAATTCAGAGATAATTGAGAGCCATACACTTTCTACAAACATACCGTAACACGTAGGAGCACTTAAGCTAATCTTTGATGAAAAATTCTTATGTTAGGTTCTTCAATAAAATAAGCACAAGAATAACTTTTGCTTTCATGGAAACTGTCAATTCCACATGTAGCTGCTCAGCATTGTCTAAATTAAATGAATATGAGACTCGTGGGTGGACAGAGGCAAACTGAAGATAATCAGCAAAATTTATGTTTTCAAATAATGTACAAAACACATAAATCACTTCGGAGGCCCATAAAATTGTTTTTGGAAAAAAAAAAAAATTATAAAATAGCAAAAAGCAAAGAAACATGACCAGAAGTTACAGTTCATTGTTTGCTTTTACAAGGTAGAGTGGCAGGAAATTATCTCCCTTTTGTCACACATTTCATTTTTGATCAGGTGATTTTGCATTATTTGTAACTTCAAAAAGCAGCCACAAAAATATGAGGTGCCAAAGATATTTTTTTGTCTCTGAAGATGCAATTTTCTAGAAGAAAACTGTCTACAACACCACATATAGCAAACCAAGATTTTCAGTTTCTACTGCAAACACTCACTCATGCCAGCAATCTACATGAAGTCAATGCGTTATGCCACTGCATAATGATGGATCATGTGAGGTCTTGTAGGACGGGACCAATATTCTTTAAAATACATGTTATTATTTAATGATTTATCCCTTTTTATTACTGTCAACCAATAACACATATTTGTTCAAAACAAATTACTGTTCTTTCATCATTATGTTGACAATATTTTGTTCAGAACAATCCATGGTACAAAAAAGGCATCATTATTTACAGAGAACCATAAAGCCTTATTTTTATCTCTAAAATACATAGTAGAGGTTAACTACACTTACCATAGTTTGCTTTCTGTGAGTGTCTCTGCTATTAGGACTTCATCTAGAAAGATTATGCAGAGATACAAAACACCTTAGGTAGCTGTTTTGGCCTATGAAGTCTTAGCTGTATGTGTTTTTGTGTATTTACTTTTTAGAGAAAGAGTTACTGTTTCAGAATAAAGCCTTGCAGGGTAGGATGTGAGCAGGCAGGCTACACAGCTGCTGTGTGGCTTGTGAAGAGGAAGGTGCCTGTACTACCTGACAGTGCCAGCGAAGGGCTAATGCCCTCACGACACTTGTCCTTCTTTCTCTTTCCCTCATAGCTGCAGACAGCCAGGACTAGGATAACAGTTTGAACGTGCAGAGAATTTGCAATATCAGCCTTGTGAGGGATGAATTTCCCAGTCATCTCTGCTGAAGCATTAAATGAAGATGTCTAATGATGATATTCTAAACATCATCATTACTTATTTCACTGGAGCTCAACTCACACAGGAAGAGATAGTCAATCATATCATGAAGAGCTACATGACGTACCGCTCCTCTTACACAAGAAACAGCAGTAGCTTGTGCCACTATTCAAGACATACACGAGTCCCCAAACTCTAGCTGTGAACCTGGGCCCACAGAAAGGAGGCTGAGCCCATCAGAGTTCATCCTTGTAACGAAAACACCGTGGTAGGAGAAGGTTCAAGGGGACCAAGGACCTGAGAGAGCACACCTGATTACCTTTTCGAGTTTTATTTGTGGATGATGAAAATAGTCAGAAGTAAATGTTTCATATCCTATCATGTATCACATCACTGGAGAGGAGGAAAACTTTGTACTTTGCATAGAACCAAAGGGGCAAAACCAGTAATCCTGCCTGCAACCACGCTTTTCTTATCCTTTTAAAGAACTTATGGCAAACCTGTGGATAAGAAGTGCTCTGCTGCAGCCAAGTCTAACTAAGATGGCATCTAGCTATATTTCTAACACCTATTAAAACCAGAACTACGGCAATTTAACTTAGTATCCATCAGAAAAACGTGCTTATTGTCCATACTCAATGGGAAAAAAAAAAGTCAATGACATCACAAGAAGTGCCTATGGGGTTTTTTTTTTGATGGTATCAAAAAGTTTCTTTAGATTACTGGCATTTGAACATGAGAAACTATTAAAGTAGTGCACAAAGTCAATAAAACGATCTCGCTAGACTTGCCAACGTGTATAAGGGGTTTTATCTTTAAAAATAGCCTAGTATTTAGTTGTATAAGCTCCAAACGGCGTTTAATGGGTGAAAATGCTTAAAGATTTCTGAAAGGTATTCCTATTTCTTGGCCATTAGCATGCCATACCAGGATAGTTTAAATCTGCTTTCAGTTCTGGGTACTCCAGATCACAGCTCTCTTTATTTCTAAAGGGGAGGGATTTCCACTTGTGTGGAAGAGAAGCATCCCAATAAAAACTATAAAGCCACTAATGGGGCCTCTTCAGGAAGTGCTGTGACCAGACAACTGTAACTGCACCTGAGTTAGAAATTAGTTGGGCTTCTTTTTTATTCATTTATTTCTTCACTAATACTGGAATTTTAGGGCAACAGAAACTTTTTTGTGAATTCAGGTCATATTAGCTAACAGTTTCAGCTGAAATAACATGAAAAAACTTCAGAGATGTTGAAACAATTCATTCTGGCATCTCAAAAACAAAAACATTTTGATTTTGTCACAAGGGGACTCCTTTCCCAAACCAGAGGAGGTAGTGCTGCCACCCCTGATATCCAAAAACTCAGTGATTAGGCCATGTTCTTAGGTTGTGAAAGATGTAGCTTCAAACACCCCCTTAAACTGTTCTGGTACAGGGACCTGAACCCACATATCACGCTTCTCAGGAGAGTAACCTAACTGCTGGGCTAGAAAATATTAGGTAGGTTTCTCTCAGCCTCGTTTGTTGAAAGTGTCCCACTTTGCCTAAAGTAGTTAAATATTCATTGAAACAGAGATTGAAAGCCAGGTGCTGGCCCCCTTTTCCTCTGACTGCTCAAATTACCAGGATCTCAAGTCATTCACATGCTCTCTGTTTCTGTGGCCTACTTACTATTTAATGTACATTCCACTGATGGGAGAAAGGGGAGAAGGAGAAAATATTTTCTTCTCTGAACTTCAGTATCTGCGTTGAGCATAGCCCAGGCCATTGAAAATACGGGTCGGTGAAAGTTTTGAGCCTTACATTTGGAAGGACAGTAGTATGGAAGGTAAGAAATTATCACTTTCCAACATATAGAGTAGTTAAAAATAGAGTAGTTTAATGACAAGAAATAGTATTATTTAAAGGAGAAAGTAGTGAGACATCTGCATCTATTTGTATCCAGTGTTTATCCCTATTGGCACAATTAATAAAAGCTATGCATAAATCACATGAAGTTCATTAAATCCACTGGCTCAGGCTGCTGACTAATTGGTAAATACACACTTGATAAAAATGTAAAATGTATGCCAACTCCACATTTTAAAACTGGTTTCTAGTTAAGATGTCTCTGCTTCCCAGTTGCTTTTCCAACAGAGCTCGATTTTCACGGTTATTGGTCTTAGGGAAACAATAATGCCCAGAACACTGCCAAAAGATCTTAGGCCCTAGAGTACAAAAACAAAAATCAGCTCTACTGAGCTTACAGAGACCAAGGAGTTAGCTATCCTGTGTCTAGGGCAATTTTCTAATGTACCTGTGAATCTAAGGTCTCCTGATGCCAGCTGTGCACATTTCAGTAGACTCTTCAGGCACTTCAACTCCTTTACAAATGAGGCCTTTAGCATTTGCTTCTGTAGTATTGCCTTCAACTAGTCTGACATGAAGGTATCATCGCTCAGCAAAACTTTGATTGAGTTAAATCTGACAATTCTGACAAATTAAAGGTCCACGAACTATGCAGGCCTGTGCAGACAGACAGTCTGACACTGTCAAAATTAGACACAAGTGAAAACTAATTCCGAAAAACATGATGAGTGTGAGAGTGGCTGAGGCTGGAGCCATCTACCCCAACACTTCTCTAAAGGTCACAGAAGACCCATCTCCACTCATGTGGACATGGTGAAACCTCCGTACTCTCCAGCCCAACACACCCTCCTTTTCAGAGGAGGCCAGCACCCAGCCAGCCACATATTTTTATAGACAGGGGACTCAGCAAAAGACTTTGATAGTTATAATGGCTTTCAACAAATCCATGGAGAGCCTTATCTGAAGGGTCTCTTTTTGCCACCATGACCGATGGCTCTGATTGTGGAGGGCCTTCCTGACATCAAACAATCCCAGATGCAGAGAGGCCTTGGGAGCTAGCCCAGTGCTTTGTCTGGGCCTGACCTCAAGTTTTCTGTATTTACATTTTTTCCAAAACATGATTTAGAACAGATGTCACTGGACACCAGAGCTCTTCTCCAGGGCTGGAGTAGAAAATCACAGAAAAAAGAGGGAGATACAGAGCAGCTCAATTACATTACATGAGGATATTGATCTGCATAGCAAGGAAAGGGTTGAATCCACCCATTTCCAATTTTAGTTTAATTAGACTCACATTCATATATCAGTGCTGGCCTCCCTCTATTAAGGCTCAAGCAAAATGCTTGGTTTGATTGTGAACAGCCTTATAACTAAGTGCAGTATTTTGGGTTAGGGATGGTTTAGGACCATCTCTGCTTGTATTCTCTATTTCTGCCATTGACTTTGACAGTGCCTGAACAACACATTCAAAGCACTTGCCTCAAACCACATTTATGGTGTGCATGTTTGAAACAAAGGATGAAATAAAGTTGACAAACAGTATTACGAAATTGATATAGTTTTAATAGTGGCTTAATGAAAGAAATGGGAGTATGAAACTCCCTTCTTCTCTAGACAATGTGTGGTGAAATAAGCTGTCCGCAATGGAGGGAAAAAAGCTTAAAAAGAAACATTTGGAAACAATACAATGACATACGGTCCCATATGTTGAATCTATAATGCTTCCTAATTCCTTCAGGGTAAAATTCACTCTCCTCCTGAACAAATTCCAAGTAACTGGGATTTGCCTGTGAGGGCTAAAGGAAGGAATAAAATCTGTCCTCTGTACGCAGACAGGAGACATGGCTACGAAGCAGCTCCTCTGCAGTTGCCATTTTACCCCTGGATTGAAGCAGCACGGGTAACGTTTTTTGATCCTTTTCTGGGTATTTATAATTGCTGAACCACAGGCCCAACCTCATCTCTTCTCTCTGGTCAAGTCTGCTCAGGGAATGCTTTCCCTGTAGGGTGCTCCATGGTAAAGAGGGCATGTGCTCAGCCTTCTGAATCATGGTAGCACAGCAGAATACCTAGTGTTGTTTTGAAAGTTTTCTATATAGAAAGCTGCATGTTGGTGCTGGTAAGGCGTGCCCAGGGCCCCAGGGCAATTACGCTCTACAGCAGTTTTAGGTGATGCCTCTACAGCCCTTAGTTTTCTTGAGATACATTATTTCCACTCATAATTCCTGGTCCTATGCAGTCCACCAATCTCTGGATGAGGGAGTGGGAGAGGAAAAGGCCTGCAAAATCTAGCAACAGTTTTTATGCTCTTAACAGCACTGATTTTGTAAATGTGCTCAAAACAAGTGGTCAAACATCTATCCAGCAATGAAAGTGTCTCATACATAAATGCTCTGAATTAAATTGTGATATAATACTAATTATTGGAATTTTGGCACATTTTAGGTGGTTGCATTGCTCACAGGATCAACTCAAGGCACAGGCAATTGCCTAGGTTAACAAATCACTGGAGATACTGAAGTGGCCACAGTTCTGTTGACTCCTCACAACTCTGGAAAGCCAGGCTCCCTAGAGCTAAGGTACACACTTGTAGTCTTCATCACTGACCAGTATGGATGTAACTTTGTACTGTAATACCTCTGTTCGTACATGAAAGGGAAATTTTTCTCACAATCCTTATTCTTACACTCCTTATTGATGGGACGTTCCAAACTTCAGATGGTCCAAAGATGACATATATTGCTATTTGCCTGGTCATTAAAGTCCAGCTCAATGGCCATTTTTTAGGTCATTTAAGTTGTTTTTTAATTTTGCTATTTGTCACCATCTCTAGTCTGTTTCAGGAGCCAGTAATTAGCTGTATTCATTGATCTAATTTCTTTCTATATGAATAGTTTTGAAATTGTATGTTACTAAAAAGTTATGTATTTGAATTTTTGTTCATATTTTTTTTAAATTTGTGTGAAATACTATGCCCTCACCAGCCTGTCTGTTAGGAAGAGGCACCTTTGCATTTTGTAAGTGGGTATCTCTACACCCCACTAGGACTATCTTTATGAATTCAGCCAAATTCAGCAGACTATGTCCTCTGCTGCTGATTCTCCTCCTGTTTTGACTAGATCATGCAACTGAGCTTGCTGATATATAACTCAGATTAAAAATGTGTTTTACACAGATGTGTTGGTAGTAACAGGAATGACCTGTGAACAGTGGAGGGAGTAACACTGTAGTGAGTGGCACCTCCACTGAAAAATTACCTGTGAGATGATGTCTAGATTCTTCAGCTCAGCTGAAGTCCAACAACAGGGAGGGGGATTCAAAAGGTATGTTCACGACTGCTATCAGAGAAAGATAAAAAAAGTGTAGCAGATATGAAATGAGATTAATTGACACACTAAAAAAGTTCATTTAATAGAAATCCTGCTGTGAAATGGGAATAAAGGCAGAAAAGCCTTTGTCCCCGATTTGGTAGGTCAAGGGAACTAAGGCAATATGCTGAAATCAAACCGAAATTTTTAGTTTTATTTTCCCTTAGCTGTGACTAAATAAAGCGCAGGATTATTATTTCCTGCATTCTTGAAAGATACCTTTGTTCTTTACTTTTTACATCAAAGCTTGCATTAAGAGAAATTTTTGGGGAACTGGCATTCTTAAGCATTTCATCCCCCACAAATCAATAAACCTAAACATATGCAGTGACATCTTGCAGTGCCCAGGCACAAGATGAGGAGTCTGAAGAAATTGCAGGATGCTTCTCTGAGCTGCTAGTCTGGAAATGGCAGCATGCGACATCTGGGAAAGACATCTCTCAGTACCAGACACCAGCTACAACATCCTCTGCATGTAGCAGGACAGCGCCTGAACCTCAGGAGCCCTTCAAGATTTTAACATTCAAAAAACTCTTCTATGCTCAGAGATTTGTGAAAAGACTCTAACACTATGGCTTGCACACATTGACTTCTAGAAATGGTCAGTAATACTGGTATCGCACACATGGCTACCAGCTAATTCTCACAGACTTCTGGAAATTCATTTTCTCAAAGGCAGAAAAATTCAGATGTGCCTGTACTGAGCATCCTGGCTTCAGGAAAGGTGCAAAAACAGCCAATAAAATTATAGCATCTATTGGCAAAAACGGCCAATAAAATGAATGCAAAAGATCTGGCTGAGTATGGATGAGATGGTTGTATCAAGCACTGCTTTGAATGAGTTTTTGTTCTTGAGTATTATCTGAGTTGACTCCGAGATTCTGCTTTGCTACCTTAGCTGCCCAGCTGACTCAGCTCAATAGTCCTGTCCCAATGACTCTGATCTACAGCAAATATGGAAGCCTAGCATGCAGCCCTCTGAACCCAGGCTTTCAGAAGGAATTTCTACTACAGAGATGCCTCTTCAGACAGAGTTGGAACTATTGGGAGACTGATCTTATCCTGCAACCAGATTGGAAACCATAACCCTAAGGAGAGACTGGCGCGATCATAGGAAAGTATTATGTGCTCTAGGATGAGCGTCTTCTCAATCCAGCTCTACTCATTTGGGTTCAGCTCCAAGTAGAAGTCCACCACAACGCTTTTTTATTTTTCTCCTGGAAGACAGTTATAAAGCTGTCATAAACTCAGAGGTGGATATGATGGAGATGAGGGCTTTAGATCTCTGATTCCCCCACTAAAAGCAGCAGAGATCTTTTCAGGCCATAGGCAGAGATTAAGAAGCACTTGACTTTGCTTCTCCAGCTGGAGGACAGGGACAAAGGTTATCCAGACAAAAACTACAAAAGAAAAGGAAGGATGCAAAGAAAGTATTTAGGCCTAGAACCACAATAAACTCCCAGAATAAACTTCTGCCCAGTAAGTTTCTAGAAGGCATTAAGCTAAACTCAATGCTAATCCAAGCTGAGATTTATTACGTGATAGGTACAGAGCCAACAGTACCTCCTAAACTTATCCACACAGGTACTATACACACTGCGCTACAGGAATGAAAAGTCTTTCCTCTTTGGGAAATCATCCTGTATTGAAGGTAAAAGATGATTATCCCTCTTCCACTCACCACCGCTTGCTCTTCCCCATCTCTGAAAATGGCAATGAAAGCTACTAGACACCATTTCAAAAGCTAAACCAAGATGGGGCTGAGGAGGGAATGGTATGGAGAGGGAAGAAATTATAACTCCTGTATATTTATCTCCAAAACTACTCACTGTTTTAGTTATTTGCCTCTCTTTGGTTCTTGTCTTTGTAGGTCAAAATGATTACCGACAGACACTCTCACTGTTTATTTGGCGTCTATGACACCTCTATCAGAACATGAATCAGCATCAGCAGTGTGTCAGCCTGTACTGGTGCTAAGAGTGATGCCTGCCACTCTCCTTCCACTGTAATGTTTACACTATTTTTTGTTTTAAAAAAATATGTGAACTTGACACTAGCTGCATTAGACCATCACCAATACTTGGAAACGTCATCTCTCTTCTTGTTTAATATTTGGAAATAGTTAAAGAGTTTGAGGAAAACATTTTCATGGAATGTTTGATGTAAAAAATGCTCCAAGGCAGATAGATTTTTTCAGTTAACATTTCAAAATTGCTTCAAGACTGGATGAAGGATCTGATGAAATACTTCTATGTTTTAATTTTCCAGCTGCAAAATGAAACTCTATTTAATATTTAAAAGATCTTTTACAAAATACACAGAACTATTAAAAACACTACCTGGGCTATTCTGCAGGAAAGGGAACAGAAACAAACATGCCTGAAATACAAGGCCCTGCAGCCACTCAGCAGTCCACAAAACAACTTTGGTGAGCTTAACCACATCCTTCCTTCCCAGGGCAGCCGTTCCCCACAGAAAGCACAGAGCCAACACGCTCTTGCCAGATATTTGAAATAATGATTGGGGGGGAAAAAAGCATCAATTCACCCAGGAAAAAGCTCAGCTTCTTCTAGATGGACTGGGGCTGGTACTTATGTGAAATCATCCTTAGACCAACTGTAAAGAAGGGGCACAGTGTGCAATTACTGCATCTACCTAATACTTCCTGGAAGAGGACAAGGAGCAGATGGGTTTATATCCCCACTCATCATCTGGCTGATTGGCTAAATTGGCTTTACATACATGCAGCTGGGAATGTTTTATAGCACTCTCCTTCACATTCTTTCTCTAGTGACTGCATTTTTCCTCTTACATCAAATTTCCTCTTGCATTGAGAGGGCAGCTCCTGGATTACTTTGCTCCATGTATCTGTGGAACAACTGGTACCTGTTTGATGCGTTGCTGCACCATTTGCTCCAGAATGGAGTAGCACTTTAAAAGCGGATAGAAGGTTGCAGAAGAATTGTCATTTGTTGACCCACTGACACAACAACTTTGTCCTCACCACTCTGATCTGGCAGAAGGGAACACAGCAGCAACAGTAGAGGTTTACTCAATCCTCGGAGTGTTTTACTGCCTTCTACAGTAGAATCACTACCACTTTAAGCTGGAAGATGGTAAGCCTGTTTTCTCAACCTGTGGAGAGCAAGATTTGCTGTACAGTGATGGCTACTTGCTGTAGTTACTACAGCAACACATAGGAACCACAGACTTACAGGAAAGAGTAAGAGTTTGAGTAGTGCACAAGACTGAGCAAGAGACAACATTTTAGATTTTCCTCTCCACTCTGGCAGGCTCAGCTGCGTTGCAGACAAACACAAATAAGAAAAATCATTATTTCTGTTATTCTCAGGTCTTTTTCAGTCTGCTACAGCAAATAATGCAGCTCATTCTCACACTTGCAAGGCTCTGCAGTACTAGCAAAACTTGTTTTAAGCTCTCTCTGTTTATTTTTCTCATATTTCAAAGGTAACTCTTCACTGCAAGCTCACTTCTCCTCTTCTAAAAGCTTACCCCCTACCCTTTAATATTTATAACAAAGACTTAATGGAGAACTGAAGGTCTACAGTCTTGGAGATCATGATGTACTAAATGTATCTCACGTGTCTTGCTAGGGCTAATTTGTCTGCATGGAGTGTAGGTTGACACTGCACTAAAGCTTCTAGCTCCTGTGCATCCAGACCCAGCTACCCTGCTGAGAGCACACATCCCAAGGTACTTTCACCTATAAATTCCATAACAGTGAAATACAGAAATCTAGTCTAGCCTGAAGACATGACAAACATGACTCAACTTGGCCACTCTTGTCTAAAGTTTTCTATGAAGCAGATGACAACATTTTCTTTACCCACTGTTGCAATCTGTGTACAAGAGTTGACCAAAATCTAACAAGGTTCCCATGAATTGATCTATTTTAGGGCCCAGCACTTTTGCAGGCACGTATGCTTAGGCAACTTGGAAACCATCTGTATTTCAGCTTCTTGGCTAACGAAAGGGAATTTCCATCTTAAAAGCTGGTAGTAGAGCTGGTGGTAGTTTTCAGTTTCAGAGTGATCTGAGATACTTCGACAGAAATGGATACTGCAAAGTACCGTGGAACCAGAATTTGGCCTAGCATATGAATTCAGTCTCACTGTTAGAATCTGTGGTTGAAAACTGTTAATTCTTAATTTCTTTAAGAATCGGATCTTAACTTTGCAATGACTTCTTTTTCATCCGCATGCAAGATTTTAAAAATAGGACTGGTGTTTCCTTTAATTAGTATTTGATACAGTATTAATATTCCTATTTATCTTCTACATGCCATATGGATTAAATTCTCATTACTTTTGATCTTAATACTTTTAAAATATGTAAATCAGCAGACAGACACCCTCTTTAAAGCAGAGTTTGCACACCACATCTATTATTGCCTTGGGCAATACGAAAATATCTGCATTGCTAAAATTCCAGAATTGTGAGGAAATCTTGAAAAATCAGATATTAAACTGATCAATCTAGATGAATTATATAATGACCAAGTAAACTGCAGTTCTTTAGATTCAGCTGTACCTAAAAGTGACATTAAAAGTGGCCAAAGACCATTACAGAACAGGTACTTAAAAGGGATCAACTAAGTTAATTTCTGGAAGGAGACAAATGTTTTCACAGGTTGAGCTAATTCCAGATGCAATGCCTTAGAACATTACACTTTTTTGAAAAACTTACCTTTAATCTCAGACATTAAAAATATAATGATTTGTTTTCAAGTTTATAGAAGATACTGTTATCTTAATTAATCTCTTATTTTTCCAACACTATAGCACGCTGCTCACTAATAGATTTGCATGGGCATGTATTTCAATTTATCTGAATACTGCACTTAAGGAGAGAGGAGAAACTTATGGGACTCATCAATACAAACAACAGGCAAAGAGGATACATGGGACTGACCTCTCTGTTCACACAGTAAGTAATCTCCAGTGCCATGGGAAGCATTTGGATTTAGCGTTGAATGAACATGGTTCATGAATGTGTTAGTCTGAAAACAAAAGCTTATCCAATCATTTTACATTTGATCTTCCTATAACACATAATAACATATTTGTAGCTAGGCCTGTTAAATCTCTCTGCTTACATTATACTGCTGAAGTATATGCCTGAGAGTTTTCAGAAGAAATTAAGAAAATATAGCTGTGAAAAACAGGGCTGACTCCTGCCATGCTCTGACTGAGAGACGGGGGGAGGACACCGTGCAGCTGCAACCACATTGCATGCCCCAGAGCATGTGTGTGGCGCCTGCATGGGTTATCCATTCCCTACCTTTCAGCCCTGGAAAATCTTTACCTGTTGAGAAATACTACATGAAAACTAACGTTCTGGTAACAAAAAAACCCAAGCAAACAAACAAAAAGAAAAAAGTGGTTTTCAGTATCAGAAAAAGGCATTTTCAGGGAAGCTGCGCACTGCTGGGTACATTTAGTCCCTCTCATTTTTTCCTTTTCTGATCTCATCTAAAATCGACTGACTTTGTGGGACCTTCTCCACCTTCTTGACTAAGCTCTGAGTACAGGCTAGCAGCCTGATAGCCTGATATATTTCTAGCACTTTGCTTTTATTTTGGTTACCTTAGGAACCTACAGGACTAAATACTGGTGTTTATTCAAATATCATCTAAGAGAAAAGATTAAATTTAATCACATGAGGCCATGTCTGGCAGGGTTCATACCAAATGAAAACCTGAGCCTGAGCTCTTTAATCCTATGGTACAATGGTTGTATATAGACCATGACTTCCCTGGGTGCACACCAAGCAGAAGGTCCAGAGCTTTCTTCCTGAGAAGGCAATGAAAGTTTCATAAGTAAAAGAAGCAGAAATTTGGCCCTTGCTCTGAACAACGGTTTAGTTTAAGGCCTAGTCTACACCAGCAACAGCTATCAATGCATTTATTTCTTACCATCATGTGGGCTGATAAAAGTCCTCAGCTAGAAATACTGCTATTTTTTTTGACCAGAACATTTGACTCCATCTGGCAAACTGCTTTAAGAACTGCTTTACTGTGATGAGATGCCTCTCCAGCAAGGAGGTTTGCTGGCATACATCTGCAGTACAGTTACATTTTCAAAGTCTTCTAACTGCAGATACAATGAACTGGCCAGTTCTGTGCATGGTAGTTTCTCCAATGAGGAGACTGCTAACTCTGCTGATTTAAAGCAGGCTTTTTTTCAGATGCCCTCCTGCATAAGACTACACTAAAAATACAACATTTGTTTCACAGAAATCTGCAGGCTGTAGTCATACACATATACCAAAAAGAAGGCACATCGGTGTCCTTAAACTTCCAGGAATCTGATAAGCACCACAAATATTATTCTGAAATTCCTATGCAACTAAATTAAAACGTTTTCTTATAGTTATTTGCAAAGGCATCATCAGTAGGGTATTACTTATCTAAACAGCAATTGTACATCCACAGTTGTGTTTAGAATAACTCAACGGCACAATGTCTCAGAAGTAATTCAAATTTCCCCTTTAAGTGTCTTAACGACACTGTAGGGGACAATGCAGCACTTAGTTATTGCAGTTTAAATGCTTTTATGTACTTACATCACAATTATTGCTCATTACTGTTTCACAAGACAGGTATTATATATTATCTTTGTCTTAAATGTGAAACATCAAACAGGAAAGTCTGTTCATGGCCATGCAGTTGCCTATACTGTTCAACCCAATTTACTTTTTGAGTTGTACTATAAACTTCTAATTCTAAGCAGTCACTTAGAATCCACATTTCTATCTTTTTTCACATTGAATGATCTTATTTAGGCAATGATTGTTATGGACTTGTAAACAAGATCTGTGGATAACCACTGCTACACACTTAAGTATTGGGCCCTTCATCATCAACCTCTGCCTCTGACTGTTGCATTTGTTATATGCAGGAGGAGATGTTGCATAGAAGCCTGTGAAACTCTGTTAATAAATCAAGGAACTCTTGGCTACTGAACTCACAGCTCTGTTCTCTAGTTAGTTCACAAGTATTTCATATCAAAGGGATGCAAATGTGAAGGTTTAGAAATAAAGGAGTAGCTTTCAGATTTGAGGCTAAATAAAAAGCCTGACAAGCAATACCATTAATAATCTGTATCATGTTTACCCAGTCTCTCTTCCTGAAACTTAAGTGCAACACTCCACAGTGGGACTCAACTTCACTTTCACCTCTGTTCCAGGTAGGAGACTTACTTTGTTAATGATATAGCACCTGCAGAAACTGCATCAGAGTATTCCTTGAAAGTGACCCCATTAAAATAAATTCAAGCAGCTATTACAAGCAAAACTTTGCCTCATCTTCCATTTTTTTCATCACTAGGATGTGGAAACCTCCTGCCTCCTTCCCTGCAATCCCATGACACATGGCACATTCACATGAAAATAATCTTGGACTACCCCACTGGAAAGAGCTTTGTAAGCACCTTTGCAAGTGCTAGCTGAACTCTGTAGGCTTTGTGTGACGGTGGAGACATGCTGAACAGCTGTGTGGGCTATAACTTATTCCAGACTCTTGTGGCTGGTCAGTTCTCCCAGTAGACAAGTGCTGAAGCCAACCACTTCCTCATCTCCTCCATGGTGTTAATATAGCCGCACTGAAGCAGATAGAGGGTATAGTGATAGAATATAAGACTACTTTCATGGGCCATATAAGAGAAAGGACAGTTCTCAAAAGCTCTCACCCTCCTGACCCAGCAACACAGGCTGCACATTGACATGAGAATAAGGCACAATCAGGATATCATATTAACAAAGTCTATTGTTTTCAAACAGCTGAACTGTTTTAGATTAGTGATGACTTCTTCTCCTGTGTCCTAGTAAAAAGGGGGCCTTGTTTCAGTTCTAGATCACTTCTGGCAAGTCAGCTGGGAACATGCAGAACACAATGTACACCAGATTCCAGCACATTGCTGCCTTCCTGCTCTGAGCTTTGTCATCAGCTTACATGAAAATAGGCATAGGCCCATCCCACCAAAACTTGTTTTGCTCAGCTTGTTTTTGTTTTGAAAGGTCCTTCAGGGGAAAGAATCTGGTCAAAAATCCAGCCACAATTCAAATTGTTTATATAAAACACACTTGGGGCTCCAATCTGTGGGAGCAATATTTTTAAGTGTTTGTGTTTTTTGTTTCTGATTTGTTGTTCTTACTCAATGTTCTGATGTTGGTATGAATAAAGCCAGAGAAAAACCCAAGCATTAGTTTAACAAATGTAATCCAGATACAATGGGCTAGATTTACAGAACAGCCATGCTTATTTATGGTATAGCATGAGGATGCATGATGAAGTTGAGCAAAATAGGCCCAACTTACAGTTGTCCTGAGGCCTCTTCAGAGAACACCCCTAGCACAGAAGGCCTGTTTGCTGCATGCAGAGCCAGCTCTGGGTCTTTGTTCCCACTTGTCCCAGGATAGGAATCGTTTTAAGGCAGGGCAGCACAAACCTAAACAAAAGCCACTAGGATAAAAGGCTGTAGTCAGGGACATCTTCCCCTGCTACACCTTTTCAGAGGTTATGAGAAGCATTGGCCCTGCACCAACTCAGTGCCTGTAACCTTCCAGTTAGCTTGCAATGGAAATGGTGGACACAATCTCTTTTACAGTGAGACTCAGGTCTCCTACAGATCATATGTAGCAGTGATAATTTTCAGAACTCGGCTACCTCTGGAGCATCAAACTGAGTAGCCAGGTTTCCAAGGCAAAATTTGAAACACTTACCAGGAAATAATGGTCATTTAGGGAGTTACTGACTGCTTTGGAAACTGTAGTTCTATTTTTCCACCCAAAAATGACTTTTGGAAACTCTTAATAAGCTGACCCAAAGTTCAACTGAAAATGCATCCTGTAATGTTTGCCTATAACTTTGCTGGTAGTAATGTTCCTCCAGTCAACCTAAATTTACGTGTCTTTACCTTTCAGTAAAAACTCAGTATTTTCATGCTAGAGAACTCCTCCAAGCTTTCTTTGGCTCAGTTTTATCCTTCTCATCACTCCTTTAAGCATGTTTGCTGTTCTGAGTTAGGCTTTTTCTGACTACAGTAAATGGAACTGCGAATCCAAAGGCAGCCAATGATGTTCTTATTGCTGAGAATTCTTATTTGAAGAATTTATTTGACAATATTGACTGAACACGCATGTAATCTGCCACTTATTTTTTAACAGAGCATAAACAAGAACACAAAAATATGGTTTCTTCCAGTGTCTTCTTGTGTTACTTCTTCATTAGCTACAGGCTCTGACCAGACACCAATCTGGGACACACTTCCTCTTTCAGCAACAAGGGATAAAAGATCTTGATAACCTGCTGATAAAGGCTGACCTTAAACATTGATGTTAAATTGTCTGCCAACTCAAAGAATAAATCCCACCCTCGTTCTCAGAAGCAGCTATCAATTCAGCTGAAAGCTCTTTGTTTTAAAGAATCACTTCCAGAAAGCAAGGCACATCTTGTTCTGCTTCAGATGACCCTGCACAGTCATAGGACTTCAAGAAGAGATAACTAGCCACCATGAGAAGCTCTAGAAGAGTGGGAACTTGGCTTAGAACTCTTGCCAAAATTCCATTACATTTGGAAAGGTAGATAAGATGCAGAAAGCCACAGGTTAATAAATTCAGGCCTGACTCTAAACACCCCTAAATTAAAAAATGTTAAGCTCTTGCTTAGATCCAACATTGAATAATGAGATGGAGGCAAACAGAGGAATAAAAATTAACATTAGGAAATAAAACTGAAAAATTCTTCAATCATTTTCTGCAAAGACAAAAACTGCCTGAAAGCTAAGCTTGACTCATTTAAAATCAAACTGTTTAATTTATGCTCTCAATGACCCTCACATAATCCACAAAGAAAATCATGGCAGAATTTAACCCAGCATGCATTAGCAGTTTAAGAGCGATTTACTTAGATCCTGTTGGGATTACCAACGTTTTTAGAAATGTAACTTCCAAAAGGTAGAGGGCATTATAGTTGTATGGCTGCTCTGGATGGGACAGTGAAGTACATAATGTAAGGCTGTAAATGTCAGAAGTCCAGTGGGGATAATCTCATTTCTCCTGTCTCAGCTAACTTCTGGAATGTTGTTCTAAAGCTGAGTGCATTGCTTAACTGACAGTGCTATTTAGAGTCTTGTGTTTTACCTTCTCTCTTCTCTTGATGTGACATTATGTATGGGCATACTTTGCTCTCTTTTTGTTTGTTTGTTTTGGATAGCCTCTAAAATTCATAAATAAGAAATAGAAAAGGGTCACTGAAGAAAAGGTTGTATTACACAAGGGAAAATTTCCCTTATTTTGTCTGGTCTGTTCTTTATCTTCGAAGATTTTGGACCAATTAATGCTCCACCCTTTCAGAGACACAGACCTCCTAGGCATAATGAAAAACTATGTTGCAAATAATGACATAAAATGTTGCAAACTAATGATGCACTACTGCAAAGGAAATAGTTCAGTGTTACTTACCCTTCAAAAAGATTCTGCCTTTCAAACCAGAGCATGAAGCATACCTCTCCTACAGCAAAAAAGTGTTGTACTCCTTTCAAATGGTCTAAAGCTAGAATTAAACTTTTCCCTGAAAAACTTCAGCAACTAGATACAAGAAAAGCAATGCTACAGAAAGCAGTAGTACATTCCAATGCTAAGGCTACCAAGTGTTCTGTCATAATTGAAACTAAACTCTTTTTTTTTTTCCCCATCACTTTTTTTATCTCATTCTCTTCTTTCTCCTTTCTCTTTCCTGCTTCTCTGCATGGTTTTTTTTTGTCTTTGATGGTATATTCCTTCTCCACTCCTCTTTTGGCTTTATTTTTTACTCAAGTGTCACCTGTCCATGTCTTTCACCTGTTTTCCCTGTATATGAAGTTCTGCATAGTTTCATCTGTCATGGACAGTGTCTTCTGCCCTACTGATACACTCCCTCTCTAAGAAAAGGTTAGGTTGGTTCTTCTTTTCCTTTTTTCCCACATGCCTCTTTTTTCTTTTTTTTTGGAAACAAGCTGTTCGAAGTAAGCCAAAGAAGTCAATTGCCCATCCTTGCAAGTCACACCACAAAACACTACAATTCTACAAGCAAGTTACAGAATTCAAGCTGCAAAGTGACTGATACTTACCACTTTTGTGACTGTGCATGTTTATTTTGTGTGTGGGAAGAGAAGAGGGAGTTCTGTGAATTAACAGTGATTTTCTTCAATGTGTGTCAATAATTAGTTTGTGCTGTGTGGTACTACCATGTAGGCAATCTTTGAATTATAAAGTTTGAGGCTGCAAGTTGCTTACGATGATGAAATGGGATAATGAAAATCCTGCTTCATTTGCAATGCCCTGAGACGTCTCTGCCTGTGGCTCTCTGTGATGACTATGTTCTTCCCAGGGAATGTTTTAAAATAAGACTACAGTTTGCAAATAAAAAAGTCTAATCTACTCACATAAAATTTCATTTTTCTAAAGCAGTTAAGTTCCTTTGGATATGGAGCTGAGGAATTCACCCTTCTTGGGCCCTAAATCAATGATCAAAAGGCATGAGCCTCGATACAGCAGACAGAAAACTGATATATACTATAGACTCAATGTAACAGCTGTTCCGAATACCATTGCAAGCGGCAGACCCTTATGAGGAGATTAAGAGCAGTACTACTTCCAATTTATCAGTTTCTTATGAATGAAAAATTAATTGGAAGCACATGGACAACAACAGATGAAAGAAATTTATATCACTTTGTCTCCAAGTCTGATGAGCAAAATATGAGGGGTGAGCCCAAACTGGAATCTTATACCTGTGCCCTTTTGGAACATTAGGGGAGAGAAGATGCAGATCTGAACTTCATATATATTCACCTGTCTCTCAAAATGAATCAACAGCTCAAAGATTTTTGTTACACAAATATCCCTTTTACCGATTTTTAACTATAGCAGCTGGTTGTTCTGAATTTTTAAGACTATACCCATATATGCTGCTACTCACATCAGCTCACAGTTTTTTTGTAGAGCTGCAGCAAACTTTTTTTTTTTGCAAATAAGCCTTTTAAAACCCACACGCTTACTGTTATTCATTTGATAGTCATGCTTTTTATCTTAACTAAGAATATGCAGTAAAGAACAGCATTAAAAGAATGTAGAAAAAACAATTGCAGCACTTTGCTGGAGGGCATTTTTGGTGTTTGCAAATCCCAGTACTACAAAAAGAGGCTGGAACAATGTAGTATTTTTTTCCTTATTCTGAATGTGACTTTTGTGCGTGTGTGCATGAGGCAAACATAAGCACACTGGTGAGAGGGAGTCCCAAGAATAGCACTACACTCACAAAGCAACACACAAAGAACCAAAGGTGTACTTCCTAGCCTACAGAGAAAACAACTTGCTGCAGCTGAAGGTAAAGAGCTCGTATAGCTCTCCAACCCAAATACGAGGCAATCACACATATTCTCTATAAAAAATGTAAGAGTGATTCCTAACAAAATGTAAGAGTGTCAGATGAGGAAGGACATGTTAAGGATGACTGAGTCTTCCATGGGTATTCTTGATGCTGTTCAGCCTGTTAGCTATCTCTGCATTCACTTAGCCTAGCTGCTAGGGCAGATCAACAGGGCAAGCAAGAGGTGATACTTAGTAATTACATAGTTGTGTTTCCTGCCTTCTCAAGTTGTTCATTGCTTATGCTTCTACATAAAACACTGATTTGCACAAAGCAGTACAAACCTTAAAGGCAAAGAACGGGTACTAAGATATTTTTAGGAAAAGAAATATCAGAATTCATAAAACTGTTCTTTCATATATGTTGTGTTATGGCTCAAATACAGTTGTTCCCTGCCTGAGCACACATAAGAAAGCAGCTTCTCTTCCTTCCATTGGCAGCACTAACAATACTTCCTGTGATTTTGGTATTCTTATCTTCCCTTGGGGGAAAGGTGTTATAAGCAGGGAAGGTGGTAGTGTGGCATTATTTTTCTGGTGGCTTTATTTTTCTGGTGTACTGCCAACGTCAGCCAACACATAAGCACAACTGGCTCCCATTAATTCTCTCCATATGCAAGGAAGATCCTCAGGAAAGATTATCCTTACCTGGGGACAGAAATGAGCTCTGCAAGCTCGTAATTACTGCTGCAAGCTAGTATTTGCTGTTGCTGTATTCAGCTTAACCATTGTAATCAACTGAGGTTATCTGTGAGAGAACTGAAATATAAAATACTTCTAGTGAATAGAGAGAAGTAAGGATGGAGAGCCAAGGAATACAATCATTGTCATGAGCAGAGTGAATGAATAACTGATACAAGGTAATTTTTTTCCACCCAAATACTTCACAGCCAGTTCATGATTTACTGAATGGAATACCTATTTATCAAACTGTATCTATGAGTAACTTGTAGGAGCTAGATCTTCACATATGTGGTTGCAAATATTTTGTCCTGAGACACTGCTGGTTTTCATTTACATTGATCAACCATGCAAATTATATACCATGGTTTGGGTTTCTATTAAACTGTATATGATTTTAGGCAGTTAATCACAACCCACTAGAATAATTACCCAATCAGAATACAGAAAAAAATCCAAGCAAATGCAAAGTATGTAAGATTTTGAAATCTAAAGTTTTTTTCAGAAATGAATTTGTTATGGTACTTTCTGAGCTATCCCACACCTCATGTACCATTCTGTCACCATCACATTAATTATGTTACTGCTTTTACCATGGCGTTTTCTCTTCATAGTCTCTATGAAGAACTGTAAAAACGTAAACAATCCAGGAAAACATACAGTGTCTTCTAGAAAGAAAGATGTGAATTCCAGCTATTACTGCTTAGCTGTGGGGAATTCAGCAGAGTGAATTCACATTTTTAAATATCAGCAAAGAACCAGAAATTATTTGGTAACATACAGCTAGCAGATGAAATCATAGCTCTATGAAAGACAATGATTAACTGTCTTAGCCTTTTTCTTAGCCTGAAATAAAGACACTATCTAAAGTTTTCTGATAGTGGGGAAAAGTTAAAAAGCCCTGAACTGTCTCTTCCTTTGCAAAACACAAAATACAATTTGTGAAAAATATTATTATACTTATTCTCTTAGGAGAGAACTTTGTGTGCACCCTCAAACCTCTGTACCTATTGTACTTATTCTAATGAAGTTTACTTAGATAAAATGGTTGTTTTTTAGAAACAGAAGAGTAATAAATTAGGAACCACACTATTTGCCTGAGTAGATCAGTCATCTGAGATATGCTGCTAGTCCAGAGCACTAGTAACTGTGGCAAAATAAAAATAAGGCTTCTAGAGAATACTTAGAGAAATTTCAAGCAATAACAACAGAACGGTGAAGTACCGCAGGATAAAAAATTACCAACAAAAAATGGCAAAAGCAATGCTCAGACAAGCCTGTCTGGATAGAAAATGTCATGGATAGAAAATGAAGACAGAAAGAGCAGGTGAGCTGCAGCTTGGATCAGAAAGACAGTGGTAGACTTCATGTGTTAAGAGGAGAAACTGAACCCCTATTAAAATTTGGAGGTTTTGGCACAGTGTGTATATATGATTCAACTTTATTAAATTTCTTGTATTTCTTACTATTATTTTTCAATATTTCAATAAGAGAGATCTGCAATCTCTTTTAATTGCAATGCAGCCATTATGAGCTGAATTTCAACTTGTTTTATATGGAACAAGTACTGAGAACAAGCACTGTCTCTGGAGAACTTTAGTGCAGTTTATCTGTGCAGTTTACTTGCATCTTATTTTATCTCTCACTTTTGATACTAATCAGTCATGGCTGCAGGTCAAATCTTTTTGCATTGGTAACAATCACAATAACCAATCCAGAAGTAAACCAGCCTATAATGAAATTCACTGCCTAGGGCTAAACATAGAGCTAACGTGTTTAACAAATCAAAGCTTGTATTTATCACTTGTCACTGTTTGTGTCTTTGTCTATTGAAGGAGAAAAAACAATTAAGAAGCTAAGCAGTAAAGAAAAACTTCAGAACAGCCCAATTTCTTTCCAGATTTGTTGGTCTGTTACTTTGGCAAATGCAGTCTGGAAATCATGCCATCAGAGAGTAGTGAAAGATTTAACAGAAAGCATCTATGGATGAACCAGTTCAGAATACAAACGTCATCAGTACAAGCCTCAGCTGAAAACTTTACATAAGGCTGAGAGAACTATATGGTGAAGAACTGAAATACTGAAACTGAGGTACTGTGTTTCTCATCCTAATGGCTAGTGAAGCTAACAGACTCCTGCCCAGCACAAATCCACAAAGTGGAAACTCAGACTTTCCATGGGATGGGAGGTGATGGTCCCTTCTGTGCCCTCCTGCAGGGTCCCACCACGTGCACTGCAATGCACAGTAACAGGCTTACTTGCAGCAACAAAATCCATCTGCATAAATATGCCGCCTCGCAACCCTGGAAAAGTGATTATCCTTTCTTATAATGATAGAAACAATAATGATTGCTTTGAGATGCAGCTTTATTTTCAGCTTATTTTCTCAAGAAACGTCCTAAAAAATATCTTCTCCTTCCTATGATTTCTACTTATACATTTGTAAGGTAAAATGAATGATTTGGAAACACGATTTCTGTTTACTAAGCCCAAAGCCCAGCATTAATCCCAGGTGTGAAGAGGTCAGTAATCTGGTGATACTCTTTCAAGGAAAAAAGAAAAAGAAGCTACTTTTTCTCCTGCTCATGCCCAGTCAGATTTTGGCTCAAGAGCCACACAACACTACTGTAGCAGGATCCTTTCAATGGAAATTCGTTATACAACATACCACATCAGCAACTCCGCTGCCTGAGGCTTCAACTGCAACATGGCTAATGGCAATTCCTCTGTTATAGTGTGATATGTAGTAGGAGAATACTGCAGAGATCTCATAGGCCTTGCACATAGCTACAGCATGCTCAGTACAATCAGGTCATACTATGTAACACTACCTTGGTCTTTTCAGTGTTTCCTGTAATATTCAGACTGTCCCATGATCATGCTATATTATTTGCATTTTATTCGCAAAAGAATGACCAACTCAAACCTGACCCACTCAACCCCCCCCCCCAAACAACCCAAATCTTCTGCCCCCAAAACCTCTAAGCCCCAGATATGTAGGGAATTTTTCATGCCAAATGTTTATAATCTAAGGACCCAATTCTGCTCACTGGTACGATTGTACTGACTACAGTCAAGTTTTTCATGATTTATGTTCCTTCAATGTAAAATTAGTGTAAGTGGGGGGCTTAAAAGTGAAACGAAACTCCTGATTAAACAACCAAAAATAATTCTAAATAGATTACAAATTCTTTCACGTGAAAGTTCTGAATGATAGGATTCTGAAATTAATGGCATCCATGTGTCAGTATCATCCCATCTGCCAATGACAACTTGTAGCATTTCACACTACATTACATGGCAGCGGGTTTGTTTTTCATTTAGAAAGGAAGGTTTGCTATAAGGGAATCAAACACGAAGCTGAGTTACACAGAGACAAACAGCTGCCTTGGATTGATCTCTCTCTCACTTGCAGAAAGTAAAGTGGCATCTTTGGTTACAAGGCATCCAGATCTTGTGTGAGATACTGCCTGTTCTTTTCCATAATACCTATTAGTCATGCTGAGATGTTGACTTTTTGGAACCAAAGGATAAAAAGTGCCCCCATTTCCAAATTACTAATGATTATTGCTTTGGCATAGCTGTTATCTATTTTAAAACAATGTACAAACAGGAGTTAAATGAGATCAGAGTTAAAATTATGCTACGATGTTAAACTACTGTGCAGAGTAAGATGGTTCCCTATATTTAAGCACCTTTCACTTGCAAGTGCAGGCTATCAAATCAAGTGCTCTAGGGCTGAGACTGAGGTAGCTTAGAGTATTTTTAATAACAAAGTCTGACTTGAAGAAAACTCTACTCTGAAGTAAAGACCAACCACCTAAGTATATTCTCTGTGGCTTGGGTGTTTTAACACAATTATGGTCCTGATAGAATTAAAATTGGATCGCTTCTTTAAAACTGAAGTTAAGCCCTAACAATTAAAGAAGTCTTCATTATTTAAAATTTCCTGTTTAGGGTGATGAACCTGTAAGTATCATCTGTATGATGACAACCACAAAGGAACTTTTTGGGAATAATGTCTCCCATGCCCACCATGCCCCTTACTAAAACTTGTCCACAGTACTGTCTGAGGTGAGCAGCAGCCTTCCTCCCCATCAAATAATAACTTAACACATTTCACTATCTACTTGCCCTCCATCAGTGCAAAAAACAGTGATTACCTTCATATGTTTCTCCAAATACAACACAGCTACATTCACCAAATTACATTTTTATGATTGGTTTACCAGAAAGGAAGAGAAAAATGAGCAACATAAAAGTAAAAATACATATTGCAAGGAGAACATTCAAAATGGGTCACTGGCTAGTGGGAGACCAGCTTGAAACGTGTTAGGCCCTAATTTCCACTAGTTTTGAGAATATAAAAGATTAAGGAATCTAAAATCAAAGGCTATATTGGAAATGGTCTACTGACTATTACAACTATATTGCAAGTTTCACTACCTCAGCCTCAGATTGTGGCTACTGCAGATTGCACAGTTCCAGATGTCTCAGAACCCTGGCAAATTTCTCTACCTCTCACAAAGTTTCAGCATTGCAGACAATAGTGTGAGGTGCAAGGCATAAATTGTACATCATCAGAAGACACATACTGTTCTCCCACAAGAAAATGTCCATGGCCAGAGACTCTTCACATGCTTTCTCACTTGTTCAAAATGCCTGTGTTAGCATTAAGAATTATGGCATTTTCTGGTCAATGCAGAGATACTACTAGCTTTTCTTCTACAAACATATTTCCTTGCATCTCAGAAAATCTGTCATATTTACTTTTGAGGCAAAGTTACATTGGTCAATTCCCTATGAAGCACTCACTTCCATTAATAATTTCAAACATTCTCACTATCTATCTTGTCTAGGGGAGTACTACTACTTGGCCTCTGGAGATTATATTATTTCGATTCTTTCAGTACTACTTTATTGTGACTAGAATAATTAACTTCTGGCTTAATTGTTACTATTGCCTGGACTGTCCTCTCCACCTAGGCAGTGTGTCACAGGGAGACCCTGGAGGGAATCTTTGGCTTGCTAATAGTCTTGCCCCACCACTATGGCAGAGCCCAGGGGAACACCTGGGCAGTGTAAAGCCAGCCCCTGCGACTCTATGCAACCATAGTGCATGCACACGCTTAACTTGCGCTGCATGCAGTTTGGCCATACTACTCAGTCTTTCTATGACCCAGTGTAAAGGCTTTTGAAGTGAAAAAGAGGCTTTTATTTCTGCATTAATTACAGAGTACAGTCTTTGCAGGATCTTTGTGGAAATTTCCTGGTCTATTTTTCCTTTGCCAATCTACTACTGAGAATGGGCAGCCTGTGCTATTAGACAGCTGGATAACAAGATGCGAGTGATTAGTCTGCTTGATTAATACAAAAAGACGTAAACTTGTATCAACCATTTTTTCTCTTTTGTGTTCTGTCCCCCCCTGACTACACTACACCCTCATCTACCAAGGCCTCAAGACAAATAAGCAGCCTGTCCTTCCCTTTGTGCTTAAGCCTGGATACAGGCAAACATCAACACTACTTCATAACTGGGTCATAGACCAGTGCAGAAACCTGTCACATTCCCTTCTCTGTTGGCCTCTGTGTTCTAGGTCCACAGCACTACCACCAGGCTGACAAACTAGTTCTGCTTGTAATGTAACTTAAAAAGAATTCAGAATCTATCTATAACATTGCAGAGTAATGTTTCACTACGAAAAATAACAGTCTTTGCACTGTCTGGACCACCTAGTGGACAGCTTTTTTTCTGTGAATAACAGGTTATGTAGTATAGCCCTACATTATAAATCAAATGCATTTTATACATGTGTTCTTATTCCAAAAAGATATTTGCTATTTCACTTGGTTTTCACAATAGGACTAACAATATTCTCTCCTTAAAAAGTATACTTCACACAATAAGACTGAATACAGATTCAACAGTGTGTGAAAGCATGGGAATTTCTGAATGCAAGCCTTGCTTTTAAAAGCACCCAAGGAAGTTATTATTCTTCAGCAGGTTTACTTCCTTAATAGTTACTCATTGAAGTGTGATTTATATGATCATCTATCTGAATATCTTCATGCTTAACTAGGAAATTCCTTACTTCTCTGTATTTGCATGCTTATGCATTTACACATACATGTTTCTGAAATAGTTGAAATTAATGTTGCATTTATCTCTTCTTCAAATTCTATTCTTGTATCGCTTCACATTTTTGAAGTCCTTCTAAATTACTGGGTAATGACTCTGAATCACATGCTTGCTAAGGGTGTAATTCTGCCAGTTTTACTCTCTCTAATTGTTTTAGCTCAGACACAATGTCTTTGATTTCAAGGAGACTAGTTGCAGGGTAACATACAATATCCAGTGAGAGTAAGGATGACAGGTTCGGGCCCTGACTGCTTTGCTCAGGAGGATTTGCTGCAATGAAGATATTTCTGTTTGACAGGTTTATTGTTTAACATGTAATAATTTAAAATAGAAATGCACACATCCCCTGCAGTCCCACACTATGGATTCAAAACCCATGTGGACAGAAATGCATGAAGAGAGAATAATGGATTTCTCAACCTGCTGTGTTTACATACTATTCTGTTTTTTAGCATGGAAAGCACATTATGCCTTTATAGAAGACTAAAACCACAGAATTTGCATTATTTCCTGTAACAGAAGGATCTCCATATAAAAACCCATCTTCTTACCTTTTCACTGTAAATTATTTAACTGAACTCTGTAAAGTTTAAACACATAAATTGCAGTATTAGGGCTCAAATATTCAGATAAATATTTGTAGACTTACAAGATCAAAGGTGTCCCATTAAATATATAAACAGAAATGTTAATGTATGACACTAAATTACTAACAACTAATTTTCAGTAATAACCTGGAAATTAATGTATTATCATTTATATTTTGGCACTAGTTACAGATACCGCATTATCAACCTACTTAATCTTAAACTGTCGAAGGTATTCTATGAACCAGTATTAAAGTTTGTATTCATGGATTTGCAAGGACACAATGACTACAATAAAAGAGAAAAGTATTCTGATAGGTAATGTTTTCCTGGAATATTCAAAGATAAACCAGTTAAAACTCAACAAACGTCATAATATTCTACCTCAAGATTTTAAACTCCTACTGACCATGGCAAAAACAATGTATCAGCAAATAAAACACAAAAACACATTGCATAGATTGTAGAATTATTGCCGACTTTCCTGTGTTGCTGACAATCTGTGTGTGTGTGAACAAACAAGTTGTCTTTCATTCTGCCAAACATGAGAGATTTCATTACTGTCTTCTACTTTTGAGGCTGGAAGGCAAAGGAAAGCTGAAGCTCTTGAAAGTCAATTTTATTTCATTAAAAGGGTATTTCAAGATTAGTAACCACATTTTTAGTAGAAATTCTATTTTAAAAATCTCTGTACTTCTGCCTCTGTAATTCAGGTATTTAAGGGTTGTTCTTACATTTCCAGGTTGAAAACGTGTAGAAGAAAGTTAGTTCCTTTATGTTTCTTGCTTTCCAAGGGATTGTTAAAAGGCCTCATCAATATATAAAGCAAGTTACATGCTGTCAACATGTAATTTATAAATAGTAAACAAAAGATCTCTGTTACTTTACTATATTTCTTACCTCCTTTTTTGTGGGATCTCAAGGAACTTGACAACTGATGGTCTGTAAATGACTGGGATTGGCTAATCGATTGTGAATCATTCATTTCAAACGACTGTTTTCGAATAAATGGAGAAGCAGAAATCTCATCCAAATCCTTCTGGAATAAAGAATGCTGGTTTTGGCACATAAGAAATGTATTGATTCCACTCTGCCATGATAACTTATAGTTGTGATCTCACAGAGAGCAACTTCTTATTTTCTATGACTCTGTGAAACGTCTAATGCTAGATTTAAGTTACACAGGATTCTTGTGGCTTTCAGCAACACCGACTTAGCACCCATGTCACAAACATTTGTTTACTTTTTCCATTTAACTTATTTATCCCCTTTCCTCATGCAGTTAAATCATAGCATGCACTGTATGCTGATTTCCTCTCATAGTTAATTTGTATCTTTAGAAAAAAGCTATAGGAAGGTATTAATCTGCTTAACATTTCTAAGTACATCATCCAAGGGATTTTGTTTTTTTAATCTTACATATGCTCAGCAGAGTTACTGGCAAAAACTGTACATTTTCTCCATTTCATCCTTTCAACATCAAATGGTAAGCAGCAAAAATTGGATCAGACTTCAAAGACTATGCTGTGCTCCAAGTCACAGAGCGACTCCTCCATTTCACATATTGAATTCAAGCAGGATATCAAAGTGCTACCAAAGAACCTCAGGTCCTTACTAAAAAAGAGTCTCTAACATCTGTAGAAAGTGAAGTGCACAGACAAATCACCTCAGGGAGCAGCTAGCATTTATTCTCAGCAGCAAATTTCCAGCCTTTTGATTCTCTTATTCACTGTACCTCCCTGTCTTTCTACAGAACTAAAGTTCTTAGCAAGCAGGCTTTTGTCTCAAAGACTTCAAAACATCACTAACGGTTTCATGTTCAGATGGCTATGCCAAGCAGCCATGAACACATTGCAGAACTGTGGACTCAGGAATTTGAAGTTATAATGAGATGTTATTTTAGAATATAAACTTAGTAGTACCTTTTTTGTTTGTTTGTCAAGAGAATCAGGCACCACAGGAGAAGACTGGTTACTGGTTTGCTGCCTATAAGCAAAGAAAAATAAATATGTAGTTTAAATATTGTAATTTCTTCATTCTTATAAAAGGTTTACTGGCATACACATTTTTTTGTTGGTTTTCCCTTTTCCCCCTCCCCCAATTTCTAAATATGCACATACAATCAATTCAGAGAAAACACAGACCAGTTCCATTTCCTCTTATAAGGAAGTGCATGTTATTAAACACAGTAGCAGGCTATGAGCAATGAATTTGTCACAAAAAATTCGTGGATAAGTGCATGTGTGTAAAATGAGTTTATGAGAATTCTATGAAACTGAAGTCATGTATTAAAATTAATTTGAGAAGATTTTACATGAAACTATTTTTCCAGGGCTGTGAAAAGCTGTTTTCACAGAATTCAAACATAGGCACTCAAAATTTGACAGAGGAGGAAGAAGTGAAACACATAGCTTTGTGTTCTCCTAAAGTCATTTGTGTTGAGGACAGAACAAGGAGTAAAGAGTTCTTAGATTCTTTGTCTGTATCTGTTATTATTTTACCATCACATTATGTCACCATAAAAATATTTAAGGCCAACTCCTGCTCTCATTAATGCTACTTAAAGTATCATAAAAACCTTCTGCAGGCCCTGATCCTTGTTGGCAGGCCTTTGAAGTCAATGGATCTCTTCAATAGTAAAGTCCACCCAGATAGAACTTGCTCCAGAATCTTTAGCTATGCAAAACCAAAAAAAAAAATGCTACCAATTTCATTTGTTGGATAAAAAACTGAGGTTCATAGATATTACTTGATATACCAATGGTCCTAAAACTGGGATTAAAAGCAAGATTTTCTGATTATCAAAACACGACTCAGCCATTGCTTCATTACTTTCCAACCCCCTCACAACCTTTCTGAAAATACAATTAATGGCAGTTGTATTTCTACTTATAGATGAAAACATCTGAAATCTAAGTTTCAGTCATAGATTTTGGTTTAGACATATATATCATAGCTTTTTTTATAAATGGGGAAAAGCTTTACAAGGTACTAAGTAGCTCTTTCAGTTTTACACAGTTATTACAACTGAATACATTTCAGCCCTTTCAGTTACAGTGGGAAGGGGGAATATAAAGAACAAAAACTGCTTTACTGATTAAAAAATACAACATATGTTACCTCAAATTTAATTTGCTGTCAATACTTACATTTCAATCAGCTACACTAGTTATAAGTTACTCATGTAACAATAGAACAATATTGGAATTTAAAAAATATGTCTGGCCACGTATACATTTTACCTTTCAAAATGCAACTTTAAAATGTACCCTTTAAAAATACTTCAGATTAAAATAACACTACTGAAGGACTTGAAATATTTTAGACTACTATGTATAGAATTTGATAACTGTATATCACCATGCATATGTATTAGATAATACATTTATTCTGTGACATCCACTGAGGCTACTGATGTATTTCAAGCCTTATTTGCAAAAGGGTTTAGGCTCTTACATTAATTAAGTTTGTCTGAATGTGTTACCCCAGCTCAAGAGCATTGACTTGAATTGTTTCAAAGTAGTCACAACAGTGATGGCATCACGGTTGTCAATAAGCTACCTCAGGGTGTGGAAACAAAATGAAGAATTTATGAACATGGTAAACATTCAACTTTCCTGTAATGCTGCGATTTCATGAATGAAGTTTGGATTTGCTTGTCAGGTTTGGGGAATTTAAATTCCCTTTTATTCTTTAACACTAAGAAAGAGAAGGAAAACATTCTGCCTAAACTGTAATTTGAATTTAAACTGGTGTTTTCCTTGGAGGAAATGGAGGGATTAATTTTAAAAATGCATTCTCATTTTGTACTGGCACGCTTTTTTGTACAGGAAAGTACAAAGTACGTCTAGGATTGTATGTGACATTGCATTTGTGCATGTACCATCTTATCTGTAAAGTTCTTTATTACTATTTATCTTGTATATATATTATTTATATAACCATTTAATAGGATTAGTTAGGTAACTTGCCACTTTTCCCCAAAATTACTCAAGCATTTGTTGACATGATTCATTCCATCAACCCCCAATACTGCAGAAAATAAACCCAGTATGAACTAAAAATTATGAATAATCCTCCAATATCACTGTGGTGGTTGTCAAAATAAAAATCTGCTGTTGGATCATTATGTTGCAAATGGCCTACAATGCTAAAAAGGACTGAATCATCACCTAAATTTAGATATTCAGATTTTGGGGTGGTTTGGATCTGGATCTAAACCTGCAGCTTGAACTAATCTCTACTTTCTATAAAAAAAAAACAATCTAGAATTTAGTAAGGTTTTGCCAGCACCATAACTTTGCCAGGGCTAGAACATTGTCCAAATATTTAAAGCATGAAGGTAAAATTCAGCAACTTGCATTCTGTACAGCTTAAACTAGCAAAAATCAGCCTCTGGAATTCTGAAGCCCTTAGACCCCGACACTCTGTGAGGATCCCAGTGATGCTGTGTTTATGACTAGAACAATCCTAAGTTGGGTTGTACTTGGCGCAAGATACCCCATCCTTCCACAGAATGTACTGTTGCTGATATAAGTATGTACTTCATGATTACTAGCTTTTACTCAAAAGCTTGTTGTTGTATTTTTCTCCTCCTGTCCTGTTGAGAAGGGGGAGTGACAGAGCAGCTTAGTGGGCACCTGGTGGGCAACCAAGGTCAACCCACCACCATGTCAAACTGGCAAGGAACACTTCTGAAAACATGGCATCAACTGTAGATGCTGAGCACCCTGAAATCAGCCTCTGAGCTATTCTGAAAATTTGGCTAGTATGCAATATGCAAAATGCAATAACAACAGGAAGGCAGCTCAGCAGTAGTTAGGTTAGTAGTTAGTTATATGAGCCAATCAAGTGATGATAGCTAACATTTTCAAATGTGGCATCTGAGGCTGATTTTGAGGTGCAGGGTATTTTCACGTATCTTTGAAAAAACTGCTTTTCCTAAGGTTTCAAAAAATTTTTGTTTTCCACATTTGCAGGAAAGCAGTATTTGGGTCAGAGAGATGAGATCCATTCAGCACACTTACCTGGGAAGGATGCAAGAGATCCAGGTTCATCTGCCTGGTTTCAATCAGGCAATACAACAATTTGCTGCTGAATGTTCAGCTACTGAGCTATAATACGCCTCAGTCTTCACATATGGACTGTCTATAAATCACTCAATTAGCAAGAAACATTGACAAAAAGAGAAACATCGATTCTTAGGGTCTGTCTACACATCTGTGTAGTGTATAGCCACGCTATCCTTAGCATTGAAAGCAGTCAAACCATAGCAGCACAAAACTAGTAGCACAGACTAATTTATGCCAGAGGAAAATAGCTTTGGAGTTATTCTGGCCATGATGAGTTAAGTCATGGAATTTGGACTTTCATCATTTAAACGCTTTTGAAAATGTTAGAAACACTCCTAGATATTTTACTAGAAAGGACACAGCTCATTTTGCAGAAAGAATGTATTCCTGAACAGAATAAATTTAATTCTTCCAGCATGGGTAGATGAAAAATTCCAAAGGGATGGAAAGGAGGGGAAAAAAAAGAAGATGACACTGAAAAATTGTGCCCAAATTTCCATTTACACCTTATAAATCATGAGTAACTATCTGAACTTATGAACTGTAATTAGAAGCTCACATGACAGCAGAATCAGACCCAGTGGGTTCCACTGCATGCCACAGGAATTGCAGACCTCCTATTTCCATCACAAGCAATAAACTTAATGTTTAATATGATTACAGATAGGAAAGTGAAGCAATTAAAGGAGAGCAGAATGTCTTTATACCAGCTTTTACTGTGGAAAGAAATGAAAATTTGTATTCAAAAGATGGTTTATACAAGAAATCACAGTGTGGTCTTGACAGAAACTGAAATTATCCAAAGAGGAAATTATGGAGCATTGTAACAAAGGTGTAAGCAGTAAATCACCAGGACCTGACGGCATTGATCTGAAGGTCCTGAAAAAAAAAAAAGGTTTAAAATGTGGAGATATGACCCTTTCAAGCAGCTATCCATGAGGAGTAGAAGCCCATTAACATAGTGATTTATTTTTCTTTTCCTTTTAATCAAAAGAATCCAAAGAAGGTTTTGTTATTGACTGAGAGAACCTCACTTTAGTGAGAGTCAAACTGCAGATCAAGTCAAAGAAAGCATAGCAGAAGATAGAAGAGTTTTTATATGGAACAGTTTACTTCACATTAAGCCATTTTCTGAACTGATCTGTGCTCATGTGACTGAAAATCATGTTTATTCTCCACCCTCAGTGATACACAGGATATTTTGTGGTAATCCACCATGTAGGTGAATCCACATTGCATGCTATTTCAGTGGGCCTCCAGTTGTTGCAGAACATTCAGAAATGAACATTGTTCATTTTTGAGGCACAGCAACAACACTGTTCAAGTAAAGCCGACCCAAGGAGAATTCTTCTGGAACAATTTTTATACTTACTCCCTACACTGATGCAGCAATGACTGCTGGCACTAAGATGCTATAAAAGTGGCTGACTTGCAACACCAAACCCACTGGCACAGAGATGTTACGTTTCAAGAAGTCACTCTGTGTTTAGAGATCATAAAAAGAACCTTGGCAAATCACCTAAGCCATTCCCATTTTCAGAGAAAAACCAGCTACACCTAGCCATTTTTTTTTTGTCAGAAGTTTGTCTAAGCTGATTTTTGAAATCTACAGCAATGGAGATGTCAAAACTTCCCAAGGTAACCTACACAGGGCTTAACTCAATATACCATCAGTGAGTTTTTCTTGATATCTAACCTAACTCTCCTGCACTGCAATGCAAGCCCATTATTTCTTGCCTGATTCCCAGTGGAGAACAGTTTGTTCCTTTCCTCTTCACATCAGCCTTTCATGACTGGAGAAATGATATCACATGTACTCTCAGTTTTCCATTTCTCTTAGAGATGTCCTCTTATCATGGTTTATAGGCATGTGATCATTTTTGTTGCTGGGGAACTTGCTCATTTTCTTGAAGTGCAGTGTCTAATATACTACATAACTGAGGTCTTGAGAGTGATGAGAAAATATTATGATGCACATGTGAGGTAGTATGTATCCTCATTGCTACTTCCAATGTCAACTTTGGAGCAGGGTGCCATTACTGACCGACATTCATTTTGTGGTTCATTACAGTCCATGTACCTCTGTTCCTAATTCTAATTCTGCCCTCTTAAAGCCCTGTAACCATCACTCACTCAGTACTGATACAAATTTAGTAATCAGATTCTGCTTCATCAGTCAAGCCATTAATGAGTAGAAATAGACCCATTTCTGGAACTTGACTTTCAGATGCATACTTTCGGTAGAACAGAGAAACACTGGTAAGTATTCTTTTTCTACAACTTTCCAAACACTTAAACTGGTATGCCTGTG
Source organism: Astur gentilis (assembly GCF_929443795.1). Taxonomy (NCBI): domain Eukaryota; kingdom Metazoa; phylum Chordata; class Aves; order Accipitriformes; family Accipitridae; genus Astur; species Astur gentilis. The sequence continues at coordinate 32,550,197 of NC_064880.1, forward strand.
TACTTTTGTTCAGGCTTTACGATCCAATCTTGATTACCTACGTCTCCTGTGAATGTCAAGGGTTTTACTAAAATGAATACTTTCTGAGAACCTATGCTGACCAAAGCGTGAACATGATACCAACTAGCTAAAAGGGGAAAGATGTAAGGAGAAAAATCGCAATGAGTTCAACTCAAGAGTGTAAACTGCTGTTGATGCCAGGTATCTTCTAACATGCATCCTTAACACACAGAGCTCTGTAAGAAAACAAAGGAGCAAGGGATACTCACTGACATGGAGTTATAGTCACAGATATAACTATGTGTAACAAAGTCACTATGTGGAAACAATGCTTTCTGCTACTACATAGTATAAGGCCACTGATCATGTACATATAGCTAACTTATATTGTGATATTTAGCAGTCAGTGAGCTACAGTTCAGTGAGCTAGAGGAAATAAAGAACAATAGAGAAAGTATCTTCCAGGGTAAGTATCAGATCAGTATTATTTAACACAATTTTCATTTAGGAGGGAATGGATAAGAAGATGGTGGAACATGCAGGTTACAGATGCTTTGATGAGATTCTAAAGGGATTTAAAGATATTTGAGGATGACAGCTCTGTCTGAACAAGAACATGAACAACGTAGCATAGATTAAGGTCCTTAGTCACTGAACTGTAGCTTATCCTGCTAAGAACAAGAACTTTTATGAAAAATATATTCACTAGAGATCTGTCAGTCTAACAAGTTAAAAACCACAGGATGTTTTAGAAAATTACTTCTCCCTTCTCCACAGATGATTCCTAATTAGCTCAAGACATCCCCAATACTAACTTGAAATTGTAGCTATGCCATTGCAAAATTCAGCACCTTTGATTTCATGCAATGACCAATTCTAAAGTGGAGGCAGACATGAGGCAAGGCTGATATCCGCACTGGCCTTGTGAGAGGGGAGACCATGTCCCACTCCTCCCTTCTCTGCTGCCTATTTGGCTCTCTGCAGAAGGGTAAATCTGCTATTCAGCAAGGTTGTAAAAAGAGCTCTGAAAGGTTTTCACTTTCCCCATTTGAATTTAGTCTTGACCATGCCTGGCTTTTTAGAATAACTCTGTCTTTTTTAAGTTTTGAATGAGCTACTTTGGGAAAGGGTTTGGTTGTGATTCAGTTCCTTCATGCCACGCAGGCCTGCTTGGCCACAGGCATCCTCTCAGTGGCTGATGATGTCAAGAAAAGGTTTGGCAAGTGTTGCATACACAGACTGGGTTTTGGGATGGGAATTCAGACTTAGTATCAGTCTCCCAGGTGTACAATTAATCCCATGACCCTTTTTTTATAGAAGGGCTCACAGGCAAGTCCACAGCTCTGTGGAACTGAATGGAAAAACATTTTTTCAGTGCGACAAAACCACATCCCTGCTAACATTTACATTATTTTCTTCCACCTATTTCTATTCATACGAGAGGTATTTGCCAATTCTCAATGTGTCTTTAGGTACGTGTGACATCAGCTTCATACAGGAAAGATTTTTGCATTTGAATACTGGTTTTCAAATGCAGGAAACATTTAACATGCAATGTTAAATGAACTAATGTGTACATTTAATTAGCATCCTACATCATTTATTAGCTTGAGTTTGCTTACGTCCTGCATTTGCTGAATGAAGACTGTGAACTAGGTGTAGAGATTCAATTTCCTTGAAAGAATTAAATTCTTTTTTTAAAGTGCCCATTCCTTCTGAACACTTTGAAATTCATTAATTAGTAAAACTGAGTGCTTTTTTTATATTATAATACTGTAACTTCTTTTTTTTAACAGATCTTTGAAAAAGCAGCAGGTTGTCATACATTTAAATGTATAGTTATATTCTTGTGCATACAACAGAACAGAACTGTATATGATTTTGCTTTCTGATCCTGAGTACCTTTAAACTAATTTTTATTTTCCATAACTACCAGTTAGGAAAAAAAAAAAGAAACAAAAATAAAAGAAATGAAAGGAAATGAAGAGAAAAGAATATTTTACTATTCTATACTTCGGTTCCATGGTATGTGAAGCCACAGTGAGGCTGTCTTCTCTAGGGACAGATTACCAGCTACTGTGTTAAACATCTGTACTATTATTCAGCAGCCTTCCTGCTTCCTACAAGTTTCCTGTATGACCAAACAGCCACATGCTTAAAACACAACAGCCCAGTAACAGCTATATGTAGAAGTGGGACTTGATTTATAGGAAGTAAGTTACTGGATTTAGTCCTAAGATTCTCAACATCACCTGTGAAATGCTGAACATTTTCACAACTGAAATCACTGGAACCTGAGGCCATTGCTGAGAAATTTATAGGATTAGGCAAATAATCTGCAATAATTGTTGGGGTTAAACTTGAGAACTGCCAGCAATAATGGCAGTTCAGCAACTCCAGGCAAAAGAAGGTATGAATTTACTTATCTGTCTGATTGTGCATAGCAATGAGGACTGGGTGCAAGACCTGAATGGCCAATGTATTTTACATGGGCACCTTCAGGCCAGATATCTAAAGGCATTTAGACATTGATTTCAATATAAGTTCAGTGGCTGAATATCTTTAAAGTCTGTGTATTTGTGCTTCATAGGGCCCAAATTCACCTCAACAGTTACTGAACTGTAAAATATTGTGAGCCTCACGCAATGTACAATTAAGCAAGATGTACCTAATCCAGAAAAATACATTTGTCTGGAGAGCAATAAGGAATTCCAGAAACAGTCTAACGCAAAAAGGGAAGAAAACCATTTCTGGCTAACTATACATAAAACAGATGAAGGAAAAAGTTTAAAGAGGCTGTGTGCATCCAAACAAGTCCAGGTGAAAGCTCTAGATTGCTAAAAAGAAAAAAAAAGTCTATTTACATTGTAAATAATTACAATTTGGGATGCCAAAGAAAACTGATAGTAGACAGCTTATTAGCTCTTGCTTTTAACCATCAGTGCAGACTGGAGAACAAATGACCATGCGATCATCAATAGTTCTAAAGAGATCACAAGACACATACCCTGTAAGTATTTAATAGACAGAAGGAGCTGCATGCATGTGAAGGGAATTATAAATTTAGGAACTCATTGCTCCAATGAGCAGTGAGGAAACCCAAAGACACAGCTATGATGGTAAATTGCAGTGGGCTCATTCTTTTCCCTGAAAATCACTACCAAAACCATTTATTTATTTATTTAGTCCTTGTCCAATGGCCTGAACCTTTTCCTTGCTGAAAACAGAATACTGCAAGGGAGAGATCCTGCAGCACTACTAACCTACAAGAATGCAGGTGGCTACACCTGAACAAAATCCTGTAATAATGCATCAGAGCATGTAGCAGACATTATTCAATCTAAATCAACCAAACTTAGCATGGAAGTTAACATAACTCAATGTTGTGAGCATACACAGAGAAAGAAATACCATTTTGGAGAAGTCAATGATTATTTTAAAAAAACCAACCCCAAAACCTTCTTAATGGAATAACAGAATCTACTTACAGTCATTTATTTCCTCAGAGAACTCTTAAGAGGTGTAAAAGAACCAGTATTTATATGCTATATAGGAAGCATATAAAATAACAGAAACAAGAACTGGAAGAAGCACTGAGATGTCCTTGTGCCCACGCCACAGCAGGAGAGATCTCATAACTCTTAAGTCACTGAAACTTGCTAACGAAAGGGATTAATCCAGCAAATGCAGCCACCTCTCCTAGAACACTGTGGGAGAGACAGATTTTGACAACAGCTAAAGATGTAACAGATCCCTCTTGCCTCTCATACCCAAGGAAGTGTCGGGGACATTTGTCTGGAGTGACTCCATTGGTAAAGAAGGTTAAAATACCCTTCCTGTACGAAGAGGAGGGCACCACTATTATGGTTGACAGTACTCCTGGGCTTTCTGTTGGTGACTTGTCCATCTGCTTTTTACAGCTCTTTTCCCTACCTCATTGCTGGTCTGCATGGAGCTTTACAGACACAGAAGGGTAAATTTCTACTCTTGAGAATTTAATAACACGTACTGCAGTCAGTTCTGAAATGCTAAGCATTTGCAATCCTGTCTGCAATCTACGGTACTCTGGGTACTTCTGAAAAGTGCACAGAAACAGGACAGCAACCCAGGACAACCAGCGCTGCAATAAATCTAACTCTGCTAACCGGGAGAACATTGAGATGACTCAACTGGTGGGGAGACTAGCTAACCTACAGGTGCTCATCCTCAGAAAATTGCAGATTCCCTAAGAGCTGGCTGAATCATGATGACATGCCTGCTCCTTTCAGATCTCATTGTGTGGAAAATGACTTCTGTTAGATAATAGACAGCAAAGGATTCAACTCACCAGCGCTCTTCACAGCCAAAATCAGAAATAGAGCAGCTGCTTATAAGCTGAGGATCTGCTACGCAGCCAGTGCTGCTTTTCAATCTTGTGTAGTTTTTACGAACAATATATCCCCTGAAAGCTAAAAAACATAGTTAGAAATCAGAGAAGAATTCTGCAGAGCCTGAAATACAGACTTTTACTGTGTGAATGCCCTCAACTTTTACTGAACCAGTGGACAGAAAGAACATGTAGCACCTCACAGGGGTGGCTCCAATGTTTGCAATGTTAACAGCTGGAAATCATACAGGGCCTTACACTCTTACTGTTATAGTGACCACTTGGCACAGCCCAGGTGAGGAAAAGAGGCCTCAAAATGAGAACATGTCTAACTTAAATAGGAATCCAGCTTAGAATGTATCAAAATACATAATAGAAAATCACTTCCAAAATACCTTCTTTAATCACAGCTCTCATGATTTGAGCTAATCAGAATTTTACAGAATCAGAAGTTTTACCTGCTTTTATTGTGGGGTAGGGGGGTGAGGAGCCAGGGACAGATATATTCAATTAAAACTAGAAAAATTAATAAATTTTTTTCCTCTTTTTCAATTAACTGTAACCATAATTAAACATTTAAAATACCTCTCATACAAATAATCAGGATAAAAACCCCAAACTACAGAGATTGGAATTTATACCATTCATAAAAAAAAGAGCAGAACAAAACAATCACTAGAAATACTAAATGAAGTAACAAACATGCACTGAAATGAAATGGCAAAGAAAATAGCAATGAATAACATTTTGAAGATATCTACATCCTTTTATTTCCAGGGACTGCCTCTGAATTTGGATACCTAAATTACTTAATTACTTCTGTAGTTTTATCCAACATGAATTTGCTTGAATTCTGGACACCTGTGAGCAGTTAGGAATAAAGCTCCAGCACAAACCACAAATAGCAATACATACTGCACTTCGGTCAAAAGACTAAATGTATTGCAATGTACACTTAAACCCAGAAATTGTAAAATTTTATTTTTTGTAGGGTTTATTTCAAGCATTATTTAAGTAGAAATATCTTGATAAAAGGGGAAGGCTGAATAACGAAGAAATGAAGTACAGTATCAATGCCATAGCTGAAGGGTACAACAAGCAGTTATGAATAAGAAGGCTGAGAGTTGTGAGGGAAATGAGTTGTTTATTAGTCTAGTAGGACTGCAACTTAAACAGTGAGATGATATGTAAAGGAAAATTGGAGCTAAGATCAGGAAATATTATGATTTTGAGGAAAAAACCTTCCCCGTCCAGGAAAGCTTCTAAGCACACTAAACACGTGCAAAAGCAGAGTCAGTCTGGGGACTAATCACCCAAAGGAGGAGAAGAGACCCCTCATTGGGATTCCTAGAGTCCAGGGTTAAATATGACAGTGAGATGCAGGATAGGCACAGAAATGGGGTCTAGGGTAACCTCATGTAGAATCAGGGTCAAGATAACATTGTAGATTACAAAGGGAAATCAGGAGGCAGAATAAATATAGAATAAATTGAGAACAAAGAAGTTGATCAGAAGATTAGCAAGTCTTCCCTGTATCTCACACCTCTGATTTTATGAAAATGCTAGAAGTAGACATTACCTACACAACAGAGAATAAAGACCCTGTGGAATTTACAGTCCCTCAATTATTACCAAATTATGAGATAATTGATTTCACTTTTCTTACATTTAACTACTTTTATAAATTTAGCTCCCCATTCATGTTTTTGGGGTTTTTTTGGGTAATGAAAAGATGGTGGAGGAAACAAAACAGAGTTACCTCGATTGCATCTGCTCTTTCCTTTAGGAAAGGGCTGTAACTAATCCCTTCTTTTCTATTTTAATTCCTGTATAGTGTTAATGGTCTTCATTTCAGCCACCTACCTCCACAAAAGTATGTGGTGTTGCACTTAATTGTGCAGTAAAAGAAAATGAAAACCATCTGAACAGTCCAAGCTGTGGTATGCAATGCTCCATAACAATCTAAGTGTTTCAGTGCTACTGAGGTTTCCAGGGTAAGAAGCTGCAAAAATTGCCTTTTAATGAGAGGTTACTAAAAAAAAATAACCATTCACTTTACAGAAGGCATGACAGAAGTTGGGCCTGCTGAGGTGTTGTACTGAATACAGAGCTCAGGTATCGTGAGGCTGAGGAACTTTCCACCCTTAATAATCAGACTGGAAAAGTCAGTCTGTCTGGCAGAGATGAGGCAAGCATTCACTTGCCCCATGTAATCAGGCTTCCAATCCTTAACTATCCCCTACTGACCAGACAAGGAGCCTACTCTGATATTGGCAGCAGAGACAGCTGGCCAGCAGCCACCTCTCTGCAGCTGAAACATGCTGAGTATCAGTCAGTGGACGGGCTAATATAAAAATAAAGCAGCACTGAAACAACCAAACTAATAAGATAAACTTCAGTTTTATCCTTAGTAATTTCTCAACTTTTATTACTTGTTTGCACATGTGTGTGTCTATAAAATCAACCCTGATAGCTACTGTGATTTTATTTTTTAAAATTCTTTTTCCCAGAGACTCTTATTAATGTCAGTATAACCATTTTGGTCTTTTCCTCATTCACTACATAAAACCTGTTATATTTGATTTAAAAAACATAGTTTTTAACCTGTCTTTTGTTTTCATGCATATTTTCAAAATCAGCTCCTCTTCAACTTAACCTTTCCACAAGCTGGTTTCTAACATTCTTCTAGAATATCTTGAATCTGACAGGTAAATGGCTATATTTTTCCTACTTTCCCTTTGACTCATGGGATAACTGAAGCAGCAGGATAAACAAACTTCTCTCTCTCTCAAAAGCTTCATAGAGTGTTAGTAGGACTGCATCTTTTCAACATTTATTAACTGGATCTATAATGTTTCAAAAGAAATGCATATGCAGAGAATTCTACTGGGGGAGTCTGAGAGGCTGGGAAGCTGCTCCATCACAGCAATTTGCATTACTGACTGGTGCTGGTTTTGACACTAAGCACTTGGCTCAAAGAGTGTGAAATTAGCAGACTCATGTTGCTACTGCTCCATGAACAATCACTGCATCATTGAAGAAGAATGATTACCAGCTGTCACCTCATTTTCACCTTATCCAGTCTATATTCCAAACTTTCCAGCAACAGTATCTTTAACCCTGATCTTTACATAGCCAAAGATGACAGGATCTGAAAAGCAACATAGGAACTGAACTTAATTTTAGCACTATTAGTAACTCAGTGTTAAATGTTTTATGTGCCACAATTTTGGACATGAATTTTTACTTCTTGTACTGATCAGTTCCCACACAAAGTGCATTTTCTGTCAGCTCCAGCACCTAGCAAACCAAGAATGTATTTACCTCAGGGAGTCTGAAATTTGGTGTCTTGCAGTTAAAAACCTTTGTTTTAAGGTCTAAATACCAAGGCATATACATTACACACAATGTTGCACAATTCCAGATAGGCAAAGTCCAGGCATTTTCCCTCTGATTCCCATAGGGAATATATAGTTACAGAACAAATTGTGAAGCACAGTGTAGAAAGATCAAAACTAAGCAATCACAGGTCTATATGCAAGAACTATGAAGAAAGGAGATGAAGTAGTATTTTAAACAGCAGGAGGATTCATTCTCAGTCATAAAAAATCATGTTAAGCAGACATCTTCTACACAGACACATTTTTAATCTATAATATCACCTAAAATAGCACATAACAGCAACTTGGAAATTAAAGCTCATGCTTGCTGAGGAGAAGATATCATGGTAGTTTGTAATCAGAAGTTGATTTGCTATGAACAGCATATCACTTTCTTAATTTGCCTAGTTAAAAGAGCATTCAGCAGCTTAACTAACAACATCTGAGAGGATTTGGAGCCCATGAATCTGATTCTTCACTCCATGCCAAATTAATTCTAATGAACAGTAAAAGGGATAGAGAGTCACATCCTTTGCTGGGTCCCATGAATACCTCCCCTCTTTCACCTCTCACTCTGGATAGGTATTGGGTGATGCCTGTTTAATGGCAGAAAAAAACCCCTCTTAAGTTCTCTGGCAGAAGGATTACAAGAAAGCAAGTCACGAGTTCTCACGTACAAGCAGTAACTATCAGTAACAAGCAGTGACTATTAGGAAGACTCACCAAGGCTGCCATCAGGACTGGTGTCACTGATGCACATCACCACTTGGACATAGGGTCTTTAATTACCATGCATTACAGCCTCTGATCTTGAGATGTGGTCAAAGAAAAAAAGTGAAGATGACTGCGAAAACTCTGTCAATATCAGCAAGGGAATGGAATAGATTTTCCAACTTATTGTTCCAACTTACATTGCTGTCCCTTCCTGATTTTAGCAAGGGCATGAAAAGCAGTAAGAATGGTCTCCTTTTATTCCCCTCAAAAACATGAGAGGAAACAAAAGGTAATGCAGAGGTACTCACATCGACAGAGCTTAGCTCAGAGATGGGGATAGAATGTAGGACCTCATACTTCAAAATCATAAGGCCTTTTCACCCTTCTTAACATGTTCCCTGCAAGGGCAGGAGTCTTTTAATGGTTACAAGAGATAGATACTGAAAGTGAAGAATTACTGGATGCCCTAAGCTAGTACAGAACACTAAGAGATGGAAGAGTAAAGTTAATCAAAGCTATGCAGCCTGTACAAACCAGTCTGGTTTACCTTGAATGTGAAATCAAGGTAATACAATGAGTAAATTCAGCTGCCATAAAGAGAAACACGTACATCTCTTCAATGGTTCTCACACTGACAACTTAGTTAAAAGGAAGAAAATTAGTGATATAAAAAAGTAAAACTGGATCTGCTACTTAGTGGTTGTTATTTTCAGGAAAATTAAAAAAAAAAAATTTTAGATAGATTTATAACATGCTTCGAAGTTTTTGGAACATTTTACTCATGTAATTCTTAGATCTATACAACAGTATTAGTGGAATACATGTACACACACATGTACATAGTGACATAAATAGGTGAACATAGGGTTTTCAAGAAAAACTTCCCTGTCTTCTATTGAAGCCAATATTAAATCTTTGCTGTTGAAAATCCCAAAGGTAACACTTTTATTAAAAGCTTACATTTATTATAAATGTAAAATAGTAAATTACAGCTGTTCTCAGGCCCTCTTTTTTTATTATAATGGAGTAAATTTTGCCAGAAGCACATGTTACGAGATATGTAAATAGTGAGCAACACTGCATGGGCAGAAGTTACAGAAAGAAAGCATTTTACAAAGTGATGCTTCATTTGGTTTCCTTCTGAACATCCATCACTTTTCATTTTAAAAAAAAAAAAAAAAAAAGCCCAAATCTTGGGTTCTTGGTGAAGAATTTTCCAATACAATGTGACATATGGTGAGTGTGTGAGCACGTGTTGGAGGAGGAGATGGTGGCTCAATGGATTAGTCATTTGCCTTTCACCTCTGGAAGCATAGTTAAACTCAGTCCTGACCAGAGCTGCACAGTATATCCCAGATGGCTAAAGTGGGCCTAATTAAAATGAATTCAGTGATGTCACCTTGGATCTAAGTGAATCGCATGCACCACTCATTTGGCATTTTGGCAATGTTAGTTCACAAATGAAATAACCAGATTAAAATCCTCCCTTAAGAATTTCAGGACAACAGTCCCACTGCATGGAAATACATGCTATCATAACTAAAAAACGTACTTTTTCAATTGTATTATCTATTGTTTTAAATTCTAATTAGTCCATTATTCCAATACAAAGAAACATTAAATAAGACTTGCATGTGAGGTAAATCAGTGCAGCAACATTTCAGTCAGATGATTCAGTGGATGTACACTGATTTAAACCAGCTGTGAATCTGACAACATAATTTTTAAAAATTCTTTATTTTAAAAAATATTTTTCCTTTTACGTAGATATAAATCAAAACAATACAAATCCCAATTACAAAGAAATACTCAGAAGTGCAAAGTATTGATAAACACTTTACACAAAATCTTCTTTACAATTTGTCTCTAAGCTAAAAATTAGCATTTTCGAAACTTCACAGTTTGGGAAAGTGTGACTGGAAGAAGTAGGAAAGACCTTGTGTACCATTTTAGCCATGAGTCTAATAAGATCTGTGTATTCTGAGAACCTGTGATGTAGATATGCTGAAGTAGGGTAGGGTAGCTTTTTCTTCCCCACCTAATTTAAATTCACAAATATTTTGTTTCCTAGCAAGGGTATTTTCCCCCATCTGAAATAATGTCTTTTTTTCGGGTAATGTAATACACGCAGGAATTGTATCCTCATGTATATTGTGAAGGTTGTTTTTTTTCTAAGTTTGTTTTTTCTTCCAACGTTTCTTCAATGGATAGTGAACTGCTGGGCCCACAGAGATCTCCAGACCACCAGCTCATGTATTTGAAAGGCATCTGTTTATTTTTAAAATGCAAATGCAGCCTACCTCAAAGACTGACTTGCAAGAAATGAACAATCTGAACAAGTCAAGAGGTTTCCAATCAGGAGCTGTGTTCCTCCTTTGTATCAGGCTATGATCACTTGCTGTCAAAACCACTTAAACAATATCCTGGAATCTGAATGAAGTCCCCCCACAATTAAAATGAGCAGGATAATCCTGCAAGAATTATTCAGGCAAATCATTTTTCACACAGTTTAAAGTAATGATAAGGTCATTTACAAAAGAAATCAGCGCCTTTGAAATGCTGACTTGTAGACAGAGGACTGCCTGGAGGAGGGCCATAGATAACAGTGAAGACTGGCCTCCTAACACTACCCTCACAGTCTTTGGAACTGATTCTGATGAAGAGAAGGCCCAATAAGGTTAATACCCCTACTTTGATCTCTGTCAAAGCGTACCAGCAAGAATTAATTTACATTTCAGATGAAAAAGGTTGACAGCATGAAAAGGCATCTTGTTTCTGGTATGTGAATGTGCTGTAATAGATCGGGAATTCTGAAAGGAAGTTCTGAGGAAGCTAAAGGGATAAGCCGAGCGGCTGCTTTTATTGGGAAAGAGATGAAAGGAAAACAAATTTCAATATGTGCTGTTCTGTAGAAACATGTAAGCCAAATGCTTCCTAAATTTCAAGGCCTGCTTGAGCAGGGGGGGAGGGAAAGGAGAGGGAAGTACATATATTTTAATTATATGGTTTTGCTAATGTCTGGATGACAAATGCAAACAATCTATCTCACTGCCTGAAATGGCTCATTTAAAAAAAAAAAAAATACAAAGGTGATCATACTCCATTTTACTGAAAAGCTGCCTTGAACTACACATTCACATTATAAGATGTGCAGGGAAGGGAGAGATTTGGAGCTGCTTTTGTCTCCATGTCACTAGGCACTTGGACAGTGTGATGTAAACAACAGAAAGACTGTCGGTGTATTTTAAAACCTGGAAAATGGCCACCATTAGCAAGCATGAGCTTTTATTTGAAACACAGAATACTTAGCATGTAGAGAAGAGAAAATGTGCACAAGAATAATTTTCAAATAAGAAGTCCTAGATAAAGGTTTTCAAAGGCAGACAGAAATGTATTGAGGATTATTATTATTACTATACCCCTTCAAAATGCTATGCCAAAGATAGGAGGAGCAGACAGCCTAATTAATACAAAGGTGCACTGTGTCACTCTTAACCCTATAGTCCTCATGCTTATTCACCCAGACTGATCACTGAAACTGTCAAGTGCCAGGTTACAAAGGAAGACAGCGTGTGTGTTAGTGGGAAGAGTGCTAACAGCATTCCTCCAGCATTAGGTCCAGAGGGTTCAATAGAAGCGTCCAAATTCAAGGGTATGCATACACTCCCACTGCCTCTGCTCTGCCATGTTCAACGCAGTGTCTAAGAGATGGCAGGAAAGAACACAGCTCTGAATCTCTCCTATGTGTGCAAAGAGCAGAACAGATCAGTTGCTTTCTCTAAAGAGCTAGTTCTCCTACATGCCTAAGAAATCTAGCTGGATAAAACTCTAAGGCAGGATGTCCCCTACCAGTATCCAAGTGATACTGCTATACACCAGCTTCCTACTGAACCTGAGATAAATCTCATCTTAAGGTACTGGTAATAGTGGGACAGTGATGGGTCAACTGCTTCACTTTCCTTTTTATGGCAAAAGGCTGTTATAAGTCAGGAAATCAAAGTGCAGGTATGGCCATGTGTAAATGTAGCAAATACTCCAGAAAATAGTTGCAGACGGTACTTTAAGATCTACTGTCTGTGCTATCATGAAAACAATAGAAAATGACAACACAAAGGAGAGGAAGAAGGGGAGAGGGTGCTTATGCAGTCCTTCAGTGCTTGTTGTAATGGGAGAAAAAATTTCTCCTTAACAGTTCTCCATTTAAGAGAATATTCTGCATTTGACCCTAGAGCTATAGTTTATGATTCTACAAAACAGTATGCATGCAAAGTTATAAATTATTATTTTATCCTAATGATACTCTGTTCATTTCTGTAACCAGACTGGTATTCTGTTTTCTGCTGAAAGTCACTGCAATGCTTAATTTCAGAGTAGCAAACTTTGACAAAAGAAAAACAAATTTACTGGAAATGCCTTGAGAACAAAGTAAAAGAATATTTAGAACACATCTTCTTCAGACTATAGACTTCAGACTTTTAGACTATATGATACAGAATAGGGAGGTGACAAAACTTAAGGAATTATAGCACAGGAAGCTGGTAGAATAAAGGTGGTACCTTGGTTTATCTGTAAACATATTTGCCACAACTCATTTTTGATCGGCTAGTCTTTCAACCTGGGGTTGGACAGGGAAGGTGTATTACACTGCATCATATGGAGGCTGCTTCATATTGGCAGCATCTGAAAACACCATTGAGGCACTGGTTCTTAAATTTCTGTGCCATATGGTACCCTGCTCTCTACTAGAGACCTACACAGCCCTATGGGCCTGTTCTTCCAATAATCTCTTTAAAGTTTATTCAAATTCATATTGATATGGCTGCATAGGAGTCTGGCAGAGAGTCAAAAGATTGGCCAAAGCTGGCAAACCCAGCAAGCAGTCAAAACAAAAACCTGGCAACCTGCCAAGATCAGGGCTTGACACAAAGACAGAGAAATGTATGTCCAGTGCCTCCCATCCATACTGTTAGTCAAATCAATTCAGTGCTTCATATCAGCTCTATAGTTGAATCATACAGACTGTGCTCAGAAGAATCTTAAAGAATTAACTCAATAGCTTTTAATCAGTATGTTTTGCTTCCAGAGAAGTACTTAGAAGAAGCCCAAAGTGCCTGATACCTGTCACTGATGTCATTTGATACTGAAGAACAAATGATCGAAGAAATGTTTTTGATAGTTTTTGTTTGGACTGTAGTTGCATTTCTCTTGGCTATAAACACTGACACATGAAATTACCCACAGCAAAATAGGTGTTGGCAAATGAAATAATGTTTTAATTACCTGCTTGAATATGTATAGCAGCATCAGTTCTTCTGTTCCTTATTTCCTTGTACTTCCTGCGAGCTTCATATCCTCTCCAGGCTAAAAATACAAACCCATGTGCTGGAAATTACATTTATTTAAGGAAGTGCTACAGAGTCTACAGAGTCAGAGATGTGCTGAAACTTTCATCCCTCCTGCCATAACCACTCCAGCCCCCATCACCAATACCTCTTCCCCACCCACCCACATGTTGAACTCTGGGTTTGCAACTGTAGTATTGATATCCCCACAACTTCAAACACCACTTCACTCATCCAAATTTTAATTGTCACCATGTGCTCACTGATGTCCTAACCCAAAAGGCAAAGGTGCGTGATCATGTCAGCACAAGAACTCCCCTCCTCACTCACCTCCCCAAATTCTTTATAAGGAAGCCTGCTGAATTGCTGATAATCAGCCTCTCAGGCCACCCCACAATGTATATTATCTGGAATTCTGGTATGCGTGGTGGGGGAGGGCATGCTACTGCATTTCATTTAAGTGCTGCATGCTAGCATAGACATACCTAACAACATTTTCATTTTGTGCACAGGCATCACATCCAAAATACTAATATGACACCTTAGAAGTAAATCAATAATATTTGCATCAATTAGCTGGAGAGAAAAGTACTGCCAGTTATTTTGATTTCATAATAAACTATTATGAATGAATAAATAATGTGCATGCAATTTAACAGCCTGAAATGCAAAAACACTTAATGAAATAGGGAATGTGAACATTTACCTGACTGTATGGTAACAGCACTATTTTCTCTTTTCTCTTTGACTTTCTTGTATCTCCTTGCTCCAAGCCATCCCTTGATATAGGCTTGCATGACCACCACTCTCCCTATAACTTCTCTCAGGAACAAATTTAACTGCTCTATATGGTAATACTTTAGAAAAACCTGAAACGGAACAAAAAAAAATAAAATCAATATTACATGCAGGCAGTAACATAACCTCTTGTATTCTACCTTTTCATTAGTCTTATGTCAGCCTATTTTAGGGCACCATTGCTGAGAAAACTGATAAAATACTGGTTGCTAATATCATAGCAATCTTGTGCATCAAATATTTGCTCTCAGTATGCTTGTGGAATTTCATTATTCCACTGATTATAATCACCCCATTGCAAAACCACATATTTACCCCCTTGACAAAGTAAATTGGCCAGGGGGTTATTTTCAGGTATCAACAATTTTGAAATATAGCCTTTCTTGACAGTGAGAAGATAAATCCTGGGTTGAATTTGTTTTTAAACTTAGTATTGTCTAACAGCATACTGCTTTGGGGGGGCAAATCCTGTGGGTGCTTACAGACACTTTATCTGGGTCTTGAGCAGGAAAATTCTTGTTTTTCTGTTGTGCACGGAACCCACTCCATTTTAAACCATGAACAAAGGCTCTTGACAGAGCCAGAAGGATCTCACCTGAAACTCCACAAATTAATAATGTACTAACCAGGCTCACTGGATGGGCCAGCGCGTGAAGTTTCAGTCATGCTATGGTTAAGAGCAGGAGGAACTTCAGGAAGGCACTACCACAGCGGGGGCACTAGCAGATGTACTGCCCTTATGAAGGCAGCCCTGTGCAGAACGTGCTTTGGGGAGGTACCCAATGCACCCCTCCTCTTGCAGCACTAACTCAGCTAGCTTGGGAGGGCACCTTCGTAACCTGGGAGGCTAACTGGAGCAAGTACCTTGCTCTTTTGTTCATTCATGCAGTACTTTTCAAACTGCTGTTAGACGTGTTTTGCTAAAAGGATAATATCCTTGAGAAAATGTTAGCACCCTCTACCTTGGTTTTCCCAAGAATCCAGTTGTCTAGTTTAGATTTCTCCAAAATGGCAAGACAGTTTTCTCTGCTACCAAGGGGAGTCTCGTGTGCCTTGAATGCAAGGCAGTAATACCTGCAAAACCAAATGACAAAGAAAGAATTGACTTGACAATCAATATGTACTTTCATTGCTCTTCTCTAGCTCAGAGCTGCATCTCTAGAAGTCATAGGCCAAACTCTCCCTTATACTCAGTCTTCTTCATAAATCATGACACAGCTATCATGAACGGACATTTAAGCATATACGTGACACAGGACAATAAGTGGTACCATAGTGGTGACAGGAATCTGCTGCATTTGAGAAATCCCCAGTGAGTGTAATCATCCATAAAGGTCTTTCACAAACCAGTGCAACTTAGGGAACACCCACGGTTGCTTCGAATTTTTCAGGTGAACAAGTGAATGCAGGACAGGGAGAATAAGGAAAAGTGCTAGAAATCAGAGTAATAGAAAGGAAGGCAAAAATAAAACCTTTTGCATAATGTGTAAAATAAGTACACCATCTACAGAGCTGCATAACACACTTTGGCACGGTTACATCTCACTGCAAGTCTGCAATTTCTATTGAATAAGCAGGTGCTCCCCTAGGTGTTCAATGGACCTTTACAGATTTCCGAGTGGGAGAAAAGTCAAATACTAGCACCAAAGAAAGACAAAAGCACCAAAAGTAAGTTATCATGACCTGCTGCCTGTTTCTTATGAGACGTGCCAAAAAAGGCATTTCAGAATATTCACTATTTTAGTAACTGGTATCAGTCATTTTCCACAAAGAAATATAAATGGCCTTGACATTCTTTGGGAAGCATAAATCCACATAAGAAGTCCAAGGCTCTTGAGCTTGTAACAAGATCACTTCCATCAAAGGAACTCAGGGGAGCTTCCCATTTTCAGTATGCCTAACAGAAAGACTGAATATTCTCCATCAGTGAAGATAAAGGCCAGCACTAGGAGGGTAGGCAGCACAATGATACAGTGATACTGACTGATTATTGAAGCTGAAAGGCTGCCATTGTGTGTGAATAAAGATTGGTTTACAGTAAAAACAACGCTCATATCAATCTTAATTTACAGACAGCAAGATGTTCAGACTGCATGAGTACCCACTTGTGTTTCACACCTCTATATATGCATAATTAAAACAGTTGTCACTGCTATTGTATTGGCAAGGATTTTATCAGTGCTGATGGTTAAACAGCACTAGCAGCTATTTTAAAGAAAGAACAAGTGAATTACTCCTGATATGAATGTAATAATTTTCTTTACTCACAAGGATTTCTGTGGTTATGATTAAGTCATTAGGCACAATGTCTTTTTCCTGTTTCATTGGGATAAGCAATCAATTGGAATGATTATGATCAATTTTAGTGGCCTTTGGAGCCAGCCCATACTAAAAAACATTGACTTTTCTTTTGTCCACATTCCCTTGCAAAGAACAGCCCTTAACAACTATGTGAAATAACATTATTGTGCAAATAGTTAATGAAAAAGGGATGCAAACATGTTTCAACTGAATTAAGAATGAATGGATCAATCCCTGCCTGTAAAGCCACCATGCATTAATGAAGAATGGTTCTATAGTATTTAAGTAACTCTACTTGCAAAAAATTGTTAAGTAACAGCAAGAACACGTGCCAGTTAGTTTACAAAATTAAGGTTATTTTAGCACAAGTACATTGTCAGATGGTAGCAACTTCCACCTCAGCTCTCATTTATGAACAACCATGTACTGCCTTGGTCTTTATTAAGTTATACTTCTACCAGTGCTACTCTATTTACATTGTGTTTGAGAGGAACTGGCAGGTTGAGCAAACCATTCTCTTAATTATTAGCATGGGGAAGAGCCATCAGATGTTCTTTAAAACATAAAGAGAAGAATCCAACCAGTGAACCTCAAACACAGATTCCTCTGTAGCCACATAAAGGCAAGAAAATATCCCACCTCATACTGAAGAAAATATGGAGAAGCAATTAGAAAGAATGCAACAGCACAAGACTATTTTTTTTTTTTTTTTTTTTAGAATCAGGAGAATATGATTTTCAAATATTAGCTCTAGTTATCTCTATATATTAGCTCCAGTTGTCACAAGAAATAAAAAAGAACCAGTAAAATAGTCAATAAAGACCAAAGGGGAACGAAATTATGTCTGAAGACAGAAGCACTGGCATCAGTCCTGGACCAGAGACTTAGATATTCACCAACTGGAGACATTGCCCACTCTGAATAATGATAGGAGATTATGTATTACTGAGTTATTTTTAATGCAATTACTTTCTCAATAACATGATATTGCAAATTCTTTAGCCAACTCTTTCAAAATACTGAGTCATACCATTTAGTACATATGGAGACACACAGTGCATTTTAAAAGAAAAAAAGTACATTTCCTCCACGTTATTACTGAACGTAATGATGCCAGTTTTCACAAGACAAATGGTATTATGAATTGCACTAATAAAACTCTGATTTAAAATATACATATCACAAACAATTTGTGATAGCATGCAATTTCAACAGATACTTGATAGATACATCAGGGAAGTTGCACTAAGTAAATTACTGTTTGCTTCAAAAGCCAGTTCAGATAGCCATGTTATTTACACATGTATGTAACTTAAGCAGTTCCTTTCCTTAGAAGGAAGGAAGGATTCAAGTGAGTGATATTAGTTTTCTAGTTGTTCATACATCTTTTAAGGCATGTTGTAGTTGGCAGTTTTAAAACCACACAAGTTTTTAGATAGCACTGATGCAATAAAATAGTCAAGGGGGATCTCTTAATTTTTGAATCTTACTATCTTAGCAATGACATTCTAATTACTGAGAAGTTGACTTCTTATTTGTGACAAATACCTCACCAAAAAGTATTTTTGAGCTATGCAATTTACATGCCTGACTATACCATTTTGTTTATGACAAACTTCAATATCTTTCACATGTAGCACCCTCTCCATTACCGTGCTCTCATAATCTAGAATGTAGTTGCTTTTGATACTCAGAAAAACCCCCATAAATAAAGCAATGCCCATTTTTCTTACCTTAACAAATGTTTTTATAAATCTAAATTTATCTGTCTTCTAAGAAAGCAAGCTATTCAGAATGACAGTAACTTTACAAACTACGGGAATAACTTCAGTTTCTGTATGTAAACATATTGCCTCCCAGTATTTCATAAAACCTTCCTCTACATAGTGTTTTTCCAAATGTTTCGACTGATCCAACCACTGCACAGAAAACTCCTGTAACTGGTTAAACACACTGGGATGTCAGATTTTCAACATCAGGTCTTCCTGTTCCTTTTCAGTTATGTCATCAAAAATAAGGCAGAAATGACTCGACTCATCAGAAATAAGGTCTAGCACTGAGAGACTGGCAATTTCCAGAACTGCTTTTAGAGTTTGCATTCTGCACAGTAAAAAGTCTCTAGATTAGTGTTCCAAAGCTCAAATCCATGCATTTTTTTAAGCAAACACTTTGTTTTCCATCTGGTGCCTGTTTTCATGACTGAATCACGTAACTACAGATGCGCAAGTAGTTTGACTCGATGTGCTCAGGATAACTGCATGGCAGCACAGCATGTGCCACATAGGGTCATCCAATTATTTTACCTAATCTAAAATCTTTGTACAGCAATGGACCATATGGGATATTTTGGAGGAAGGTAAAACGTTTCACCTTAATGAATCTGGTAACAGTGTGCAAATATTGTACATGGTGAAATGGTAGAGAAAACGTCTGGGAATGCACACAAAACTTTGGGGTATATGCAACTACAACTGTTCGTTTTGATTTATTGGCCTAATTTCCCTTCTGTCATACTTATGTAAATCTCCTGTACAGAGATCACAGTGACCTCTGTTTATAACATTTCACCAAGAGAAGAAACCAGATAATTGCAGAAAAGCAGAGCGAGAAATCACATTTGTTTCCTGATGAGATGAAAATTTCACAACTCTACTTTTTATTTCCATATTTGCATTTGTTATTCCAGCAAAAAATGCAGTAGTCTGGAATACTTCAGTGCTCTTTAATGTTAAGCCAATGCTTTTATTTCTGTTTTTAAAAGTAAAGTTTATGGTCCTTCATGTGTTGTTTCATGTTTGTGCAAAAATACATTATTTTCTCAGGTTATACACCCTGCTTGAAAATCTCTTACACGTGACACATATTCATTTCCACGTTTCCTAAAAGTATTGACTAATCACATTCTCACTAACAGTAAGACTAAGTAAGAGAAAAGTAATTTCCCCTCAGAAGAACTAATTTTTCAGAGCTGATGAAACTCTGGAATTGTGTATTTCTTAACCAATGGTTCTTACATGGCACTACAAACTATCATTCATGGACATGCATAGTATTCCAGACAAAACATACATTAAAATGGGATTAACTGTACTTAGTAGTCACTAGGCATAAACCAACATTTTTTAAAAGTTGAATTTATCCCCACATCAACAATTGCAAAGCTAGGACATGCAGAGTTAAGGTTAAATGTTAAAGACATCCAAGTATGCCAAGATATGGAAGACTTCAGAATGATGCAATGCATTAACCAGCTGGTTATGGCCGAGGTATTTTAGTGTTGGTGGTTTTAGATTAGATAAACCGATTGTAAACAAATGGTTCAATTTCTCTCCTCTCCTTAAAGGGTGAACTGTGGAACTGTTCAATAAACAGCATTTAAACAGCACCATTAACTACTATACCAGTGTCTCTTAGTAAAGTTCCCTTCACATTCCAGACTTAATGGCAGCATCATTTCTACACAATTAACTCAAAAAAAGTAATGATTAACCCCTTTTCTCTTTAAAATAAATCTTTGTACTAAAATATACTGGCCTGAGGTGGAGAATGGATAATGATATGTGAAAAGCATGAGGTGCAAGAGTGCAAAATCCCTTTCTAGCCAGACCCCCAGCAATAGTAGAGAGATTCTCAACATTCCAAAAGATGTTTGTTCCTTCTCATCCCTGGAGTTGGAAAGTTTAAAAAAAAAAAAAACCAACACATGTTTTTCTTTAGTTAGCAATGAAAGAGCCATTAAATAACTTTCAAAAATTCCTAACTTGTATTGGTTGTATCTCACCTCTTTCAGAAACTTTCACATCTGAATTCATACAAATAACTGCATTTGACTCTGTATTGAGAGTATGAATGAAAAAATGTAAATGAAAATTGGAAAACCATCTAAGATAGTCTTGAAATTCAGTAACAGATACCTAACACTTACGCTATAAATCATCAGATAAACATATCTGATCACAGATCACAAAAATACTCTCAGAATGGCATAATTTGGTCCATTCTGCATATACAGTTCATAAGGGGTTAGCAGACTTTTCACCCCTAGAGGTTTCCTATCTTCTTCATCCTGCAACTGTTTACCAGTGGTCTGTGAATGACAAGAGTCTAGAAAGTATATGTGGAAAGTACAGTAGTTTACCATATTTTAAGTGTACAGAAACATTATACAGATCTGGCAAAATCTTAAAGCTACTGAAACAAGTAACAACCAATTCCATGCACAACAGTAAAATAAAAATATGGGGGATGTTACAGTTTTGTTTCCAGAAATCACTTAAGGACTTTGCTAGAGTGCACTGTGTTAAAAGTAAGTTTGCATTAAAAACATATCATTTGAAAAGCAAGCATTTCTTTTCTCTGTAGCAAACTTGTTGACTTCTAATTTAATTCAGTGCTTCCCTGACTTTGAATAATAAACAAGTCGATCACCACTGAATTTTGGGGGTTAGAAGAAAGCATGTACTGAGGTAATTTTACAGGATTTTGCAATATTTGACCCGGTTTTTTTTCCTAGCTCCACTCAACACAGAATGTGACTCATTAAGGTCAATGAGGCTTTATATGGTCATGAGAAATGTAACACTGACAGTTTGGAGACCGTGTATAACAGGTGTACCAACAGTGACCTTATGCAAATTTGCACTGTGAGACTGAAAAAGCAGAACAAACCTCACTGAGATCACTGTTACAGTACACGTATTACACTGGTATTGCCACGAGTGTATGATCTCAGTAATATCATCTGGCTCCTGTGGAGGAGGTAGTGCTTATATGAAAAGTGTATCCTGCATCCTAGTACAGTGCAAAGAACTTTAATGCTGAACATAAACAGGCAGAGAAGAATTAAAAAGTCAATCCTTAAATGAAACTTGTACAAAACTTCTCAACACGTTCCCATGTGCTAATGAGGCACTTCAAGCATTTAGCACCATCAGACTCTCAAGTCCCTTATTTTTCAACCCATGGTACAGTATATGCCACATTACATAAAAGGTATATACAGCTGGGGAATATGTGGTGAGGACACACCTGCATACCACATGAAGTCATGTGAAGCTCCTGGGCACTCAGATATAGCAAGGAGTGTCCCATCCAGTGGGACTTTCAGCGCAGGTCCCTGCTAGAAAGCACACCTCCCTTAGCTGCCGCACAGTGCAGGGTCACTATGTGCCCCCACAAGCCAGGCACACCTGGTTGCCTGATCAGATTACTAACCTGTGTCTGAAACCTGGGATTCCAGCCTGAGAAAGCGTCTGTGCTGCTTCACAGCAAACATGAAAGACAGACAAATGATGGCATGGAGTTTGAGACAAGGCCACCAGAGACAAAGTGCCTAAG
This sequence comes from Astur gentilis, assembly GCF_929443795.1. Lineage (NCBI taxonomy): Eukaryota > Metazoa > Chordata > Aves > Accipitriformes > Accipitridae > Astur > Astur gentilis. The sequence continues at coordinate 32,572,435 of NC_064880.1, forward strand.
ACTTGAGAGGTGTACAGTGTTTACAAGGGCTGCAGATTACATTTTCCTACTTTAAGAATACTTATATACATAAAACAGATGGTTGTATACTTGGCTGAAGAAACATTGTGTGAATGAGTTACAATTAAGTCCTCTTCTCACCATCTGTTTTTTAACCCAATAAACTACCTCCAGGTTTGCAACACTGAAATAATCTGTTCTACGTGAAAACAGAAGACAGTAAAGAGTAACATTAGACAGAGCTTTATCTTTTGTTTACCTCCCACCTGATAAACCCTGAATAGTTCTGTTCCCTGCCTTTGATTGTTTTGTCCTCATATTTCCTGCTAAGAGTTTACAAAACAGCATTATTGAACAGGCAGATAAGAAGCACACCTATTTGTTTAATAACATCAAGGGAGAAAAAGTGCTGGCTCATCCATTTTGTTGTTCAGTTGCTCAAAAGGATCAAAATACCAATTAACTTGCTGGCTTAGAAAATCTTTGATATCCTCACATTTACTGACATTTTGAAACTCTTGTTCATACTTGCCTAATGTCTTTTTGATTATGAACAAAGAAGTGCCAATCTGTTTAGCATTTGACCTGTTTTCTCAAACATTTTTATGTATTCAACTGCTTCCTAAAAACACTTGACTAGTCATGGCTGTAAGTTGAAGAAAAATGTTTCTTGTTCCATTGATAGGTTTATTAACCATTGTTTGTTTGTTTGTTTTCAAGAGCAAAACAGAATAGAATTTGTTTAAAAATGAAGCATGAACTGAACAAAGGAGCAAGAACATCTCCTCTTTTGTCCCCCATTTATATTCTGAACTCAGGAAGTCTTCTATGCTGTTGGGCAAATTGCTAAATCTTGCCCCACTTCCCTTGTCACATTGACTTTCTTTCCTGAAAGAATTACATCAAGTTGGACTAAAAAGTTGGGGAGTATCTGACAAGATGTTAAACACAACTTGCCCTTATCTGCAGGAATGAAAAGCTACAGTCAGCACTGCTTTTATTACCATGACTTTTCAAGTTCAGTGTACTTTTGAATGAAAAGAATCTACTGATAAGAGGAGGCCTAATTTCCTCTCAATTTACACTAATTTCAGTGGAGTTAATCTTAGTTCACTTATGTGTAAATTGGATAGAAGTTAAGGTTAGTAATTCTGCCTTCAGCCTTTTAAGGATGTTGCAAAGATGTGTTAGTGATCACAAAAATTAATCTCTCTTAAACCTGCTTTAGAATAGTGTGACCTTACTAAGCTTAGTCATGTATCACCAAAAAAAAATTGGGGGAGATCATGTCTGAAAATTAAATTGCTTTGATGGACAAACAAACATGTTAGTTATCCTTCCTGGGATATATCTCTCTAGTGTTTTCCTATTACATATTCATTTGGAATACTAATATAAAATAAATCAGAAAATTTCAGAATTTTTCAGAATGAATTAAGCTATGGTTCAACATCTCTCTACACAAGGACCACAGATTTCCAAACCCAAATGACTGATTTACACACGCAAATTTACCCAATCTCTGGGTTTTAGAAAGGCCTGTGAAACTGTTTGTGTCTCCTCTTTCTCAAAAACATTATCAGCTCCTTCCCTCTAGCATCATAGGTATAACTTGCTTTCAGTAGATTCATTAACTCTATATTGTCTGGATGAGCAACCTCCAGTTCAGAAAACAGCACTAAATGCTTGATTTAGCCATTCGCTACTTGTTCCTACTGTTGAGTAGTTGATTGCTTAACGGTACTGCTTCTGCTCCTGCTCCATTATTGAATTATCAATCCTACAGACTGGAAAACAGTAAATACTACACACACACACAAAAAAAATCTAGAGGAAACCATAATGATCACATAAACATATTGTCATCATAAAGACAACAGCATTTCCTGAACGAAATTCATAACTTTTTGAGATTGAGAATAGTATTAAAGTCAGTAATAGTAGCCATGACAAGGGTTCAAGTGAACAGAGATCTGATTATAACTCGTGGTATCTCCAAGAGAAATGACTATGAGGCTACAAAGCTATTATGAGGAATATTTCTAAATCTAAAGCTTTTACATCAGTTCGTTCTTAAGCATGTGCACATTCTTCATACAATGGCTGAAGGTCACTGACGTTCCAAAGCCTTGTGTTACCTGAGCATGATGCATAATATGCACTTGTTGCCTCTCCTGAGTGAACCATGGGGACAGGCTTGCTACTGAATACTAAGTGCTCACAGCTGGTCTCACATTGACTTTTCTCCGTTAGAGCTCAGATATCTCATGTAGTCCTTATCTCTGATCACTGCTCTCATTAGAGAATCAGACCATGTACAAACCAATGTTTGTAGAACTTTCTGTACTTAAAAATAGAATGTATTTTACTGAATGGAGTTTTAAAACAACAACCATGTTATAGAAGCCTTACCTTTTCACAAACTCTTCAAAGAGGATGCGATGAGAATACCCTTTTTGACGTATTTTGACAGTTTCCAGAATTCCAGTGTATCGTAGCTGCAGTAGAACTCTCTCATGAGAAAATGTCAATGCTTCTCGATCATCGTTAGGTTTAATGCAGCGGATAAAGTGAGGCTGTCCAACAACCATTTTGGATAAAAGATCCATGAGGGAATACTAATGAGGAAAATAAAAAAGATGCACACAAAACTGCAATCCAACTACTTAAGCAGGAGATATGTATTTGTAAACAGTATGTAATGCTTGATTATATTTTAATCTGTATTGTTAGCCTGCATTGATGTTTTAATAATTTTGAAGCTTTTGGCTAAAACCCAGAACCTATCAAAAGTTTTCAATTGTAAAAAAAAAATATATTATTCTAGTTCTTATTTCTTACTTCTTACACCTTTCTCTTCGTCTCTCCTTATACCACATTTCTGTTATTGAAGAAGGCCCATATTAAAAAAAAAACAAACCTGAAAAATGTCCTAACTATAATTCTACTGTAGGCACATTTGACAAATCAAATATCCCCAACAGAAGAACAAGCTTTACTGTGAAACAATCACAGAAAATCATGGGGAAAGGGTTGCAAAAAGTCATCAGTTCAGTCCTCTGCCCAAGGAGAACACTAGATGTATCTCTACTGTTTCAGGAACATCTCTGTTTAATCCATTTTTTGGAATCACTGAGGATATAGACTGCACAGTCTGCCTGGACAATCTACTGAAGTGCTACATTATCATGACTATTCATAATGTTCTTAATATCTAACCAAAATCTTCCTGCTGAAACACAGGCCCATTACTTCTTTTCCTGTCCACTCTGGACAAGGAAAACAATTTATTCCATTGCATTTTACAGTAAAATTAAAAAGTGTGATCAGATCACATTATCTGCTTTTCTAATGATTCCTCTGAATACTGATACTTTTGCTCCATCCTCACCTCATTAATCCACTGTATGATAAGTATTTGTTGCAAATATACTCAATCTCAAAATCACGTACAATTCCAAGCTGACTGAGGTCACTTTGCTGTAGGCTGCATCCATATTATGGTGTAGTTTCACACTCACTCCCCCACTCCCCACCCCCACTTTTTTTTTTTTTTTTTTTTTACCGTTCCTACACAGCTGACATCTGCATAGTTCTCTGCAAGACCACTCTAAATCCACACTTGTATTACAAGTCTGAATGTGTGTCCTTGTACCCTCCACACTGGGGCAACATCTCGGTATACATCAGCTTCCTCTGCCTTTCCTTACACTGTCTTGCACGACAAAGAAAACCGGTATTCCTACACAGCATGAAGTTTTGACCCACACTGGCTAGCACAGCCCTGTAAACTTCCATTCTGCATGGTACAAGTGCAGCCTGAGGACCAGCTGCTCAAAACTTTTCCACTTTCCTATGACCACAAGAAAAAACACTAACCAACAGCCTTGGATTGGCATGGGGGTTTTCTGACTCCTAACCTTCCAGTTCTAATATTCTCAATGCCTTTTCCTTACCTGTTTGATTTGAACACGCAAGCAGAATATACATTACCCCAGACAGGATTACTACAGATAAAATGGCAATTCTAACAGTACTTCCAAAAGATGGATTGGTTTTACTTATCAGCAAAAATGAAAAATCTTAATCTTTAAAAGTAGGTATGCCTGAGCTTGTGAAAAAATATGAAGGCTTTAGTAATGACAACTACTTTATTTGCACAAAATCAGTTTTCTGTTCATAAAGAGGCCTGTTCTAGACCTCCAGCATTTTAGATGGAAGTAGTCTAGACTCTAGATTCTGTTATCAATGTACTCAGCAAAATTATAAAAGTACAAGTATGAGAAAAAAAAAGAAAAGGAGCAAAAGAAAATTTATGAGTCTACAAAGGCCTCACGACAGAATAAAAAAATTCTCTTATTATTCTCTTTGATCTCACAATCCCACAAATATTTTAGATATATCTATTGTTCTTTACCAAAATGTTTGTTTACAATTTAACTTCTGTACCCTAAAATAGGAAGCCATAGTTTGCCGCTTCATGTTAGTTGTTTCCTCAGGGTGTCGCATAACCTCCATCGTGTCAACCTGGAAGACAAAACTCAAGATGTTAGAGCTGTTCCAGAAACACTGCAGACCCACCCCACCTAGCCCATGAAAGCTGTCTTCAGTATTTGTTATGGTCATTCCTTCAGGTGTGAGTACTTCAGAGTACATTATCAGAGGTAGGAAGGCCAGCTTCTAACAGATGCAAGACACACACTGATTTCAGAGTGCTGTAAATGTTCCAAATGATTTCACACTTTTGTTATGATAGTATAACATTCAGCCAATGAAGCAGCTGTCGAGATGCAATACCTTATGAAAAAGCATTCCTCTTATCACTACTGCACTGAACTCCATCAGGTCTTATTTTGTATATAACAACAGTTACCATTTTTGTAATGACCAGGAAGTAAATTGAGCTGCCTCATTTTGCTCACGTATGGAAAAAATTGTCAGGTAACAAGCAGCAAACAAAGTAGGTAATCTCAGAATGTATAAGTCTTTTCCTTTTTACTGTTGTGGTTACTATTAATTACTTTAAATTGCCTTTTTGATGGCAAGAATTTCAGCAATCTTACTCTGCTGAACTGCCATAGCTTCAAATACTGCTTTTTCAGCATTTCAGAAGAGTTATTTTTAGAGAGTATACATGGACAGCAAACATATTGCTCCTTGTATATTTTAGTTATATTGTCAGTACAGCTGTTCTTATCAAAATGAACCCAGAATTTATGAATGAGTATAACCATGGTTACCAATCACAAGCAGATTGTGTTGCTGTATTACAGCTCAACAAAATTAAAGAAAATCAACTAGCATCCTGTTTGTATGGAGCATTAACAACATTTTAGCATTCACTTGCTTTGTGGCAGTTTACCATCTGCTGTGACCAGGTGGCATTTGTATAAACCAGATAATGCTGTTGTCAGCACCTGTGCTACACTTCCTGGACTTTGCTCCATATGATCATTTCCAACACTCACTGACTTAAGACCACTCTTCTGAACACTAAAAGTAATTGCTGAAAGATTACAGTTCTCAATAAAGTAACTGTGTCTCTTACCTTCAGGAGATATTTAGGAGACTGCATGCAAAATATAAAGGAAATGAAGCACTAAGTAGTAATAGATCAAGGAAATGGATTTTGTGTTGGAGAAGAAATCAAAAGAAAACTTGTGAAGACAAGATTCAGAATACAGATGGTGCAAAGGGAGACAGATTTCCATAAGCGTGACCATAAAAATTCAGTTTGTTTTTGTAATCTGTAATGTTCTAGCCCAGAGTGGTGTATATGCAGTAGTACGCATCTCAAACTAACACATGGTGGGGGGAAATGCAGTTTGATTTCAGTTTTAAGGATGTTAACAGAAAACTTTGTAATATATCCCAGGAAAAATGCCCTATCACCACAGATAACATCAAACACCTTAGGAGGTCACCTGACAAAGTAAACACCAATGACCTAATCAGAACAGCAGGCATGTCCATGGGGAAGGATATGGGAATGTTTCAAAACAATCTTGGCAAGACAACTGCTTTTTGAGAATTGATATCTAAATCTCTAGTGAAGGTCAGGTAGAAGACAAAAGCCACGCCTGTGAATATTGACAGTAAGTTCAGAATAACTGGTAACATTTAATGTTAAAAGACAGGCAATTTAATCATAAAGAACACCAAATAAAGAGCAAAAGCAAATAGTTTGAAGACTGCACTGAAACACAAATGCCCACTAATTTGAGCTTCTAAATTGGATTCTTGTCTGTCTAGGAAAGCAGAGACTCTTAGTGATATTGTTGGAGGTTCAGCACTCATGATCTCTCAGTCATATCTGGAATATCTGCTGGCCAATAAAGGGTGAGCTTATGCTCTACCTTTTGGGCAGCAGGATACTGTAAGCATCTCTTTTTCACAGCTGCTTATTTTCACCAAACCTGTGGAATCTTACGATCTTTGAGACTGCCACTCTGTCAAATATAGTTTACTACAGCCTGCTGGGTTCAAAAGGGTTTTGTTTTGTTTTGGGTTTTTGGGGCGGGGAAGGGAGTGAACATACAGAAAGACAGATGGTCAGAAACACTCAAAAAGGAGATGTAATACACTTTTTCTCAGAAAATCAGGGTAAAACCACTATCATAAGATTCCTTTTTCTATGGATGGAGTTGTAAATTCAGATCTGTGCGATCTGTAAGGGCTAGGATCAATTTTAAAATATTTTTGACAAGAGATATTTGAAATTTCCATTAGAAAAATTCTGACAGACCCTGAGGCTAGGGAGCTCTTCCTTTAAGAATTTTTAGAAGTTTTGTCTCTAGTTAATTTATAACACTGTGTGTCTATGAAGCCATGCAATTTTATGGTAAGGCAATAATTGCATGTGCAACAGGCAATAGGCTTTATCACAACTGGCTTGGTAGAAAGCGATAGAACATAATGTCATAATATAATCTTCTGTTTTAAATCACTAGCTACTCCTTTTTATACTAAAATGAAGAATATTTCAACTGTTAAGTCACATTTTTACATGACAGTAGGAGTGACATACAATAAACATCTATACAATTACAACTGAAATGGAAAACAGCTTGACCTACAAAAGACAAAAATGTTCCATTACTAAAAAAAATTGCTTATAATAGTTTTGAAATAATATTAAAAGAATGATTTATGACATCATGTCACCTTATAAAGTCACTGGAAATTATTACTTTCACATATTGACCACACCTGCTGCTGGCATGGTATGAAATACTGTAAAACCAAAAAATACATTAAGCAAAAAAGCTCATAAATTAAACAATAAATGAAAATTTCCAAACTTCCAAACAAAATCATTAAGTTTGGACTTTTTTTAACAAATTGTAAAATAGTAATTTAAAATCTTTTTCCTTAAGTTGTTTTAATTAGAAGTTTTATGAAATTATAAGAAAGAAATTTTTTCAGCTAAAACCTATTTCAGTCAACATTTTCTGAACAGTGCTCCATGTATGCATGTCTTTTAGCTCCTTCTTTAAAAATTTGAAGGGTGAGGAAAAAACCACTTAAACACTACTTAGTAACTGATTATGTTTATTAAAGCTCTGAGAGACAACTGCTCTATTCCATTCCAGCTGTATCAATAAAATGCATGCTTAGAAAGCTTACGCTGAATATAACTGGGTGTGGAAGACAACGTGTGTATAATACAAGAAAATTGGAAAGGCCATTATCTGTCCTTCAGCACTGAAAGTGTTTATACCAGAGGGAAAATAAATCTCTGAAATCCACATCTGTATTTGCAGGTACAGTGAAGAATATAGATGTCTGGGTGACATGAATTACTTTATCAACATTTGCTCATGAGCTCCTAATAACAACAGAGAATGAAAAGAAACAGAAAACCTAGAACATAAAATTCTGTAGACTTTTGAACGTTACCACATTTGTTTTTAAAATTATTGTTTGCTTTGGAGGCAAAAAAAACCCAAAACAAACCACCAAACCCTTAACTCCAACAGTACTACTGAGGAAGCGGGGGCGGGTGTACATGCTATCAGCTTGAGGCATAAGAGTTTTCCTCACAAATTAAGTGTACTCAGTTGGCAACACATCCTATTAACTGCCATAAAATTATCCCATCCTTTTGCAATTATGCCATATACTTTTATGGCAAAATTCAGCAGCATTTAAATTCTACAGTTGTTCTTTATAAAGAATAGTGGTTTTGCCGAGTTGTTGTTTTCTGGTCATCTATCAGTCACAAATGTCCCCTGGTTTTTCATTTGCAAGTTGAATAACAAAGGAACAGATAATTTTTTTAATTTTACCTTTCATACTGTTAAATACACTATTCAAATTTCACCTAATTAAATCTCTTTCTAGACCAAAATTGGCAGATGAAAACCTTGGCCCCATTGAAATAAAGAGAAATATTGCTATCAATATCAAAGTAACTGAGGTTTCACTCCAAAAGTTTAAAGACTAACCAGTAGTAAATTGACTCTTCACTGGATTCTACAATAGGGTCCTCACCAAAATTGGAAACAGTGCTCCCAGCTGAGGTGCATGTTTTCCAATATTAAGACAGACTCTCATTTGCTAATAACCTCACTATATACCTACATCAGCTAAGCATTGTGTCCATGGTCTTGCTGTAATATTTTATGAACAATTGCTTGTCTTCAAAGGGAACACTACTAACCTTGATACGCCCAGCACTAAGCTGTGGAGGCAAAGACCTAGATGCTGCTGTCACTCTGGCTCTTGCTTGTGCCAAGTTACCTGTTCAAAAAGAAAGAAATACATACTGCAAAAACTGTTCAAGAAGCTTAGTAGGGAAAAATTTGTATGGTGGAAAATCAGTTTGTACAACAGTACTAAAAATAGCAGACACCACCACACTTTTTCCACACCCTGCTCATTACCAATTGTGCCTGCAGAGCATTCAGCACAGGCATGACAGAGTGCAGTGTTGATTTAAAAGGGAGGAAAAAGTCAGTGATAAGGTGGTATGTCACTGACCTTAGCTACTGAGCTGATGAAAACAACGACAGCACAAAGGCATACAGCTCAATCACTAGTAATCAATTTCTCTGTGACTCATTGAGAGATTTAAAAGAGAAAAAGACAGCAGAAACAATCTTGTTTCTATGAAATCATGTGGATCCTGAAGTGTTTAGACAGCATCTTAAGCTCACAAACTAATGAAAGAGATGAGAAAATGATAAGACGGTATCTTTTTTTGACCTTTTGACATATAGGCCTGCTTAATCCTCAATCTTATTGTCCCTTGGGGTTTTTAAAGACTGACTCAATTCCTCAGGCAAAAACATATTGTGGTGTCAACTGAAAGACAAGTGCCTTTTTTTAAATGTACAGTATGACGTGTCTTAAACTTTTTCCTCTGTACTTGTGGAAAGCCAAAGTCATCACAGAATAGCTTTTCAAAATAAAGGCTCAGAGAAGAGAGAGGAAGTGATACAGGACTGTGCATATGCAAGACACTCTGTATATTTCAAAGTTTTAGCAAGTCTAGCACAAGATGTCCAAATGTTTTCTCTGGCTATATCTTCAGAGGCTAAACTGTGATTAATAGCATTGAAAGAACCCTTTGAAGCAGGATTGGTGACATCAAAGCCCTAATCCATGGGTGGCAGGATTTTTATAATGAGTGGGAAGCATTTTAACACATTTCAAAGGATTTACAGCATGAATAAACAATAGGCCTCTGCAGATGTACCACACACCTTTCAGAACCAGAACACATAAATAAGTGTCCATTTTAATTTAAATGTAAATAAAGTGTTAACACTTCTTTCAGATGCTAAGTGCCTTGTTTGCATCAACTCCAGCGTTTAGCTGTTTGCTTTACAGAAAGCTGGTTACTCTAAACAGTCTTCAGAGTTTGCTAAACTATATATTACATAACTGGTAAGGAGACAGGATGGGAAAAACGAAAACCAAGAACACTTAATCGCTGGTAATTATTCCATAAGGGAGCAGAGCAAACCCAATGTCCACGTAAGACTCAAAGGAACTTTGTTCTTACTTTCCTCCAAACAAGAAAAACACCAATCCCCTGAAAACAATCTGTGGACCGGCACTCAAACACAGCAATGATGTTCTTTGGAGCAGTTCAAACATTCTGTATTAATTTTAAAAAGTATTTCTCTTTTAAGCTGCTGGCATTGGGATTGACACAATCCTGCATAACTGGCACATCATTTCCAGCTCTAACAGCGTATGTTACCTGACAGTCTAAAATCACAGTGCAGAACACCAGGTATGTCCACATTTTTTGGAAACTGCTTTAGGTGATACTGTGTAGGTCACTGAGAACTGCAACTCTGTTTTGAAAATCTTGTGTATCTATACGCACACATGGTACATACATGTTTCTCTTGAAGGTTAAAATGAGGACTTTAATGAGCAACTAGTTAGTGAATTTATTTTTCTCTTAGTTGTAATTTTGATATTTTTGTATGTTAGAAACTACTCTTTTGTGCCCTTTTTTTTTTTTTTTTTTTTTTTCGCTAAAATAGACAACCTGGAAAGGTTGTTTTTGGCTAGGCTTCAGATTAGCAAATCTAAAGCTTGAGAGCCTTGCACTGGAGAACCGATAACACAACATGGGTTAAAAGAGGGGAGCTGGGAAAAGAAACAAATTTGAATCAGATTGTTTAAAATTACTAAAATTTTGTTGCATTTTATAACGAGTTACAAAACTCTAGCAACCAAATAAAATTTTGGATAGCTGCTGAAGGTTCACCACACTCACTGCTGGCATTAGGTTTCTAGGGTTCATAATTAATATCCCTGAGCTCTCTCTTAGCACCTCATGCAAAACTAAAACTAAACTTAACATTTCTTATCTGGCAAAACAAGCAAATAAATAAACCTTTTTATTAATAAAAAATCTTTAATGACTTCACAAACTACCCAAAACCCCAAACTGGTCAGTTCCTACTTAAAAAAAGAAAAGCTTTACATATTGTGATTTTGTTCATTAGTTACTTCCTTCTAGGAATGGATTCTTATCAGTGCTTATTTCATGTGTCAAGTGACCTCTTATGTAATTAATAACTACTGAATAGTAGCATCAGATGAAATCCATAGAAAAAGTGTTATTAGGATTTTCTTTTCCAGATCAAACACAAAATGATGTTTAAATAAAAGTTCGTGAATTAGTCATCTCAAGTAGTTCATGTTCAGGAAAATAACTACCTATCTTTAACATGTCTAAGCCATTAAAACTAATGAACAGAACAAATGTAATTTGAAAATTAGTCTACATAGTAAGAAATGTTTTACCCAGAGTTAGCATGGTGTTTATAGTCAGTAAACATTTGGTACCTGTCCTTGCATTCAATTTTTATGTACAAGGTCATTTATTATTTTACACACCAAAAATAATTAAATGTTATTCTACTTTGTGAAGAACATCAATATTTGAAGAACAAACATTTTTAGATAATAACATAGCCAGTTGAAACTGCCATGGGTTCCCTGAAAGTTTAAACTGGTTAAAGGTTAAAAGATTGCACTGTGCCTTTCAGAAGTCTAGCTTCACACCTATTATATGGTCAACACTTTAGAGAAAATACAAATGACATCCATGTAGTTTTAAATAAAATACTACCTATATTAAATCCAACTCCATAAAATGGACCAATTAAGCGATTTAAAACCCTCACCAAATTTTCTTAGTTTTTTTTTCGAAAAGGCATTCATGAGGGAGGCGAGAGGATTTAATGGTTAAAATTAGCATTAATCTTTTAAACATGCACATGTTTAATTTTATTCACATGCATTTCCTTTTCAGTTCAACAGGACTGCTCATCTGAAAAATTAAGGCTCCTACCTACCTATGTGTCTGCTGGATCAGAGGCTAAGGTCTTTGGGATTCATTTGTGTCAGTGGGGGAGTCAGTCAGCCCCAGTGTTTCTCTTTTTTTCCCTCTGTTCAATAACGTTAGGAATATCATTAATGCTTTGAGAAGTTTCAGTCATTAAAGTTTGTGAAATGCTCTGAGAGCTTCCAACAGAAAGAGAAGTAGCAGCACAAAAATCTAGGCACTCACTGGCTAAGTTCACTGTGCCAATACCCAGCAAAACTCCTTTTGTCTTGAAGCTGCATAGATCTCACATGTCTGCAAACATATTCTTCACTGATACCTCATTTCAGCTAGGTGAGAAAGACCATACTGTCAAAGTACTGTATCTCTTCTATTATGCAAAGCCAAGCAGGAGAGGTTTTGAAAGTATTTACACAGCACAGAAAGAAGGAATGGGTTTTCTTTTTTCAGGCTGGACTTTGGAAGTGCTCTCTAGATCTCAGAAAGAGCTAGTCAGCATTCCTGGCTTCCCACTTGCATCCCTGGCACTTACTCACTGTGTGATCTGGCCAAATTAATGATTTGTCCAGCCGTTGACTTTTCAAACTAATTAGGAGAAGTACACTCTCTGGCTGGATGTTCTGATGTTACTTAGGGTTTGTCAGTGCTTCATTATTTTTAGGTGATGGGTTCTGTAAGTAGCATCAAGCAAATATTAGTAGTATTAGCACTGTATTTATAACCCCATTTTGGTTATCTCTGCAATAGATCACGCCTCCCAAAGTAAGAGCATGCCAGGTAAGAATTCCATTAAGCTTTCATATAACATTTAGTTTGTGAAGTGCAAATGACTTACAGAGAAAGAGCCTAATGACAAAGTCACCTTACTGTACAAGCTGTACCAGGGATATTACTATTATAGAGAGGGCACAGTACAAGCTCTTTCCTTATCCTCATATATTTTATTAATTTCTTTCATGCTTCTGGTTCAGATAAAGAGGGGTTACTTGAAACACCATGTAGATACAGTATAATATGGTTGGAAATGCTACAATGCATTCATATTTCATTGACACTACTTCTAATCACAGCTAAGCACTTGCACTCCAGAAGAGGTACAGAGTCAGACAATGTCTTTGACATACACAGATTCTTCTCTGTCTTTCCTTTCAGTATATTTTATCTAGCCTAAGGAAGTTGACTGCTTATCTCCATAATGCATTTTCATCTTCTGCTACTGTAAGACTAAGCTTTTCTTAGCTCGACTATAAATGAATACATGTACTTTTTTATTGGGTACTAATTTTAATCTGGTCACTGACTATCAAAACTCTATTCTTTTGAGTCACTGAAGTAATTTAAGCTGATCTTGTGCAATAAAAAGCTAAGAATCCAATTTTCTCATATACTACACATTTTACACAAGAATATATTTATAAAAATAGTCTGTAGAATACAGCTATCAATACAGACACACTTCCACTGCTGCTTATTCTGAAAAGAGAATCACTTTACTTCCTATTCAGAGTAAGTAAATAAAAACTGAGAAATAGTATTTCCAAAATCAGATTCATGCTATAAGACAGGATCTGATAACCATGAAAACTTAGTAATAGTGTTGCCCACCTGGGAATAACCTAATTATGAGTAATTGCTTCAGAAGCAAAAAAGATGCACTTTTTGGCCCAGATTATTTGAAATTGAAAATCCATGTCATAGTGAACTGACAAATGCTAATCCTGCTTCACAGTTAGACTAAAGGTTTCTTTAGTCTTACTAGCATGAAGCAGACACAGATCATATACATATATATATATACATACTTAGAGGCTTTATACTGCTAGACTGGGATTGGAGAACCTGAGTGTAAATTCAGTGCTGCTATGCTTTCTACCGCACACATCGCAAGCACTTCAGTGGCCACTTCCCACGTTAGTAAGGCACGCACTGGCAAACATAGTGTGATGTCTACAGCAACAAATGGAACTTTGCTTGCAATCATCACAGCTATGTTTAAATATCATTTTAACACAGTAGGTTAGTAGACTTTTTAGAATGCAAGGGAAGACAGACACTGACAGCAGCTGAGATGAAACGAAGGTCAAACTGCCTACTATATTCCAAGGTATGTAAATGTATGATCTCAGTAAGAAAGGTCTTAACTTTTACCCTTACCTAGTAAAGAAGAACAGATTATAGTACGTAAATAGTTAGTGGTACTGCCCAAGGTATTTTTAAAACACAACCTTGAATATTAATGGCTACTTTAAGCAACATGCCCAATTTTCCAGCTAAATTGAATCAGACATATGTAGCCATCTACTCAATTGGGAGTGTGTGCACTGAAATGCAGACATTTCCTGAAAATATTAGAGGCGTATATGCGATCATAGGATACATAAGCAAACCTTATGTAATTCTCAGAACATCATAGTCCCAAACTTACAGACAACAGGCAAAGCACATATGCCATAGCCTGATCATATGACAGACAGGTTCCCAAGAACAGGACAATGGAGGGTCACATGACTCTGGAAAAGAGGGTGGCAGAAGGGGGAGTGAATTGCCTGCTGGACAAACTCTTTTATCTGGCCACAGCCAGGTGGGCATAGGTTGGGCACCTCTGTCCAAACACAGGACTAATGACAGGAGTAGTACACTAAGTACAGTTGAGAGCTAACTGAAGCTGAAACTAGACAAAAACGAAAAAAAGGAAAAATTGTTTGGAAAAAGCAATTAGAAGTTATAGAGTAAACAATGCTGGAGTTTTCTGCTGCTTGATGCCCAGCATTTTCTTTAGTCAGGTTTATAGCCTGCCTAGCTGGAGACCTGACTAACTGGCCAGAGACTGACTGGCAGGCTGGCCACAGCCTGTTCTGGTCAGTCGCCCAGCTGCTGCGTTACAGAACAAAACGGCTCAGCTTTTTATGATTTATACATTGTCAGAAGACATTGGCCATTTCTTTCAGATATGGTCCCCAGCAACTTCCATTCACGTCTTTGGTAGCGTATGATTTGATGCTGTTGTGTGTAATCAACTCAGGACAACAAACCTTGAAATCTCTGGGGAACAGCAGACAGTAACAGAACACTGCAGTCTGTGTCGTCGACAAAGCACCTCACCATCAACACGAGGTTTTCTGTTGCCCCAGTAGATTGCCCTGGTTCCTGTACCACACCTGTAACTGAGATTACAAGAAAACTACAGAGGTGTATTTTTTGTGAAGACTTCACTGTTGCGGAATTCTCCATTAATTTTCACCATTAGCCAAACCCCCCTTATTCTAATTACCTCAACTCAGGACAGATAACAAGTTTACTTCTTCTTCCAGAGGTATGTGAAAGAATACTTCTAAAAACATAATCAGGTTGAAAACATGGTTACCACACATGCTGATTCATCTCTGGTCTCCCCTCACTGTTTTATGTAATTGACAAACTTTCTCTTGCATGTTATGTAACATACCCCCACCCCCCAATCATATGTGCTTTATCTAGAAAAGTAAAAGTTTGATTATGAAGAACATAGTAGTTATCTCAGTATTTTATCTATTCTCCCTCACCAACATGAACCAACAGCAAGCATTCTGGTAGGTCACACCTCAGCATCTTGTCTCTGACGATCTAAGGACTGTCCTCAAACACTAAGCTTCACAGTACTCAGTTTAACCTGAGGCAAAAATAATTTTCTACAAGAACAGTGAATAAACAGGAAATCCAGGAGAAGTAAAGAACTGTGATTTCCAGCCCGCTGTTTCTATTTCCAGAGTATGTTCCCTCTCCATACAGTGTATAAAATATTTTACAGTATATATTCCATCACTTAGGACCTGCTGCTGAAGCTGCTCTATACATACACAGTCTGATCAAAATCCCACTAAAGCCAGTGAAGATTCTCAATGAATTCAGTGGTAAAAATTCAGGTATAAAGATGTCACTGAGGGCACATGGAATAAAATGGAGGAACATTTTCTCTGACCTCACTATGACTACCAGTCTTCTCAGTAGTTAAGACCCTAAGCTAGACAGGATAAAACCAGCATCAAAACCAGGTTTTGATACTTCAAGAGAAAAGCTGTCTTTTAAAAGTCTTAATTTAGGATGAAACATGGCGACAGAACTTTATTAGAGTCCAAGGCCTCCCCATTTTTTAAATCTAGGCATTAATGATGTTGACTACTAATTTAATCAAGTCTCAAAGGCTTCTCAACTGAATGTTTGCTCCTCTGGCTCTCAGCACTTCCATATATTATCACAGATAGCATAAAATCAGTTATTTTTGTGGCAATTCAAAACATTATTCTCATTTATATTGTATCTCCACACTTAATGAAACAAATACCCATTCATACAAACACCCACAAATACATTTTCTGTCTTTGACACACACTGTGACCTGCTGTTGAGCCAGTTCAGTTATAAGCAATCCTTGTAAAACAAGCCAAGTCAGGTTGGAATACGTAAGAAGTAGTCAAATAATAAGAGAAAAGATAATGCTGGTTTAGTAAAGTACTGACCTTTACAGTTTGTTGTAGGGTAAAGGAATAAAGAAAATGGATAAAAGTACAAAATCATAGTAAGACACCACACTTGGAGTACAAAATATTCTGAAACAAATATACAAATCCAGCACAGACTCATAGATTTGTTTTCCACTGATACATTAACCCTTATTTCAATTATTTTGAAAGAGTGGGAAATATAAACACATTCTTTGCAAAGGACACACCAAAAAAACATTATGGATATTCAAACCAGCAAGGTTATCTGAATATTCAACAAATTTATCTCCTCTACAAACTCACTAGCAAATTTAAAAATAATTGCTCTTCTAGGATTTGATCTTGAGAGCTACTGAATGCTTCCAATAACGTACCAAGCATCTTTGACACAGTTTGACCTTACAGCACATAGTGCCTGTAGAAACTGCCTAGTAAACTACTCATTAAAACAACTACTGTATAATGTTCTTGAATATTTCTCTTTAAGTTCTGTATATGCTGCACAGTAAGATCCCACAGTCTGCTAGTTAATATTAAAAACAGTATCATCTTCTAATACATCTTTTGATTCCTCAACATCAACACATTTTGAATTTAATTAGTATACAATGAAGTGTTAAGATTAATTACTGTTCACTACTGTGAGATAATGTTCATTATAAAATTGAGAAGTTAGGCCAGAAACATGAAAATTGCAAAGATACCTCCTCTCTTCTGAGACAAAGGTAAAGAAAAATTATTCTCAGGATTTGTTCTACAGAGAGCGGCCTATTATGAATCAAATCAGTAAGCTCATCAAGACCTGTTCTTAAACTTGCCCACTTTTACTTTTTTTTAGGGTTCAGTTTGCAAGCACTTGGAGGCAAAAAAAAAAAAAAAAAAAAATCTATGCCCTTTGCCCATTTTCAGCACAATGTAATCTGTGAAGTCTCGTATTAAAAACAGTGGACTTGTGCTTGGGCAACACCCTGTACCAAACATAAAGAGGATAAATCTATCTTGACCCTCCTCAGCTTTTGTGCTTATTGCCATGTGCAATTCCAGAGATTCACTGACACTCTATATTTATAGGGAGTTAATCTCCACAGTAAATAATTGTTATATCTTATATAAAGCTTTAGCAGGACTGAGACCTTAACTTTGATCTGATAGATGGTTCTGTTTCTAGATGAGTTGATTTTTAAGGCATGTTTTGCATCCTACTGCCAGCAAGTCTTATAAGCATTGGTGTACTGCATTTGTCCTATGACACAAAACCTTAGGATATGAAGAGAAAGAAACACTGAACTGTAAAATGCTCAACTGAAAAACTAAATAAAACATAATCCAACACTCTACCTCTAAACTCAGTTAAGCTACATTTAATTTAGTTTACTGATGTCCCACATCTGCAACCCAGTAAAGTTCACAATTGTTACATTGCACAGCTGTGGTTTAAAGCCTCTCTTTGCACACAACACACTGGCACCAAAGCAAAACCGATTAACTTTTATATGCTTTTAACATATGGACCAGTTAGAAGTAGAAAAGCCTCTGTGGCCCAACTGATAATATATAGCTTCCATTAACTTGACCCAAATTCTTACAAAATATAAATTCTGATTCATCTTTAAGTAGCTAGATTATAATTACAGTGGCTTTGTTTCTGATTCATTTAACTTAGAGTGCCTACAGTTATCTCTTAGAGGTGAAAATACTAACACAGAAGTACCATTATAAAAAGATTTTATTGTAGAATAAATTAGTAAAATTAAGATGTATTTGAGTCTTTTGCTCTATTGTGATGTGTGGAATTAAGAGAAAAAAATCCGCTAAGCCCAAATGGAAACACGCTATATTTCAGGGCATAAGAATGACACACACCAAGCCAAGAGACCTGCCACTAAGTATCACTAGAGGAAGGGCTTGTGTTCAATAGAAGCACACAGTCACAAACATGACAAGTCAAATCATGTTTCCACTGAAAATAATGGCAAAGCATCTACGACTTCAGCTGGCTAAGATTTCACTCCATGCTCAGTAGTATCTGTTCATGGGACTGAAATGCAAGAAAATCCATTTGTTTCCCTCAGTTTCTGACTCTTCATGAGGAATCAGCTGCTATCAAAGTTATGGACAAATTAATATTGAGATAGTACTCTTGTCACCAAGGAGTAGCAAAAAGCAGTTCTTTAAAGGGATTTTGCAAAAGGCTCTAGTTCTTGTGTTCTTTAGTGTGCATAAAGAAAGCCTGAAACATTTTTTTCACATTCTCTCTTAACACATGGTCCATTAGTTTTTTGAGGGTTTTGGTTTTTTGGTGTGTTTTGTTTGGTTTTTTTTAATATGAGACATACATTGTTTATAATTACTTTTTGTCTGAGGGCTGTAAGCAGAGCTGGAGACGCAAAGGCACAAAGAACACAGACTAAAAATCAATACTGACAAGAGGAAATGACCTTTAGGCAGGCTAATTATAATTAATTTGGTTTTGAAAAAAATCTATTTTCCTCCTATTTTGGACAAAAAAATTCCCTTGTTAAAACATCACTATCCTAAGTCTTCAGTGAAGGTCGTGAAAACTTTCATCCCAGTTCTCTTTGACAGATTATGCTCAAATATCTGGGCACCATGAACAAGGAGTGTTTATTAGCAATGGATGACATGTTGATACTATATCACTCTGAATATGTGAGCAATACCAAATGCTACCAACATTATTAGACATGACCTTGCTGTAGTGGTAATGGTAGTCAGCTCTGTATTTATTCTACTCAGCCAAGCCCAGCCACTACAGATCCTGAGAGCTAGGACAGGGACATTTTCCAGCATCTCTACGCTGGTGGTGGGAAGGCTGGAGGATTTCCCCTTCCCTCCCTCCAGGTGGCAACTCTCCCCCCTCTCTCCAGCAAGGACCTGAGGCAGAGCAGAGCAACCCTGACAATAGTTCTAAAGGTCTGTAAGTCATAGAAGGGCAAAAAGTCTGCAGAGATTGTGTTTCAAGAGTAGAGAATCATGTTGTGCTGCAGCTTTTCTGAGAAGATGAAGCCCCTCTGGCACACTTCTCTATCCCTCCAGCATGATCTGGTCAGCTGGGGGATGTAAGGTAAGAAAGAGGAAAAGTGGAAGAGGGAGCTGTAGTCTTAAAAAGGCCCAGTGGTGCTTTGCCCAAGCAGTCCAATGGTACCACCACTTAAAGGTGATGCTGCAAAAATTCTTAAATATCAGGACAGTGAGTCAAATGGTCTGACTCCTCAGTGATACCACTAGTGAATGTACCAAGGCTGCTCTTAATTTTTCCAGTTAAAGCCCTCTTTTCTTAGAAGGGGACTCATTTTCTAGATCATGATTCCTTTGCTTTCTGATGCTTTAGCCACAACAGTAATAAACTAAAACTAGAGACAAACAGGAATGCATTATATCTGAACAGCCACATGCATATTCAACTGCAGTAGTGGCAACGTTTTGTTGTTGTTTTTTTAAATGCTCAACTTCTCTCTTGTATTTGGAGTAAATTCTACTTTAATTTCAGAATATACAGAATTCTCAGCACAACAAGCTGTGTCTGTAGAAAAAAAGTGACAAATATGGAAGCATTTAGGAGAATTGGTAGGTTAAACCAGACTGTGTTCATTCAGTTTTGAGGTTAAAGGTCCCTAGAAAGTGCGAACAGATTCCAAAACATGCCGAAGGTGCTTAAGTTTCCACTGAAAGATGACAAAACATGCATATACACTACAAAATTAGTGCCAGAATGTTTAAGTGCTGGTGTCTCGTATCAGTAATTGTGCACTCTCTTAACTATAAACTACTGTTACAAATGTATATTTAATGTCCTGCTGTTAATTCCTGGCCCTTTAAACTACACAGTCTGCTACTGTGAAAGAGAAGCATTTGTTAAGAGGGGATAAGTATATTTGATAAATTACAGGGATTAACATGATCTTAAATTAGTAAAAGAACTTAGTCTTTTTAATATTTATTTTCTTGCTGCTGCTTAGTTTTTGACAGCGGAAGACATGACAGTTATATAAATATACTTCAAACAGAGGATCTTCTCGGGGTGGGAAAGGCATCTTTTTGTTCTTACTGGTATTTAAGAACCACATTTTCAGTAATTGTCAGACCCATGTTACCAGTCCCAAATTCCCTCTTGCTTCTGGGATAGCACCACCTAGTGACTACTACACATATTGGAGATCACCGCTTGGCAAAAACCACCTACGCTGCAAATTCCAGAGCTAGTTGCAAGCAGATGTGAGAATGTGCTGTCACTCATCTTCAAACAAAACACCAGAGATACTGGCAGAAGGCTCATTTCAAGTCAGGGTTACCTGGAAAGATGCAATATAGCTTCCATGTAAATTATTAACTTTCATATCAGTCAGTAATCTACAAAAAAATTGGAGAAAATTGTATCAGGCTTATGAATCTTAATCTGTATTTTTCCTGGTTTGCTTTAGGAATGAAGCACATGTTGAGTGGAGGGAAGAGGGCTAAGAGGCAAGGACAGAGTATGATGGGACATTTACTCAGTCACTGTTCTTTTGTTTACAAAAGCCTCTTTGTAGAAAGTTAAGAGAATAGCATTATCTTTCTTCACTTGAGCAGAGATGAAGCAGCATTGCCAGCAATACCTTCTGTTCTCAGCCAAACCTTTCATTTATCTTGCAAGCTGCCAAAACTAAACCTGGCAACAATCTGATTTTAGAACACAGAGGCCCCAACACAGGATGTGAGTGCCAATTATATTAGACAGCTGGAAAAAATAGAGCAAAATCACAAAGACTTTTAAAAAATAAAAATGACATAAGGGTTTTAAGCTATTCTTGTAACACCATGCACAGGAGCATATGCACAATAATTTTTTTTAACAGGATGTCCTGTACCAACTTGACAGAAATGAAGACAACACTCAACTTGTTGTGTGCTCTTCATGGAAAGGTATATGTTCTATAATGGGAGGCAGAAAGCGGGCAATTCATGTAAATAGGAAACAAAGAAGGAATGTAAGAGGCAAAACAAAAAAAAAAATGGAAATACACCGATTTGGTAACTATACATTACTGCAACAAGAAGTATCTTCTTACTGAACCTTTTATGCATCTTGGGCAAAATACCCAAGTTCAGTGCTGCTGCCACTGAAAATATCTCTAAAAAGCCAGAGGAAGATGAATTTGCATGAAAGCATCAGCATTCTGATTTAAAAATAACAATAAAATCAAAAGTATAATATTTACAATAATTGGGACTGATAACCAGGACAAAGCACTTAGTCTGTTACATTCTGACAATAGCTCCAAGGTACAAAATGGCTAGTATGGGGTGTGGAGGCACATTTGACCACATGAGCTTTCTTTTTTTGCTTTGCTTGATCCATCCAGCATGAGTAAAAGAATCCCTTTTACCAGTTTAATACAGCCTCAAAAGTCAGAAGGAGACACAAAGATTCTTTGTTCCCTACTTGGGCACAAACCAATCTGACTTCATTCTTAAACTATAGCCCCCTCCATCTAAGCTTGTCATAGCTGAAAGGAGAGGCAGATTCCTCATTGGATCCTCACCTCTCAGGGACCTCTAAAAGCATAATTTGAAGGGGGGTAATCTAGAGCCTTCCAATTACAGAAAAAGAACAGAGACATTGTAACAGGAATCTATCCTATGTAGGAAAACCAGATATTTTGCTATCAGTTTTACATGTGCATAGAAGGCTCCAATATATGTTTTTCTCCAGATGTTCTTTTTCTACATAGAAATCTCAAGAGGTTAAAGGCATCACCAGAGACTATAACTGGGCTACTGATGGTCCAGAAATCCCAGACAGACCTGTTGCAAAGGCACAGAATTGCATCTACAGCCCAGTAAGCCTACACAGCACTACTTAGTGCATGTACACATGCTTCTACCTAAAACCACAACAACCTCATTTGCATGTGTCATATCAGATCCCAAGAATTTTGCAATCTAATACAATCCACCGTATTTAGACTATTCCTTAGTATTACATCTTTTTCTTACCCATTATGAAAAAGATACTTTTAAAATGTAGGAAGTATTGAGAGTTGTGTACATTGTTGGCTTGTTTGCATGTATACTTCAGAACTATCATTTGCATAGGTTACTGGTATTCTGGCATCTATTCATGGAGAAATCAAACTTCATCTTGCTGTTTTATTTAGCTATAGATGTGTGCACTTTGTGTAAGTCAGTGTCAACAAGCTTTAAATCAACTGAATTAATTAATTCTAGCAGATTAGTATGTGGTTTTTATAATTTGGAAGAAACTTTATGTATTGCACAAATCCATCTAAATAGATGGATATTACCACCAAAACAACTTGATCTACATGGCATGATTTATGAACTGTAAGACACGGTACACAATAATCTATCAATTGAGAACTGATCTTAGTAAAGGACTAAGAAGCAAGAAACTCCCATATTCTCATCCTGCTCTGAGAATGAGTTCTTGCCCTACATGTTAGATAATCTTCCTTTCTTTGGAGTGAGGGATGAATCTTTCTGCCTGGGTTTTTTAAAAGAATTCATGTCCACACATCTAAAAAAAAAAAAAAACGATCATAACATTTTAGGAATGCTCTCTCTCTCTTAGGAAACTTTAAACAGCAGAGCTGAAAAAGAAAAAAAAAAAAAATTGTCCAGAAACAATTTAAGTTTTAGAGGAGTGGGTAGCTGAAGAGGTTGCAATGTGAGCAAAGCTGTGCAGAGAATACCTGTTTTTGTTAACGGGCTAGAGAACAGCTGCTGAAGAAGTTTGTTCTCTGAAGTTCGCAACAGCACCACTACGTCAGCAGGAAGAGTGTCTCTGTTCTTCTCAAGGAATGCATAGGCATCATATAACACCTAGCATGGGAAACAGAATCAGAAAAGTTGCCAAACAGGGTTACCCAAAAACTACTCTGTTCCTTAAAATGTAAACAGTCAAGATGACCAAGCAGACCAGTTGGCTCTGACAAGCCAATGAGTTATCTGCAAAGGACTTAAAATTGTACAGCTACAGCCGTGTCTTCAGAACGTGAACTGGATATAAACAGCACCTATATTCACAGCATGTCATTGCACATCAAATTGGGTTAAATGGCTTAAATCATGTTGTATTATGCTTTGTCACATGAAACTACGGTATGCATGATGCAGTATAACAGAGGTACCTCAATTAAAGCTTAAGTTGACAGTTTAGGTGTGAAATAAGAAATGGTTCTCAGGTGCTCATCATATATCTGTTGTCTGCACCAAACTTGTGATCTAGAACTAGACCTGTGGAGGAACAGGGGTAAGTTGCACATCTAGGTACATTAAAATAGGCTTCTCACTGCTTTGAAAATGATAGTAGGAAAACAAAACATTCATCTATTTCAATTATTTTAATTGTTTTTATTAGAAATTAATGCCTAGCTATTTGTATTCATGTAAGAATCAGTTAATTATGCTTAACTTTTTTTTTTTTAAACTGCAGTGATTCTTTAGACCTGTTTTATTATCACTAGCAATATTCCTCTCTAGCCTAATTCCACTAGAGTCCATTAGTTTACACAGAAACTGAATGCTCTCCTGCAATAGAGAACTGGCCAGTAGTGCTTTTATGACTTCGCCATTTGGGTACAAAGAACTTACTAAACCTGTGTGAAATTTTACAGTTATTCTTAAAAAGCCAGAAAGCTGCACAAAATTTACTAGGACATATGTTAAAATTTTGGAGTCTTATTATGAGCCAGAGATGAGACTTCATTGATAATTATATAAAACATGGTTATTTCATTTTGATTTTGTTTATAAACAAGGTTTTGGACCTGAAATCATAAGCAAAGCTCATGTTATGTAAAACAACTGGACTGTTATTCCTCATATAAAATAACATGTGAACTGCTGAGAACAAAAGAAGTTAGGTGCTATAGAGTACAAGAAAACATCTGTGCTAGCTAGCTCCAATCTTTCCAATGCTCTCTATAGGATTTTAAGTTCTATTACAGATGCTGGTTTACATTGTATTTTATCTGCATACTTATATACACACACAGAGAACTACTGTGGCATTCACACGATGGTTAACAATCACATAGCCTGTTCTGGCTCCAGAGAGTTGCTCATTTGAAATGATTGTAATAATGGTGTTTCTGGTGCCAGATTTCTTTCAGAATAAAAGGTGGTTACTGTCTACAGAATTTGTGAAAGAGCCCTAAGGATAGGTTCTAAAATGGACTACTACACATGAAAATTTTATCGTAGATTCTAGGTTTTCATAAACTTTATCATTTTGTCTCTTAAAATGAAAAAAAAAAAATAATCAAAGCAGAAACTTTGGATAAACCAAATAATGACCACACCACTGTTATTTGAACTACATAAAAATCACATGACCTTACCTTTCCAGCATAGTGCTGAATACCAAATGACAGTTCCACTCCTTTTGGTCTCCAAAAGTATTTGCATCGTAAGTTATCTTCAAATTTATCTAGACATTGAGAAGAGACATTGATATAAGTGACTGAGAGTGACAAGTAAAATCTTCATCCTAATTAGGGACAGTTTGCTGCTCAGGAAGCCAGAACTACTATAAACACATATATCATCAGATTGCTCAGAAATATCTGTGCACCAGCTTCTCTGTGCTTTCTTCAAAGCTGTCACTTCTGAATTGAACAGCTCATTCTAAACCAGCCCAGTAAGACTGTCTTTCAAATCCCACTGTTTGGATAATTTTGTGCATGGAAAACTATCAAATAAGAGGGGCCAATGAGAAGGTGTGATGACATCTCATATTTTGCTATGAATTTGCTTATATGCATATATAGGGTTTGGAGTGGGTTTACTTCAACTATGTACATTCAAAGCTGTGCATATATCTCGTTTAAATACCTATTATTTGTATTCTCCCTATCTTCCTTTCCCCATTCATTTCACTTTGTGCATCATGTTTTAAGTATATGTTAATGTCTTCAGGCTGGGACCATCTCTCATTTACCTTTGGACTTCCACAGAAAAAAAGACTTTTATCTAAAACCTCTTCTAAAGAGGCTTTCTTTTTCTTGTGACTACCTCTAAAGAGCTGACAGAAAAAGAAACACCACTTTCTAAGAAAAATGTCTTTTATGCCCTGTGATATTTTGCATGCTCTTTAATATTTTGTAATTAGTGCAGATGCTGTAAAGCTTGCTATTATATTTCTTTATCTGAATAAGCAACTGGAGACCTGAGGCCAGAATCAATTAATAAAATTCTCTGTCATGTTGTGTAGGTCAGAAAATATTATCAAAATGTTTTTTCTAACATTAGAATTCATTAATATTTTGTGTTAGGTTTTTCTTTCTATTAACATTTAATCAAGCTTCTATTTAAAGCAAAAAGAACTAAGTTTGGAATTTTGGTGGGGCAGGGGGGGAGGGTGGTGGAATTAATGACTGTGGCACACCTAGAGATGGCTAAATATCCCAACTTTGCTGTCTCCTTGAGGGATCCTGCTGTACTGTGTACAGATCAGCAGTAAGACTGATCGGCAATAGACTAAGGAAAGTGCCTCTGTGAAAGTGTAAGTTCAATATCCAGTATTAACTGATTTACAGGACCCACATGGAGGCACACAGCTTTAGTACACAAATGAGGACTGGAATGAAACCATAGCATTCATTCTATCTGTGACCTAAATTCAAGTTTCATCTCAGCCTAGCAGAAGTGAAAAATCTCATATATGTATCATGCAATTTAACAGGCAGCTGTTATTTTTCTCTGACTAACAGTTTGACTCTCTGCTGCACATTCCATTGAAGGAACTGGAACTCTCTGTTTCCTGTTGCAGGGAAGAATGTAGCTCTAGTAAATAAAAGCAAGACAACAGTTTTAAATATGGCATGTGCTGCACTTTTTAAAGTTGGCACCAAGATTTGTTAAGATATACATAAAATGTGCATGAAGGAAAGGAAATATTCAGCCAGATGGCACACCAGAAATAACCCACACTTTCTATTTATGATGAGATAATCTGGAGTGAAGCAGTATTTTCTAATTGGATAAACATGGGCCTAGGAGCCTGGGAGATCTAAATTTTACTCTCAACACTAATGCTGCTCACAGGGTGGTCTTAGACACAAGATTCTACTATGTCTCAGCCTTCCCTTCAGTAAATGGGGATAAAGGCTGCTTACTGTACCCCACACACAGGGACAAGACACAGGTTATTTCCTTGTAACACTGGAAATACAATAACCCCTTGACACCTGATACATAAGATAACTTTTGCAATATAAAAAGAACAGAAAACACATAAGCAAAGAAAAATGATGAAGCGCAATGAAAAATACAATGTCAATTGAAATGGCACAGGCTCAGCAGGATGACTAGGCTAGTAAAACTTGAGTAAAGATGTCATTCCGCCCTCTCAAAATATATTTATTTCCCAGAATTTTTGTTTGCACATACCAACTAAAGTTAGGTCTGTTGCCTGAGGAAATCGACTTTCTTCATCTAGCAGAGACAGGAGACCCATGGGTTTCTGGAGGAACATATCTAGAAGTGGACGGTTGTCCTCATACTCCACTGGAGTAGCATCGATTCCTTCACTCCGATATTCCATCTACAAAGTCACCAGCACAGTTTTAATATTGAACCAGTAAAAGCAACACCATCATGAGGACATTTATGATGCACAGCAATACTCTATAGGCCCCAATAACATTATTTACAAAACTTCAACTGAAAGATGTCATTATCTTGCATTTAAATCACATACCCATTTTATAGTTTATAATGTACTCCTGAATATGATCTATGGTTCAGGATGGCTGATTCAACTAGACCTCATCAGAGTTGAATTTACCTGCTCAAGTGCAAAGATATGTTGATTGAAATAAAACTGTATCTGTTCATTAGCAATATTTATGCACAGCTGTTCAAACGAATTTCTTGCGAAGTTCTCAAATCCGAATATGTCTAGTATCCCAACATTCATCCCATTTTCAGCATTACTGCATGTGAAAACACAAACAAAATTCATCACGAGCAACACCAAGTTACAATAAAAATAAACATGGTAACCAAGATTGCATAATTGATTCATTCTGCTGCAAAAAGAGAGGAGAAGTGTGTTTGAACCTAAGACAACTTGTGCATTGTTCAGCATCATTAACACTTTTGTTTTCCACTTGCTTCTTGCAGATTTCTGTGAAGAAGGCAGGAGAATTATAGGTACATAGTAACAGACCCTTAGCAGCCATATTAAAACAAGTGGTTTCAGTAGGCAGATCCCAAATAAAATCTATTGTCTGCTCCTACAGGTAGACAAAAGGTGTCAAGCTTTAATAGTACGTTTTTGCTGTAGTCAGTCAGAAGGGTAATTACCAAGTCTGCTGCTGCTACAAGCAGGACTGTTAAGAGCCCATGTGCTAGCTCAAGTATACCACAGTCACCACTAGAACTGCAAGTATGGATGAGGACATGTCTATATGATACAGTGAAGTACCAAGTAGAGATCTCAGATCAGAGGCATTTTCACACCACCTAAGGGGTTCTCTTGTTTCTAAAAATCTCTACAGCTGCTTGAAAAGACCAAAGCAGCCAGATCAGTACCTGGCAATGAAATCATAAGGATGCACAATGTGAACTTTTCTGTAATTATGAAAAACAAAATATCATCACTTACATCTCAAGTAGCAGCACAATAATAACCTGAAATCTGTAATATAATCTGAGATCTGTAATAATAATCTGAGATCTGAGATCAGTTTACAAAACCAGGACTGTAAGGACTATGAATATTTTTCTGTGTACTCCAATTATTTACCAGCCTTTGGTATGATTTTAATGTTCACTACATAGGAAGCATCTTTTTAAAGAATTGTATGGCACTTTAACCACCCAATTTCTGTTGGGTTCAGCAGCTAAAATCCACTCAGCTCTTTGAAAATGTTGGGGTTAATGTCCTGGAAACAGAATTCAGTATCACAGCATGAAAGCCATTTTGAAGTCTTAGCCAAAATAAACACAGCACCCTTTCTGCAAAATCAAAAATATACAAATGCATGAACACATCAAAGACCTATGCACAGTAAATACACATGATTCAGTGATGTGTAACTTGCCATATATTTTTATCTGGCTGAAGCAGCGTATTAATACGATTTACAATCCAGCTGAAGAGCCGGCCATAAAGTGCTTTAGACATGGCATCTCGCACATCAGCTGCTTTGTCCACGGTGTTTGTTCGGATAATAGTCTCCCCTCGTGTTACAACACAGTGGGAGGTTAGGGCCTCTTGAAGTTCTTCTGACCCAATACTTAGTAGTGCAGCAGCTGAAAGACAGTGGGAAAAAGATACATGACTGTGATTATGCAGTGGAAATCACCAGCATTGCCCAACTTTTACCATGAGTTAGAGATTCTCACAAATACAATCATATTGCTTTTACAGAACTGACAATGTGAAAATGTGTTTACCATTATCTAAGGCTTCTGGGTTGGGAACCTCACTTTTATCTGTTTGGTGTTGTGAAGAAATGGCAGCAAACTCAATATTTCCAGTATTTAAGATTCCAGTCAGAATTCTGTACACTGAGTACACTTCCTGTAAAAGATGACAAGAAGCACTTTTAAGGAATCCAATTACATATACAGATCATATTTAGGCTATGAAAGAAAAAGGCGGACACTGGAATGGCTATCAAAGCTTGTAGCTTGCTCTGAGACCAAGTTCTACAAATTCAGGTAAGCTGCTATTGACACAGAAAACAGTGTGATAGAGAATTGGGAATGGACTTGCCTGAGTACCAGCTAAGACCTTAGGCTGGTCTTGGCTTCGGAGTGTGTGGTTGTTTTCACAGTTCACTTCTGTCATAAGAGAGATTCTGTGGCACAGGTGTGTATCCACAAAACCAAATGGCAGCCTGTGCACAGGCAGCACTGGAAGTGGTTTTTATAAAGAAGGTCAATAATGGTTTAGCAACTGGATCTCTTACCTCGTCAGTGAATCCTATAATTCTAAAGCAATGCTGAATCGCTTCAAATTGTCTTCCATAGGAATCTTTAGTAATAATATCATGCATTACTCTTCCAGTTTCATTATCAATGTATCTAAACAGAGTGGGAGAAAGAAAGGACCACACTAGCAGATATGCCAGTACAACCTCCAGTGACTTCAATGCAAGTACCTTGGTAACTGGAAAGAACACTTATTTCAGTATCTTCCAATTATATACTTTGGTGCTAATTCAAAAGAAGTTTTTGCTTCTGTTGCACTAACTTTTACTTATTCTTTGTGTTGTGGTTTAACCCCAGCCAGCAACTAAGCACCACCTAGCCGCTCACTCACTCCCTGCCCTACAGTGGGACTGGGGAGAGTATCGGAAGGGAAAAGGTAAAACTTGTGGGTTGAGATAAGAACAGTTTAATAGAACAGAAAGGAAGAAACTAATAATGATATAATAACAATAATAAAATTACAATAATAATAAAAGGATTGGAATACACAAAACAAGTGATGCACAATGCAATTGCTCACCACTTGCTAACCAATGCCCAGTTAGTTCCTGAGCAGCAATCCCCCCAGGCCAACTCCCCCCAGTTTATATACTGAGCATGATGTCACATGGTATGGAATACCTCTTTGGCCAGTTTGGGTTAGCTGTCCTGGCTGCGTCCCCTCCCGTCTTCTTGTGCCCCTCCAGCCTTCTTGCTGGCTGGGCATGAGAAGCTGAAAACCCCTTGACTTGGTATAAACACTACTTAGCAACAACTGAAAACATCAGCGTGTTATTGACATTCTTCTCATACTGAACCCAAGACATAACACTATACCAGCTACTAGAAAGAAAATGAACTCTATCCCAGCCAAAACCAGGACACTTTTAAATTATCTATTATAGAGTTAGCAACATTTCACACACATCCCCTCACCTGATACATATCAGAGGCACCCAAAGTACAAATACCAATTAAAAACCACAACTCCAAAGCAAATTCTGGATTCTTACTGAAGCATTACAGTAAGAAATTATAAGGTGTTTGTCCTAATTTGCAAGTATGACAGAATAGCTACATAATAATAAGCTTGATTCTTCCTCCTCCCTCCTCTTGAAATAGTTCAAGTTTTCAAACAGATACAAATAATGTAATGCTTTATTGTCCATCCTCTTCTTTGCTTGGGAGGATTAAAAAAGATCCTTAAGGGATGGAGTAGGATTAAGAGAGATTTTAAGGCATCATACTGAAAGCAAGAGCTGATCAATAGCTAATTACAACAAGCAGTTAAAACAAGTGAGTGATAGTTACCTAGGAGGCTTTTTATCAGGAAGTCTATATTCAGAAAGTTTCTTCTGACGATAAAGGCCAGCGTAAATATAATAAAATATATGGAAATTTTTCTCTCCCCTGGAAGAAAAAAGTGTCCTTTTAAAGCACACGTGTTTATTTTTGTGGCATCTTGTACAATGTAAAAGTAGAAGTTCTTATCATGAGCTCACTGAAGTAGATGGTAAATCTCCCACTTGTTTTAATGGTGTAGGATCAGCAACTGTGAAACACAGAAAACCCAGCCAACCACAGTATTTCTCCAAAGAATGGAGCAGCTCTGGCTTCCACTCCAGAAGAACCTAATTGATTATTCTTGTCATCATAGCACTGTACAAAGGATCACTGCTTTAGCAGGAGACACAAAAGCATTTAAAATAAAGAATTTTGGAGAACTAAACAGAATCCAGACATTATATAAATGTGAAAGGACAGACAATTAATATACCTACACAGCCTGTTTTATGACCCTTGATTTTTCAAGTAGATATTCAGAAATCTTTGCCCCCATTACAGCTCCTGTGGGCGTAAACATCATTTCCAGATATTTCCCAAAGCGACTTGAGTTGTCATTGATGGCAGTGCAGGCATTCCCAAATGCTTCAACCAGAGGATTCACCTGAAGAATTTTCTCACGCAAAGCACGATTATTGGCCTTGACAAAACAGATACAGATCAGAAGGATCATTAAAAGAATATAATGCTTACCCACAATCCAATTCTTGCTTCAGAAGCATAGCATCCCTTTCTCATGCTTGTATGGACTTAGATACTGTGTTAACCTTTCTACTTATACAATAACAGGACCAACAAATTGATGAGGAAGTCTCCCACAGGTAGGAAAAAACAGATTCTTCTTTCTCTGCAATTGTTCTGCCTCTGTGGTGTCATATAATTAGCTAGAGTACCAAAACCATAAAAAACTAAACACATCTAAGGTTAACCTTATACACTTGATTTTGCCATCGTTTTGCACTAACAGCATTACTCATAACATTTAAAAGTGTAAGAGCTTCTAAGATTAGAGCCATAGCAAGATCTGTCATTCTTTATTGTATAAATGAACAACAGTATATGGGATAAACACTGTAGGTAACTACAGGTGCTGAACACTCAGGATCTGGCACCTTCTCTTTAAAAAAAATACTGAATGGTTTAGTGTGGGTCATACTGCACTATCTTAATTCAATACTCTCACATGCATGATTACTCTATCCCTAACTCAAGTGGGACAATTCACAAGAACAGCCTTAAGTAATAAAAATTAAATAAAGTAGAAATTTGGGGTGGATTTTGGAGGATTTGTTCATAGTTTTACATGGTTGTCTAAGAAATACCTTTCCCAAGAAGGTCAAATGTTGGACAATCAGATGGGCACTTTCTGTCTTTCCAGAACCACTTTCTCCACTGATGATAATGCACTGAACACACAAAACAAAATAGTTAAGTGCACAGCTCACCACATGGTCAATTTCAGCTATTACTGCTCCTAGCCGTTATTTAATATTAAGTACCAAGTCTACAAAATACTGCAAGGGTCAACTCCCTCAACTCCCTTCTGAAAGGAAAGATGAGCAAAGGCTCAGTATAATAATTTATTCCCTAGATTACTAAAATGTGTCTTGCAATGTCCGATAGCAATGTGCATGTGTGAAGCAGTGACTGAATTACTAAGGGCTAAAACACATAAATGAGTGATCATGTCTACAGGCTAACACACACTATGCACATATGCAGCTTGTTTCAAATGCTTAAAATTCAGAAAATTGCCACAGCTCCGTTGATGTGGCATAATTCAACAGTGCATCTGAGGTCACTGCATTGTCTTCATATGAACATGAAACACAGCATACAGCTGTATTTAATACACTGACCAAAAGTCTGCTCCTGGCTTTAAAAATAACCTTAAATTGCTGCTGTGTAGAGAGGTTATTCTGTAGGTGACGCTGGTATTCAAGCTTGAACAGCAAACTAACACCTAAACATTTCAGAAAAATATGCATGTGTTCGTTGGATAATGCTGGGAGAACATATCCATCTTCTTGAGTCAGCAGTCCTTAGCACATGGTATTTGATAGGTTCTCCAAATGGCTTCCAGACTCAGGAATTAGCTAGAATGGTCTAAATCACTTGGTATCCTCCTTTCTGCTGTTACACTTCATGGACAAGATGGAAGTAGCAGGCCAGTACACCTTGAAGGCCAGTTCACACCTGAACACTGAAGCATGAACACTTCAGGTCATAGCAAGTAAGAATTCTAACAGCATTTATTATTTTCCCATTCTTTCATGTGTTCTATGGATCACCAGTACAAATATTAATCTATTTAAGGTACAATATTAACTGACATATAATTAAAATGTTAACACTGAGCAGTTGCATAAATTTGTGTGGTTTTATGCAAACACCTGAAAATTATTTGCACCACACTGTGAACATACAAGATTTTTGGCTAGGAGAAGATACAAGGCCCTAAAATACTTGATGCAATGACACTTCATATAGAACTGAGCTTTGTGAAAATGTTAGAAAGATGTAGCAGTACTTTGGTGGTGTCTTGTGGTGTTTGACAGCAGGTGCAGGGATTGACTCAATAATGTGTGCAATATGATATTTGCAGCTCATTTATTTGCTTCTTGTTGGGTATTTTTGTTCTTCTTGGAAACAGATAACCCAATGATAGATTTACAGGGTTACGATACCTAATTTAATCACCTTTGTGTGACTAGACAAGTCATATAAAACAGTTTATACAGTTAAAGCCCATGAGTTCTTCATAAAACTCTTGCAGAATTAGCCAGAACTTGACTTTAGTTTCAGGAGTAATGTTAGACTTGGAGTCAATTTTCAGGCTTCACAGGAAAATACAAGGCAAAGCTCAATGCATAAAACAAACAGAATCAATACATTTTTGGTCTGGCTACAGTGCTTCTCTAATGCATCTTTACCTGAAGAACCAACATAACATTGGTCAGGTACTGGAGATAAACATGTTCCTGTAATTCTTTGCAAACAGAAAACAGGAACCTGATTTAGATGTAAATGCAAATTAATTCTTAAACGGGTATGAAACATACAATATTAAATATGTACAAAGTTAGCCTGACAGGCTGATGTCAAAACTAATTTTTTTTCCCCAGACAACAAATTCTTACATAAAGAAAACAAGTACTCCTGCAGAATAAGTTTATGCCTCCATCAAAGAGCATTTAAGTCATTAAAGAAGTACTAGCAATCTCTCAGGCCAGTGTACTTCCACATACTCAGTAGAACTCCTTTTTTCTTCACCATCAATGTCCCTTTTATTTGTCATCTTTGCTTGGTATTTTCCGATGGCAAGTTTTTTATTATTTTATTCTGCTTTTGTGATTTTAAAAAAGCATTTTCTATGAATTATTGTGTGATGTGCAGGGTAAAATCAGGAGGTTTTTATAAATAAAAATAATTATTAGCCCTCAATATTTATTGTATATACAGCATATCAAATTTGAAAGAGTACAAAGTTAGAATCTTAAGCATGTAATAAAAAGAAATCTAGCTTCTACAGCACAGTATTTCATTCTCATTAAAATCATTGCTATATAATTGGATTTGTGTCCTTATTACATTTATATTAGACCTATCCTTAATAAATTCTACTAAAAAAATTAGTTAATGTTCCTATTTTTTGTGACTTGTAGTTAAAGTAATTGATTATCCATTGCTTGATAGTGTCTTTATGCAACAGAAAACTGGTTCAAACTATTGTTAATCTGCTGTGGCATTGAGATTCTCCTATTTTACACAGGTGTAAATCATTACAATACCTAGTGCAAGACAGGCTAGAATCAGAGTGTGCGGCAACACTGCAGCTTGTGTCAACTGCCAGGACTTCATGGGTGTCCAGCAACCTAGATTGGTCAGGTAACCCTATCACATTATTTGACCTTTTAGTCTCTTTTATGCCACTGTGAACTCTTCAGAATTCCCAAACCTGACTAGATTTCTACTCTGGTTTTCCTGATGTAGGAATAAACGGCTTAAAGAAAAAATTTCCCAAAGTACAACGTAACAGAACATTAGCCATAGCCATGTAGCATAGTGGCAGTACAATTAATATGAAATATAGAACAAAATGAACAGATTCTTACCTGATCTTTGCTGAATGTAACCATACTTTGGTAGGCAGCATCTGCAGAGGCAAATATGTGGGGGGGATTTGATGAACGCTTCACACCGTGGTAAAGCTTGGAGAACTGAATTTAAAAAAGAACACACGATAGTTAAATTACGCAACTTAGCTACATAATTAAGAACTGAAAAGGTGATAGTGATTATCTTCTGCCTGTTCAACAGAAGGTAGTTGCCTGTTTTACCACAGAATTTCCACTGAATCACCTGGAAGAAGAGTGGTAATTCTTGGCGCTGCCCAATTTCCAGAATACAAATTACAACGCTTAAAATGCACTCCAACGTTTCCCTGCATAAGACAGTGAAGACAACTGTATCACAAGGAACAGCATTTCAAACACAAGCATTCAACCAAGGAAATACCCAACCTATACAAAAGAAACTTCAAAGACAACAGTGCATCTGAAATCTGGCCCCTCTACCTGCAACCGTCATTTAGGCACCCATGAAGACTAAGATTTATGGCTCCACCTCTCTTCATATCTGTAGAGAATTAAGCTGCCTCTATCTTCACAGCATTTGATTTACTTGTTTCTTTTAAAGCAGCAGCTGTCCTACTACAGTCCTACTACAGGACATGTAGTAACCCAATAGTCAGAGCAATTCTTCAGGAAGCAACAGCTTCAGCATGAGGAAGTTCATATAACCATCTTCTGTTTACCAGAAGAAAGCCCTAAATGCCAGACAAGAGGCACAGCTGTAGCTGGGGTAATCTTCACCCCTTCTGTGGAATTTGTGCCACCAAGCAGAAAGGAGTGAAATCAAATGAGACCGAATTTAAAAAAAAAAAAAAAAAAGAAAGAAAGAAAGAAAGGAAAAAAAAAAAAAAAAAGACTTTTCTGGAAGAAGAAAAGGCTGGCGTTTAGTCTGTGCTCCTAGCTTCCAACATCACTTTAGTATTTTAGCCAGTGGTGTTAATATAAGATGTAAAGTGAGTACTGTCCACAGCTTGGAATCTCTCTTACCTGGGGAGAATAAATGCTGAGATTCTGGAAGGGGTTTAAGGCTATTAAAATGTCTCCAACATAAGTATAAATCTGTAAGTCAGCATAGCGTTTCTGCAGCTGATGGATAATTGTATCCTGAGAAAATTAAAAAAAGTTTCATAGTTAAACAGTATTTGCCCAGTTAGGAAGATTTTTGTAGATATACTGAGAACACAGATTAAGAAATACTTACTGTAAGTGCTACTAATTATTTTTCAAATGCTAACACCACAAAACCAAACAAATATTTTCAAAATTCTTGCTAATGCCATAAAACTAAATTAAATGGCAACTCCTATTTCCAGATTAGTACATATTTTGTTATACCAGCCTGAGAACCAAACCTTCTGAAGAGAAAATGGCCATGCACTTTATTGCTGCACTTCATAGTACATTTCCATTTAATTTTTTATTTGACCATAAGATAAGGATAATAATTTTTCAAGGATTAAATTTTAAGTGGTAGTAAGAGACTGTTTTAAACAGGACACTAGCACAATTTAGTATTATGTCTTTTTCTTGCTGGCATGCAATTTAAGGATCATCAAAACAAAAATTTACAGATAATCTGCATATAGGTGATATAGTGAAATATGCAACTGATATTGTTTTATCACTTTTTATCCAGAAGCTGTAGATACCATACTACTCTCTATAAATTCATCAATTTGAGAAAAAAAACACTTAAATCTATATCTTCATGACTAAACTTCACATTTTAGGAAACTCACAAAATAACTTAAACTAGCATCACTCATAATTAAATTCTTCCACATAATACAATTCATTGCTACTGCTTTTATGTCACTATATAGAATATTAACGAAGTGATGATAGCAGATCAGTCACGTGACAATTCTTTTGCCATGGTGCGAAAAAAGCTTGCAGGAAGGAACTCTTTTCATTCTGTTAAAAGAAGCCCAAAAAGCAGAAACAGGCAAAACGTGAGGCACAATTGTCAGAAACCGCTATACAAGACAGTACAGTACCTCATCTAGAACTTCTAGATTTACCAGATCATCATCTAGAGAGTACTTGTCAGCTCCATCTACATGGTAAGGTCTTCTAGTATGTATTCGTTCACGCCTGGAAGTTTGTTAGTAGAGCACCAGTGTTATAAAACCATATCAAAGACAACGAACATTAAGAGGCAATGAGAAGTCATGGGTGAGTGTTTTTGTCATATGGAAAACACAGACACACTCCCTGAAATATATATTTTTGCTTGAAATATCCTTTTATAAAAACAACATGTCAGCTTGCTATCCAGTGTAATATCTGTTTCTCTTTCACAATATATAACCCTACCTATTTATCAATGCTCAGAGATGAGGAGTTATCTGTAGAATTACTACTTCCCACTCACACAGTAAAGTATAAAAAAAATTCTCCCTCTTTTCCCTTCCCTTCTTGCTCTAAGTTAATGAACCACTACTCTGTTTAATTAAATCTTCCCCCCACATACCCAGCCTACCACACTGTCATCTAACGAAGTTATAAGAAGCAATAAGTAGTATAAAATCCTTCTATTACCTTGGTGTATGCCAAAGTACCTCCTCAGATGACCCTAGATCTGGCCCAAAACAACATTTTTGAACCACAGCTGCCATCAGACTCTAAATTGTATGGATGTTCAGTCAGCTTGTCCTCAGAGATTTAAGCCACACAATAAGCACCAGAGACAAACTG
This sequence comes from Astur gentilis, assembly GCF_929443795.1. NCBI lineage: Eukaryota > Metazoa > Chordata > Aves > Accipitriformes > Accipitridae > Astur > Astur gentilis. The sequence continues at coordinate 32,609,850 of NC_064880.1, forward strand.
TCACATAACCCCTTTATAATCAGATTATACTGAAGGAATCTTTGAAAATGCTGTGTATATGTTTTTAAACAACACATCTTGTTGAAACAGGGACAAATCAAGAGGCTGTAATATGTCTTCCACAGTGGGGGTGAAATATGAATGCTGTAAGCACAACTAGGCTTTTCTTTACAACAAACATAATCAAAGCATAGTAGGAGGACACCCACCGAGATACAGTCTGCATCCTGCTGAGTAACATTTAGCATTGATCCTCAATGACAGTCCTTGACAGATTGTTTCTGCATTGGTTGCCACATAGAAAGTAGGAATCACATGATCACACATCCCAAAACAATGCTAAATATTATATCAAGGACTAACAGAATGGTACTGTGACTTGGCAGCAAACACTGTTTACCTATAACATTGAAAGTTAATATGAAGATGCATCAGGCCTTTTTTTCTTTAATCATATCTTCATATACTCATGGACTCCTGTTTCAAAAACGAGCATTGAGGGTTTTGCTTTTTTCCCCTTTATGTACACTTCTACATTTGAAGCTAGTCAACTTTCATTCAGTAAAGAGAATGTTTTCATATCCAAGAGCTATTCTATCATCAGAAGAATTATTGCATGGAAAGCTTCTAACAAAGAGGAAGGAGGAAAAGAGTGTTAGCTATGAGTACAGTAATTGTGAATCACATTTAAAGATCCTAATTTTTTATGTCTATTTTTATTCATTTTCCTTATTTACTCAATGAGTTCTGGTAAACTATTCTGTAATGGTTTACTTGAACTGTAACTAAATAAAACTGTGCAAACTGTTTTGTCAGCTAGGAAATAAAATTGCGGGAACAGAGCAGGTTTTGCTGATGGCCCCATTTACATTTTACATCCTACATTCCCAGAGATGGTAGTTTGCTTGATATTGTACATATGAAGAAATGAAAGTAGTAGTACACAAATAAGAAACTATGAAAGAAAAATTGTTACAATGGGTATTATTTCCAGTGGGCAGCATGGTGATTTGCGTGAATTTGTTCAAAGTTCCATTCAATTAAATTTTCCATTCTCAGATCTTTGATTAGGTGGCGGGTTGTGGGTTCTTTTTGGCTATTTTTTTAAGCAGTCACTGTATTCAAGAACATTACACTTTGCTGACAAGCCAGCTCCTCAAAAGAGTAGGAATGCATGTAAGTGGCCTAATGTACTACTGTTTTAACAGTCGCTTTTCTTCATGGAGATGTAACTAACAAAGAGATGGCTAGACATTATAGCACATGTGAAGCTTTTTTTTTCCTGGAGCAAACCATCACAGCCACAATATTAAGTTGCAACAAGCTGCAAGTACGGATGTATCTACCAGAGGTGCAGGGAGGAGGGGGAAGAGGGCACATTCAAACCTAAGCATCTCTAATTGCAGAATGGCTTTGTAAACTAATCTGTTATCTGGTTGTGTATTAAACTCCCACTGTTTGTTCTCCTGAAATGATAAATGAATCAATTTTCTTCTTGGAAAGGGTTTTTTTTAACACTATGTAAATAAGAAAACTGGTCTTAGTCAAATATAAGTAAAACATATGTACCTTTGTGCATATTTTCTTGTGCTTAACTCATTTTCCTAAGTACATGATTAGGAAGAGGATATTAGGAGCATAACATCACATTAGCTTCAAATCTCCTGCTGGCCTCATCAGTTTTCTACTGACCCTATGTCCTGCAAATACACTGACAGAGTGGGAAGGAAGAATACAGACAGTAACCTTTAATTATTTCCACAATTTTATATCAGAAATACAATCTGCTTTTAAAATATATATATAAAAAATTCTTAAAAAGCAGAAGGAAACACTCTTAATTGGGGAATTAATTGTTATATTTTTTGCATAAGAAGTAGAATTATCAGCCATTTTTTCAATTACCCTTCCTTTCTGATGACATGTAAAATATACAATTTCTAAGCAAAAGGAAAATAAAAGGTGTTGGGTTATTTGCTTTAAGGTTCCAGTGATGTTCTGAATTAACCCCTGGAGGATCTAGTCTCTTCACTGACAAAAAAAGTGGCGTAAAGGGCCAGTCACTCAAGGTACCTAACCTTATCAAACCTGAAGAGCAGTATTAGATTTATTCCAGAACTCCAGTGATGAGCAATGTCTATTGAAAAAGATTCTGTCTGCCCAAGCACCTTCCCTTTGCGTTTTGATCGGGCATGAATAGCTGGAAGGGACAGAGCTTTCTTGGATTTTGAAGGAGGAGCAAAAGGCAAGAAACATTTCTCTCTTGGGAGAACAATTTCATTAAGAGGGTGGGAAGCAGTCATTTGTTCTACTTGTGGGGAAGAGATAGCTTGAAAGAAAATAACCTCTTTTTGTACTAGACACCAGCCATAGTAATAGAAGTGCAGTGTAAATAGCTATATGCTCATAAAACCCTGCTATCAAACTGATGATGGGGAAGGAAAAGCTAGATAGACCACATAGACTTCTAGATTGAAAAGTCATCTTGCTGGCAGGTCCAACCTGAGCAAGAAAGCAGCATAGACAAGAATATTTATGTTCATTGGGAAGTTTCCTCTCTGGCTTCTCGCCCCTCCACCCCTAAAATTCTTTTTTGAATGCCTTTCTTTTGGCCTCTTGGTGCAGTTAAGCATTTACGTTTACTGTTTTTTTTCCTAGGACTCACATAGGAAAAACTGTTTCTGTACTTGTTCTTCTTACATTATTGCCAATTTTAACATGAATTGCACCTAAACTGAGATTTACAAGAAAAATACTCAACACAATGAGAAACAAAAAAGAGTGGAGAGTGTGCTACTGCCACACAGAGAAATACAGTCTACTACCTGTGCATTGCAAAGAGTGAATTTTGCTCATGTACATCAAGTTTCAGCCTGGAGTAATTTGTTGAAGCAAGGACATAACAGAAACACTGAAACAGCCTTAATTACAATATAAATGCTGCAGCTACAACGAAAGTCTGTGCAACCTCCAGTAAACACATATGCTATAATCAGCCCAAGGATCACTTCTGGGGGCTCCAGCAGCTTTGCAATTTAAAAAAAAAAAAAAAAAAAAGAAGAAGAAAGTTTTAAACTCACTTGCCTAATATTCATTTAGATGAAGGCTAGAAGAATTGCATTAAATTACATTGCGTGTAGCATCAGAGGACTATTTCTGTTTCTGTTATTATCTCTGAGTCCAAAGGAAATTACTGGCTGGATGCAATCAAGTTCCTTGCAGTTAATTGCTTTCAAAACTAAATGTGAGCTGGCAGAGAAGCTAGATATCTGGTTGTAAGAATTACTTCCTTGGATGGACTGCTGCTGTAATCCAGCTGGCTAATAAGAAGGGGGAAGCTGCCAAGCCACTGTAGTCTCATCCTAATATCTGACAAGGTAGCCTGAACATACCTGCCCTTCTCAAACTGTTAGATGCTTAGACTTCCTTTCGCCTTTTTTTTTTTCTCCTTTTTTTCTTTCTTTTTTTTCCCCCATAGCTGCTTCAAGTTTGATTTTTCCTGATGTACAGTTTAATCCTTCAAAATGCAAGGTTTCATAACTGTCTGCTCCCCATTACAGGAACATAAGTTACCTGGTCTATAGGAAAACACCCAAGAGAAGAATGAGCCACATCTGGAGTTGGGCTCTTCAAAGCTGCTGATAGCTGAGAAACTGCCACTTTGAACCATGTAACTAAAACCATTTGATACTTGATCAACATTAACTCTCAAACATCAAATCAATTATAGAATTTTCAGGCCAGGAGTTATTAATCACTTGAGGAAATATAGAAGACCATGGTTTTACTCAACTTCAGCTACTGTGATATTTGATAGACAGAGCTAACAAAATTAAAATAGACAGCAACTGGTGATTATTAAATATTTTTGTTACCTTAAAATTATTATAGACTTATCTACTGCATTTCATATAGCTGCCCCACATGAACTCCCCCTAAAGAACAGCCAAATGCCACACAGGGACCCAACAGTATCTAAAATTTTGAAAGATGGTTTATAAGAATATTACCAAAGGCAAAATTTTTAGAATGCATTCTGTGAAGACTCTTCTTCCCTGTTTCCAATTCTAAGTTTTTAATCATGTATTCTCCTCCTTGATGTCCTGCTCCTCCACCACAGTCAAAAGACAGTTAATAGATCTCATACTACATCTGAATTTCTCCATCTCACATGCTGTTGTGACTTGACTTTTTTAGATTTTCTCCTGCATGCTATACTGGATAGAGCAACCTGTTATTTTAAGATTGTTCATAAGTAGATAATTTCTTAATTGTTGTACATTCAAAGGGGAAAAAAAACCCAGAACATTTTTATTTTATTCACTTTTGCTGATGGCCAGTACTTTTCAAACCTTTAGTTAAATATTAAAAATCCTCCAGTTTTCCATTACTACCCACAAGCCACTAAAACATTTTATAATTTTTTTTTTTATGAAATAAAATGGAAAGTTTACTTTTTTGAGAAAGTCTTCCTAAAAGATGCAAGACTTTATCATTCAAATTTATGTAAGAAAGGGCTGGCACAATGGACAGAATATCGGGGTTCCAAATTTGAGTCTCCCTTTTAAATGTCTCCATAACAAGCTCCATGGTATTTTTAAACATTCTTTATGGAACTTGAGATACTGCCTAGCTTAAAGGACTTTGGAAGTTTTGACATATGTTTTTCAACTTTTTCAACACTGAACCAGCTGCCAACATTGCCAGGTATAGATTAAGTCCTGACAAGGACAAAAAAATGGGGATAATATTTGACATTTATAAACAAACTCCAGAGAACACGCCCACTTTTAGCAGTATGTTTTGCCAATGTAGACAGCACAAAGAGTCATTTAACATTTAGGAATATTAGGAAACAGACTAAATCCCTTCTGACGACTTCTTTCAGCAGGCTGGCAATCAGCCTGGATGTTAGAATCTCTTGTACTACAAATCCAAAAAGCAACTGACAACACAAATGAGTTCAAGAGATCAAAAGGTGTATTTGGAAAGTCAGCAGCTCTCCCTTATACTCTCCCTTAACGGATTATCAAACACATTCAAACACTATTTAACAAAAATATGATACACACAAACAGAGCAAATGCTTACTGTTAAGTGAGAATTAACAATATCCATAATCTGTAACATACTTTTGCTTAGAGTCTTCCCAGACTCTAGGGCAGAAAGAATGAAAGAAAAAATGGCTAGAGCTTCAGGCATTATGTTGGAATCTCTTGTACTACGAATCAAAAAAGCAACCGACCACACAAATGAGTTCAAGAGATCAAAAGACGATCTTCATTGACAGGTTTACAGTGACCAAAGGTATAGTAGAGCTTTATAGAACATGTAAAAGACAAAGTTTTTGCCTCAGAGAAATTGCTATCTGTTTTTTGTAGGTAACATGTATTAAGTAAAGCTATTAATAGGCATTTCGTAAGTGGAGGGACAGAGAAATATTGACGTTAGGTATGTAACAGAGGTTACTCAGTAATTCAGAGAGAGAATGAGGAATAAAACACAAACCTCTACCATGTTTTTGTATTATAATTCAGAGGGTGCCTAAACATTCTTGGTATTTTACTGACATATAATTGCATGAATCTCTATCTTGAAGAACTTATCCCTGAAATACAGCAAGATTACTACCAACTCAACTTGTGTACCTTTCTTAGAGAATACAGAATTAGCCACAAAGTCTTTATCAACACTCAGTTATTATTACTGTACCAAGAATGTTTTTATAACTCTGCTTATCATTCCTGACCAATGTTTGTTTGTTCTGTTGTCCACACCTTATTGTAACTTACATTCCTACTTTTTTCCAGTTCAGTTTAATGCTACATGAGGTACAAGTCTTTAGGAATTAATTACATTTCTTGTTCTCACAATGTTATTATGCACAAGGACACTCTCTGAATAACCTGAAAGCATTTCACTGTCCTTGTGTGAGTACAGGATTGGTAAAACAAAAAAAAAGAAAAAAACCTGAGTGAGAGCCTGTGACAGCATCCTTTCTGATTTTAAGAAATGCTTCCTGCCTAAAGGCAGCTATATATTGATGGGAATAAGACTGCTGACTCCTGAGATGAACTACAAATCAGTATCCATGTGTTAAAAAGTAATGATGTATTTGACTTTAGAACAGACGGGAAAGCAAAATGCAGCATTGCTGGAACAAATATATGTGAAGCAATGTTCTGATGTACTAACCTCTATTTTTTAAGGATAAAAGAACTTTTACAAAAGTAGAAATAGTAGACTATGTAACACCAAATACATTTCTTAAAATTAAACTTCATATAACTGCTTCTATGGCAAAGCTGCTAATGAAAAGTATATTGTTGTTAATTAGCATTTATGCCCTGGTACTGTTAGAAACCAGACAAAACATACACCTAGTTAACTGATAGCTTACAAAAGGGACAGGGAGAAGAGATAAAGATAATACCCAGAGCTTATCCTTATGCAGCCATGACACTGGACTTTCTCATAAAGTTTTTCCCCATGATACTATAAGAAACAGGCAATGCAGGAATGGAGTGCTGATGCTGAAATTTCAACTTCACTCAAGACCATGGCAAAACTCAAGGATTTCAACAGATGAAAGATGCCAACAGATGAAAAAAGAATCTTCTTCCTCATTAGAAGTGTGGAAAGAGAGGTATCCTGGCTGGGTTTTCTGAAACTGAAAACACCTATTTGCATAAGGATAGGAGATATCTGCATCTCACTGATGAAAATAATTTAGGGAAAAATAAAGCTGGTGAAAAAGTTTCAAAAAGCGTCTTTTTTAGTAAAAAAGCAGGAGCAATTGCTAATGCCATTTTTCATTTTAAAAGTCATCTCTTGCTAGCACAACCCTTTTCTTATTCATTTCTAACCTAAAGGAAATAATACAGTATAAAGCTCTCTAGTAAGTTATCTCATGGCAAAATGACAATATGTTTGTCAGCAACAAACTGATGACAGCAACAAAGGTGTGTCTTATAGGCTCCTTTGAGCTCAGCAAGTACAATGAAGTGCCCCTTCAGTTCAGAGGTATGAAGAACTGTGCTGAAGTTAAGTCTAGCTATGCTGCACACAAAAAAGTTTATAAATGAAGAATGAAAGAAACTGAATTAATTAAGGAGATGTTTCAGTCTGTGGCTCCAGAGGTCAACTCAGATGATCCTGCCAAAACGGGACAGCTTGCTTCTTTCTACCCCTCTCCCTGTTATTCTCAGTCATGCAAAGTATTCTTCCTTTACTTCAGCTACATCAGTTGAGGCACCCCTCTGCAATCACTAACAGAGTAGAAAATTATCTGTGTGTTTCTGCTGTCTTAGTTTTTTTCCCTCTTGCTTTAGAAGCTCTAGCTCAGGAGGTTTTGAAAATCACTGGAGCTGCAATAAAAACAGCACCATGAGCTTGTTCCTGGGAGCTATAGGAAAATGAGAGAAAGAAGCCAGTTCTCTCTTTTTCAGTAGCGGTGAACTGTTAGATCAGCCCTCCACATCTCTCCATCATACCCTCTAAATCAGTAGTACTGACTTTCTAGTCTGAAGGCTTGCTCTCAGGCACAATGACCTTAAGTGATGTCCCAAAATAAGCAAAACTGGAATGGCTCAATTGGAAAGAGAATCCTATTAAAAAAAACATAGGTGCTGAGTCAATAAAGAATCAAAAGATGCAAATGCAAAGCACTGATGCTGGAAGACTTTCAAATGAGACAAAACCCAGATACCTCCTCATCAGTTGTCATCACCAGTGACTCCCTGCGTTCCCTCACAGTAGAAGTGCTGTTAACACCTGCATCCTAATGATTTTCCAGTTCCTGGAAATTTTCAGCCTGTGCTCTAAGAACATCCTCTTTTACTTATCTTTTAAATGATTGATCTGTAGTGTTGCTGTACTCTTAAAAAAGGGCATCTACTTTTCTTTATCTCTGAACACCAGGGAATTAACGCACATTTCATTGTACCTGTCGTGGGCACATCAATAAACAGAAAAAGCATGCACATATATCCAATGGTATAATAGAAAGGTTTTACTCGATGGCGGTTTTAATTGGCCTATTTACTTTGAAGTGGTGACTATACATTCAGATGACTTCTAAAGATCACCACAAATGAATGCCAGTAAATTTTTTTACAGTACCATCTGGTCAAGTGTCCTTCTGCATGTCAGATTCTGTATTGAAAATTATTTTATAACCACATTACAGAGTTTTTAAAGACTTTTAATTGGTACCAATTGTCCTAGGGGGTACTATCTCTCTATTACAGAGCCAAGCTCTTTACTACTATGAGACTATGTCTATCCTCTGGGGAAAATTATAATTAGATGGTCCTGGTGGTTGGTTCTCTTGTAATAATCTTATGTTTGTAGTCCATTATTAACTGTCTGTCCCACAGACTTGATATTTTGCAGGGATATGCTTTTGCAATCTCATTAAAGTTTGTACCAATTTGATCAAGTTTCAAATCCTTGGAAAATCAGCACTTCATCATTCTGAACAACGTTGTAGATTTCAATGGTAAATGATCACTAAATTTTTTAAATCGCTGAGCATGCTCTCAGCTTCAAAGAACAAGTAAGGATACCATAGTATAATGCCACAACAATCAGAAAGACATTCTTTAATAGCAGTTAGGCTCATTGGCTTCAAAGTGAAGCCAATAGCAAGGCCCATAGGCTTCAAAGTGAAGGTAAAGATGACTATTTCTCCAGCAGCCTAATCATGTCTCCCCTCTCATCATTCACTAGCAGAAGCAGCAGCCACCTAATTAAGGGGCATGGCTAAAAGCAAACTAAGAGTCCAGGAAAGAACAAGATGGGTACAAAGAGTCTGCTGACAGTAGAGCTTTAAGAGTAGAAGAGAAACTATAACAGACCTGGGAAAGGTGAATTCAGTTATAAGAAAGAACAAGAGGGCTGCAACCTACATTATCAGGTGAGGAAAACCACCAAGAACAGAGAAATGGCTGGAAAAATAGAACCACCTGTACTAGGACTTGCTGAAGAAGATGGAGATTAGAAACAGAAGCTATTGGAGTGGTAGAGGAAGAAGACACAAGAAGGTGACTCTAACAATAGAACAAGGTCTTAAGGACAAACAGAAGGAACAGTGAATGGAGGTTGATGGCAAAGATGGGTCAGATAACCTGGGACAGGGAACCTCGGATTAGTTGGCCAAGTAAATCTGGGGGCAGCAGGGACAGTAATAGAATTTAAGACTGGTAGGGAGGACAAGATTAGGACTAAACCCATTGCAATAGAGTCCCCTATACCACTGCAATCTGCAGGTACTACTGCACACAAGTTGCAAATAATCACCCTTGGCAAACAAAATATTTAAGATGGGTTAGGTGGTGACAGGATGGACAAGGAGTTAAACTCCCTTAGGTGAGCACTGATTCATACTGGGGGTGCTGGGAAGCAAAATCCTTCCTACATTCCAGTCATGCATAACGTGCAGAAGCTTGTCTGTCACAGCACTCCCAGTCAATATATGGAAAGGCTTGAGGAAAGAAATGCTGTCTTGGTCTTGTTTCCGTCTCATCTACATTATGAGATAGATCCCATAAGAATGTATTGGAATACCATAAGGCATCCATTTCAGAGCTCCTCTTAGCACAAGGATCATTTTACTCTGTCTGTATCTTCTATTTGGTCAACAGCTGAGAAAACTCTGAGACCTTTTGGGCCAGCCAACCCACAGCTGTAGGCAATCTGACCTGTGAGGTATTACATGGAGAAGGTCTGCTTAGGAGGCTAGAGAAGCAGAAATTTCTAGTGTAACACTGGCATAGCTCCCTCACCCACAGTAAGCACTTCCTGGTATGTTTTTCCAGAAAAGAAAAAATACACAAAACCAACAAACCCACAGCAGTCAACTTCACCTTGAAACTGTTCATATAGCTATTCCTTTATTTTAACTTGTACATTTTTGTTTGGGCTTTTAGCATTTAAGCTACAGAGTCCTATGGCATATAAGTATATACATGTTTATGACTTATGACATTTAATTTTCTTCATCAACATTAGTAGGTGTTTGTTTATAATAATGGGCCAGAGCTTATCTCAGTGTAGACAAATTTCTTATTACAGAATGATTGCTGAGCTTAGGAAGGTGTGTTCATTTGCATTTAATTCTCTTTTGAAACAGTGAAATTCTGCCACCCTCTGGACAACAACTAAACTAAGACATATTTACAATCGGCCTCAAAAGTAAAAAAAATCCCACTGCTGCTGACAAACATTTATTGCTTTTTAAGCACATTTTAGAATTAATTACTAGGCTGAATGAAAAATAGCAGTTACTATTAAACCACAGACAAAACAATTAAGTACTGAATAGCCTTCTTACTAATAGTATCTAATCAAACAGCAAACTTTAAAGTGTTCTGTTCTTAACCTTTTCTAGTAGTTACTTCATTATTCACAGTCTTGTTTTTAAAGATCTGCTACTAAAATATGATATAATTTTTCATCATGCCAATATGTATTTCAACAAACCAGAACATTCTGGAATTATTAGCATCTCTGTGACTGATCCAGAAGTGAACATATATAAAGAGTTAAGTGGGAGAAAGAAGGCTAAGGAGAAGGTTGCATTATGGCTGATGAAATTAGCTTTACAATGTGTGAATGGGAAAACATGTCTCTCACATTCACATGGCATACAGCACTTACTGCTACTAATACTGCTAGTCAATGTATTAATATGATCATTTGGAACAATAAATGTCTGTGCATTCAAAGTTTCAATTTGTGCTTCCAGGATTAGTGTGGGGGAGGAGGGCTGCAGCATGTATATTGTACTGTACCTTGTTTTGGCTATGGAACCTAGCTGCTGTTGTTCTTTGATGAGCTCAGCCAGCTGGTTTTGCAGAGACATATCTTTACCATGTACTTGTTTAATAAATGGATGCTCCAACAGGTGAGTGACTGAAGGACGCTTTTCAAAATCCTTTATAAGACACCTGTGACAGAGAAATACTGGTCTCAGGCAATGATGTTATTTCATTACAGCATGATTTGAGTCAGCTTACTGTGTGGCTATTATTATACAGTAGTTTCTTTTTCCACAAATTTGAGTTCCTCAGTATGCAACAGGACTCCTTCTCTACATTGGAATAAATCTGGCATAAAATACTTAACTAAGTGAATTCACCCTACAAGTATACTAGTACAAAGGCTATGAATTTGAGCTTATTTAATCTCTCTTTTTAACTGTAACTAGCTTACTATGAAAAAATGGCATCGTATCTTGTAAGTGCTGTACAGTTAATATACATTAAACATGACCTAAGCTGAATAGACAACACTTCATTCACTTTAATTTTCTACCTATTCTCCAATGAGAGTTTGACTAGGAACTAGTTTGACTAGTATATAGCCTATTAAAAACCACAAGTGAAACCTGTGATAGAACACTAGTCAGAACTTTGATATAGAGCTTTGTTTTGTTTTTTAAAATTAATGTTTTAGGTAGATCTTCTATATTGCAATAATAAGTGCTAGCATAAGAATCACAGAAAATTCTTCAGACCTACATAATTCAGACTGGAAGAGAAATGAATGAGTCAGAATTAAATGCTAGCCAGAGTATCAAAGTTCTGTTTGTGATAGGAACAGGTGATCTAATAATGAGTAAAGCGATAAATCCTATTAAATTAGCATAAAATAAAGTATCATGCTAATTTATATAATCACAATTTAAAATTGAGGAAGGCATCATTAAAGTTTAATTCTTTTCTGTACAATAAAGCTGAAATAATAGTCCAAAGAGAAGAGTGATCTAACAGGATTAGACTGCTGTAAAGTACCCTCTAATTCTTTATATTAATGTAATCTTTTTATCTTGCTTAAATAATAATATTGACATTATTTGAGAATGTGAAAAAGAAATGCTGCAATTCAGTATATATCTCCCTTCTAGCACCTACCATTGCAATGAATTACAGCCCAAGATGAGTTTATTTGATGAGATGCGTTCATAGTACATACTTTACAATTACATCTTATATTTGCTGATATTAAGCAATACACCTAAAGTACTTCCTTAGCAGGGCCAAATATCACAAATAAAGATTATCTTTTTAGGCAAAAGTTCAATGAAACTATAATACCTCTTAGAATAATCTATATTCTATCAGTATCAATTTGCAAAATTTAAACTACATCTTAAAAAAAATCCCACATACACATTAATTGACTTCAAATACTACCAAACACATTAGCAAAATAATTAAAGTTTAGTCTCACCTCCAATAGTTTACTGAAGCCTAAAGTCTGGTCTTAAAATGATCCTGAAGTATCTTTGAACATAACTTTTATACTTTAGATTTCTGAAAACCATTTTCCCAACCTCTTCTTGGTACATCTGGTCCAGAAAAGACAGTCTGTAAAATGTGCTACCAGTTTTATAACTATTTTGGTGAATTTTGCTGTAGGCTAGAACTGTAGCCTCCTGATAGAAAGACTAAAGTATCAGAACCAGCTTTATTTCCATCCCTCTGAGCACAGGGCTATAAATAACTGTCCTTCTCCCCAAGAAGAGATCCATCATTAGCCTTCAACAGGTTCTGACAACTGTGTGTCGTGTGTCATCTCTCCCCCCCCCTTTTCATTTTGTGATCCATGGGTTTTAGAAGTCAATACACCCACACGGTCAAGATGGTCTATGCCAATCCTGATTAAATTTATATGTTTCCAGAGAGAAAGGAAAAAAGCATTGAAAAGAAAGATAACATTAATCAGGAAGGCAGAGGAAAAAAAACCAAACCAACAAAAAACTGTGTAGTATACAAGATCACAGATTGAAGGCGAGTATCTGAAGTGGAGATTTCAGTCAGAAAAGCTCATGCAACTCATTTGATTTTTATCATTCTAACAATAATTACAAATTTATAGTGTTTATGCTATATTGTTAATATATAAATTTTCTTGTTAAATTTGATTACATCAGGAATTTTTCAGTAATATAACTGAATCCAAGTGAAGCTGTGTCACAGAATCATAGAATCACTGAACAGTTTGGGTTAGTAGGGACCTCTAAAGGTCATCTAGTCCAATCCCCCTGCTGTGAGCCGGGACACCTTCAACTAGATCAGGTTGCTCAAAGCCCCATCCAACCTGACCTTGAGTGTTTCCAGGGATGGGGCACCTACCACCTCTCTGGGCAACCTGTTTATTGTTTCACCACCCTCAGTGTAAAAATTTCTTCCTTATATCTAGTCTGAATCTACCCTCTTCTAGTTTAAAACCGTTAACCCTTGTCCTACCGCAATAGGCCCTAATGTCATGGCAGTTGCTTTTCAGATAATAATGTTAGAGTTTAAATGGATTCTCTTCAAGAAATCTGGTAGTTCCAGACAGAATATCTTGTGTTTACCAAAGTGTGAAGAACATACAAATCTTTTACCTGATGGTATGTAGTTATTAATATGAATTCTAGTCTGAGCTCTGGAGCAATGCACCTCCAAAGACACTCTATGGACAAGATCCAGAAGTTGCAAGAGAAATTTTTCCATATAGATGGCCCATAGGTCAAACATCCAAATGTCCAGGATACTGCATTCATTAAGGAAGCCCGACAAGAAGAGACAGAAGGAAAACATTTTAGGGAAAAATCTTCTTAGCTTCTTTATTATGTGCCTGAAATGCTAGCTGTTTAGGTCTGGCAGGTGTTTTAACGAGCATAAGTTCTGTCAGGGAGGCAGTCTTGAAGACCACTTTAGGACTACCTTTGCTTCTCTTGCATACTCCTGCCAATCCCCTGCTGACTATTCACTTTGCATGCATGCTATTCTTCTGCTTTGCAACTATCGAAGTTTATATATTGTTTCTTCTATATGCAGCCTTCATTCTCTGGTAGTAGGATGTTTTTTGCAATCTGTGGTCACTTAGGATTTCACTTGAAACACAAGTAAAACTTCATGAATTTGTAAGATGACCAAGCTAACGACACAAGACACATCCACATGATTCTGTGATCAGTCTGTTCCAAGCTCAGACAGAGCACACCTACTACTGTACCAAAAGTTTGTGCCTATATTGGAAGAACAGAGCCCTTTCAGATGGTTAGTGAGATATCACAACACAGCAGAGAGCTAGTAACTAACAGCCATGCAAGGGTGAGGGACAGCTGCTAAAATTCATGTCTGGAGTACTTCTACTCCAGTTCAGGGAAGAGACTGACAGGAAAATGTACATCTCCACTGAAGTTGGTTTAATTCATCAAGTTAAACCGCAAGTTCCTAGCACGTTAGGAACACAGCAGCAGAAAGACCAGGCAGGCCATAGGGAACTGAAGTGTGTATGGCATATACACTCTCCTTTTGCTCTGAAACAGCAGAAGTGTTGACGCAGTCACTTGCAGAAATTACTCGTTATTATGTTTCAAGTGCCAGTAACCAGCTCTCAGCTTAGTCACAGTAGGTACTGTGGGCTCAGTGCGTACTCAGATATTAAGTGCCAATTTGGTGTATCACCAGGCCTGCTGCAATGGAGTGCAGGATGGAGAGCTGTCATATGAAAATGAAAAGATAGACTTATTTTTCTCCTCTTGGTGCATATTCCTTTGTACTAATTCTTCTGTATGTAGACAAGACCTATTAGTATTCTGAAGTATATTTACATATTCTGCTTCTACACACTGTCATTTCAACTGTGTTGCTTTTGGTGCCACACTGAATGCATGCTGCTGCTGTTAGTCAACGTTACCTGTAAAGTAACAATTTTTGGGCCACTACCTATGGGCTAGTGAAAAATGATGCATCAGACTGCCAGTGTCACTGCAGGTGTTCAGTAAGGCATCATCTCCTACACTGGAAGCAGTATTGACGCCATACTGCTCCTCAGAAAAAAATAATTTAGCATAGAATATCAGCTCTTACAATGCTAAAGCCGGCATGAAGGTGAGCATTATCACAGTGTTTTCTACTGACCTGCACCCTGAAATAGAACTATAATGTGTGAAAAAGTTAATCATATGGGTGCCTGAGGCCAAAGTTGCCAGTACATTCAGTAAGGAGATGTATTCCGTGTAAAGGCCAGAAAAAAAGAAATCAAGAAGTAATACACAAAAATTCAGCAATATTAACATTTGAAAGAGGAAGAGTACAGTAACAAAACAGCTTTTATCATGACACTTATCAGAAAATATTCTTATTCAATGCAGCCAACAGAATCAGTGTGTGTGTTGTGCAAGTAAAAAACAATATTAAGAAGTCATATCACTGAAACATTTGCTTCTGAGGAATGGAGAAAACTAAAATATCTTCAGGTGCTCATTTGAGCATTCCTTTAAGACCAATTTGGACAGTTAGCTTAGTCACTGTCAAACATCAACCATGCTGCAATTACATATAAAACTAACAAATGTGCTGCACCTGCAAATTAAGCCAATTTGTTTGGCCCATGGAAATGATTAAAACAAACAAACAAACAAACAAAAACCCCAAACAAACCCCAAAGGAAAAAATCCCAAAGTAAAAAAAAAAAAAAAAAAACAAAGGAAAAAAAAAAACAACACAACAAAAACAAAACAAAAAACCCAATGTAGTGAGACTGCCTTTCATTGAGCAAATTGACTAGCAAATCTACTATAAGATGGGTTTCATATAAGGTATGATGAAAATATGATCATATTTGGTCTGCTACTTTTTGGATCTAAAATAATGAGAAGGTTAAATAAGTAGAGATTGAAAAGGAAACAAAAGCTGTACATGCTTGCCTTGATGAAAGTCAATCCATTACCTAATTTGAAATTCTAGTATGTTCTATCATGCTTTCTTAGCTGAAAATTAATTCTCAGAATTCATTAGTGTCACTACATTAAACATAGGTTGCAGCCATTTGCTGCAATCTCACAACCAGGCTCCTAAGCACCATTTCCATTCTGCCACAATTACAGGCAAAGATGAAGCATTTATTAGCAGGGGATAAGAGCAGGCTCCCATATACACAGGCCCGTCTGAGACAGCCTCTAAAAATGCACTGGCTGCTTGCACTTGGACGATAACATTGTTAGAATTGCTACATCTCAACAATGTAAACTGCCATTTTGCAAGTAGCAAATCAGATGACTGAAAAGGAGAGATATTTATCAGCATTCATGAGCTAATATTTACTAATGAATAAATGGAAAGAAATAGATTTCATAAGAACTGCAATTGTGGTCTAAGTCTCCTGTGTGTTCAGAAATAGAAAACAATTACTAACAACATTCACTATTGCAGACAAACCTAAGCAGAGCAGCAGCAGTTATTTCTTTCAGAAGTTCTCTTTCATCATATCTATTATGACCTATTTGGCCACAAGTACTTTCTTTAAAAATAAAGAAACCAAGCAGCTCCAACCCTTAGAGCTTAGTTACATTATGTTCTATCTCCAGTATTTTGTTTTCTTCAATTATTACATTTTGTGTATGCCACATTTTCTGATGATTTCTCATCTGCTGGCAGTGGATTGCTGGACCTTATTTTGTCTCATAAACCCAATATCCAACTAGACATCCAGTCGCTGTTTATCATCTACATGCACAGAAGATGCATAGGTTATTATCTGGAAGAAATTATGACTGTATATCAGGCTCTGTATTTGAGCTGGGGAATCCACACCTCAGCCTCTGGGCAAGAGACATAAAAAGTCTCCAATCTGTTCAACAAATGGTTAGATAAAGTCCTCATTGCCACTCCTCTTGTCCCTATCTCTCTGCCACTGCCTGGCCCACCAGACTGCTCTCCCTGTCACCTGCTCCTCACACAACTCTACACCACTCCCCCTGCCCCCCAAATACCTCACTACTTAGACAGTACCTGCTGTCTAGCAGCGAGGAATATTTCCAGGACTCTCCTATTGGGACAGAAGAGCTTTCCAGGGTCTTGCACAGGACTTCAGGTCATCCTAAGGTGCTGAGATACTCTCCTCCAGTCTCAGAAAAAAGTTACCAGCTTGCCCCTAAAGGTAGAGACGGCTCTGCTGGGGAATCTAGAACAGAGATTTCCCGGACGGAGAGGAGAAAGAGTAAGGTGGTATTCTCTTGATCCTCTCACCAAGCAGAGATAAGGAGGTCTCTAGATTCTGAGATTTTTATTTTTTCTTCCGTGCACTTTCCTGGCTACTTCCATCAGCAGATTGTTTCACGGTGGAAGATTAATGAAATCAAGAGCATGACCCCAACTGGGTTGACCCCCCTGCTTAGAGAAATGGAGGAACAGACACTGACAAGCAAGATCATCTAGGCCAGGTACATTTGGCCAGAAACCTTCCAGTCAACGAACAAAAAATAACAATCTCTGAGATTGTTTTTAAGTGGTTAAAATGTTCTGTTCCTATCCATCACTCTGTTCCTCCTATCTCTGTACCACACGTAGCTGTGGCAGACACTGGTCAGTCACATGCAGCAGAAAGGTGGAGAAGAAAAGACATGATGCAGGGATGTGCCTGCTTCCCTGAAGCCTCCCTGCTTCCCATTCCCAGGCCTGCCCATCCCCCACTGCTGCAGGTCACCTGTTTGCAAAAAATTAACTAAAAAACTGTGACAGCTTTGCCAACAGCATTTCCATTTTCAGTCCTAATTCAACAGGACATATAGGATACAAATATCCTTATCTTCAGAACTATATATCATTTCCCCTTTGGAAAAAGCAAATGCTGAGCACTAAGGGTATGTATATAGGTTAAATACGCCTCCTGTCTTGAACCAGCATCCCATGATAAATAACAAGGATTTTACTGTTCCTTCTGCTACAATCGGATATCAGGATGAAAGACTGAATTTATGACAAAGTACTCAATCATCACATGCATAATATAAATTCCGATAGTCAGAACACATTTATATCTTTATTGATCTGCCTTTTGGTAGCAAATGCTGTAAATTACTAATCTTCCCTAACAATGAGAGAAATACTCTAACACTGAAATGTCACCAGCACCTGTTTTCTTAATAAATCTTCTTTAAGTTTACTTTTTAACATCAAGCACCATACAGTGTAATTTAGAGCACACATCTGAAACCTAACAAAGGTTCACTTACACTGAAATTGTAAAATTAAGTGTAGTAAATAGCTTTACCTGCTCTAAAGCTTCAAAAATTACAACAGGTTTCCCAGCCTCCTTTGGGCTAAGTAGACACAACAATTTATTCTGGCTCATTTACATGTTTTAGAGAACAAACAATGCAAATGCTATGGAGTGGCACTTCGTGCAGCTGTTAGAATGGATCAGACTTTGCTCATGTTGAAACCCTTAGAATATTACCAGAGACAACAGAAATTCAGTCAGAACAATTCTAGGGAGCATCTGAAAAACACCAAAAACATTTATTTATTGTATGACAAAATTGAGGGGTTCTTAGCCTTTTATCAGGAATGGGTCTGCTCTATTTCTTTGGCCTGTCTTTGAAGACCCAGGAACACAAATAGCCTTCAGAACCTTTTACAACTGAAGCTTTGTATTAGAAACAGTATGTTTTGCATTTGTACCAAACGTTCTCCCTTTAGGTATCCATCCCCCTTTGACACTACAGCAGACCCTGATTTGAGGCAGAAGGTAAGAGATAAGGAAAACGTCGTCTGCTACTGACTATTTCTTTCACATCTTATGTCATAGCTGGAAAGGCAGCTAAGGACAGAGATATTTTTCTCTCCCTTGGTATTTAGTGCATTCTTTCCTATCTTCCAGTAAATAAGGACAGCCACTAAAAAGGCAATTGTAGATCCACTATGCCATAATCACAGAGCAGCTGGGAAGTTACTCACTCACACACCATTAAGCTGACTGCTCGATGCCCTCTGCTGTGAAACCCCAAATGCAGCCACGCTATGATGTCTTCATCTGAAGTAATTCACAAACACCTGGGCAGCTGAGATCAGGTTAGTTCTACTAGTTGGGAGTCCACAGGCATTAGCAACATTCTTCCCATTACTGTGTGCCAGACCTGACCTGTACCTCATGGCCCGCAGAAGGACAGCAGGCGTGTCTGTGCTTCCTGGAGCTTCCCCTAATCTAAAAGTATGCTGGACTGCTTCATTCCCAGCTCTGCTCTTGATTATTGAGTGACTTTGAGAAAGATTCCCTTTGTCTCAGTTTCTTTGGTTGTAAAAGAAGGAACTGAACTCTTGTCTCTATTCTACAAGTACAGATAACTTAAAAATCTACTGACAGGAATAAAGCATTACTATTCTACTGTTGCTTCATCAGTCCCATGCAAAGGTACTATTATCAGGCAGAAATGGTGGATTATTATTTGGTTTATATTTTTTGCAACTCCAATTTTTACTGCTTTCCTATTTCCATACTTCTGCCTTTCATACCATCAAAAATGCATTCCAAACAAACCTGGATCATCTAGAACACATCCTTTCTTTGAGAACTAGAATAATTTAACTGGAAGGAATAAGTCCGCCACTAAAAACAAACTACTACAAGATCAGCACAGACATATTTCACTTCTCTTCGCTCCTGCCATCTTCCTTCCTTCACACCCTGCATCTTAGTGTTCATGCCTACCACTTCTGTCTTACTGTCCTCAGTCTTCCGCCATGCTCAGCCTTCACTTTCACCAAATATTATGGGAGTGAAAACCATGTAGTAACAACAGGTGGTAACATCCTGCCTTTACATTTCCTTTCAAGTAAAGCAGAGAGATAGATGGCAAACATTAGCTATTACAAAAGGCTTTCCTTCCAAAAAATGGTAATAATGTTAGAGCTCCAGAAGCATCTAAGCTTTGAATTAAGCTTAAAAAACATCCCAGTGAGAAAGCAATAGGCAGACACTACTTGAGAAACAGAAATACTGTCATTTAATGACAACAGGAGCTTGAAGAAGCGAGCAAGGAAACTTTGTCTCATCAGACAATTATTTCACGTGCTCTCTCTGATACTATAATCTTCTATGCATCCTAGAATCGCTAATGTTTCCCAACAGACTTGCCACTCCACCAGGGATACATATCTTTCTCACTGCACTATACTTACTACTGTTAGTGTTTACAATTGAGAATAGCAAGCCAATAAACCCACAAACCATGGGAAACACAGGAAGAATGAGTGCTTATCACTAATGGCAAGGAACTCAACAGTATACTTCACTGAATGAAAGATCTTGATACTATGACATTTGTAAAATCTAGCACGATTCTTTACAGGGTCAGAACTTCAAACCTGCATGGGAGTTTCTCACCTCTACCTAAAATTGCAGGTTTTTACTACAACTTCTCATTAGAAAGCTGAAGATCATTGTATCCATTAT
Source organism: Astur gentilis (assembly GCF_929443795.1). Lineage (NCBI taxonomy): Eukaryota > Metazoa > Chordata > Aves > Accipitriformes > Accipitridae > Astur > Astur gentilis. The sequence continues at coordinate 32,630,082 of NC_064880.1, forward strand.
ATATGCCCATTCATCTGTATAAAAACATCTCATGCAATACTCAAAAGTGGTGGAGATCTTTTGTCAGGTACCACAATTTAGTATTTCAAGTTAATCTGTAGACAGATTCTCAGAGTCTACATCAATGAATAAAATGCGAAAACTTACGGATTTGGTGATAACCTTACACATCACAATCTGTATCTTTCTGACATTTGCAAACCTCTTTGTCTTCTTAGACACTATGAAATTAATGAGTTATGTCAAACACATATGTTCTCAGTGACAGAAACAGTAAAATATTCTTTATGTAACATGAACAGAATGTCACTAAACAATTGCTTAAATTGTGAAAAAAATTGATCTGCATTCAGAGAAGTTAAATCTGAATGGAACACTTAAAACCTATATATCTCGATGATCTATTAATTGAATAACTCTGAAAATAGACTCATCACTACAAAATTCAGCTTGCAAGGCTGTGTTTAAATTGAGTACAAAAAATTTGAGTTTATCAAGACTAAAAATTATATTTGTATTGTATTTGCAATGTCATTGCTAAAATAAAAGTTACTTTCTAGTGATAAATGAGACCACAAATCCTGTAACTTCACATTTTGACTTCAGTACTTCCTGATTTTCTTAATTCTTTAATTCCCTCCAGCTCAAGAATGACTAATTAATTCAAAGAACCATAATAGCTAATCATTGGTTAAATAAATTTAAAAGGAGAATGTCTGTCCCTGGAGATACCATTGCTCATTTTAATTAAAATTACCATTTTGTGATGTAATGTAAATAAAGGTTATTGTATCCTTCTGCTCCAAGAACATATTAACTCTTCTATCTACCCCTGGAGATCAGTCAAGGCTTAAACTGCCAAAAAAATGATTTGCAGTATGTGAGATAATTTCAGTGAATAGGTATTTTTTTCATTCATTTTAAAATATAGCCGTATTATTTTATGAATGAATTCTGAAGCCCTGTGTCTAAAATAGTGGTGGACACAAATTGTTATCTTAAGAGATCAATGTCATCTATGCTGTAGCTATCGGAAAAAAAAAAAGCTTCATAAACATTCATGGGCATGACTTCAATTTTATTTCACCATAGAAATAAACATAGGTAAAAGTATATTACTTTTAGGAGCCAATCCTCCAACAACTGATGTGGTTGTTTACATGGCCTTATAGGAATGGTAAACCCTATTAATATGTAGATAAAATAAACAGATAATTAATTTTCTCACATTATGAGCAGAGCAGCCAAGTTCTTCATGGACAATTACAGTAGTACAGATAAACAGGCATACAGAGAATTTTACTGACCTTCTACAAGTATGTATGTGCTGCGCATATCTCAGTAGATACCAAATACAAAATTAGGCTGCTGCCAGAGATGACTTGGCTGAAATTGTGTCTTGTCTGTATTTTTTTTAAACAAAGTATCTAACTTAGATTAGCTATCTCATTATAAAAATCCTTATGAGGACAACACAATACAGTCTTCATGTCAAGTCAAGGTCAACAATGCTGGGAATAGAAACATAAATTCACCAAGCTAAGAACTATCTTGACCCTTTCTCCATTCAGATTTTGTAAATATGTATCTGACTTTAAAATGCTCCTGCAAAATCATATCTCTTGGGGCAGCAGAATCATAGTTAAAAATACAGACTTCATTTCTGAAAAATACATTATTACTATTTTAACAGTTTAAAGAGTTACCTACAAAAGTACACTGAAACTTGCAGCTCAGGCATATTGTAAGTCACTATAATACATGAGAGAACATTTACAACAAAAATGCCTCTTGAGACAGTGGCATTTCAAGGGATGAGAATGTGGGGTGTGAAAAGCTACAATGACCAGGTTTGGCAACCTTGGCATAAATAAAATTATTGTGTAAACAGAACTGAAGTCAAAAGTATGCTTAGCCAAAGCTGCATGCTAGGTTTTTGTCAGTACACAGGTCTGGCCCACAACTTGAACTAGATAAGCTTGTTATGCAAATTACGTTGGCCAGCAGGAAGGAGATAGATAATGAAATTATTCGAAAGCTAGCCACTCATCACAAGGGTGACAGAAACATTAGGCAAGGTCCTAACATATGGATAAAAGGCAGTATGGTGTTTATACAATCACTGCTTTTAATTTATCATAACTAAGCTGTCACAAGGTGGGCATCAACAAATGCATAACTAATGCATATAAATGAGCCAATTATCAGTAATAGCTAAAAGGTTTGCAGCTGTATGATCCAATATTTCATTATTTAATTTTTTTTAGAAAATCCACTAATGTAAATCCAAGCCTCCATAAAAACATCTTGTAACCTCTGCATCATAACAATCTCACCAACATGTGCCAAAGAATGAAGCAATGTCACAGAGAATTCCATTTCAGTGTTCTCTTAAAGGTAGCTATAAACCCAGCATAATTATTACAATTGTTGCATTTCTCCATGTTAAGAGACTGCATAGGAGCATATTTCCTTACTTCATTGTGCATATTACTGTAAAAATGAAAAGCAAGATTTGAGAACCTGCAGATGTTGCTGGTGAGAGAAAGTAATTAAGCAAAAGTAACTAAAAATCAACGTGACTGAAAATATACACCTCGAAGATATCAAAAACCCAAAGGACAAGATTAAAAACAAGTATAGCCATAAATTTGATTTCTTTTAGGAACAGCGCATGCTGAACTAAAGGACTGAACAAACATTAAGAAATGTTTAGGTTTTTGTATTGTTCTCAAGCTCAGCAGGGACTTCTAGAAAGGAAGATACCAAGTAAGAAAAACCTGTATAACTATGTTGAAGGTTAATGCACAATGTTTCTGAGAAAGGAATGTAATCTTATTTACCAGCTACACTGACTCTCTAAAGCACAAGTGGAATATAACCCAGAAGTGCTAGAGTCCCCCAGAATATAGGCTACAGAGCATAAATACTGTAGAAATGTTTCTCTATAATAGAATGGAATTCATCCACTACCCAGCGTCTTTTGTAATTACACACTGATTCCACTATAGATCACAATGTGCACTACTGTGCAAACAAGGACATGCATTATGGAGAAACAGAACTAGGGTCAATCTGCTCTGGAGGAATGTACTTCTACTACCTCCGCTGGAAGAGCATAACTGGTGCTCAATTACATATATTGGGTATACAACCTACCGAGTATTAGAAAAGTGGTAAAAGGCAACTCTTTTCTTTCTTGTCTTTCAAATTCTTATTTTATATTGACCAGCAGTCATTTTCACTTACACTTTTTCCTTCTTGACACAAAATTTCACTGCAAAACCATCAAGGAAATCAGGTATATATATAAACCTGTCCCAGGTCCATCAAAGTCAAGAAGCAAATCAACTAAGGAGTTCAGAGAAGCTGTGAAGCAAATTACATGAGAAGATCAAACTGCTGTATAGCTTTCAAAATGTGAAGCATAGTCTAGTGTCTATGAAAAGAAAACTGAAGTTAAAAACCTGCAAAAGCAACAACTCCATAGACAGATTCTGTTTTCAGATTGACACACATAGGCCTTCCTGAATAAGCTGTTTTTAAAAGAAAATAAAACTCACTGTGAAATGAAATGGTTGAATCCTCTGCACCATTTTTCAGGATGTAGCAAAGTAGGAGGAGGATTTCTGAAAAAATACAAAGTTTGGGGGTTTAAAATATTAATGTTTGCTAGAATTATCTCACAGAGAGTCAACAGAGATGATACTGGTTCCACTAGGGAGAAAATGAAGATTGAGAAAGCAATGCTCAAATTGTCTGTGTCCCCTTCAGATGCCTGTTGGGTTTTTCTTGCTGCTGGTTATTCACTGACAGTTCTCCTCTTTTCATGTCCTTCTCCTTTTATGTCAATACCTTTGAAGTTGGTAGTCAGTATAGCTCACTGTGTGCTTCCTAATATTTTGCTTTCAATTCAGCCTGACTCAGGAAGGATCAACTGAAACTGGAATATTAACCTAGTCATCTCACCATTTTAGCCCTTTATCCCAGATCACTGACTCTGATCAAAAAAGAACCACCAAACTGTCAACAATCTGTAGGATCTTAGTCCAGATTTCAATTTGTATTCAGTTTGGATGACACTTTAAAAATAGATGTTATTTTTAAAGTGACATTTAACAGACAGTATTTTTATATTACATAGTAAGATGGCCTTCCATAAGATCAATCTTTTAAACTCTGATACGTTCCATGTTAACTGGCCTATAAGTACTTTCCTTTCTGATTGTTACTGTTACAGTTAAATTACATAAACATACAGAGCAAGGCTTATAGGTCATATTAAGTGGACCAAATTTTAAGTGGCTCAAATTTAAGTGGACCAACCTATAGCAGGAAGTGTTCATGAATCATTATACATATTATACTGTTATCTTCCAGAGGTTTCTTCTGCAACTTAAGATTTGATAAGTACTGAAGTCTATTTAACATTTAAGATTAAACTTGTCTTTTGTGAAACCTTAATGGTTTGCCTTTTGCTGCATTTGAGGACTCAGTGCAAAGGGTCACATATTACTGAACTGGCAGGAAAAAAAAGATTACAATAAGACTTATTCTACAACAGAAACACTCATGACTATTCTGGATTGTATCATGAATCACCTCATTTACACTGGGGCCACATTCCACAGCATGACACTGCTTGGAAACATCTCACAAAACAAAAAGGCAAACAGCATAAACAACATAAATTAGTGCTGATCTCCTTAGTAGTCTTGAGTTTTTCATGCATATTCATTCAAAGAGTAGTTGCATTTAAGTTACCCTCGAAAATCCAAACCAAATGGTTTAAAGAAAAATATTACAATGTGGCTTTGTAATACATGGACCATTTTTGTTCATCTGTACCTATTCAAAACAAACGCATTCATTAATTTCACTGCAGGCTGACATGTTTTCTGAGATTAATATGTTATTACTTTTCTCTTTTGTTACAGAAGCCTCAGGGAACACAATTTTCTTCATGAAGTTAAGAAATTCAGAATGTCCAAGATGTGCATCACTTATCAAATTTATCATTAGGAAAAAAATATGATTGGTTACTTTCAATGACAATAATGTTTCAGGGTTGTCTTCCATTTACCAGGCTCATATGTTCATGCACATACAGAATCTGATTTTTTACAAGCATATAAAAAATGTTGAAAAGTTTTTCTAAATGTACTCCCAGAAAAAAAACCTGTATCAAAGAAAGGTAAACTTTAAAACCTCTTTCTCTATAATGAAAATGGTTAGCAGTCCACACATCCCACATGCATGAACTCTGCAAACAGCTTTAAGGGACAGCCAGCTGAAGTTAGTATATTTTTTTAGTCTTTATTTTGCAGGAATGGTACTCTATCTGACAATTTGGATTCCAGTAAGACCAACTTTTATTGTACTGTGAAGTACAGTGTATTTATTTTTAGAATTATACCAGCGCTGTCTACTGAATATTTGCTGTGAAATTTTGAATTTCACTGCAAGGTAATTTGCTTTTTTCAAAGCTCAGTTACTATTCATGAAATACATAGTTTTGTCTTTTCCGTTCATGCTGTTCTTTAAGACTTTCCATTGCAGTAACAATGATGCTTACAAAAATCATGTGGTTTGGAGGTTCTATTAATGATCTCACAAGGAACTTCTTGAAAAAAAAAAAGACACAGAGATATTTACATTAGTCGCTGATGTTATGATGGAAACAGGTGCAATTTCATCATGGAAGAAAAGACCAGCAGAGCAGATGTCATTCAGGAAATATATTTAGTCATTTGTGGGTTAATGATTAATGGAGAAAGTAATATTTTTAACCATACAGAACGTGTTTTGTTCAACAAATTACTAAGCTGCTAAACTCTCACTGATAGCTACTCTCTTGGAGGTGGCTGAGCATGCCATGTACCAATCAACACATCCAAGGAATCTATAGCTCTACAGATGTTTTCTTGAGCTTGATACTTTTGTATTTGTTAACAGAAGATACTATGTTATTCTTAGTACCTTTGTAGTAAAAAGAACTAGTGGTCCTCCGTACTTACGTCACTAAATTGATGCTTCAGGTACCACCCCATCTATAAAATTGAGCTGATAAACATGACCAAGAACCTTAATTCATTAGCATCTGTAAAGTACCTTGGTTCCCCCTGATGAAAGGTGTTACTTAACTACTAAGTACAAAATCAGCTCACCCTTTTCTGGCATCATATCCATAAAGGATTTCCAGAAAGAGGCATAAGAGGGTCAGCTTCCTGCCTTCACTTTGCCTAAGACACCACTAAACTGTTTCACGGTGACAGCAGAAAACACCATTGCTTTCATGGCACTCCAGAGGTGGATTTCTGCAGTAAGAACTCAAATTCAAGTTCTAGGGTAACAAAAACAGCCGGATATGCAAGGGTAACTCACTTCAAGCTTTTTTGTGAACACACTAAGTCTTTTACAGTTTGAAATTAATAATCCATTAAGATATCTGCAATTCATATCGCATTAAAGAGAGAAGGTAAAGCAACTCATAATCAGATGGTAAACCACAGAGAAGCAACACTTGCCTCACCACTTCAGCTCAAAGATCAAACTAGGGCCATTTGCGATTCCAGGCTCTGTTAAATCCAACACATGGAGTCCTATGGCTTTTGTATACTTGTATCACTGCATTTCACCAACATCTGGCTGTTTCTGCAGTACTCGGAACACATTCATAGAAAAACTAAAAAGCCTCTTGTTAACTTGCTGACATAACTTACTCTGCTCCCTTTCATATAAAATTAGAATGCTTTGCATGCAACCTTTCAGTCATCCTTGCCACATATGTAAGAAGCTGAAGGACAATATAGTCTTATTTTCTACTATAAAGTGATGGAAATGGTGAGAAGTAGATATGAATATTATTGCAAAAAGCAGGTATAATTGGGCTTGTCTTTTGAAAATGTCCTCTTTTGATGCAAGATGATTAATCAACAATTTATTTCCCAACTTTATGTCTTTTTTCCTTTAGTTCTTTCTATAATTCATAATTAGTCACAGAACTACATGCTCTATTTCCTTAGGCAGATACATTGCTCTTGTGAGGAGTTGTTCTACCCTTGTATTCAGTGCTTTCCATGGTCATACTAATACTGTTTTTCACTGGGAGTTTTGCTTCAGTGAGGACTGCAGGACTGAGCCTGTACAAGACACCCCATACAGGAGCACAATGTTCCTTAGAACATGAAGACATTTGCAAGCTTATCAAGCAAGAACTGCTGCTGAATTCTGAATGATATAGACAAAGTTATGTGCTGGAAATATTTTAATCTGTTGAGCTTTATGTGTTCCCTGTCATTCAGCCTGCCTCCAAAGTCACAGCTGGTAAAACAAAATCGGTCATTTTACCACAATAAGGCCAATGATGCAGCTCAGCGAGCACCACTTGTCCTTTATGTTAAGCTGTGAGCCTAATTACAGATCACAGATAACAGATATTTGTCGGCAATGAGAAAATAAATATTTTCATCTTAAAATAATTCTATGACAAATTTTGTAAAATTGAAAATGAATGTATTATTTTTTAAACTATTTCAGTAAACATAGCCATACATTTTATAAACAGAAATCAAGACAGGGCCTCCAATGACCAAACTGTATCATCAGCCTACCACATTGTTTCTAATGAGAAATTAGCAGATGAATATCCAACACCTGTCACCATGAACAGGCTCTGGCAATCACAGCCCCACACACGCATGGTGTGAATTATTTTTCTAGCAGACTTAAGAGACAATAGTTCCGTTGACAGTTGCCTAGGTTTATACATAGGCAGTTTTTAAATGAAATTAAACCATTCATGCATATTTCAAAAACCTAAGAGAAACAGCCATAGAAAAAGCACAAGTCAACCATGCATAATAATGAATTTCCATATAAAAGGTTATGTAAAACAAATGGTTTCTATTAAAATATGTGAATAATTGACATTAATTAATACCTGATAAATTCTCATACAAAGTTTAAAGTCCTACCACTCCAGAGCATCCCCACCTTGGTTAATCCTCCAAACATAACCAGGCAATTCTCAACAGGGATCAGAGGATTTCCTAATGCACTCTGTGGCCCATTCAAATCAGCAACAGGTTTCCACTTAGCCATATCAAAAATTCAGATCCCAAACACTCTCCCATGCATCTGTCTCCTACTAAAGACTGCTCAAGTTTGACTGACTTTCAGTAATATATTCCACCAAAGTCTACTCAGCAGGAAGCAGGGTACTGTATTCAGCTCTGTAAGTTTAAGATAGAAACTGTAGAATTTAGGTGCCTGCAGGAGTGGAGAATCAGCACAAAATCCTCCGTGCATATGTAGGCAGGCCTTTGAAGTTGCTTTTTAGGTCAGTGGAAAGCTATCATCAATCTGAATGCTGCTGCATGAAGCCTCCTTGGTTGGGAACCACAGCAGCACATTGCCTCAAGAGACAAGAAGATCAGAAAGAATACAGTATCTACAATAAAACTGGAAGCAATGTCAGAAGCACAGGATCTGGGCAAAATGGTTCCAGGTCTAAAGCAATTGCCTGCCCACTGAGTTGATCTAGGGTGTTCCAAAGGCAATTGAAAATCCTTTCCTTAGAACACCTAGAATTGTGCAAGTCTTGACCACACTGGGCACCAATCTCCCTTAAATCTTCTTAACCAGATCTATAAGCAAGGCATTCCCATGCCTATCCAGCCTACAAGGCATGAACCATATGTTGAGACCGTATGTACCGAATCACAGCATATGAGACAGCTAGAAAAGGTGGTAGCTCCTCACATCATCTTTAGCTTCTTAGGGCTCAGCACAGTTATATAAACCTTTCTCAGGCAAGGGAACAAACTAATGCCAGATCATAGTACTCTAACTATACAATTAGGGGGCACCAGCAAAAGTACCATTATTCTGTAAGAACAAAGGGTACAGTACATCCTAGGAAAAGATTCGATGGGAAGGGGGACTATGCTCCTGCCAAATCAGTCTCCAAACACCTTCTCGCTAACAACTGTTTCACTTCTATATAGTTTCTCCTTTTCCACTCCCCCTCCCTTTTCTCTGGAAGGACTGTTTTCCTTGTGTAAATATCTAGTTCAAAACTGTTAACATACAACTTCAATTTCTTATATTCTACAATATCAAAGGTATATATCTATTAAAATAATGTGTAAGTGCCTTAATTCTAACACGCATATGCTGCTTTAAACCAAGATCAAAACCTACCGACAGAAAAGAATCGGTTAAGAGGAAGCAGAACACTATACATTACCACCTCACTGCTGAAACAAAAATATTCTTCTTGCTTAAGTATTTTACTACCTTTTAATTACAGAGACAGAATTATCTGATATTTCTCTCTTTACTGGAAGGGATGCTCTTTATTTTCCATAGGCTGTACACAGTTACAGAAGTCTAGACTGAATCCAACAGCATACGATACATTTATGTTGAGTTGAAAGTTAAACAGATGAATACATCTAAGGGACTAACCTAAGGATCCTAATTACTTGAAAGAGTTGAGGGTACCAATCCACTTTTAAATCGGTTTTTTGTAATACAGGGTCCGGATCTAGTAAAATACAAATTGGATATCTGTTTTCACTCTTTCTCAGAAGAGATTGATGGCTATATATCTTGTAACACATAATACACGTTTGCACCCTTTTGCTTGTGATTGTATGTGACTATTTATTTATTTTGCTGCCACTAGGTAGGTGACTTAGTAGATTAACAATGGGATATGGGCTCAGCTACAAAACAAATACAAATCCACAAATGAACAAAATATGAACTACCTCTTTAAAACGCACTTAAATCAAGATTTATTTACAAGTCTCCAGCTTAGAATATTTCATCAGCCAGTATAATAATGAGCAAAAATAAATGGTAAAAGGTAGTCAGTTCCAGAATTATGCACAAATCTCCTTTTGATATTCAAGATTCACTTTATGCATTGCCAAAAGAAAAGCACTTCAGGAAAAATAAAAAGAAGCTGTCAAAAGAAACCTTCTAAAGAAACCTCCTTCAAATGAACAATCCTGTGTTTCAAAATGGTATATATCTGATAAATTAAAAGTCACCTTTAAAGTAATGAGTATGGACAGAAATAACGTGCTAAGCACATTAAATTATTTTGAAGGTCAAATAATAACCTTCAGAAAATGTATTAAAACAAATCTCAATCATCTAATTTCTTAGTTCAGACAGACAGAAAGAAAATGGATGAAAAAGTATTGCAAAGTGTTCTGCCTGGGAACATCTGGATTATCTTTGACTTTTTCCCTTGAACACTGCAATTCACAGGCTACTGGTTTCAGTCAGATTTGGCAGTTGCAAGGTTTCATTAGCCTTTTTCAGGACTTGACAAGGCATCATTTATTTCTGTCATTTACTCTTCAGTTTCCAGTTTCAGTTTCTGGCTTCACTGAGACAGAAACAAGTATTTCATTTCAGAAATATTTTTGGATGGAGGTGAAAATGTACAGCTTTGCATTCCAGTGGTCAAGCTTCAAAACAAATATTTAGCATAACTGAATTGTAATTATGCTTTGTCATCTCATTTATTCACAAAAGTTTCAGAGAGCTGAAGAGGCACTACCAAATTAACAGCAACTGAAACAGAAAAAGTACTAGTAGAGATTTTTATTTATAACCAGTTCACATCTTTACTGCAATGTAATATTTTGCTTTTCTATTAAAACCATTGCTCTGTGAATTTGCAAAGTAGGAGACTGTCAGTTGCCAAGGAAATAAAAATGGGACAGTAATACTTCTGTGCCTGACTGAAATACATGGTGTTGTCTAGACACTGCACTTCTGTAGCTGGAATATTAAAGTACTGCAATTACACCACGTATTTGTAGATTTGTATGGGAAAGTAAAATATCTGTAAAATCTGAAAGTGAAAATCCCAAAGATAAATTTCTAAAGGCAAGTCCTCAATTGTATGTGTTTCAAACTCCCACTATGCATCATCCAGTTTAAAAGGACTGAGTAGGCCACCTGCCTGAAGGCACTGCCCAGTGGAGCTGATCCACTCTTGGAAAGCTAAAAGTTGGCTCAACAAGAGGAAGACTTAGGGGGATGCCACAAACTGCTTCTTTTAAGAAGTGGAGGAAGATTGCCAAGGGAAGAACTAGACAATTTGGAGTCTGACACAGAACCTGGTCCCACAGTTCTGTGCTCCTGCTGAGACCTGCCTCTGCCCAGGACACACACAGCAGCAAAAGCCCTGTCATACCACAGTCAGTCTGCCAACAGACTTCATATTGTCCTGGACACACAAGGTAACACAGGGTACCTGTGATTTTCCAGCTGGCTGAGACATGCTTTTTGGGGCCCTTCTTTCCAAGAAGCAAAAAATGTTTTCATTACGTTACTCCCATGAAAAGGGGGAATTGCTTCACAGAACCACAGAAGTGGTTTTGCCACTTGCGCTTCTTCTTCACTTTCATTTCTTTGTCTGAGTAATTTAGGTCTTACCTTCAAAGAGGACGACACCTTCTTATCCCTTCCATTTCACAGAGAGGAGCCTCTTCTTAGCTGAGGCTCTACAGAAATACAAATAAACCTAAGAGTAACCCCACAAAAGAAGTATATCACCATATGCTTGATATGGCTGGTAGTGAACATGGAATTCAATCATTACGCTTGACAAAAGCAAGCACTTAAACTCTGCATTTTCAAGAGGAAACAAGGATTACTCCCTATTTGTACTTTATGACTCAAAGCTTACTTACTGTTTTCAGTTTAGTCTGTTTCATAGCATTGTAAGAACTGACACTATTCTGATAGCCCTACCAGTCTGGTTCAGAAATGAATACTTATAGAGGGAATACATTAGATAATGGTGGTATATTTCCAATGGACCATTAGGAAGATCATTATAAAAATTCTGAAGTAATAGACTGAATAAATGCTGAAGCGTAAAGAAATGTATAAGACGTGTAAGGCTACCATTTTTTAAAAAAGGAATTATCATTTAAGGTAATATGCCTTCTGAGCATAACGACTGTATGTAGAATGGAATTTATTTGTTCCCTCTCCTATTCCATCCAATAAGCTTTATTGTAAAACACTTGAATTTTTGGCTGCTTTTAAAAAAAATTGTATGACGGAGTGAGGACTAATAAACACTGTACGATAAACATGAAGATTTATTAATTATAAAAAAGTCAGGTGACAGCAATTCAAATAAACCCTCTCTTATGCAGAACTAAATGACAATAATATCAATAAGACCATATCCCAATAAGCTTATATGATGCTAACTTAAAACTCATATGTCTCTTGAAACAATTGGGCAGACTGTGGAAAACACCCTGGGAAAAATATTGATTTACATAAGATAGGGAATCCAGGAAAGGATTAAGGTAGTTAAATTTAAGTCAAGAAACACTAACAGTGCACGTAATGTGTAACAGACCAATTAGTGATGCAATGAGAGACAAAAAAAACCCTACAAAGCTGAAATATTAAAACATCATGGAACATGTGAAAATCAAGAGGGTTTTTGGTTTTTTGTGTTTTTGGGGTTTTTTTTAATGCAAGATTTAACCAACACCTCATGTTGAATATTCTAAGGTAAGCTTTGCAAAGAAGCATCTCCTGGATAAGTTAACACATCCAGAGAAAAAGAAGAGTTGAAAGGAGCAATGGTAAATGACAGACATAGGACAAGGGAGTGTTCTGGATGTAGGAGGCAACGTCTTGGCAAAAGGAAAGACAAGACATTGCCAAGATTGGGAAAAATATCAAAGGAATAACAAAGTTAGAAGAGTAAAAGTAAAAATGAGAGGCAAAAAGTAAAAATAAGAGGCAAAAAGAAGATGAAGACAAGCAAACCAAAAACCCCAAAGGCAAAAATAGTGTAGTCTCTCTCAAAAAAAACCCAAACCCAATCTCATAAGCACCATTCACTTAGAAAAGACCAAAGAGGACAGAAGTGAGAAAGCAAGAAGGTTAGCAGAGAGATAATTAAAATATTTAAAGTAGGAGAGCAATGAAACATGGAAGAAAGAAAACAGCTGACATAAATAATTCTGCGTGGGTAAGACAGCATTGACATTTGGCATGGGGAGATGAAACAAGACAATAACCAAGGATATAATCTAGGAAACTGAAATGCAATACAGACTTCTAAAAAAAAAAAGTATGTTTTGAAGACAGATTGTGTTTACCACAGAAGGCACACTACCATGTGATAGTCTGCATATCCAGGAGTGGGCAAAAACTGTAAAGTTGCTGCTGGTGGAGTAATGTAGAAGGAATACATTGGAATAAAGAGGCAGCTATGAGAAAAGCATGTTGTTAAAGCAAAAAGCAAAACTTCAAGTGAAATTTGAATGCCCTGAAAATTATTAGATTTTTGCCACTGGGAAAGGATTTCATCCTTTGTCGGCATCAATCAGGACCATGGCATAAACAATGTATAGAATGCAATGGCAGTAAGTGTTGAGGATACACAAAAGTCTTTTAGCTGTCTTTTCCCATAGTAAGTATTAAGACACTGAATGAGAATCTGAATCATAGCAATGTTTTACCTTTAAAACATTCAAAAATATTAGCTATTTATGTTCCAAATAACGTCACGTGGTATCAACAAGCAAGCACTCTATTTCCTCAACAAATCTGGGAAAAAATGCATTTGTGTCCTTTTGGAAAGACTGAAATTTTCTGGCACCTAACAACAATAAAACTATACAGTCATGTCTTCCCTGCTTTTTCTGGAGTGCAGAGTTCTGACACAGGTCTACTGAGATCCTCCCAACTGAATAGACCAAGAAGTTAAACCTTCCTCAAAGGGAGCTCTCACAAAGAGCGTTTACTGTATGTTTGAGTTGGGTGGGCACTGTCTGCACCTGTGGAGTCTTTAAAAAGTCGTAATAGGTTCTGCAAGATGTGAATATTCAATGAAAGAAACAATGAAATTAACAAACAAACAAACCAACCCCCACCCAAACCTTTAAAATAAACTAGCTGAGAAGTAAAATATATTTACACCAAAAAACATACAGGGTATAATATGGAACACAATTCTTCCTTTTTTCCTGAATTTTCTCTCGGTAATTAATTATGAGGAACTAAGAGGTGATTATGTACATGTTGACAGGACATGAGCACTAGATTTTAAATAACTCGTAGAATGGCTAAACATAGAAGAAAATTAGGCTTCCACCAAGTGAGATCTCCGTTTTTGTTCCAATGTAAGATGTTTTCTGTTCTTTTTGTTTCCCCAGACAGTTCAAGCAGATGCTGCCTGTAAAAGTCTGACGCGTTTGCGTGCTGGCAACAGATCATGGATCATCAACTTGCCCCAATACAGCTATCTTATTGTAATTCAGGACATCTTTACCCAGCACTTGTTCTAATATGTGAACAGTCTGATAATAGGGAATCTGAAATGATCTATCCTGTGAATGAAGAAACCTAGAAGCTACAATTTAGCTAATTTAACCAAACTGAACTGCATAAAGTCAAATCACTTTAGTCACCCAGGTAGAAAGATGAGAGCTGTTACTATAATTTTTTTCCTAACGTTCTCAGAGACTGTGGTGCTGGATGCCAAAGCACAGATACCAACTCTCTCAAGAGAAGGAATGTTCCTTTTCCCTGCCCCCCCCAGGCTACTGAAGCAAGGTTTGCACAGCAAAAAACTTAAGTGCTCCCTTTCCAAAAGCACAAGAGTTGCTTCCCCTGTTCCCACAGATGTATCTTTTAACTTTTTTTTGTAAATACAAATTCCAGTCACTAGATCTCATAATTCATTTGCCAAGTAGACTAAAATGCCATTCTTAAATACCTTGTACCCCTAGAGATAATCAGGGATAAGCTCAAGTTGCCTCTAACTTTCTTTTGGAAATACTATAAAAATATTGACACTCTTTTTCAATAAAACAAACATAGTGCTCTTTAAAAATAATTACACCTCTCCTGGAAAATTCACTTCGTTTTGATCAGTTTTACCAGCTTCTTTTTCAGTCTTCTAACCTAGTTTTATACCTTTTGTATGCCTTCAATGCTATTTTTGAAGGGTTACTAACATCACCGGACAAATTAGTCCAGCGATTGTCTCATTCAGAATGGGGAAGTGAATTATCCTGTTTACTATTTGAATTCCCCTTTATAAACCTGCATGGATGAAGTGAACCTTTTTACCACAGCACAGTCTAATGCAGGCTGGAAAGGACCTCAGGAGGTCTCTACTCCAACCTCCTGTTCAAAGCAGGGTCAGCTATGAGTTCAGGTCAGGTTTCTCAGGGCTTTATCCGCTCAGGCCTTCATACTGTGAACTCATTTTCAGTCTATTTTCAAGAAGGATTCTTAAGTTATCATCAAAGTCAGCACCACCCCTTGAACATGGCCTTTGCTTTGTTTCCCCTACATGCCCAAGATCACATTTAGCTCCATATAAATACTGATGCTATCACAGAACCGACCTACAGACAAATTCAGCATGCCTTCATCATTATCTACCACTTTATTCCTCCTCCTCTTCTCTTCCTCTTCATTCCCTGCCTGCTATTTCTTGAAACAACGCTACTGCAAAATTTGTGAACCTAGTATCACGCAGTCATTTAATCTGACTACATTTCAGTTTGTTCATATGCAAAATGCACAGAATGCAGTATTTGTTGTCTTGCCTGGGAGTTTTTCCTGGCCTCACAACAGTAGCAAAAACTTCCACCTCCTGGAGGAACCTTGAGAGAAGATGCAATACAACTGTAATCTAAATGGCCTTTCATTATCATAAAATAAACCCACTGAAATAATTGTTAACTCCCTGAATACTGCAGTTATAAAGATTTATAACCAATGTCTACTCCAATAAATATTTCTTTAAAATTTTTATGAGTTCTAACTTATGATTACACCTGTGATAGAAAAGAAATATGACACTAATTGTTAACAGTAAATATATAGATATGCGTAGTGCATTATTACTGCACTAATCATGAGTAATGGCTAAATATACTGCATAGAATTTTAACATTAATCAAAATGATAACTGTAAGAAGCAAATCAATACCTTTCAAAGCACAGCTCCTTTTCACCAAATATGTTTGCAAATAGTGTAATTACTTGTTATTGAATATTTCTGGAAATTACTTCAGAGGGCAAAGCACATAGGCATTTGGTGACTTTTTATTACAAAAATAAAATAATCAACGCACATTCATTACAATCCCAAGGATAATTACAATCTTGCTAGAATGTGACTAGTATCTAAAGAGTTCTTCTTTCTTTTTCTGCTTCTATCAGTCAGTGAACTAATTTCTTAACAAATATGAACATCAATATTCTATTTCTGAGAAAGGCATCTGTTTTTCAATTACATCCCATGAAAGTCTCTGGTACCGTGAAATGTATGAGGTGCCTTCTTCTCTCTGCAATACCGAACTATGTGAAGGGATTATCTTTTTTCATGCAAAAATCTAATTTAATTTACTTGGCTCAATTCATTATAAGTGATGTGGGCTACTGAACTCCAACATTAACCATAGGCTATAACGTATGTTTTGGAAACCCACAGGGCTAATGGCTTGAAATGCAGTTTCACTTCTTCAGGACTGCACTCCAAACAAGAACATAATTTTATTATTTTCCTTCAAACATCAAGTTCTAACTTGTATCTATAAGGTATAAGTATGGCAAGTTGCCTGCACAACAACTGCCCTGCAAAATCATAAGCAAAATGCACAGTAACTCTCAGAACATAAGTGTGTATTTTGCCTGTGTGGCAACCTATGGGTAATATGTACGCAAAAAAAAAAAGGAAGTGTTTGACACAGGTAAAATATGCAAGTTTTAGGAACACAAATTTATACATGCATTTCTAGGTTGCCAACTGATGTGGCTTTAACCTGAGATAGTGTTCCAGACTTAAACAAAAAAGCAACCTTTTTGCAGCCCCCCCCTTTTACCTCCAGGAAATGATGGATAAGCATTATCACTATTTCATATTAAAGTATCTCTAAAATTGAGTTACACATAGATGAGAGAATGTGTCGTCTGAACAACCTCCCTGTCAGCCTTATGGCTCCAACTCCACATAACCTCCCCATCACAGAGCAATTATGAAGGGGACTACAGGTTTTTCCACCATGCAACAAGGCTTTAATTCAAACGTTACCTTCCCCGAGATCCAAGCAGAAAAAAACGTCCTCTCTGGATTAAGCATAAAGATGGGTGTTGTGCTAGGCCAATCTTGACTGGCACAACCACAAGGCGAGGTAGGCTGACTAAAGATGGTTCATAGCCAGGAAGCCTAAGGGAACCACTCATCCACTGGACTCCTCAGGCAGCACTGACAGCAAGCATCTTGTGAACCTAGACTTTAATGCAAAGCTTCCCTCAAGGAAGTCAGATATGGTAACATCATGTGTCCTCAAGCTGTGGGTGAGTCCCATCCCCAAAACCAACATAGTGCAATTTGCTGCCTCTATGTGCAGTTGTAATACTTGGTATTTGGGGCCAGCAAAAGGAATTCAATTCTCCTTCTTTCCAGTATTCAGAGAATTTAACACAGTAACTAAAGCTTCATTTGCCTGCAGCTGTTTCAAAGAAAGGAAAAAGAAAAACAAAAGGAAAAAAACCCAACCAAATTCATGAGTTTACACAATATAAATCCTGAAGGACCATTTTAAAAGGGAAGCAGAATGCAATTTTAACAGATCCTAAATAGTCTGCTTCATGCATGCTCACTTAATATCGAACCAAGACATTCTTAAAATTTCAAGCAGGGAAACCTGCTCTGGTTACCTTGGTGATAAACTAAAGACAAAAATTGCACATAATTGTTGCTGATGTCACTGCTCCCAATTGTTTCCAAGGTTACAGAGTACCTCAAATAATTGTGATGTTTCATTTCTAGACTGTATTGGAAGTCCATTTTCTGTTCTCAGTAAATTGTTTAGTGCTGCAGG
This sequence comes from Astur gentilis, assembly GCF_929443795.1. NCBI lineage: Eukaryota > Metazoa > Chordata > Aves > Accipitriformes > Accipitridae > Astur > Astur gentilis. The sequence continues at coordinate 32,647,988 of NC_064880.1, forward strand.
TAATCTATCTAAACCTTATCTAATAAGGCATCAGCAGCCTCTCAGCAACCTCCGGTAATGATGTAGATTTATATGTTGAAAATGTAGCTACCTATTTCTTTACTGAACAATTTGACTCCTAGATTATCTCAATTATTTTTATCCTAAGAATCTATTTCCATAACAAAGTATATTAATCAATCACATAAAAATATCTGAACACTAAATGTCTTACTGCAAAGCAATATTACATGTGAATTATCTACCTGGAAGGAAGCTGTTCTCTTGGCTGAATGGTGGAAAATTGGCTGTTAACTATTTATAACTGACTGATTTTCCCACCGTCTTCAAAGTCATTTTAAATGCAGAGCACAAGTATTTTGCTGCACTAAAATTCAGCCATGCTATATCTTATCCATTGCAACCTCCAGTTTTCTGTGTGCTGTAGCATGAATCTCCTTAAAACCAGTAACTACTATATGTAAGGATTACTCTGCTACCGTCACAGTATTACTGCCTCAGGACAACTACAGACAATGCTGTTCACTACTGTAGTTCTGTCAAGAAACAGGGAACAGTTTTGAAAACACACTAAAAAAATGTATTTTTAGTCTACAATGGTAAAAGCAAGACTTTGTAGCTCAGCTCTATCCCCTAAATCTAACTATGCCACATTTTAGATCCTCACTTCTAAAGGAGACAACAGTTAGTAGATGTCCATCTACCACATCTCCTCCTGCTGGATGTGCCTTTCACCACTTGACTGCTCTCAGACTGCAGGGCTTAACCTTGTCAGCATGAAATTTTCCACTAGAGCAAAACAAAATGGCACTTTCTGTATCTTAGCAGTCTGTTATTACTTATGTAATGGATTTTGAAAAGTAATAATTTACTTTAGAAACTGGTTGACTAAAACAGTTCATGTGCATTTAATGCATGAAATGAACTGCATATGGAGTCACTAAAAACAACTGTCAGGCATCTCAGCTTCTACCTGGAGTTCAGAGAGAGTTAGAGTGCAGCACAGAGAATAAATCAGAATATCAGAGGTGATTCTTTTTTGTTTGCTCAGAAAATGGCTGAAAGCTGAGCATGTTTATTTTCATGATTATTCATTTGAGTTTCTCAATTAATTCAGTTCAGCTGCACACCTTTTAGCTCTTCTATGTGTAATTCTCATGAGTGTTCTAGCAACAAACATACTGGCAGGAATGTTTGCTGAAACTGTTTTAAATTAAGCACTGAAGAATATACATATAAAACAATATCATTCTATTTGTAATTGCATGTATTCACGAGAAAGGCAGTTGGAGGAGACTCTTAACAAATCAAAAACCAGCAATATACTACGCAGGCAAAGTCTTCCCCAGCAGCTGAAATAGTAAATGCTTACAACAGACTATTCAACAAGTCACAGAGCATGAATTACTTGCTGAAATTAGGCTATGAATACATCTGAACAAAGAATGCATCTGCAAAATCAAATTCTATCTGTGCACAGTTTACAAAAAGGAATAGAAAGACAAAAATCAATGAGAAACAGTTACGTAGTTGTACATAAGTTATCATGTAACTGAATAGCTAAAGAAAGAGAGGAGGGAAATTGCACCAAGATGGTTTAATTTTAGGACTGATTCTCTACTGTCTTATATAGTATATAAAAATATTTACAATATTTTACCACTTTCTCAAATATATTAAAATGTCATAAGGTAATAGGGAACAGACCCTATTTTGCTACAATATGGCTGCTAACTGCATACACTTCAATTTTTAGATCTACTGCCAGACCTAAAAGACTAGTTATCCATACATATTTGGTACGGTCTTAGACACAAACAGCTTCTGCTTTTTAGACAAAGGTGACATAATGAAAGTAATACTACTACCAGTCACTCATTACTCAATTCAACCCTAGCACAAATCTGTTTAAGTCTGATATTCAAACCCTAGGATGCGTTTGACTTTTACCAGTTCATGTATCTGTTAGATATGTATTAGTAATGAATAACTCCTATACAGCTTTATAAGGGCAGAGCCCCTGCCCCAGCACGTTTTGGCACTGTTGCAAACTGTGAGACAATGTGATAGTGACAACCTTAAAATATCTTATCCTTGTAGCACAAAACTCTTTCCCCATCAAATTAATACATGCTTTGACAGATTCTGCAAACAAAATGCCAGGACATTCATCCATCACTAGTGGTGTATCCCAGGGGTCAAAATGGTCCAGTCCCATTCAACACCTTAATTAATGATCTGGATGATGTAGCAGAGTGCACCCTCAGCAAGTTTGCTCATGTTCCAACCTGGGAGGAGTGGCTGATACACCAGAGGGTTGTGCAGCCATCCAGAGGCATGGAACCTTAACAGGCTGGAGAATGGGCCAACAGGAACCTCATGAATTTCAGCAAAGGGAAGTGCGAAGTACTATACCACTGTTTGCTGGGGGCTGACCAGCTGGAAAACAGGTTTGCATAAAAGGACCTGGGGGTCCTAGTGGACACCAAGTTGAACATGAGCCAGCAATGTGCCCTTGCGGTATAAGAAGGCTAATGGTATCCTGGGCTGCATTAGGAGGGGTGTTGCCAGCAGGTTGAGGAAGGTGATCCTTCCCCTCTACTCAGCACTGGTGAGGGCACACCTGGAGTACTGTGTCCAGTTCTGGACTCCCCAGTACCAGAGAGATACAAAGCTATTGGAGACAGTCCAGCAAAGGATCACTAAGATGGATCAAGCAACTGGAGCACTTCTCACATGAGGAAAGGCTGAGACAGGTGGGACTGTTTAGCATAGAAAGCTCAGGACAGATATTATCAATATATATAAATAGATGAAGGGAGAGCATAATGAAGGCTAAGCCAGGTTCTTTTCAGTGGAGCCCAGTGACAGGGCAAGAAGCAATGGGCACACACTGAAATACAGGAGGGTCCGCCTGAACATCTGGGAACAGTTTTTCACTGTGAGGCTGAATGAGGACTGGCACAGGTTGCCCAGAGAGGTTGTGGAGTCTCCTTCCTTGGAGATACTCAAAAGCTGTATGGACATGGTCCTGGCTGTCTGCTACAGGTGACCCAGGTCAAGCAGGAGGGTTGGACAAGATGTGACCTCCAGAGGTCCCTTCCAACCTCAGCTATTCTGTGATTCTGTGGAAGAAGACACAACTAAGTACACACACTTACTGACATTTTCAAAAGCACATCAGTGGTTCACTGTCTGTGAAATCACATTCAGTGATTCTGAACTCTTTGGAAAAATCAAACACAGAATGGAGATTAAAAGAATTTTAGCAGAAATGAAACACAGAACTGCTTCTCGGAAATTCCCCTGGCTACCCAACAACATGCTTAGGGACCTAAATAATTTTGAACATCTAATCATATTTGACTTGTTCAAGATTATATAAGAAGTCTGTAACCTGCTGAAGAACTAGTAGTGGTCTTCCCAATCCTCACGCACCTATCTGTATTCTTTTCCACCTACAGATAAGACTCTATCTTTTAATTGCTTTGCTATTTATATACCAAGCAAGGACGATCCCGAGGACCTTGCATTTCTGCTCGTTAGATATACTCACAGTACTCTCAGATGTAACGTGTCACCTTACATTTTTAGTATTTGGGATTTTCTATAAAAATATGATCACTAATGGAAGTCCAGTGTATCAGACAATAAAATAATGTGTAATAGTCAAATTATTCCTTAGACAAGTATACATGGCTTTTATGGATATCATGATGCCCCACCTATAACCATAGGCAGAATCTGGTCTTCTGAAGTAGTTTAGTCACGTTGCTGTAACCGCATTTCACATTCCTATTACGAAATAAACAATATTGTACTCTGAAACTTGTATACCTACTGTCAGATTACTCATCATAAGACTTTATCAAGCATGTTCCCTTAATTACTTTAACACTTCATTTTAAATAACTACAATTTCATTAATTCTTTTGGCTTTTTTTTTTTTCCCCCACAAAACCAATCAACTCTAGGATTTACTGTCCTACAATGCATACTTCTATTTCTTTACTGTTCCAAGCAACAGCAGTAAAAGTGTACACCACCTGATATATCAGTATCATGTCAGTACCAATGCAGACGGCAAAATTACAAAAAAGTTGGTAAAGCCAGATGCAATATGAAAGGCTACATTAGCAAATGTTAATATTTAAATGTTACCTCCAAAAAATAATGTCCCCACAACCGTTCTTACCTGTTCAGATTGATGAAACTACCTGTAGTACATCAGGTGCTCCACACTGTATACAATAAAGCAAGTGAAGGTGCAAATACTTTGGCTCCTCTACCTCATACGACTGGCCCGCAGTCATGCTATCTATAGACTGAAAGAGGTCTATGCTCTCTCTTGACATGATCGTACCTTAAAAATGACAATAACTGAGCACTCTTAAAGAACTTCTTCAGAGATCATTACCAACATTAAAGATGAAGTGTATGTTTGCACAGAAAGTACAAAGGTAATTATACTGCCTACCTGCAAACTACCGGGAAGCTAAAGTTGTGATGGCGTATGAGGTGGAGACACCAGGTTTGGTTCTGCTAGAGCCAGGTCAGCTCCTGAAGCAGTCAAACATCACTAAATTCAAACTAATAAGCACTCCCAGGAGCTTTAGGTCTCAACATAGTACAATGCAGGTGAAGAACTGCACCATTCAGTGAATACTTACAAGATCAACTCCATCCCACTCCTGGCTATTTCACGTGAATTAATGAAGCATAATGATTTTTAATGAAATTTCATTTAATTCTCAGTTTTCATAGGTTAGAAAATTACATTACCATTTCTTATCACCAATCAGTTTTAAAACAGGTACCTTCTACTGCTTTCAGAAGAGCAACACTTGATTGATACAGACACAAGAGAATTTGGTTCAGTGTCTGTAATTGTCAGCTGTTAGTGTAACCTAGAAAATTGCTCTTGATTTACCACCTCCCTGTAAAAAGGATTGTAAAGAGGCAGATCCTGAAACAGGATCTTTGCAACACGATGTGAAATCCTCACTTTACACCAGTATATATACCCACTGTTTCCAGACTACAGTGTATATAATCTTTACCTCCTCTTTGCCACACTACTTCTCATAGCCATTACTTTTCTTTTCAAAATTTCAAATCACTGCTACCTTAAGAGACAGTACTGATATGATGTAACATTTCTCACAAGATAACATCATTTGAAGAATTTATGGACCTATTTTACTTTAAAAAGCTTAGGTATAATGGTATTTGAGAATCTTTTACTTTGTAATATTTTGCCAAAACAGACACACCTAAGTAGCAGCAGCAGATGGATGAGGTTAAAAGGATCAACTCCCAAATTACCAACTTTGCTAGGCCACCTTCCCTTCATAATTTAGACCCTTCTGTTGGAGATTTGAAAATATATTCTAGACAGATGACATGTTAACAGAATCATTTCATGGTTCAGTGTCTTCGCAGTATGATTTATCTCTATCTCTAGGCACTGGAGGTCCCTTTTCAGGAGATTTATGAGTTAGATCCAAGAATTCATTTTGATGAGGGAGAATGTGTGCATCATTGCAAAACGGATCATTAACATTTGCTCTAAGATAATGCTTCCTTCTCATTAGCAGTTTTAAGAATAAGTTTCATGCATGTGGTATCGCAACTGTTTCCAAGACACTACACATTCACATAATAAAATGTTCATGAATGAAAGAGGTTTTTAAAATTTGCATTAGTCCATGAACTTGTATCCCTTTCTCTTCCAAATCTACATAATACCATACAGATATAAGGTCCAGAAGGCTAGTGTCTAATGAAATATCTGACTTAAAGAGAAGTGGTTAACGACCGGAAGATGCTTAAGCATCTGGCCCACAGCTCAGGCCACATTATCAGAAGTACCAAGTTAATATTTACACACCTTAAAAAACACAGTGTTTTCAAGTGCTCAGCATCCAGCATCTCCTGCTATGAAAACACTGGTCAGGTTTTCAGGGGAGTGCAGCACAGTGGGATCACGTATTTTTCATGCCTGACTTGAGACACTCGGTGAATTCTGAGTGTTCACCTGCCCTCTGGAAATCAGCTATTTTGTTGAGATAAATTCAATCTCTAATCACATTTTATGTTGCTCGACTCAATGAAAGGAAACTTTTTTACTGTTCTAGTCAGAGACTTCTGGTAGCTGTTAGACAGAATTCTAGATCTGAGAAACAGTGTAAGTGTGTCTGATTCAGGACAAGGATCAACAATGTCAGATCACCAGTGCATGTATGTCACCCACTTCACACTGCAGGCAGTTTATAGATACAGTTTAAAACACACTAAAAATGGACGACAGGGAGCAACACATCTGTTTGCAGTCTTTCAAATGATGCCACTTATCTAACAGAAGCATTTATGGGTCTTTCACTAGAATCTTCGTAATAAAATCCTTACCCTGAACAAGATGGGGGGAAGAGAACTGCAAATAAGAAAAGATTGAGACATGTTATTTAATTAGAAAGGCACAGCAATCAGACAAGACAGTTACTGCTCGTGTTGAGGAAATGGAGGAGACAAAAAGAGAGACAGAGACATGAGTGGGGCCTTGTTATCTACAATGTCCTGTTAAGAACTGTCTTCAAACAAAACACTTTCAGCAGACAGGATTCTGATCAGAGACAAAAGTATTTGAATCTTTTTCCAGCAATGTTGAAATGACAGAGATGTGAAAACTATAAAATAAAAACAATTACAAAAATACAGAGCTAGGAACCTCAGAGCACTAATGGAGAATGCAAAAATCAAACATCTTGGTGCCATCAGAACTTTCTGTATTATCAACTTCTGTCTTACAGACCAGCCTCCAGTCTTATTTGAGAGTTCACAGGGCTATCACTACAAGTTCTGTCACTTCTATATAAATACTAGCCTGCGCAGAGAAGTATGACTGGGAAGATCCTAATTTCAACAGTCTTCCAATGAGATATATACCTAGGATGGGATAGAGAGAATGTTCATAGCAACTGGAATGTTTCATTGTGAGATATGTTGTTTTCCATTAATGTCCTCCAAAGAGCAGAATGTAAAATATTTCAAATAAAAATTACAAAGATATATCTGGATTTAAGTGGGCATAAGGAGCCTCCTCTTCCAGCAATGTCATATGATCCAAACATCTTGGGTTCCTATCATTTATCCACAGACATGCTCCTTTGCAGATCTGCGAGCCATTCAACCTGGAGCTCAGTCCATCCCTGGTTCAAGTTACATAATTCAAGCGTGGACCTGTGTTAGTTGGAGATGGTAAGTTTAACAGAAGTCTTAAGTTTGGGATAAAGTCTTCATTCCCCCAGAGAGTTTCCTGGGGACTGAAATTTTGAGTATGCTTTGCTGAATACTTAATTTTCTAAAGCAGTGTCACTCTGACCTTCCCTTCCATGGTTATAACTGCTGTATAGAAAGTATAGAGAAGCGTAATTTCTCACCTACTGGAAGAACATTTAGGCTTTGTAACTAGTACCGTCTGAATTTAATACCTGATTTGCTTCTTGTTTAGAGAACACAAATAGTGTAGGATATTTGGCTTTTCCCATTTTCCTGCTTAAATTAGCACATGAAAACAGTAAAAGCCTAATCCTTGACTTGAGTTCTACACAAGAAGACATCTCCAAAGATCTTGGGGGTATGTAACTGTTGTGACTGTTAGTACAAAATCATTCATTCAGTGGTTGATTCAAACACTATAAAGTCAAAGTAAAGACTCACTGATTTCAATTATATTAATTTAAGACTAAGGCCTAGCTCCACAGCTCACTAAGTTGGAACTCAATGCCAAGGCTAATGGCACAATTACTGGGTGTGTCTAGAAAAAAGCCAATGACTAAACTGACATAGAAACTTAACTACTTTATTCCCTACTTGAGAATGGAAGAATTCTGTGGAAACACACACAGAGTTTTCTGTACCTAGCTTTGGCAATTTTTCTATTACTAACATTTTAAACTACATTCATGAGAACAGATTATTCAGTGCTTGGTAACAAAACTTGAGAACTACCGCAAAGTTTTCTGCTAATGTAAAGAAATCAGCAGCACACAAAACAGACCACCCTAGCACACAGAAGGCAATATAAATAGAAAGATATGGATTAAGTGTAGTCAAGAATGTAATGGAACAAAGAAATAATTTCTGATAACTCTCTGCCTGAGTGATGTCCAAGTGTCATTTACTGTGAATACCACTTTTACCTCTTCTTCTCCAAACTAAAGTCAAATCAGCCCAATCAACAAAAAATATCCTGGGAGAACACATACAGAAAGCAGATATATGCAGTAAATCAATAGCCCACTACACTTATTGCTCATTATTTGCAGTAGCTTTTTACACTTCTAGATAAAATGGAGCTTGACTGTAGGGTACCACAGTCACACCATAACTGTGCAACACACTTTGGTGTCATTTGGTATTAGTGCATTTAGTACAATTAACAGTATCTGAAACCTGATTTGCCAGTTTCACATCAAATCACAAGAAACCACAGCTGAAAGAGGAGCTGTTATCAACAAATTAAATTATGTATGTCTCTGTCAGAAATTAGAGTATGGGTACATACACAAGGCTGGAGTTATATAAGATTATATTGCTTCCCAACCCAGGTGTTGAAACTACCTCCAGAATCCCAGAATTAGAAGTGTGTACCTTAGTATTCAGCTCCATTGTACTTCACTATTAATGTGGTTTGAATGGCAAATTACAGTTGTGAGAGAATTTTGGAAACTGCTAACCTCCTGCTAGTGGCCATTTTCCAGGTGAAAGCAAAACCTAGCTAAGTGAGTTCTTCCTCACTATATCCCTCAGGAGCCCTAAACTCGAGACTTCACTTGAGATCACTGCTGTCTCCATTCGTGAACTGAGGGCAGTCAGCTGACTGAGCCCTTCCTCCATCTCACCAGATGTGCAGAATGACATCTGGATTTTAACAATGGGTGGAGCAGAGCCCGCTGTAGGGACAGCTCAGGCAGGCAGCCTCCTACAGAAAGCAGGAGGCAGCAGGCACTAGTGGTTGCCACCCCTCAGCTGAGACAAGAATTCGAGCTGCATGAATATGCTGCCTCTCATTCACTCCACCCTAACCTAAGCTGCTTGATTGCAGGTATCAGCAGAGCAATTTTAAGACATGAAGATCCCTGTGCACAGCACAAATGTCTCTGGAGATGTGACAAGTGCTAGTCTCAGTTAAAACACTTGTTGAGTCCAGAGCCTAACTGTAGTCTCACTGAGCCAAAAACTAGGGCTGAGAGCTTTGGCTCAAATGCACAATGGATGCAGAGAAAGTCTTGGGCAAGAAAATGAGAAGCAATAATGAAAAAGAAAAGAAAAAAGAAAAAAAATAAACCAAAAAACCCAGCAGGGTTCCTCTTCTTATGATTGGATCTTACAATGACACCAAGTCATGTGGAGAGAGGAAATAGGGATTGACTGTGCCTTTCCTCTTCTCACAGGGCAGCTAAGGGTTACCAAATAAAGCTAGCAAGTGGCACATAAAAGGAGAGAGTTCTTCCAATAAAATACAGCTACCCTGTAGGCTTCTTTGCTACTAGATTTTACTAGTAGTATAGTAGGTGAAAATTTGTTTTGGATAAATTCAGAGATGATACTCAAGGATACTAACGACTTAAAAATGACCAAATGGCTTAACATTAGAATTTATAACTTCAGACACAGATATTATCATGAAAGCAGAAAGTATAAAGATGCCAGATCCCTGAACTCAGAGGATTTTGGATTGAACAGTCTCAGAAGGTGAGCTGTGATGTTTCGTATGCCACTGCTTGAGCACTCAACAGCCAGTGCTTGGAAGAACCACTTTCAACCTGAGAAGAGCCTCAATGCTCATGTTGAAAATGCTGTTAAAAATGTGTGAATTGCAGCACAGATATCAGGAACTGCACTTCTAAAGATTACTTCTGAACTGTCAAACTACTATAAGAGGGGAATGCACCTTTTCATTATATTTAGTATCCCTCTGAACTGACCTCAAACAAGTACCAGATGAGAAAGTCCATCTCCTATACCCCAGGCCCTTATGCCATCCAACACTCATCATAGTCTGCTTTATCTAATATAAACGCACAGTTAACAGCAGCAGGGATATAGTTCATAAAATGCAAAGCAGAGGGAAATCTCTTGACTTAAAAATTGCTACCATTCTATTTAGTAAATGTACCCATTATTTAATTCATCAGATAGGTACTTCATCTTTGTTTTGCTAAGTCATACAGAAATGAAACAGCAAATAGGGAAAGAGGTAAACTACAGATAGAAATCAAAGCCTCTACATGTCCTATTCTATGTATCTTCCTATTGCTTGCTGTTACTTTTGGTGTGGCTTCTGTGCTTCTAAACTGTTTGAAGCGTTGATAAAATGTATAGATATTGCTTTAGTAACCTGAAGTCTTCCTTGCTGCCTTAATTGCCAGGACCTGTTTTATACTTGTGCAAAGGCAACAAGATGAACCACTGCTTCAGTAGGAATAATTTTGGAAAGAGGGGTGGCAGTTCCATGTCTGAGCTGGGTAGAAAGAGATAAGTATATGACATAGAACTCAGCACAACTGCATCTGCATATAATTAGACTTAATCAGAAATGCAAATTGCAATCAGAAGACATTTTAAAAGCTTATGATAACTGTGCAGTTAACAAAAGGTCAAACACTTGTATTGCTGAAGGTTTTAAACTGTTATCAGTCAGTGGCGATTCTTTATGAGCAAAATGTGGAAAAGAGAAGTATATGCCAATTTAATCAATGATGGACAAATTCTTTCTATGTTTCTTCTATTATTACAACTGTTCTGTTGTTAAACTGCATTTTACACTGTCAATCTCATCTTAACTTATTCAGGAAGACTCAATGACATGAAAACAAAACAAAACCAAAACCAGACAGCATGAAATAATACAGCTAATTTACATGACTATAGATAGAGGGAATTTCTATCCCTTTTTCATATCCATGTATGACAATCCAAATCTCCACATTTTAACATCCTTGGGTAAATGAAAAAATAAATTATGACTACAGTTTGCTGAAACTACCAGACTGCTTCATAGCATTGTCAAAATTGTGTGGTTTTCTCCACAGCAAAACAAGCCTAAGACTCTAAGGGAATAACATTTTAAAATGTTATTCAACAGTTACAAATGGTGGCTTCTTCCTCTTTTGAAACAAATGTTTTCATCAATAGTAGCTAAGAAAAGTACTTTTGTAGGGAGGTACCTTGATATTATATGATTTTATATTCTAAGATAAGAATTAAATAAATATGTAAGTCTTTATCATTTCAAGGTGTTCTAAATATAAATTATTGTAGAAGTCAGGCTGAAAAAAAAGGTCTTTAACATTACAGCTTTTTAATGTCTTTTCCTATGAGAGATTCTTAGGATTTGAAGCACAAATGTTTACCAAATATTTCTTTCTCCTTTGAATAGATTGCTTCTGAACAAACTAGTGAGTGAAGACAGCCATCTAGTGCCATACCTTGGAATTTTAAAAAGGGTTTTCACTGGATGCATGTCAAATAAAGGAGGGTCTCCATCCCCCAGTTCAATAGCTGTTATTCCCAAGGACCATACGTCACAACGAGCATCATACGAGTAGTCATACTGTTGTTCACAAGCAATGACCTATCAGAAAAAAAGCAGAGAAAACAATGCTTTAACCTAATGTACAATTCACACCATCCTAGTATGACATGAAAGTACTTTGAGTCATGTATAAAATCTTATGTAGCTTTTAAATCTGTATGTTTGCCTGTATATCCCAATTAGGAAAAAAACCAGAAAAATGTAACAGTAAATTAGAACTTCTCTTAGGTTTATTTTCTTTAAAAACAATCTCCCCCTTTTTTTAAAGCTCTATGGGATGCTTCAAATATCTATCCAAAGAACATCACTCTACTAAATTCTGTTCTTGAAAACACTTCTTACAGAAACCTATTACAATAGCGGAGAACCCTATTGATGTTTTTATTAACTTCTATGACTATTCATGAGGACAGACTGATTTGCACAGCTGGTTTTAGATAAGAATATTCCATCAGTCATTTCTGCCAATTTTTTTTTTTTTTTTTTTACTTTGTCTCTGCTAGATTTGAGTAATTTAAAAAAAATCTTAATTAACACACCATATACTTGCCTAAGAAAAACTGAAGTTAATAGGAATCTCTCCTTGGACATCACAACTGTTTTACATCAGAAACTTGATGCACACTTCCAGCTAACCCACTGTTTGCATTCTAATCATAATGTAACTATTCATATAAGCTGGAAACAATTCTGCATTTAAATGTGAGATTCAAACTAAAGTTTAAATTTAGCCCTTATCTTTGCAAAGGGATATGACAAAGGCTTCACTGCCTTTTATTCTGTCATGATTTAGAATCCTGACTCAAGCTTGTCTTCCCAAATCTCATCAATTAGACCAACTACTTTACAAATTTATCAGATCCCTGCATATTGCTAGTATCAGCTTCCATGATTTTTCTCATTGTTTTAAGTATTGTTACTAATTTGTACTTAAGATAAAGAGAACTTCTGACAGCATGTCCTAGGATGGCTGTATCTATGTTCTAGAAGATTTTTTATTATTTTTTTTTTACTTCTGTATTACTTCTGAGTTCTTACATTAGGGCTTCAATTTAGGACAATGCTTTGCAGAGATGCCAACATGCAAGTCAGGACCCAAGGTAGCTGCTAGCAGAGCCACTCACAGCCTGCTGTAAGAAAACCTTTCCTGAAGAAGCTGCTGATTCCAGCTTAACCTCTTGGTTACTTTCTCCATAAGCTGCACCTAAAGGAGGCATTCCTGTCTCAGGTAGAGTTGCTATCCAACAGGCCCGCAGCACCTGTCCATCTTTTACTCTTGGACTCATGACCCCATCATACAGCACTCATCATTTATTTTATCAGAAACCAGGGGTGTTGAACATACTAGTTAAAATAATACTGAAATGTATATTTTAGTTTTTTGGGGGCAGTAAAGTTGGACATTATTTAATTCATTTGCTATGTACTAACAGTTTGGGTTTTTTTCTGGAGCAAATCAGTCCAGAAAAATTAAGACCTTTCCTATCATTATCATTGTTTTGACAAGTGTTGAGAACGCTCTCTTCCTCCTCAATTTTTCCATGTTAGTATGTGTCCTGGTTTCAGCTGGGATAGAGTTAACTGTCTTCCTAGTAGCTAGTACAGTGCCATGTTTTGAGTTCAGTATGCGAAGAATGTTGATAACACTGATGTTTTCAGTTGTTGCTCAGTAGTGTTTAGACTATACTCAAGGATTTTTTCAGCTTCTCATGCCCAGCCAGGGCACAAGAAGTTGGCACAGGACACAACCAGGGCACCTGACCCAAATTGGCCACCGGTGTATTCCATACCATGGGACGTCCCATCTAGTTTTAGGAACTGGGAAGTGGGGGCAGGGAATCGCCGCTCAGGGACTGGTGGGGTGTCGGTTGGTGAGATGTGAGCAATTACCCTGCGCATCATTTGTACATTCCAATCCTTTTATTACTACTGTTGTCATTTTATTAGCGTTATCATTATCGTTATTAGTTTCTTCTTTTCTGTTCTATTAAACCGTTCTTATCTCAACTCACAAGTTTTACTTCTTTTTTTCCCCGATTTTCTCCCCCATCCCACTGGATGGAGGGGAGTGAGTGAGCGGCTGCATGGTGCTTAGTTGCTGGCTGGGGTTAAACCATGACAGTATGTCAAAGAAATTTCTTTTCATACCCTACTGACAGTGGTATTTCCCCTTTATTGCTGTGATGTCAAAGAATCTTCTGATAGAGTATTAGACCAGTGTTTCTCAACTATTGTCTGAGGAACACTGGTGGTCTGTAAGACATGATAAAGTGGTCAGCAAAATGTCTGCAAACCATCTGAGACAAACATACACACACATTCCCCTACACATCAACTACCAAATAAACAGAATGGGAAAAAATGAAGGTAAGCACTGCAAAAGAGGGAGGATTTTTTTCTTCAACTTGAAGAGGCAGAGTTTTGTTAGCTAATGTGGTGTTTTTCAAAGTTGTCACATGAAGATCATTTTCCCATCTCCCTTCTCTTCAACAGAATGTCTTAAGTGAACGCTCTGAAGTATTTCTTAGTTCTTCAAAGAGTTCATTACAGTCTTGATATCATCCCAGAGATCCCTCTATCTCTTGAAAAAGGTAAGTTTTACTGTGCAGTAGATACATTCTATGCAACTCAAACTCAAGCAGAGCGCTTTAAACCACCACCCTTATTTCAGAGGCCTATATGATAATTTCATTTCCTTATACCATGACTTAGACACAAGGAAAGAAATCAAATTTGATGTAAAAACCTTTAAGAAAGTCAGTGTGGAGATCAATCAGTTACTTAAGTAATATATTTGAAAGAGGCCATACTTGGTGTTGGCTGGAGTTTCCTTCACTGCAGTATTGCTCAGAGATTGTATTTCTTGATTATTTTTGTTTCTTTAAACAGTTTCCCAAATCATCTCTATACTCAAGGACACTTCCTCAAAAAAAAAAAAAAAAAAAAAAAAATAAAAAAAAATCATGCAAGTCAGCTTCCAAGGCCATGACTCGGAAGTTGCAAGAAGCTTACCCATATGTGACTAATTAAACGCACTGTGTTCTTCCTTTTTGAACATATGAAAAATATTTATCTGCTTGGTTAAAAAGCTGCTAGAGCCCATCTCCTGGAAGTGACTATCTCTGAAGTTGCCTGGTTCTCATCAGCATGCTGAGTCCTTTGCAAATACCTGTCTATTTGTTCTCAAACATTATGATGCAGAGGAATATATTCTCATTTTCAAGGGAAGGAAAAGAAGGATCTGCTCAAGAGCACACTGGACTTCATCAACAGTGCTACAAACACAGCTGGTCTCCCATGTTCAAACACACCACTACTTTTTCCCCTGTAAGCACATCACAATTGCTTCTAACTACAGGCCAATGGCAAAACTTGCTATGTATCTCAGTCTTACAAAGTTTAACAAGCTACACTAAAATAATATGAGCATCAGAGGGCTTTGCACTCGTAATGGATGGGGAAAAAAAGTACACTGCAACGGCTGTTTTAGAAAAGAAAAAAGGTCTTTGAGCTTTTCTCAGCTTCACAATGTATTACTTGCCAAACAAAGAGAAAGGAATGTATAACGCATCTTTGTATGTCTTCTGCTCCACAGGTAACAGCTATACCTCCAGTAAATATGGTACATGGCAGTAAAATGATACTGGCAAAATACTGGCACTCTAACCAAGGGGAATTAAACACTGTCAGATTCTCCTCCATTCTAATATCAGAACCTGCAGGGATTCTTTCAGAAAAATATTCCCCTTAACCTGCATTCTCTTTGTTTACAAAAATTCAGCCAATGGACCATGCAACCCAGTATGCTTTAGACAGTTAGCCTGACTACAGTGAGATCAGCCTCACAGAAAACATACAAAATGAACTGCTCTTCTGACACTGAGTACGCAGCATGTATATGAATTTAATGATCACTTTGGTTTGAAACAAGTTTTCAATTTCTGTGGGATTTATTATTAGAATTTTGCCAACTTATGCACTACTTCGAGAAACACAAATGCCACTAATTTTTATTTTTAAAGCAAGAATCAAATTTTACAGCTTTTTGCTTGATGAAAGGTACACATTGGCAGCTTGCTTTATATGTTGGCTAGCAAACAACACTCTAACTTGAAATCTGAAGAAGAAAAGGAAGAGTTCTCTCACTCATAGTTTACAAGCTAAGTCGTTGGGAATGCTCCAGTCCTGTTTTGCCTTGAAAACTATTGCAACTTCCTACAGAGCAAAAAGGAAGAATGCCATTGACCTGTCTTTTATTATGTTCTTGTCTCTATCGGGAACTCAGAGATACTTATTTTTTTGAAACATCTGTCCTTTTTGGCTGGAGTTCTGGAGCTGAGAGCACCTCTCAGCATTGCTGATGCCTGCTCTTCCCAGTGGGGCATGAAGACAAAGACCCCAGAAGAAATTATCTGAAACTGAAGAAAATACCACCTCTTTTTCTCTGCCTTGTGCAAAGACATCATCACATCTGTACCTATTTTATATCCAGCAAAATCCTCCCCTGCTTGTACAAGCAAAAAAGAAGAGGTAGTTTGCTTTGCTGCAAACTCTATGTTCATGCCAAAGCTTCAGGGGGTGATGTAGTTAATCTTGAGATTTGCCAGTAAACACCATAGGAATAAGCACCAAGACTTCCACTTTGGCATGGTTACGTGCACACTGTGGCCCAAGTTGCTAAGGAGACAGGCTGTCACCTTTTGTATTAGTTGTAATTTCATCATGATTTCATGCCCAGCCATACCACCATAGGATAAAAAGCACCTAAACACCACACAGAGAAACAGACAATGTGATGGTAGTTGTCAACACTAACTGCGCTGAGGGTCACACTGGGACAGGGTGAGGTGTGGGGGGGAATTCACTGGTCTGACAAAGATGGCACATAAATAAATCAGTCACACTAACTGGAGGGAATTTAGAGAAGCCAGTGATTAGGCATTCTGTGTGATTTATCACTTCTACAGAAACACAGAACTCCAGAGATACACAAGATGATTCACACCCTGACAAGAAGACTATATTCAAGGAAATAATTCTACTTGTTCCAAAATCAACGCAAAGATTTCCTTGAACTTCAGCAAGCCTGTAAGTAGATCACAGGTGGATTTAAAAGAAGGAAAACAGGTAATACGGATAACTACACCTGTTATTTGTACAGTGGTCACACTGACTTGTGGGCAGAGAGGAAGCTATACGTATGTTTAGCTGAAGCAAAATACATTAAACCATTTTAAGGTTACCCAGAATTATCAGAAGTGAACTTACTTTCATTTTGCCTCAGTATATACAGTGCATACACAAAGTATAGCTGCAAGCATACACAATACCAATAATAGCAGTATACATGTGCTACCTGGAGATGATTGTTACACAATTAGTGCTGGTGACCCATCCACTGAAAAGAGTCTGGAGTTAAAAAGGTTGATGCTCCTGAAAAAAGGTGGTGCTGTACTCAGCTGACGTAGCTAACTAAGCAGCTTATGAAGTGTGCAAGCACAATGCTGAAAAACACTGCGTATGTAAAATGGATGTGGCACAAAATTGTTACCCTTGCTGCAAGGAGAACAAAATTGCTAGCTATGCAAGTCAAATGAAATTCTGTGCTCCACCTGACACTATGTAACCTGACTTAGTTTATCTACACAGCAAATATAATATTAAATATTCTTGCAATTCCTATGCATTGGGGAAAAAAAAAGAAGTCATCTTTCATCATAGCATTTAGCAGCACTGGGGATACTGATATATCCAGACCAAAGTGATATCTATCCATCTCTATCTCTCCCTCGCTTCCTCCTTCCCTCCCTTCCTCCCTCCCTCTCTCCCCTCAGGCACGTTCACATAATTAAAAAAATAGCAAATTTGTGACTGAAATTGGTTCCACATTCCCCCATTTTCTTATATGGCTTTCAGTTCCTTATTTATTACCATGACACAAATTTTTTCATGGTGTATCAGAAAATGATTATATTGTTAGAAATGTTACCAAAATAAGAAGTAATGAGTATTTTAAATAATTCTTATAATTATCACAATTAATATTGATTCATTGAAAATTAATTATATGCCAAGTATTCAGTTGTGTTTTAACAGCTGTGAGTAATCAGTTTTTATTTTTAACTCACCCAAGTGAAATATTCCTGAGACCATTAGACTGCTCTGGCAGCAGGCTACATTTGTAGGGAAACATAATACCTTTTATTAGAAGAAATGATACAGTGAGGAAAAACGGATAAGCTTTCAAGCACACAAATCTGTTTTGCTTTCTACCATGAGACCATTGTGGCTTAAGCACTACTAATGTCACAGACACATTTTGTTTCTGGCCCACAGATCTGCTCCTCATCAGTAAGGATATACAACACTACACACCTCACACAGATTTGTAAATGGTGTTTCACACAGAAACTGAAAACTCAGAGTCAACTCCAGCCTCGTAAGTAAACACACTTCATGTAGGAATCTCAGTGCAGGGCAGTGAGGTAATGAAACAATTACCTCTACTTTGGTTTTTGTTTTGTTTTTTTAAATCTTTCGGTTTTGTTTTGTTTTTTGATCTTCGGTTTTTTGTTTTGCTTTTTAAATCTTTGGGTTTTGTTTTGGGTTTTGGTCTTTGGTTTTTTGTTTTGTTTTTTAGATCTTTGGGTTTGGGTTTGGTTTTTTTTTTACATCTCTGGGGTTTGTTTTGGGTTTTGGTCTTTGTTTTTTTGTCTTGTTTTTTTTAAATCTTTAAACATGACAGTTTTACAACCCCTCCATAGCTGCCATTTATGTTAGAACAAAACAGCAGCATCTGCAACCCCTCCACAACCCTTGACAAGATTATGGACATATTATCAAAGTTACTGGCAAGGTTCCTTGAGGCTTCCTCCAGTTGGCACATCCTTTTCAACCCCTTCCTGCCACACTAGCCCATGAGGAGGTCAGCTCTCCTGGAGGCAAAGCAGGAGGTGATGCATTTTGCCAGACCCCGCTCTGCAGGGAACAGCCCTGCTGTGCCCTCTGCCTCTTTTGTGTGCCATCTCCTTTAAAGAAACCTCAGCTTTCTGAATTCCACCGCTTTCCTTCTGGACTTTAAGCAACTTCAGCATAACTCCTTACTACGGCAGCTTGTTAAAGCTTGGGTTTGAGAGCCACTGAAAAAGTGGGGAGAAAAAACCAAACAGGGCAGTGTCGTGGTTTAACCCCAGCCAGCAACTAAGCACCATGCAGCCGCTCACTCACTCCCCCCCCATCCAGTGGGATGGGGGAGAAAATCGGGAAAAAAGAAGTAAAACTTGTGGGTTGAGATAAGAACAGTTTAATAGAACAGAAAAGAAGAAACTAATAATGATAATGATAACGCTAATAAAATGACAACAGTAGTAATAAAAGGATTGGAATGTACAAATGATGCGCAGGGTAATTGCTCACAACTCACCAACCGACACCCCACCAGTCCCTGAGCGGCGATTCCCTGCCCCCACTTCCCAGTTCCTAAAACTAGATGGGACGTCCCATGGTATGGAATACACCGGTGGCCAATTTGGGTCAGGTGCCCTGGTTGTGTCCTGTGCCAATTTCTTGTGCCCTGGCTGGGCATGAGAAGCTGAAAAAATCCTTGAGTATAGTCTAAACACTACTGAGCAACAACTGAAAACATCAGTATTATCAACATTCTTCGCATACTGAACTCAAAACATGGCACTGTACCAGCTACTAGGAAGACAGTTAACTCTATCCCAGCTGAAACCAGGACAGGCAGAAACCACCATTTCTTTTATTTCTTTATTCAATTCCCAAAGATCTGTGTTCCCAAAAAGCTAACTTTGTTTATTAAATCATGCCAGTCAACTCTCAGCAGATGGCACCTCAGTGTCATGGGCATTTTAGTCATATGCGGACATTTAGAGACCTAATTCCAACCCACATTCTGCCACTGACCTGCTCTAAGTCCATAAGCAAGTAATTTCACTTCTATGTCCCCCAGTTCTCCATACAGTCTTGCTCTATCTATTTAGAGCAATGGCTCCCACTCTTCCCCCCTGCCTTCCCACAATTACACTGCAGGAGTTCCTTCCTCGCATGCCCATACATCTTTACCACACGTACCACAGGACTGCACTCAAACCCAGTGCTGCATTTCAAGAGGACAGTTAATATTCCCTTAAAATAATTTCTAACACACCATGCTGTCCCACTGCTTTAACCTCCTGAAAGCCGCTATGTCATTTCAAAATGTATGCCGATTAGGCAATTCCTTTACACCCTAGGCTTAATGTACTATCATAAATATAGTAATGTTAGAAACAAGCAATTGTTCAAATCACAATGTAACAAAAATCTGATATGAATTATTTAGTGCTACCATTCTTTATATTTACCATTTATCTCATTTATTGTTTTTACCTACTAAATGTGTGGGGTTTTCAAGTATTTCACTATGAATTAATCATGATGCCAGATAAACAAATATTCTGTAAAAGCAGCAGAAGTTTTCTCTATTCCCAACTGTGAAGTTTCTTCCTAAGAACAATCAGTTATTTTTTGTAAATTATGCTTTCAATCTTATCTCATTTACTGTAATTCATGAGGTAAAAAACCCAACCAAACCTAGTAAGAGCTAATTCAGCAATCGATCTTATCATTAGCTGTAGAACAACAGTTATTACACCTTCGTGGAAGATGTTATGAGGAAATATTTTCAAAATTTTCTTATTAGAGAAGGTACATAGTTCCTTATGTTTCTTTATCACAAAATATGTATACTGTTTCACTGTACAACTGTTTTTAAATGGCTTTCAGGCAGAAAAATGAGTATATATACATTCTTGAAATCTATATTCTATTTGTACTAAGCAGTGGATTCCTACAGTTCATTATAAATCAGCATTTACAAAATTTTATGCTTAGCTGGCATTTAAAAGTTTAGTGAAAATATGTGTATCAGAAGAGCTAATTTTAGCTAATAAGGAATTAAAGTGAAGAGACCTAGAGCTATTAACAGGATACTGACCTTGAGTCCCATGATGTAAGCAAAGGGCTGGCAAATAAGCTAGGTTGAAGTGTGACAAAATGAGAATATCTTCAATAGTTTCAGGGGAATGTATCATTGTACTTGTTTAGAATTAATTAAAAAAATAAGCCCAGGTTAGTGATGGGCTTATCTTTTCCATGCTGTTTTTCCAACTCAGTATTTAACTACAGATGAAATGTATTTACTATTAAATGGATTTTTTTGGTAAATTTTCATGTCTCCTACAATAGAGAAGTAAATAAGAGAAATCAGCCCTAATTACCAAAAGGAAGAAGTTTTTTTGACCAAATTCTAAGGCTTCAATACAGCCCTTACTGTAATGAATAATGACTTCAGTGGAAAAGCTGCTGTGACTCTTTGCAAAATTAGATTTTTCCCTTTACATATTTTTCAATTCTATTAATGCAAATGAATTTGGGGGTACTTTTTTACCAGTTTGATTGATTTTTCTTTAGATTATGCAGAGACACAGCTACATACTGAAAAAATGCAAATATTATTAATTGTTTCAGGATTTACCTTATTGCACACACGTATCATCAGATTTAAAGTTTAAAAAAATACAAAGGAACACTGGAAAAAGAAAGGCAATTTAAACTAGTCACCTATTGTTCTAACATATCAGAAACTTATTCTAATGCTCATTTTATCCCAGGATTCAGCAGGGGGAAGGAATCCCTTGATTCAGCAAGGGGAAGGAAAACAATCTGTTGTCTCTAGGGCAGTCTTACTGGTCATTACTTCATCTTGGCAGGACAATAACAAACACCCAAAATACAGAGTTGACACAGCTTTAAATAATAGTATGACATCTGAAATTCCTCTAAAATCAATAGCAAAACAGAGCCCAGATTTTACCTCTGGTTAACTCATATGATACCTTTACCAATGTCTCAGCCTTTCCTACTGTCACATGTCATACTTCAACACATCATTCTTCAAAGGATCAACTATGTTTTAATTATGTTCCTTTTAAAACATAAGTATACACGCATCATTGTCATTTTTTACCAGTTATCAGTAAAATGTAACAGCATACTCCCTGCGGTTTTAGATTACCTTCAGCATCTCTCCAGTTCTTTCTGACTTGAAGTATCTTCTTCTATTTCTGTTCTTAAAACTAGGTTTGGGCCAAAGAAAACACATACAGATTCTAACTGAGCTAGTTTCAAGAGTCAAGTGATATTATATTTGGGAAAAAGGAAAACTGCAATTCTATTTGAACTAGATTTTGTCCAGTTCTGCACTGGAAAACAAGACACATTAAGGTTTAGAACTTGAGAAGTAAAGGCAGTTCCGTTCAAAAGTTTCAAGTCAGATTCCTCCTGCTAGCATTCAACACAATTTCTTTCGGCATAACAGAAGCAGATTTTAGGTAACTTAAGTGTTTGGCTACAGGCAGCTTTAAACATCCACCATACTTAAACTATCCTGCCTTATTTATCTTTTTTGGCATACCTGTATTCAGTGTTCAAGTTTCTGCATGTCCATGTTTGTAAGTGTGAGACAATACTAATTAGGTTAAACAGCAATGATGGATTTTCAGTGAGTCTACTTTAAAACTGCTCTCAAACTGACTCATCTTTGCCAAGCTCCTCTGTTGCTTCCACACAGCCTAGTTTTTCCCCTGTATTTTCATTTTTCAGCAAAATTTTTGTTAATCACATGCTCTGCTCAAAACAAATGCTCGATTTGTCCTGTTGCTGCTAAAAAAGCCTTACAGTCGAGAAAAAAAATAGCCCTCTAAGATGTTCAAGTCTCTCAGAACTGTTAAGCTGCTGTTTTTCATGCAGCCAGTAAGAACACTGAGCTGAACAGAACACCTTACACCACACTCAGTCACTGCTATTTTCCTATGAACTTTTGTTATTGCAAGGACCGTGCCATATAATCCTTTTGATACATTTTGCAAACATCATCTTAAAATATGATTGTTTTCCTCATTATACAGACTGCTCCTGATCCAGGCTGATCTAGTGATTCTAGTTTCCAGCACATTTGTCTCCTGCTTATATCCAGTTATTCCTATCTGTCAGCTTGAATGATATTGCATTGTTCTTCTCCAGGTTTTATTTTCCTGGGGCTTATCCTGGAAAATATTCCCCATCAGCTTCATTTCACAAGGTTTGCTTCTCTGAAATACTCCTGCAGTCTCTTTCTCCAAGGCAGGCTTTTTCATCTACCCTCTCCACTCCTCATTCAGATTAAATCCGCTTTTCTCACCCTTAGATAAGATGAGGTCCCATGATTGCCTTATGCATTGACTGAGGCTCCTATGTTTCACACACAGATAGTAAAAGTCCAATCAAAAAAAAAAAAAAATCCTAGTCTTCATGCTTTCTATTTCCCTGATTAGTAACATTTCATTCCAGTCCAGTTATTTCATGCTATTTTGGGGTTTGACATAGATTCTGTCCTATGTCAAAACCTATAGGCAACAAGATTTTTGCAAGTGATTTTCTAGTTTTTACTGATCTCACCAGTGTCATCTAGAAAACATTGTTCCTAATAAGCTGTTACCCAAGCAGAGTTTTTCAGCTTATTGCAGTCCTAATATTTCATCTTTCACACAAAAATCTGGCTGCACATTTTAAAAATACCAGAAAGATCTCCCCAGAAGTAAGGCACATCGGTTGAAATATGTCATTCATATGAACATGAAGAAAGCAACTGTAGTGACTTGAGCACGAGTGTTATGCAACTTGTCATTTAAAAGCCATTTCAACAACAGCATAACAGATATCTGAGCACCTTACAGCTATTTTGCAGATTGGTACATCTATGAAGCCTGATTGGAATGGCTCACGCAGGCATGCAAATGTGATATGAGTTACTGTGCTTATGGTACTGGGTTGATTATTTTGACAAATCTTTTCAAAACAGGAAGCTTTGAAAGCTACTTCTATTCCTGTTTTGATGTGCTATGCATATAACATACCTTGGTTACATGTGTGTTGTATTTTCAGGTAAAAAATTTTCAGATCAAAATCTCTGCATATCTCTTTGGCTTTTTACCTCGAGAATGAATATTTTCAAGCAGGATGGGAAAATAAATTTGGTGCAATTACTGCTTTTGATGGCAATTATTCAAGCAAAACAGTACCATAAAAAGAACTTCTAATAATCTGAGTTCAATAAAATATTTCTTAATATGTCCATTACTGTCTAGAGGAGTATTTTATAAAGGTTTCATAATGTCTCCAACCAAGGTGATTCCATAAATAATGATTACACAGTGGTCTCTAAGGTATCTTGTGTCTCCTTTGTGACGTAAACTGGTTGTTATGGAGATGGTAAAATATCAACCATTCTTTATGAGACTGTGCAAGATCAATTTTAGATCTGTTACTGCAGCTTCTTTCTCTGTTCAGCTATAATCAGCCTTCCTTAGCAACAGAAATAGATGTAAAAAAAAGTATAAAATGTTCTAAAACAAATGTTTGCACAATACTTTTAACTGTTTGACATACAGAAATAGACCTGTGTGCATTTGTAACAGATGCAAATTCCATCCCAAATTCCCCCAAATTCATATAAGTCTAATGGCCTTCAACAGAAATGAGGCTACTACTGTTATGAAGGTTTAACAGCTTACAAATAAACAGACCACTCCCTTTTCATCCCCTATTTTTTAATTTCATAATCTATACCTTACAAAAGTATTTTTTGTTTCTCAAAGTGGGGAGGGCGAAGATTAACATCTTTCACCCCAAATTTAGGGAAAGTACATAAGACACTTTTGTTCACCAGTGTGTTAAAACTTTCTAGAGCTTCATGAAATAGGAGGAAAAGGGTTATGTCTGGGGAGTAGTATGTAAAAATATAGTCTAAGATACTTGGCTAGGCTGCCTGTAGATTATTTTTCTCATCTATGCTAGTCCATGTGTCTAAGTGTGTAGGTACCCATTCAATGATTAAGATTAAAGAACACATTGCTGAGTCAGGGTTTTGCAGAGTCCTATAGCAAGACAGGAATGTGGGCATTCCTCCTTCTCCTCCCAGTTTGTATTTAGAGGCACAGACAAGCACACAAAAAAATACAGTATTTCATTGGAAAGTCATGACATTTTCAAGGAGACCCTCAGTTATTTACAGATTATCTGTACTTTTACGGAAACATTACAGAGAAGAAAAGAATGAAGATTATTAGAAATCCATTTTGTATATTCTAATAGTACATTCATTTTACTTTACAAGGGCCTAGATGTAAAGTAGAAATACAGCCACAGGGGAGGGAAGAAAACATACCCTTTTCTCCTTTTTTGTGGAAGTGGCAACAAAGTGTGCATTGCAATGAATGGAGACAACCCAGATAGGAACATTTGCCTACCTCAGGTGCCATCCAAAAGGGTGTTCCCACTGAGGTGTTTCTACGCAGCCGTGTGCTGGTGAGCTGGGCTGAAACACCTGCAATAGAACAGATCCAAAAAACTTGGCTTCAAATTCATTCTGTCATTTCAGCCAGTTTATTTCAAGTACCTGGAAAACAAACCCCAAGCCTGTGAGTACAGCTGCAGAATGCCTGGCCAAAGTAGGTGCAGCATTTGTACTGAATTCTTTGATTAATTTCAGCTTGCTGTTTTAGTTCAGGATTGCTGAGAGGTATTTTGTGAATGACTCTCAGTTTGAAGCACTTTCATTCAAACTCAAACATTCAATTGGCACCTAAATATCACAGACTTCTTTCTGCTATTTATACTGAGTATAAACAGTAACTACCCAAATTACAATTTGACTTTAAAACTTCTGTTTCCGAAATTTACTCCCTGAACACGACTGGCAGGAAACTTGTTCCCTAGAGTATTTGCAGAGGCTCCTGTTCAACAAACCATTTATGCACTTACTTAAGTCTTTCCCTATTGAGAAAAGCACAGAAGATCAAACTCACGCTGCAGCTTGTACTTAGGGAGTTAAGCACATGCTTAAAACAAAGCCTCTGCTTCAGTGCTTTGCTGACTGCGACTGGACTCCCGAAGCACAACTGAAAAAAGGAAGAACGAACTAAAGTGAAATCAAACAACGTTAACAAATCAGAATGAACTTCCGCAGCAAATCTTCTTCTGTGCTCTGGTCAACATTTAATTGAATTGTAGAGTTCAGGAGCATTCCAATAAGTTGACACAAAACCAATATTGACTTAAAAACATATTCCACCTTAAAATTGTTTAAAACCAAAAACCACAGTGGTCTGCTCCTATGGCATTACCCAGAGGCAAAAATGGGCAGAAACTGGTATAACACATGTTGCCTGATGCCAATAAATAAGAAATTGGGACTCATAATTCGTAAGTTAAATAATTTGATTGCTGGCTCCAACATTCAAGCCTGTATTTATTTTTCATTTTCCAGTGTGATTGCAAGTCTTCAGTGATTTTCTGAGTACTGCTGTGAAACAGTTAATAGCTAGGACCTACAGCAAGCCTCTGTGCATTTAACTCTGATGTCTCTTCAGCTAGCTTAATTTGTAACTGCTATCTACCGACACTCCGAAACAGTATAGAATACCAAAGAGCTGAGAGAGGGAGACAGGGGGAGAGAGTGAGAGAGCATGAGCATAAATGAATGATAAGTTGCAGACATTTTGGGTCGACTTACACTGTTACCAACATTTATTCAAATATATCATGCTGTCGAGAGCACTTGAGAGAAGAAATGTGTTACATTGAAAAAGCAAGCTGTAAAGTCATGCAATAAAGGCAAAAAAAAATAAAAAAAAAGAAGCCTCAATTAAGGATATCTGTGTAATCCTCTCTGTGACCTAATATCCATATGTGCAGCCTTGAATATGAAGTAACTTTTTTTTTCTTCAAGATTCTGTCTCATTCTGTGGACAGAATGGATTGCGTTCACTGAATAGGTAATCATTTAATTTTTTTTTATCCCCATTGATTTAAGTTCTAGTTACTTATTTAGTATATCCAATCCTATACGAAATTTAAAATTATTATTTTCTTTTTCTTTTGACATGTTTCCTTCCCTCCTCATCAAACAATAAATCTCCTTAACATTCCTGTAAAATGGGAGAGGATTATTAGTTCCAGTGATTAACCTAAAAATATCCAAAGCATCCACTGTTTTGGGGTACTTAATCTCAGATCTTTCAGATTTCAGGCACTCCACATGCCTCAAGTAGAACTGTAATAGATCTCAGCTGCAGTTGGAGAACACTTAACTCTTCTGCAAAGGAAGACGAGATGTTTCAAACTGGCTGTCAGGAAAATGAGGAACAGAGCGGCCAGTTCTAAAAAGTTTGATGCAAGCGACCTGCCAATGTCACAGAGAAACACTGGCAGAAGTAAGAATAGTCACCAATTTGATGCCATTCAATTGAACTGCTAGTCCCTTCTCTTCCTGAACTCCCTGCATTTTTCACTATATATCTTCCACTTTCTGCAACAAATGAGACAAACAGTTCTACAAACAGTATCACCAGTGACTCAGTCCTAATTCACTCCCAGAGTCCCTTCTGTGACTATGGCAGTGGACTAGAGGGGAAAAATAGCAACTTAATGAAAGCTTGGTGCCTGATGCTTCTTTAGTCAGGAAGCCCACATATGTGGGCATTTCTTGGCATTTCCTCAGAATTGTTAGGAAACACTCGAGATTTAACTCATGTCTTTTTCTGAGGTAGTCATATTTGTTGTGATTTTCTAGAATTCCTATTGTAACTTAAAAAGTAGGAAAATATCCTAAAGCCTAAATGTGGAATCAGAGAGATCCATGGGACTCTCAGTTTCCCTGAATGTGCCACTTGGAGTTGCAGCACGCTGATCCATCTTTGGAAGCCAGAGCTCCAAGCTAAGCTTCCACTGCAGCTAAGGCCTTTGTTTCGCTTTGGGGAGAAAAGCCAACTTCTCCCAGAATGTGGTCATTATAAACAAAGATCATACTGCCAAAATTCCCCCAAATGAGAAGGGAACTTCCTACCTTGTACTAGGTCAGGGACTCGCTCCAAGTTTTGCTTCAGGCTGTATGTTTCTCCCAGCACTATTTTCATTGTTGCCTTTAACATTCAACATAATGAATTTTTGTCCGTAGAAGATAGGGACAGAGTCTCCTGTTTCCCAACTTACTTTAGCATCATCAATAGATTTTTTATGTTAAATTTACAATACCATGACAACATAGTATTAAATTTTCTTTCCACAGCATAAATTTATTATTTTTGGATTTTTTTTAAAAGATATTACTATTTCCAGAAGTTTTGGGCATGCCGTTTTACACTAGTCTCATTTTGTGAGCATTCTTCTTTACCTTCATGCACTGCTAAACAAACATCTGTTAGTCATACAATGCTTTTCTCAATGACGATCACTTTACGCATTATATGGTTTAATTAATAAATCATATTACTAATAATCTGTTTCTGTTACCTTAAATAAAATTTGTCCATTCCACTGCATACATATCTGAGGGACTACAGCATTTTTTTACTTTTCTAAGTGAACGTTTAAAGGGAAAAAAAATTGCTGAACTGAGTTAAATTCTATTGCCATGTCCCTTTCTATCTACCTATCTATCTGTCTGTCTCTCTCCCCCCATTTCTTACAATGTTTCCAGAATTGCGATGCTCAAATCTAACAGCAATAATCACAAATTAAGTCGATGTTGGGTTTTGGACCCAAGGGACCATTTTACCTTCTGCTCAGAGGGAAAAAAATATGCTTAAGGCTAGCAAAAGCCACTTCAGAGAGAAGAATGTTTCCTTTTCATATGCAAAAGACAGAATATCTAAATTTAAATTAGGAGGACAACTGCCCTGAAACTGGCATTCCTTATGAAATGCAAAAGAGCTTTGTAAATAAAATGGTACCTTCAGAACTACTTTTAATTATTAAATTATTATGTTTAAGCTTATAAGTTAAAAGTCTATTACTGATTTTTGGTTAGAATTTTTTTTTCTTGCTGTACCAGGTTCCTTCTCTATTTTCCTTCTTAAAATAATTCTGAGTATCCTTCTGAAAAAGTCTCTCACTATGGCATTCTGCCTTCCCAGGGGAAAGTAAACAGATGCCTTTGGCTAAACTGCATGTATGGGGAAAACAAATGGGAAGTGGTCATTACCAAAGTCAACGAGCTTGACTCCACCTTCTGTTGTCAGGAGAATGTTGTTCCCTTTCACATCACGATGAATGATCCGGTTATTGTGTAAATGCTGAAGGCCCTATATACCAGCAGTAACAAAAATAAGTTTACTCCCTTATTTAAAAACAATTACCCTACTATTAGGGAATGTAATGAAGACAATCTGTACATACTCTATAGAAACATCTGTCCACCAGATTACATGCTTGATACAACCCCTGCTGCTATAATAGCCCGCATAATTTTGTCAACATTACCATACTTTATAAATGGAAAATGTATGTATGAGATGAGTAAATTGCACCCTCTGCTGTCATTACAAGCCCAATGAACATGCTTACCAAAAGAGCACCATATAAGATGTATGAGATTATAGCTTCATCCAACCGTTGGCCACACTTCAGCAGGCCTTTGACAAGCTCTGTGACAGAACCTCCATTGCAGAGCTGTGAAGGGAGGAGTTGCGAGGGGGCGGGGGGGGGGGGGGGGGGAAGCAAGGCAAGTCCTCAGTTACTCAATATACTTGGTCAGGCTGTAAACACCTACCGTGCAAAACTGCTCTACAACACAAGTCTGGGAACAACTAGATTTTTACCTTGCAATTATTTATGTTGTCACCCCATCTTAGAACATATTTTATTAGCAATATTAATAATAAATCACAGCAGCCTGGGTGGGGGGAGGGAAGTGAAAACCAAAGATTATAAAGTGCAATTTATAAAATGTAACTAAAAATCAGAATATTACAAATGTTGTTAGAAGAGGATAAGTCCAATTTACATTATTTGAGTATTTTCACAATAATACATGCATTGTCTTTTCAAAAAACTGCTTTTGTGCAAAGAAAAGGCCAGACAGAAAAGATTGATGTTCTTGATAACTGGGAGGCAACAAATTACAGTCATTTTAAACCTTCACTCCATCAATGCTCCTGCTGGCAGGCGATATAAAGTAGACAGAAGCCATATCTCTATACTCAGATTTGATGGCATGTGCTGCCAACAACTGAGATGAAACATTCTGATCCAGAAAAGCAGCTTCTTGCAAGCATTTCCCACTAATGGGCTGCCATACATCAAAAGAGTAGGAGAAACAAGTAAAATTAGAATCCTTGTAAATACGTTTTCACTCACACCATTAGTTTACTGTCCATGCCCTTCTAAGCAGCTATTTGCCTCCTTCCTTTCTCTTCTTTCTCTGTCCTTTTCTTTCTTACTTTAATATTCACAATTGTTTGACAAAAAAAAAAAAAGGGAGAATTGATTGCCTTTCTTTCATTGAATTTTCTCCTCTAGACCTGTTTTTGTAGCCAGCAACATTTCTGCCATACTGCCATACAGAAATCACATACATTTCAACACAAATTCATTTTACGTTATCAGTTTTACGTTTAAAATGTTACAGCATAAATCAGGAGAATGGTATGAAAACAGAAGTTCTACAAACCCTCAAGTTTTGCATCTCTCAAATAGCTTTTATGAATTGTGTATCAGCTCAATCACTAATTTCTGTGATATGTCGAAATTATCCTTCAATTTATTACTAACTTCCCGTTGCATCAAAAAATTTCACTAGACTAAAAGTTTTAGTTCATGGAAAGGACCAGATCACATGATAAAAAAAACATCTTTATGCAAATTAGTTCCTGAAGCAAAAATTCATCCCTGAAAATATTGATGGGTTCTGCAGGAATTTGACTTTACTTTAAAATTAATTAGTAGGGAATTTTTTTTTTTTAAATAAATTAGGTGGAAGCATTCATCTCAATATCAATCATCAAATGTATTTACAAGAGAACATCATCTTATGAGAGAAAGTGCATGTTTTTCATTCCATGCTTAACCATTTGCTGACAAGCCATTAAATCAAAGATTTTTGTTTCTTGCCTCTATTGCACTAAATGTTCTATTGAGACAGGCTGTAGTAAAATTATCTCTAGCCTGCAAATAAAAAAATCAACAAGCATGCCCTCACTTCAAAAAAAAACCAAGCTGGTTGTGACTGAAAAATGGTACAGACTGACAGCTGTTTGGTAGCATATGTTAAATGAATGACTGACTCTGAAAATAAACATATCCCACAAACATTACTGCAGCTGTCAGTGACACTGTTCTCGACAGTCAGCAAAGATCTGGGACAAAATGAACTTGTAAACTTCATTACCGCTTTATACCTAAGGGTAGTACTTCAAAAAGTGGAATGATGCACATGTAGATGGAAAAGTAGGGAAGCTTGCTTTACAGTTGCCTGTGCTATACCTATCCAAGAACTGCATCATCATAAAAATATTTAAGGTGTCCACTTTTGCTACCCTTCCTCATCCTAGGCATTTATCAAAGGTCCTGCTTGTAGTGAGTAAACATAGCAAAATTGTGCCTAAAGGAAAAAAAATAAAAATCCACCTTTTTATTACGTATTTTGGAAGTCACACATCTGATGAATGTATTTCAAAGACTCAGGGATCAAAGTCTGAGAACTTTGTGCATTCCCTTTTACTGAAAAAGTCTCATTAATTTATAATATAAAAAGTAACTGCTATGCATACATGGATTTGCACATAAATTCCAAGGCAAGAAATAGTTTGCTTTGTCTGTTAAATTTATCTGTACAAGGAAAACACAATTTTTAAAATGTCAAATTTCTTTAAAACTTTGGATAATGTCCACCAAAACACACCTGAAATGAACATACTTCATTTATAAGGTCTGTACAAACACCTAACTCCCTCAAAATTCTACATTCAATTTTATTACATAGAATATGTTATATGTAATACCACATGTCATGCATCTGTTGGATACACTAGACTTGTATTAAAAAAGAAAACACACGGGAAACCAAGCCCAAACTCAACACAAAGCCAGCAGGCATACAGTAAAAAACAACACCAAACCAAAAATTCTAAAGCTTCTTTAATAGTTACTGAAATTTAAGATGAAACACATCCAAAAATTTTCATTCAAGCTACATAATTCTGCAGTACATACAAGTTAGATGTATTGTTGAGATTTCACAGCTTAAAGTGGAAATAAAGATTCCCTATTCTGATTCCAGTCACCATTCAAGAACTGGGAGTGGGATTTCTAAAATGATCAGTAATTAAAAAGTGAACGCTAACTTTTACTGGTCTAGTTATAAGAGAAGAATGTTTGAATGATCTGTTACTGCTCATCAGTCTGTGCAAAGCTCTCTATCAATTAAGCCTAGAAAACATGTAGAAGAAATTCTCATCTTGCAACAATCTTTGGCAGTCACTTAACTGGCAATGAGATCACCAAAATACATTTTTCATTGCAAGACTACTAATTGCAACTGAACATGAAGAGTTAACAAGGCATTTCTGTTGCTAGGTTTTCAACAACAACCAGCCTCTAGTTTTAAATTACCATAAAACAGACTTTCCCATTACATTTTCCCCGTTCACTTTTGCAGTAGACAGCATGTTTAACTGTCCTCCATGTTAAGACTACATCATCTTTTGCATTCGTCTCAAGTGCTTGAGCTCTCCAAAGTTCAGAGAAATGTCTTGTCTAATGTTTCCTCCAACATGAAAAAAAATCAGGCTGTTTTTAGGCAAACCATTCTTATCAAAAGAACTTGCTTGTTTTGGAGGCAGAATGTAGCAACTTGAACAAAAATAAAACACAAGGACATTATCTATTAAACAAGCTTTTAAGTTTGGATGTGATTTTCAACAGTAGGCTACCACACATCATCTCTCACCAGTCCTTTGATTAATGGCCCCAATCAGAGAATCATGAAAGCCTGTGACTCTTCTAGCAATAAAAAACAGAAACCCAACAACATTTGCTAGTTATGATGTAATGTTATCAAAATGTTTTTACCTCAAGTACTAGCCAGAGCTGTCCTCCCACATATTGATCTGCTTTGTAAAACATCCCATAAAATCTAACAACATTAGGATGATTGGGAAGAAACTGCAAAATATTATATTCTGCTTCAATTTCTTCATCTACATCCTAAATAAAAAACACAAACATATAGAACATATAAACACAGTAAGCCTGTACAAAGCAAGAGCAAACTCTCATGGATAAAAACCCCACATTTTATAATTAGTTTGTACTTTTAAATGGTTTTAATTTAATGTAGCTGAAAGTACTCTCAATACTGTAAATTTAAGCCACACCAAATCACGCTACTTTTGCTTTTTTTTACATACAGAAACGTGAAGTCTCTGTAAAGCAAGCAGTTGTTCTTCAAGGATTCTTTCAGTGCATAACACAGTTAACCAGAAACGTAAAAATTATACTTAACCTTGCTTAGTTCTCTAAATAAGAAATTCAAAAGTGTATTATTTTCTAACTTGTTTTTAAATACACATATTTTTAATGTGTAAGCTAAATGTAAATACATGAACCTTTGATTCATTCTTTTTTCTGTGGTCATCAGATGGGACCAGAGAACAATTTAACAAAACCTCAAAGGTGACATCAGTAAAAACAAAGACATTCTTATGAGGAAAAGACATATACCAGAAACAATTAAAGAGAGACAAAACAAAACTCATGAAATAAGCAAATGTAATTAAATGAAAGAATTCTGTGACACTTACAAAATACTGTTTAATATCAGCACACAGGCCACAACTCAGAACAGTATTTAAGCACTGAATTTTTGTTTCTGCACAAACTATTAGCAAATTTAAGCTCTTACATGCATTTTCCTTTTTTTGCATTTTGCAAAAAAGGATGTAAATTATTACCTTATTCAGATTTATACAAGAGAAAACCAAGATGAATTTCAGTAGTGGTAGATGACAGAAACATTAACATTTTTTAGCAAATATTTTAGCCCAGCTGTCACGACCACACTCCAGCTTGATCCAACCTGAGCAGCTGCCAATTAAATCTTCCATTGAAAACTAGGGCCTTGGTTCTCAAGGGGAGCTAGGCATTCAGTACCCACTAAAACTACAGCTGGCACAGAACTACCTCTGAGAATTTGGGCTGTGCTCTTCTTCTGGTTTTATCTTAACTATTGCCTCGCAGTATTATCCACTTATAAAACATAACTATAAAATATCCTAAAGTTCACAGTACTTCTGTGATGGGAAAAGTAATTCTTTTGGGGAGTACACAGAATAAAATAAGAACATTAAGATTAACAGCATCTTGTATTTTCCCTGCTATAGCAGGCCCCCAAGAGGAATGCCTCTGTGCCACCTTATCATTTGCATGCTCCGAGCACAGGTATCTAAATTTGTACCAGAAGAATTACATAGACCTAAAAAAGAAACTACGCAAATGCTGCCTTCAAATAACAAACAAGATGATGAAATTATAAGTTGCAGCTTTCAGGTGCTGGTACCAAACTCCTGTCAATGCATTCTGCAAAATTGTTCCCTTCAGGATGCTTTCAATATCTTACACATTTGATTTATATGTCAACTCTGAGAATTCTTTCAAATTAACAATGAATTTACAGTTTAATATTTTTTACTTACACTGATAGGATCCAGAATCTTTACTGCTGCCAGACTCCCATCTTTCTTATTGGTAACCTTATAGACTTTACCATAAGTGCCTTTCCCAATAGTCTCTATAATTTCCCAGGTATCTGAGGGATCAGCTAATGATTCTAGTCCAATCATACTGGAATTATACTGAAACAATCCATACAATGGCTTCCTGGAAAACAAAGCAGACACACTTACAGTGGGAAGCCCTAAGTAACTATGTACTAAAAAAGGCACCTTATGATAAAGAAACCAAATGTTGTCCTAATTTGAGAAGAAATACAGATAGAATCACAAATGAAAACCAGACAGAAAGATAAGATCACTAAATGAAGGAATGGAAAGAAAACTTCTCTTTACTTACTTTGCTGTATGTATTAATTGCTTCAAACATTGCCCCATAAACTGCATCATTCTGAACACATTTTAAGAAGTTCTCACAAAATCTGATCCTCCCTCTACTGCACGCTCTTTTAATGGACATTTTACACAATTTGTTTAACACTGCTCATGAAATGACGCCCTATTTCTTGTGCATTAAAACGCCATGTCATGCTTTTAACATATTTTTGTCTGATGCTCCCTGGATAACTGCCAGACAGGCATTCAGGAGGTATAACACCTCATCATATCCGATACATCTACAAAAGGGCTATGTATAACTAGTTTAATAAAAGTTAAATTTTTCATGGTTTAATAAAAGTTAAGACTGGGCTGGCTGGTATAATAAAATACAAACAAACTTGATAATAGGCAACAGGCACACCACTGGGGTGACATGCATCACTGGAAATGTTTCTCAACAATTGCACTTGTCTATCTCTGTATTTCAGTCAGAGTGTGTTATGGTCAGGTACACAGGCTGACTGCACCTCCACCTTCAGGAGATCTCCTGGTCAGGGGAGTCGTTGCCCCAAACATTCCTAAGTGATGCATGGATCACTGCAGCCTATGGAAAAGGCTCCTTCCCACCCTTAAAATTACATTGATGGCAAGTTCTGGTGATTAGGAAAATGACAATACCATTTTAGGATTTCATTTCAAGTAGTAAGAATGTAGATCTTGCCCCTGAACTGGAATTAGAGAAAGGAAAGATGAAGTTTAAGATGAGACTAACTTAACCTTCTTATATAATTCCTCATTAGGGAAGCTGACTGGTTTATGGTTTATGGTTTCTCTAAGAAAGAATATGATTTGCCCATTTAGTAGCTGACAGTAGGTAGACCCCTTCAGCTGTCTGTACACTTAATTAGGAGATGTTAAGTCTTGAGATCCATGAGCAAACCAAAGGAGAAAATAAGAAAGTGATCTTGACAAAAGCAATTGAAGACACCACCATTAGTGATTGCAAAAGATCTTGATTTTTGGAGATGGATCAAATAGCATCTCAAATGTACACTTGAATTTTAAGATTTGAGCCATTTCTTTCTAAGCATGTCTGATATCTCCAAAACTACTTGAAATAATTTTAAAAACCTGTTGTCTTATTTACCTCTTCACCTTTTCCAGCAGCAGTGACAACTATCTGGCATGAGAAATTCAGTCAGAAAGAAATGTGAGCCTGGCTGGGGAAACTGATAAATTAAT
The DNA here is from genome assembly GCF_929443795.1 of Astur gentilis. Classification (NCBI taxonomy): domain Eukaryota; kingdom Metazoa; phylum Chordata; class Aves; order Accipitriformes; family Accipitridae; genus Astur; species Astur gentilis. Next base: position 32,683,757 of record NC_064880.1, read on the forward strand.
AAGGAATGAAGCAGCAGCTCTTCAATGTAATTAAAGAAATAATTGTGCTTTCTGTTCATGATGGAGAAGAAAATAACCTGTATGCAAATTCACAGGCAGCGCAGGTCTGTATAGCAATATTCAAAATGGAAGTATGTGTATAAACTAATTTGCATGCTTTGTTCCTTTCCAGAAGAAATTTTTAAATTCCTTTAGACCCTAAGACAAAATGTTTACATGCTGTTAAAGTAATTTACCATATAGCAGGCACAAAACATGGCTGTTACCAAAGTCAGGTTAGAAGAAGTAGAATTTTTTTTTAAACAATGGCAGGCACATTTAGAGAAAACCTCTGTTTCCCTCCTTGGTTAAAACTATATTTGTACCAAAGATAGTGCCAAATAATATACTGAATTGCTTTGGTCTTTTGACCAAAAAAAGGCAAAGAAAAGAAGAAAAAAGAAGGGAAGGTTAAAAAAAAAAAAAAAAAAAAAGCTAGAGTCAATGTCATTTATCTGTTGTGGGTCAATAACATAATTTATTAGGACAGTTTCTCACTACTTGGATCCAATATAGCATGCTGCAAATAAAGAACAGTATTCTGAGCACATACAGTTAGCACCTCAACAGAGAAGCAGGTCAGGTGAAAGACTTCTCTGAAATCAGTGAACAGACTGTACTACATGCACTGAAGACAGCAGCCACAGACATGTAGCTCCTGATAAGCCAACCTTAAGAGCAAGGTTTGCTTGCAGGCTGTGGGGGTGGTGAATACAAACATAAATTGGAACAGTTGCATCTCAGGTTAAAAAAAAACATACTGAACATGCATGATTTTAAAGCTTTAGCAGAAATGCTACAGACGTTCATGTGCAAAGAAACAGAGAAGAATAGGCTGCAAACAGCTGTGATGCAACCTTACAAGAAAAACAAAACAAAACAAAACCCCAAAACTGATACTTATTTCACTGTCACTATAAAAACTACCCTATCACACAGATTGTCTGCAAAATGATGCATGGCACTCTTTGTACAGATGTAATGTTTATTATGACACCTCCCTCCAAGCAGCTGTTGTGGATAAATGTTTTTCCTGAAAACAAAATAATCTAGTGTCATTGCCTGCTTTTGTTCTGATTATTAAGAAATCTTTAAAATGGTTATCTCCCAAATTTTTTGAATACACTAATGTTTCTTTATACCAGAAGACAACGTTGACAACATAAAATTTAACACAAAATTGTTACAGATGAGTCCTGGTGGAGGACTGAAGAAAAATTTTAGTGAATGAGCACTTCTATGCACTCTGATAAAAAGGCAGCATTTACAGGTAGCATGTTTATGCATTACATGGAATGAGATTTGCCAAATACGTACCATAAACCTCTTCTGCTTAAACTAAAACAGCCTCTTCTTGAACTCAAGCAATACATATCTAAATGAGGTTCTACATCTGCCATCAGTAAAAGTGCCCATTGCACACAACATAGTAATCCTTATGACATTCCTATGATAGATGTGAATGTTTTACAGTACAAAAAAGCAAAAGAACAGTATCTGCTATTATCTTCATTATAGTAAAATCTGTTTAAAAAACCAAAAACCACAAAATGTAAACATTAAAGGAAAAAGCTGAAGTTGTAAAGTGAATTTGTGCTTTTCTTTTTCTACTTCCTGATTTGCTGAACTTCAGAAAATAAAATGCCCTTGTTTTAACATGGACTGGCATTTACTTTTTATTTCTACAGTGAAAAGTTACACATGAATGCAACCACTTTTACAACAACCCCATATTCAGAAGCCCTGAACAGTAAATAAAATGCTGAAGCTGAAATTTCTTAAGGAAGAAATTTCTCCTTTCACTCCCCCAACAACAGGCCTCACACCTCCCTGGGCTTTGAAATGATGTACAGAGAGCAGCTTCTAGCTGTGAAAAACTTAGAAATGCTCTCCCCAGAGGGAGCCTCAACCTATTAGAGACCTACTGATTACAAGTATTTCATGATTTCTGCCACCAGCTGGAGAAACCTTCTCAGAGGTTAAATCTGTTCCGTGCAAGCAAGCAAAATAGTCCACACCAGATGCTGAAAAATTACACTTTGGCAATTAACTCTACTGGATGGGGAACATCTGACACAAAGCTATTTGGGACTGCACATGCTTATGCTATTTGAGGAATGACTACATGCTATCAACAGGCCTGTAGCACTCTACCAAACCCTGTTTTGCATACTTGGGAAGAGACAGAATGCAAAGCAAGAGTAAGGACAACTTGATGGAGTCTAGTCAAAGCACTCAGGCTAAAATAGGGACGAATAGCATGATTTTATTTTTTTAAAAGCAGAGATAATATACTAACTTAAAATAAATCTTGCAAAAGTTGACCAACCAAGACAAACAATAGGGTGAGTCAAAAAATTACTAACAGGCTTCAGCCATTGTCAGGGTTTCTTTCATTTATCCAGGAAAAGAGATATTATTCTCCATCAATAAAGTAAATTTCATGGGTTTCTTCCTAACACCTGGATTCTTCTATTTTGAAAACCTTTAACAGTCAGAACAGGCATGACAGACTAACTTAGATGGCAGTCAGGCAAATGTGCAAATAACAGACAAACAGACTACATGTGTTGTTTGATATAAAAGATAACATAAAAGAAATATGGGTTACAGACAGTGCACAAATCATTTTTCCCTCTGTGAACTACAGCCTTCCAATTGTATTCCATGGCTCTAAAAAGCCTCAAACTAGCCATCTCGAATATTATGTGGCGTCTTAGAAGTTCTACCGTGATCTTCACCTATGTTGTGAAAACAAAACAAAAAACCCAAACCCTATAGAGATTAACTACATGCAGGGGTTTTTATGATGTAATTACTTCTGGAATAAAATCAGCAACTTTTTCTTTCTTACAAATTTATTATCACGGCTCTCTTTCTCAGAAATTATAGGGACAAGAGAGACTTGTAAGAAAGAAAAAACAGTGCCAGAAATAGCTTTACAATTACTGTTCTATTTGCAGTACTGCCTTACTCCTACACAACAGTGATTTGCCTGCCTACTGCCTTCCAAAATACACCCTTTTCTAGCTCACAGTAAAATGGGACATTCACAAGGTTTTGAAATTAGTAAGAGCCTCGCTCCAGCCGGGTGCTTTCTAACAGTCATGGTATACAGTACTAGACAGTTGTAGCTGGTAGGGACATAATGGCAATACCAGTGAAACAAAATTGAACATACTGTTTCCATATGAACAATTCATGCACAAGCCTAATTTTTGCAATGTTTTCATTTAACCCCTCTTGTCTCTCTTGTGAAACAGCCAGCTTACACTCTTCTGGCACCTACACATATTGTGGAAGAATAAGAATGCCATATTCAAAATTAAGGTATTTCCCTATTTGTAGGAAGCTCAATATTGCTTCCATACTAAATGAAGAACTCATAGATAGAAGAATTCGGAAGGTAAAGTTGACATTATCAGCTATGGCTTCACCCAGCCATGAAAGCCCCTATTCTGCTGGCTAGTAATGGTCATACCCAGACAGCTACCTAAGAAGCAATTGTTAGAGGAATTAATGAACCACCGAAAGGGATAAGAAAATCAATAGTCAGAACATCTTCCTCTGCTAGTCTTCTCCTGCTGTTTCTCACTGGCTAGGTTAAAACAAAGAGGATGTCAATATCTTGAAATAAGCATACAAAGAATCCATCAACACACCATCCTATAACTGTTCTCAATTGGTCTCAGAGAGAGAAACTGCAGAATGTGCATAGTTTTTTCTGGGATAAAGGTCAGTGATGGAAGGAGATGAAGGAGAAGAATAAAAGTATGTTGAAAAGCTGTTATTGATGCTATACAACTTACAAACAAAAAGAACCATACTTTAACCCATCATGTCGTTTCACTAGGCCAACATAAGGGAAAAATAGGACAATCAGGAACAGAACTGGTATTGTTTATAGATGCAAGGTAGATCTCTGAAAACACTCCTGCTAAATTCAGTTCACAGAACAAGTTTCTGTTGAATATACAAATGATGAAACTGATTCTGTGGGTGTTCAAAATGGAGATGGAGACAATGTAACTGGGAAACACCTTCTCCCTTTCCATGTACTCCAACTTCAACTTTTTTAACTTTTTACCAATTGCTCTTACATACACTCTCTCTCCATAAAGTCCTTTAAATTCAGGAATATCTTTGTTAATTTATTTCCTTCTGCTTCGTTTATATGGATGAACTAGATAATCTAAGCTTTTAGACTTGTAATATCAGACACAGGGTCAGAACAGTGATATGCAGTGGCAATGGATTGTAATCGGACGCTAGTTCTGAGGAAAGCATTGGGAATGTTTGCTCTCTTGTCTTGTCTATGCTTCCAGTTCATCACAGCATGAAACACAACCCCATTCCTAGGATCAACCATAATAAACTGCCCACAAAACAGCTACTGACATCATGGCAGAGAAATCTACATGTCACCTCCTCTAGAAATAAAGAGAAAAAACAACTTGATTTTTGAACACTTTAATCAAATGGTGAAAATTTCACACCACCACTCCTAAACTGGTTCTGAATCACAAGCATTTTAAGATTATAATCTTAATTCAAATTCTTAGACCAAATGTTCTGAGTCTAAACCAGAAAACTCTCCATTAATGTCCTAGAAAATGCATGGTAGGAAAGATGTATGTGCCTAGTCCAGACAATCCAGTTGCACGTTTTCATTTAGATTCATTGCATCATAATCTGTTGCATTATAAATTTTTATAAGTAAACTCTTATTGCACCCTTATATTTATGAGTACATTAACCTTTGTTCAACAATGATTGGTCGTTTTTTGTATCGTTCATATAAGCCAAACAGAAGACTACTCTGGGTGGCAAGTATATCCTTGCGATCAGCCAGTTTCATACACAAACAGATCTAGGATGCATGTAGACAAAGGTAAAGTACAGCTTGGCCCCTGACCAGCTCCCCTGTAAATCAAATGCTTTTCTTACTGGGTATGCATTTTCAGTCTTTCCTGAAGGCCTGTGTCAGATCAGGAGGCACTGCTGACTCTTGCTGGGTCACAAAGCAGTTATTTTACTCCAGAACTATTTAGGACCTCATTCTGTGACTCCCAAAGAAGTGCCACAACACTCTTGATAAAATTCCATCTTCCATGGGGTCCACGTAACACTACTGGCATCCTGGATCCTTCATAACTGTATCTCCCTCAAAACTCAGGTTTCTTCTGCTTCCCAAGAGCTCATTCTGAAGTTGCTTCTCTCCCACCACAGACCCATGGCTTCATATCATCTGCTGTCTACAACAGTCAAATCAGTTTGCTTAACGTCAAGCCATTTTCTAGTTGAATGGGACTTGCAAACAGTGTAGTATTAGCCTTAAAGAGATCTGCTTAGCATGCACAGAATGGGACCATGCACTTTAAGTTAAACTAAACACTGCCTCAATCTACTTCACACCCAAAAACCGAACAAGCAACCACTGGGGTTTTCTAGAGTAGGAAGGTCTTAAAGATGTGGTGAACTCAAGCCACTCCTTTTTTTTTTTAATAGAAATGATCACTACTACTTTAGAAAATTTCTTGCTGTTAGAGACTGAAAGAGTTAATGTCTCAAACATTGTGGTGGGGCAAGTTCTGCTTAAAGACAAACCCTGCACAGTAAGGAACCAAGGTGAAAAGCCCATCAGCTCAGACATCAGCAACAGGAGGGGGAGGGCGTGCTGGAGGGTGTGCAGCTCCCTGCTCTGATAAGCTGTTCTGATACAAAGATCAAACAATGGCAGTGTCTGCAGGGAAGGAGAAGTTACTCCACAAACCCAAAGGCTCACAAACTGCTCATTAACCCGATGAGTTCAGGTGCCTGCCCGAAGGAGGGACAAGGATGATAAAAGGACACAGAGTGAAGCCCCAGGTGCGCAAGCCCAGTGGAACTGGACCCGTCGGCTGACTGTGGACTCCTTGGCTGACTGAACCAACGCTGGACCCAGGACCGGTGAAATCTTTCTCTCCCTTTCTCTCTCTCTGTCTTACCACTTTCCTTTTCCTTTTCCACAATCCCTACACCTCATCCATTTCAAGATATAAACCACTGACCAAGTCTGAGACTAAGAGTAGATCCAGCCGCCTCTGGGCCCTTCTCTGAGGAGTCTAGAAAGCAAGGGGGTCTGCTCTGAACCTCGTGACTCAATGGGAGGGATCTCCTTATTCCCTGAATCAATGTATATGGTTACCATAGGTTACCTGGTTTACTGAGGTAGTTTCAAGATATAAACCGTTGACAAAGTCTGAGACTAAGAGTGGATCCAGCCGCCCCTAGACCCTTCTCTGAGGAGGAGTCTGGAAAGCAATGGGGTCTGCTCTGAACCTCATGACTCAACGGGAGGGATCTCCTTATTCCCTGAATTGATGTATATTGTTACACAGTTTACAGAAGTAGTCTTATGCCAAGTCCTGTTGTGAAAAACCCTGCCACCTACTACCATGCCTCCCCAGTTCCATTTGCTTCTGTTATGAATAAAATCTTTAACTGATCGTTTGGTCTCGTTTCACCTTAATTCAGCCCGAGGGAATTTTGAATTAAATATGACTCCCTGGTCTGTCCAGTCTGGGTCATGACACTTGCTGCTTTGATTCTTTTATCTAATCTTCATTGATGTCCATGGTATTATATTAGTAATCACATTTCTTTCTGTTAGAATCATTCAATCCCACTCATTTTCACAGGATTCCATAGATAGAACATGCTTTATTCTGGTCTACCATAGCTGAACTTCTCTAACTGAATGTGCGCAAAAGCTGAAATGTAGCTAGAGTGAAAAGATTTGTAAACAGTAATTCACAAAACTAAGCAAGCCACAAAGCAACTTGTTTCATGAACAGTGAGACTAATGAATTTGATAAATCTGCATCTTTTTAATTTCTTACCATCATAATAATCATTCTTCCTTTCCTCTGATACACCCCAAAGACAACATCTGCTGTAGCTAAGCTGGAATTGTTAGCACATGGGTGGAACAACCCAAGCAGAATGTACCAAGGACAAAATTCAATTTGTATCCCACTCAGAGGGGACACTGCTTACGATTCATTCCTCTAGCCTGACACAGATTTTTATAAAAACTGTAGGAACTTATTTATTTTGGGGATTCCTATTTCTCTGTCAAATATGGATGCAATCTTCAGTAAGAAAGGATTTTCTCACAGAACTCCAAAAAAACGTTTTCTCTAAGGTTTAACATAAATATCCTTAGATCAGTGTGGATACGGGATGTTAAGCAAAAAAAATGGTCAAGCCAAAGCATATAAAGATTGCATAATTCTCAGAGATTACTAGTAAAGCAAACCTGCACTTCTCACTAACATGCAAGAAATTAATTTTTCTTTTGTTTTCACAAAATTAGCAAAATGTATTTTTAAAGGAAAAATGACACTTCCAAGGTTTCTGGGAGGTACTGTGTATTTAAGAAAACCTATAAGGGAAGCTGGGACCAACAGAGAAAATTGTATTCAGTGATGAAAGACTGAATGCCTTGCTGAGATTCAAATTATTGCAAAAAATCACTTCCTGCATATGGTAAACCAAGTAGTTTTGCAGTCTTATCCTGTGAGGTAAAGGGTACCTTGCTACTAACATAGAAATCAACAGAAACTTCTAGTGAAGCTTTGAGTATCACTGAAAATAAAGCCCCTGATCATTCATGAGGAACTATAATACATTGAATTTGTTTGACCACTAATTAATCCGTTGTACATCTACAATTCGGAGGACCAAATGTTGAATAAAATTATGCACTTAGTTACCATAATATAGTTCATAATTATTACATTATAAATGTAACAATGAAAACCAGAAAGACCCCCAAAATATTAAGCAGAAATGATTATCCAAGACCAGATCCAAATATCTGAAAACTAGTTAAGATCAACTCAAACAGGAGGTTCTGATCAGTGGCATTTCTATTGCAAAAATGCTATTTATACTCACCATCTAAATAGAATTCCAACTATCAAAATACATTAAAGCAGTTACAAATGACTAACAGCTAACACATCAATTTCACCTCAGGCTGGGAACTCAATGCTAAAATGAAGTTTATAATCCCATGAGCCCATTCAGTTATAAACTGCAGGTGGCAAATCAAGTGACAACGAGCTACAGTCCCCATGTGTGAAAAATCAATACCTGAAAAGGTTTTCTCTGCCTCCTTTGGCAGCAATTTAACAGGGCAAACAAAACGCGTGTGTTGGTGTTAAAATGGAAGGATGAAGGGCTATAACAGACTGATGACCTTTAGACCATACCCAGGCTCTTCACTGCAGTCTAATCAGAAAAGCTTGATATGCTTTGTTTACAGATGAGGAGAAAGAAAATCTAAGACAGATGTAGGATAAAACTGGGAAGAAAATAACTGCAAACTTACATTAGCAACCTGATTTTCTGAAACCAGCTTATCCTATATTGGATTTTTGTCCCACTAAGAATATCAGAATTCTTCAGGACTGACAGCTTCCTTACAGGAGCACTTGTATCGGCCAGCACTGCACAGAACTGTGTGTTCTGCGTACTGGTTCCCATGCCCACTACTAGACAGACAATGCAGTGCATGTTAGCTTAAGATGCTGTCATGAAGGATAGAGATAAACTGGTTCAATCCTAGCAGCTTCACTTCATTAATACTAAAGATTATTGTGACACTAATTGATCCTGAGCCTCATCTATTTATCAAGTCTTTTACATGCAGGAGCTGAAGAATTAAAGCCACTTAGTCATTCACAGAGAGTGAGCAACAACTGCTTAATTTTTTTAAGGGATCTTCCTATTGTTTCACAATATACCTTAATTGTATAATGTAATCAATCATAATTCATCACTATAGTTCTCCAGTATTACTTTTACAGCAGTTTTATTCTACTGAGGATTTTTAATAAGAACTCTTCTTTATCCATAAGAAAAATAATAATAATCTGTTAACCATGATACAAAGAACATCTCTTAGTGCTGACAATGACTCTTGCTTAAGATGAAATATTTTCATCAGTGAGCTAGTTGTTATGCATTACCAGCATGTGTGCAGTAGCCTAGCGTGACACCAATTTGCATAATTTCTCTTTTCTAACAGGCTTCAAAAATAATAATAGGCATATGAGATAGAATCCATTAATTTTAAACTTCCTTCAGCAGCTATCTTCATGAAGCGGTTATCAAAAGAACCTTTAAAGAATTAAGTTTAATAAATTATAAATGTATTATTTGGGTTATGCTGTCTGGGCCTATAGCCATCTAAGTTGAGTTCAGTAACAAAGACCAAGGCAAATCCACAAGCAATTGGCTTGACATCTTCCCAGCTGAAAAGACTGACAAGAAGTGGCAGAACAATGCCAATGTCCCCTACTGCTCACAGTTAACTATTGAACTTGAAAATCAGTTAGGGATTTTGGGGTACAAATAGGTAGAAGAAAAGGACAGATAGTGATACACATAGAAGCTGCTCAGAGCTGTTATGCCTGTATGCGTTATTTAATAATGCCTTAATCTACAGAAAGGAACAAAACCAACTCTGTTTTTTGCTGATCTGAACCCCAAAGAAGACCTTACTATTTGTTAATATTTAAGGCAAGCAGAAAGGTTAATCTGTTAGCAAACTCTGATGGGAAGCCAGTTTAAGAAATTAAAAAAAAAAAAAAAAAAAAGAGTGAAAATAGCTTTCCACAGTATAATATAATAACTGAGGGACCTTTCCGTACCTTCATGACTTATGCATTTGTATATTGTGACCTGCATAGCAAACAACATTGCTGCAGTACCCTGATTCTCTCAGCTACTGATCTGGTAAAAAGTCTGGCTTTGTAACTTCAAAGAGTAATTTAGACCTTGGTACACTTTACTATACATTCTGATACATGGTCGTCAATAAGAAAGATCTGATTTGTCTTTATTGCACAAGGGAAGACGCCTGAAAGTCTACACAACTTACGTAGACGCCTAATGTCCACTAATACAAAAACACATTACCAAAGTACTCAGCTATCCTAATAAAGGAAAAGGTACAAGCACCCTGGGACAAACTACAGATGCTACTAAGGACTCAAGCAAAAATTCTCAGAGCTTGCTCCTGCCGGGTATTTCACACTGAGAATCCCCCTACTGATTGAGGGGATTTGAGGGAGATTAACAGCTCCAAGAGCTGTGATCTTGAAGAGAGAACAATTTAATAACAACAACCAAAAAAATGTCCATGAACTTTCAGAATAGAATTTAAACACAGAATAAAGCAACAAACTGGCCTCTTTTCCCAGATTAACTCTTGGGCTGCTGCAGATGCTCCTGAAGAAAGTTAAGAGAATGCCTGAACTTAATTTACAAGGAGAAAACATGACAGGTAAGGATGCTGTACCATGCACTAGTACAGTACCTATGACCTGGAATAACCAGCCTTTAGCAGTTCATTAGCAGCTATTCAGTTTTCTTTTACATATTTTTAATTTTATAGAACAGGTCTGCAGGCTTTCAGAACTTGAAAGAGGAAAACATTTTGTGATACCATTCAACAAACAAAAAACCCAGAGAGACTAGGTAATATACTTGTACGTCACCACAAGCAGCACTGAACTGAGAAATCAGTTAAGGCTTTCACCATAAAAGTAAGTAAATTAGATTGTACACACAATATGAAGCAGGATCTACAGCAATATGTTTGCATCAAATTTTTAACAATGCTTTAACCTACATACATTATTTTCTATCACGTCATATAGCAATAGGTCATTTTTCTTCAATGAGGATACCCTCTGCAAATAACCCCAGTTCCTACCTCTGTTTAAGCAGAGAGTACCTACTGAAAAATCAAAGCCTGAAGTAGAATAAAAGCATGACGAGCAAAACAGCAACTGACATCATCCATTCAAGAAAGGTATCTTTATAAGGTATGAGTGATGTGGTGTAAGGATTTTACTGTCTTATTTTAGGATGCTCCTTTTACTAGATAGCATTATAAAGAGACTTTACATTTCAAATACAATCCTAGGAGTTAGGAGAACTCAAGAGATACTCTTGACTGTAACTCACTTCCTGTACCACAGAAATTGTATTTTATCCATGCTTCAGGTTCTCTGTTTACAAACTGAACAAACCAGTACCTTTCAATAGTAATACCTTGTATTGAAAGGTGTCTCCTACATAGGCATCCCAAGCTACATCTCTCCAAACATTACAGCAATATTCTGTTGCAATAGCCCTCACAGAAGTCTCATCAGCTGTCCCCAGGTAACAGTGCAGAGGCAACCCCATGGATTGCTATGTTTATAAGTGTCCCTTGAGGCTCAGAGCACATGCTTCTGGCTTCTCTTTTTGGACACGACTGTGGACAAGCACAGCTAGCCACAGAAGTATGCTGGCAGCTTGTTCTCCACTGCCTTTAAACCCTCTCTCAGAGTTCCACAACAAGGGTATTTTTAAAAATGTGTGAGTGAAATAGATATATGCACAGCCTTAACAAGGTTTCTGAAAACCCCTTAACTTTAGCTATTACAAGGAGCATAACTAAACAATCAAAACAATAAACATGTTGTTTTAAGGCTTCACTGTCTCAGCTTCCTGACATTTCAAAATCTTTCAGCTTCTAACTTGCTATAACCAGAAGTCCTCAATCTCTTCTTTCAAGCTTGTGCCATTTACTCTGGAATACAGTTGCGCTTCTTTTCTAAGTCATTCCCCTGGATCTCTGCAGCAAGCACCCTTTTTGTGAAAGGAGTGGCTGATTTTCCTTTAAAATGGCTAGTAAGAATCCCTTTCCTTTGATCTTCTGGCTTTCCTTGTTAGGTGGTTCCTCTTCAAACCCACTATGTGACCAAAATCTCCCACTGAAGTCTAGCCTTCAAGTTTAAGTTTAAAACTTGGTAACTGGCTTGTCACAAGGAGTATTCAATCCTTTATTTAACACCATTCACTCAACAAAATTTAATTTTTCCTCTTTGTTAGCTTTTGGCTGATAGAAAGTTTATTTCAACCAGCCTACAGAAGCAGAATTACAAGAGAAGGCAAATACACCCCCATTCAAAATGACGCTTGCAGTCTGATAGATTTACACACAGAAACTTCCCAATATCAAAGAGAAATCATATATTGTATATAGATTCTCTAAATTGTCCCAACCGTCATTATACTCAGAATATATGCACATTTCTGTAAATAGACTTTCTGACATCACTGCTATTCACACAATGGAAGGTTTGTGGAAGCTTAGAACAGCAATGGTTGCACTTAAAAGATGCTTATTGAGGGTGTTCCAGCAAAAACAATATATCATGCTGCTTTTTTGGAAATTGCCATATCTGATTTATATCCTTGTGGTATCAATTGGACAAAGGCAATTTTCTATAATGAATTATTTATTTCCTGTTGTAATCAGACATCTGAGATAGTCATAAATATTTATCTGTCCAGTTAATTCACTAATGAAAACTGAACTAATTCTAAAAATGGGATGTTATCTCAGAAGCATGCTGACTTAACAGTCTGCTTAACCTTTGCATTAGTGAAGGCAACCACCACATGGGAAACAACAGGAGCTGAAAAAAAACCTGATCTTGAAAGCATAGTATAAGAATGGGCTAAGGTATCAGCACAGAAGAATTTTGCGTGTACACTATAAATATTATCTCACTTTTCTCTATCGCTAATTTCCCAATTTGTAAAACTTACAATAATGTCCTCTACCCTTATACTCCTCTGCAATCCTTGGGCTTCTCAGTAGCATTCCAGAGAGATTTCCTCTTCAGCAATGGAAATATCTCTTCTTCTTAGGCACTGAGTTACTGGCTTGTGCGTTAGCCTGTGCAACTCCACTATCCTTCACAGCCTCTAAGAAATGTTTGGGGCTGCTGGCTGCCTGAGAGTAGTTCAGTACCATCTATGGATTGCAAAAGCCTGTGGGCACAAATTCCTTGAAGTTAGCTGGCTGTATTGATATCATACCTCACCCAAACCAGGTCAATGTAAGCGGCTAATAAAAGGATTTATTTACTACGTCCACAATAGACAATGCAGTTTACCAAGGTTTATAGTCACAAGAGAATGGAAATTAAAAGAAACAAGTCTACATCTATCTAGACTCAGATTGGCCTTGAAGGGTCATCTTATCTAATAAACTCACAGGTCTCTTTCAGCTCATATTCCCTTCACAGAAGGGGATCCTACTTTGGCAACCATTTTTGCTTTATAATCCATCCCCATCTCTGGGACAATTCACCTTTGTCCACTCCCCTAAAACACAAACTACTAGTCATTAACCTAAGAAGGGAGTAATCTGTTCCTCCATCAAACTATTGCTTGCCACCTTCTGGAGAGGCTGATGGCTTCAGGCCTTATGTGAAGTCTCACCTGCCCCATAACACACTTCAGTGATTATTCACATTTGGCTCAACTTCTCACAATCTGTTAGTCCATTGTGAAGCATAACATTAGCTGGAAAATGGTCAAACCTCAGACACAAAGCCTCTCTATATGTTAACATTTAGATTTTGATATATTTGTTATGTTGTTAACGAATAACCATACTTTAAGCAGGCACATAATTGGGATCAAGGCATGCATCTCATTTACCTGAGTCTTTTAATAGAGGCTGTATGTGATAATAATGAATGTTGCTGGAGTTAGATACTGCTTTAACATGCAATCCTATTTCTGAGGGATGCTGTAACAAAGCATTTCCAAGGTAAAGCTACAGATCCCTTGTCTAGTTCAGCCCAGAACACAGAGGAAACACTGCTCTCATGAGTCTGGAAGCAGAGGTACTACTGCAAACGCTAGGAAATAACATTACAGACTATGAACGCTGCTTTCCTCTCATTCCCACTGAGAAAGGTCAGCCAGAAAAAAGCCACAAGGTACAAAGACTGGTGATTTTGAAACTGCAGATTCATGTATCTTAGCTTCTAGGACAAAATAAAAAATACCCATCTGACAGGGACAGGTTAGAGAAAGCCATGTTCTGCTGGACTTGTTCTCTGAACAATAACTTTCTCCTTCAAGGACCTCAGACCTATAGTGATTTCAGAAATGATTCACTGGCCTCCTGGGCTCCAGGAAAAAAAAGGAAGGGGAAACATGAGGAGGAGTTGTAAACCACAGTTCATTCTGGACCTTTAGCTACTGGATGCCAGTGAAAAAGGAAGAAAAACTTTCAGGTGACAGTCAGATTCTGAAGCAAGCAGTTAATGCATTTACTAATTCAGATATAGAAAGGAAGTACAGTGCAATGTCACAAAACGGGAAGGAATATGTTACTGCATGTAAAATGAAATCCTTTAGAGGTTTGGTCTTCACTATGTTTATAAAGAAAACACTTTAAAAATGTGGCTGTCAAAAGATGAAGAGACAATCATGCAAGTTTATGAGTTAAGTCCCTGACAAAAGATCTTATCATGATCACTCAAAAAAACCCCTACTGCAAAATCCAAATTAATCCTTGACAAGGCAATTAGATTGTGTCAGCAACTGAAGTCATCCATGCCAGAATGACTCTTATCTTGAGCAGGCTGTACTCTGACATAACAAAGGTGTTCAGGAATCCAAAATATTAGGAGAAAACAGACCTGCATGTGAGCTCTGCCTCAAGCAGTATCAGCATGAAAACTGCTTATCAACTGCAACAACCAGCACAGAATAATGCCCAGCCCATGCAAAAAGACATAAGGAGCACAATGTATTACCTAATTTTGCAAAAGTTTGCAATGTCAGGGCATCGGCTTCTCTTGGGAGCTGCATTTAACCTGAGGCCATCACCCTTGGTCCCTGCCTGAGCTATCTACCCTACAGCCATGACCCTGCCCGAGCATGTACCCCATATTCATCCACACCTAAATCCTAACCCATGGACTTATCTCCTGGCCAGACCTTGAGTCTTCCTTGTTGCTACAGACATGCCTGGCAGTCAGTGGACTGTCGGCTGACCCCGGCTGCCATCCCTGGGCCTGCCCCCCTCACCTGGCTTGGGTCCTGCCAGGATGCCCCAAGCTCAGTGAGGCCACTGGCCCTGCGGCTTCGCTAGCACTCATGGCTCCCGGCTCACCTGCCCTTGCAGGGCAGCCCAGCCCTCGCTGCAGAGTGCCTACTGGCAATTTACCCAAGCCTTTTTTCAGGCAAGCCTCCCTCAGAACATGCAAAAACTTACACATTTTGCAAACCAATGAGTAACAAGGCCTACAGATCTACAAATCCTTGAGTGCATATCAAGAAGCAAACCCAGTGAGATTCAACAGCCCTATTAACAGATGAGCCAGATATATTTTTCCCACAGTCACTATTTTCACCTGATTAAAGTAAGACAGATGAAGATACAGATGCTACAGTATTGCCTGGTGATAGTTCGGGTTCATAGTTAGCCTAAACTTTAATGTCCGTGTCTTACATTAGATACTGTTTACACAGAGAACGTTCACTGAAATCAGAAGGAGCACGGTGTGGAACTTGTGAGGCAAATATTTTAAGGTAAACAAACTCTTCTTTGTCTTCTTTTTTCTTTTCTTCCTTTACAAAGGGTAAGCAAGTATTTAAGGCCATAAGGACATACTGTTCTTAATTACCTGAGTAATTAATAAGACAACCAATACATAATTACACAAAAGCTCACACTGTAAAGCAGAACCCTATTTCAGGACCTGCTTTTAAAAAATCCTCTCTCCTAAAACCTATTTTCCAATGTAATTATTTTCTTCCTTCTATTAAATAAACAGCTCTTGCAAAAGCCTGTCAATTTAGTATATATTATTTAACAAAATTAGTCTTTGCCACAGATTATAAAATGATTCTAATTTGTAAGTCTCTGGAGTACATGAAAGCATAAGACTAAGTTTGAATGGTAACAAAGTATTCTTCTGGCTGATGAAATATTCATACCCATTTGTCATCAAGACATTAGTAAGAAGGAATATATAGCCTTTTCACTTTTATTCAGTAAAGAACTGGCAAATATATTTCCTTCATTTAATTTTGAATGCTAGAGTAAGATGCCTCCTGAAACACTCCTTAATAAGCTCCGTTTCCTGTACAACACAGTACAGGAGATACTTAAAATTTACTAAGACAGATGACTCCATATTTCAGGTAAACAAATAAGGTTTATATATTTGCACCATCCAAAGTTCACAGAAGTTTTCATCCTTAAAACTTCACACTACTACTATCTTTTCTGCATCTCTCCAGATGTACCATTGTTAAGACTCAGAAAAGTCAGATTAAATACAGACATAAAGCTACAACATAGGTCATCTTACAACTATTAAAAAAAGACTACAATAAATTTCTCATAGAGGTAGCACAATGTTCATGACATTCCTTACAAGAAATAGTCCCAGCAGCAGCAATTCTTGCAACTTCTTTTTACGAAGATATTGGTGTAACTCTGTGGCATCACCCCATGCACTTTTTACCGATACAGACAGAAGCACAACTGTATGTAGTTTTTCCATTAATTTTCTGACTCTTACTTAATTATTTGGATTAGGACAAGCAGAGTATGTATCTGTAACTGCCTGCATTCAGAACACACAGGAAAGCATGACAAAAAAGCTGAGTACTTAGAAGAAAAGACAAAACTCGCTCTCCAACCCACTTCAAAAGTACAGTAAGCACGTGGGTAATGCGAGGGGGACGGACACAGGACAACACACCAATGAACACGGTCCCTCTCATGAAAGATCACGAGCATGGAGACAGTAACCAACTGGATGGTGAGAAGAAAAAGGTGAAAGCCCCAGGAATGGTATATTTCTGTAAGAGCTTGTGATCATGGGAGATGGGGGAGGGCAAGACAGCAATAAATCTGCTTCAGAAGAAAAGTGTAGCATGCCTTTTTACAGATCTAGAAACACTTGTGTGCAGCGAATCCTTTCCCTCTGTGCCTCTGAGGGACTACAGTAATTAAGGCAAACACCTCCTTCAGAGCCCCACCAAGTAAAAAAATCATTGAGCCCTTGTAGCACTCTGGTCCTGATTGCTGGGTCCCTCTCCAGCTGCTTCAGCAGGTCCCACTCTACTGCCAGCTTCCTGACTTTCAAACACCTCATTTGTGGCCCTTGTGTTGCTTTACTGTGCAGTGCTGATTGCTAGCTCTCCATCCCAGGGGGTTTCCAGTTTCACTTTGGTTTAAGATTATACTACCAGTTTCCTGCCTCACGTGCTTGTTATCAGAGCTTCTGTCATTGCTCCCTGAGGAGCTGTTTGTAGTCCTTCCTTCCCAAGGGGTTAATATTCCCTTTATTCGCTTTCAGTCAGCTCATGGTAAAATGCAAATGAACAGAAACTCTGCTGCAATACCCAAGTTTGTGCAACACCTGAGTTTGTACATGCATGTGTTATCAGCAGTAAGTACGTGTTCATCAGATGTCAGAGCAAGCTTACACTGCCAATCAAAAGAGAAACTCAGATTAACTATCTCCAGAGAACTCTCTGAAAACTGGAACCTACTAGTATTTGGCAGCTACAGCCACTCCATGACTTCCCACTTCAGGAACACCTTGCCAGGAATCAGGAAGAATGACTGCAGCATGTGGAAGCAAATATGAGGAAACCTTAAGATAGCTGTACCAGGAACCATACCTTGAGGAAGCACCATCATCACAGCCTCCCTGTCCACAGTGTAGTCCTGAAGGCTAAAATGCCATTTTTCCCATTTTGATTCTTGTAGAGCAAATCAGTTTGCAGATGTGCCCCTGGACACACAAACTTTTACATGTGGAAAGATCACCCTAATTTATGAAGTGGGGAGCAGGGTGTGGACTCTTCCCAACTGTTTACAGCTGAAAGGACATTATCTGATTTAACAAGTACTCTAAATTGCATTCTTAGCTGTTCCTTGTACATGTTGCATCCCCAGTCTTTCAGCCTGTCACAAAGAGCGCTCATCGTCCAGCTCAGAGAGTGGATGAATTTTCTGCTCCAAATGCCTTTTCACAGATTGGTCAAAAGAAGGTGTTCATTTCACAGCAGCCAGTTCACTGCTATGAGGGAGTGTGAAACCAAGCATGTTTTCTCAGCAGTGCTGCTGAACTCTGTGAAGCTCTTAGCTAAGCAGCCTTATGCCATCACAAATCACCATGCCACCACCTTTTATCCAGCTATTAAACCAGCTAGTTTCTCTATATTACAACATATACATTATTACAGTTAGTCATGACAGTCCTTCACTCTTGAAACTGGTAAGAGGCCAAACTACCACTAGTGAGAAGCAACTTAAGCCTACTTACACGAGTCACTGACATACACCTTTAGCTTATTGTTAGCTGATTTCTGCAGACCCTTCAAACCTTCTGCCAGCATATAAATTGCTTCCATTCCCTGCACCTATGAAAGGAACACCAGCAACGGAGCTGCATTAATGTCACCTTCCTATTTATTATGAATTGTTAAACTCAAGTCACTTTTTTGACTAAAAACAGTCCTTCCTCTATATTTGATGACAATATATACAATTTTCAATACAGCAATCAGTTTAGTTTTATAATTGTTTTTCACTGAGATAGTGATCTTGCCACAAAACATGAGGTATTATACCAGATACATTCTTTTGTAACAAGTATTTTGAATATGCTGAAAAGAAGGGAGTTTGCTTATAAAATGTAAGACCCACTGCTGAAAAATATCCTTTTAATTAAATTAATGGGGGATTTTCCCTATAAACATAATTGCAAATGATTTTTTAACACTTTTCCAAAAGGTCAAAAGATAGGTGACTTCTCAATATTCTGCAACTTTTTGAAGATCCGATCTTCTTTCTGGAACTCATTTTTAATCACAGGAAGTTTTTTGAACCATGTACCATATTTATCTCATCTCATAATCTTTCCTGGCTTGCCTCTCAGAGCCATTAATTCAATGCTCCATCTGCTACAGTTGCTCATACTGCAGGTGACATTTATATTAGGTTTTTTTCCTCAGAAGAAAATGTATTAGAAAAGGTAGTCTGACAGGTCTTTATATCCACTTCACAGACTACACACAAAATATAAAGATCATCCATGTAACTATTGACAGAACGATGAGAGAACAAGTGAATACAACAAGATGTGCACCAAACATGCCCTCTTCTTACAAGTGAGATGGAATTAATCACATCTATCATTCAGCCCTCCAGTAAGTTTAAAACATAGCGTGAAAAATGTACAAGGAGACATGAAAACTGCCATCCTACTCTACACTTTTTACTACTCCTTCTGCTTAACGCACTTTAGTCAGAGTTTATTCCCCATACATCCAGGAAAACTGGTAACAACAACAATATTACATACTTTCAATACCAGAAATGGGGCTTTTAATTTTTTTTCTTTTCCTTTAAGAACAGGTTTTATACCAATTCTTTAGAGCAAATGCAACCATGTAACAAATAGCTCAATGACAGATTGTTTGGACATGCTACAAACATGACAGGATTGTCCCATGGCAGAGGTGAAGTAACTGGATATTGGTTACATAGGTGGTATCTAGACTGCCTAGCTGACATATTTAGAGATAGGAACCTGAAGGAGAACAGCTTCTGCTGTCCCTATAACTCCAGGTTTTGCTGGCTCATCTCAAAGTTCATGTATTAAAAAGTACGCAATAACGGACACAGGGAAATTTCCAATAATTTCTTCTTTTTTTAAATAAAAGGGCAACTATACTGGAGAACAACTGGTAAAAAATGTTTTTTAGAACAAATGCCTTGATAAGATGACAGATCCCACAAAATCTGGGGTGAGCTGCTTAGCATTTGAAAGCAAGCCACTTTCTACCAGCCAGAGTCTTGGTGTGTTCAGTGGACTGACGCCCAGGCCCTCTTAACCCTATGGGGCAATGCTTTCTCTGGAAATCATTGCACCACACCAAGCTATTCCTCCATTTCCATTTTTTCTGTGTTTATAGTAATTCTTACTTTGTCTTAAAATTTACTGCCAATTAGATAATTCTGGATACATTTACTCAGGAGAAAAAAAGAAAAAAAAGAAGGAGAGATCCTGAAGAAAGAAGTGTTTCTGAAACCTCTAGCCCTGCCTGTCTTTCAGGCCCAAATTAACTACAGTTCCCTTCTACCCTTCAGTTCATGTTAGGCTGTGTAACAGACAAGAGTAGAAGTAGGGAGACCATGGAAGAGACAAGAAGTGGCAACAGTATTGGTCACCAAAGAATAGTAGAAGAAATTATTCTTATAGCTGTACTGTCAAACCATTTCTCTCTTTTCCTGACATCTGCTCAATGCCTAAGCTGAGGATAGAAGTAGCAGAGAACACTGAATCACGAAACTCTCCACCTGGCAGAGTTTAGTAAAATTCTGCCTGTGCAGGGAAATATTTATGAAACAATGAATGGGATTTTTCTTCTTCCAAATAGTAGTCAAATATAAAGACAAGATCCCCCTCGGGATCAGCATCACTCTTCTAGTTCTGTGCATACCCAGGAAATTAAAAAGAGCAGAGACAGCACTCTTTCAAACAGTTTTAAGCAGCACTTTCTGTTGTTTCAGATTTCAATGCCAGGAAGAAACTTTCCCCTAAATATTCCTATCTTTTTCATTATCCACAAAAAAAAGCCAGAGATGTCTCTACCTTCTTATACCTAAATAAGAGCCAAATCTATTTTTGCATACAACACACCATTTCCATATGATTCTCAAATCTGTATTTAGTGTCAGCCTTACAGCTGGCCTCAAGCAGCCCATGGTAAAACAGTGCCCTCCCCCTCTGCAGGATACCTCCCCCACTGCAGGATATTACAAACCCTTTACCAAAGCATTTACAGTATGCTGCTTATCAGTGACATAGTCCTCCAAAATTGCTCTGCAAAAAACTTCTCTCTCCTGAAAGCCATACGCCTGGAACAAGGAGATGCAGGACTGCAGTTAGGATGTTCTGAGACTTGCACACCTGGGTCCAAATGTAAGAAAGAGGAAAGGCTGGGAAGGCAGCAAAGATAAGGCATAATTGCATACCTACAAGTTCAGTCCAGCCTCCATGGTAGAGCTGGAACTGTGTCAAGGACAGAGTAGAGGGTTTACTATGGCAATCTGATACATTTGGGCCTTAGGGCAGCCTTACCAGAGCAGGTATCATTGTAACACTCCAAGACCCTCCACCTAGTCCCGAAAAGGTTTATATGTTTGCAAGTCACAAAATGTTCTGGAGAGGAAACTGCAGCATATAGTACAGACCACTGTGCATTCTATAGATATATCTATCTTGCAAAAACAGTTTTGTCAAGGACACAAGCATCTGCTGGCTAACAGCAGTCAAATCTTTTATACACATGGATAACTGTGGATCTCTGCAAAAATGTGCTAATCTAACTATATTTTGTCTTGCAAGAGTGAAGATCACCTTAGCACGACAGTGCCAACTGTCTTGTCATTAGCTCCATTACCACAATGACTTAGAAAAAGCTACTCTTGTTACTATACACATACATAAGAACCTCATGTGAGAATTATTTTTTTTAAAGAGCTAACACTTAGATATGTAAATCCTTAGTTGGAAACTGTGTTACCTACAGCATTAATATTCTCAGTGACTTGATTTTTCTTTTTAACATTTTTGATAATTTTCATTCTACAACAGGTTGACACTGATGGGGTCATAAATCCTGATGAGAGAGCGAGCTACCATTTTATTTTTTTGGCAAAGAACCCAAGCAGGAGAAACTATACCATGAGTCAATTCTTCAGACATGACTTAAAATGAAAGCAGTACAGGCTGCACTCTTCACAATCCAGTCTTTCTTATAGTATCAAGGCTGTAAAAGCTTATTCCTCTTCCAATACTGTATGCACTGCCCATCATCAAAACCATCAAAACCACAAACTTGTAACTCAAGACTAGCAGCTTTTTAGGTACAATTTATAACAATCACTCTTTTGAAGGAAGCTAATAGATAAGGCCTGTAGAAACTAAGCACTGTATTTTCTTTCAGAGATGAGGCTGAAGAACTCCCTAATAAATAGAACTAAGAATTTTACCAGTCACAATATTTGTATTTCATCATGCCATGCACCACTCAGTTCAAAAGCCTCTCTAGCAAGTAGTTTCTGAACAGCTAGAAAGAGAAGTGGTTGAACAAGCCCACAATTCCAAGGGCAGTTCTACCCTTAGGGAATGTTTGTGTATGGAATTAACACTCTTAGTGCAACCTGAGTCAATTACAGCTGTGCTGCTACAAATGTATGAAGGCCACGTTGAGAAGCAACAACAGTTGGTAACCATCATTTTTAATTACATGTTCTCAGTGAGTAACTTTCTTTCACAACGTTCTTGGTATTATGATGAAATCAGGAGTCAGCTGTTTTGCCTAGCTTGATAGCTTTAATTTCATTACTCGAGAAAGAAAAAAAGAAAAGGTTAAGAAATACAGCTGCAAGCAGAGCAGCTACTAGCTGACCATCAGTAAGATAATTATGACATGTTAGCAGAATGAGACAAGGACTTATCTATTTTATGGGAAGGAAGTCAGAAAAATACAATACATTTGGTTTTTTTTCTCCAGGGTGCCATAGAAGATGATGCTTAAAAATTCTTTCTTACCTAATCCAGTTTGCTTCAAGACTTGCTGTGTTCTCAGCTGCTGCAACAACAAACATAAAAAGCAAAAGCTTGACAGCCTTCGAGACACTTGAGATCCTTGGCACTTCTCCAACTCTTTCAAAGTAACAGGCTACCAGAGCTAACAGTTGTTGACATACATGAACCCAGCTGCATGCACTACAGTTCTATTCCAAAGCTGATTAACAACAAAAGAGAATAAGGTGAAAAATTAAAGGTTGCATTCCTTACCTGACATAGCTCCTGCTGGCCATATGCTGGACTCAGCAAAAGGTACTGTCTCTCTGAGCAATAAACCTACAATAGGTAAAGGCTGAATTATTAACAAGAACATGAGGAGGTCTCAAAAGCACATGATGAATGAAAGAGACATTTAAAACTTACAGCCTGATTTAGTTTGTAAAGGGAACTTAAAAGTTTCCTGAACTCTTGCTCAATTGATCTATTTCAAACACTAAACGGCATATAGAAAGAAGCAGGATGATGCTTTACTGCAATGCAAGGGAATGATGAACACAGTCCCTTAAACTGCCTCCATACCAGTCTCTTACAACATAGAATTTGACCAAAATGGAAATATCTGGTTCTATCCTATGGTTGTTGTATACATTCCTATTCCACTGGCCACCCCTCTTTTCAGTCATTAACTGCTAAGGTGCTTCCAACACTGTATTTTGCCTCCAGGTTTTTGTACCCGAGACCACAGATGTGCTCTTCAAGCAACTTACAATCGCACTGATACAGTCTCTAAATTCATACAGTATTTCAGGTTTAAAATTGGGTCATCCAATTAACTTTGAATATGGCACAGCACAGCAGGAATGAAATCTATGGATTTCTGGGCAAAGGCTGGAACTTCTTTTACATAACTTTGCATCTTTTGATACTGCTGATAGCAATTAGAAAGTACCAATCAACATAGGAAACCTCGCCAGGATGAAAGGAAAAATTGACATAAATTTCTCAAGAGAGAATTTTCTAGTTGCTCTGTATTCTGTTCTGCAGAATTATTATTATTACTTGCAATGCCATGCAGCAGACACCAATGACTAGGACAGCATTCAGAAAATGACATTATCTATTCAGACACTTCACACTGCTCCATCTAAATCCTAGGTTCTTAATTCTAGGGGTGGGAGACACAGGACTCATCTTAAGTATTCAAATGTGAATATCCACATGGAAGTTGTACATTTAAACTGACATTCAGAACAATAAGAAAGTAGGACCAGCATGTGGACCCCAGAGGGGGGCATCACAAAGGAAAAGGTCATATCAGAAACTCTCTTTGCACGGTGTCCCTGTGAAACTGGGACTGGGCCTTAACTTGCTTACTCCACTGAAGTACCTCCCCCCACTTGGAATTCACCTTTCTTTCTTATACCCCGCCCTCAACTCCTCTAGGTTTGAATCTCAGGAAGCCAAAAGTCAAGTGGCTGGCTCTCGCATTTATACACAAAGGAAGATGGACAATTAGTTCCTGTCTTCTATGAATAAAACCCACCTAAATACAAGGCAGAAAGTATATATTTATTAACAGAGGTGCCATCTGCTTTACAGAGTCAACCTTGCTATTGAATACATAATTTTCAGTCATTGCACACAATGTGGGAATAGTAATTCAACGCAGATTAAATACAAGCAGATCTTTTTTTCACCAAAATGCCCAGCTTAATATATTGTTGAAGCTTTCAGCCATGAACACTGATGCCCTGGAAACTACATCTCTTTCAAGTGTTTCAGGCTGCTTGCCACGGAAATCTCTGGGGCTTAGTGCAAGCATTGCTCTGTGAATTGGAGGGGTAAATGATTCCCTGTTGTTTCTGCTGCAGTAGTGGTATGACCAGGAGACTGAAGGAGATGGGATTTTCTTGTGAATCATGGAAACTGTCTGTAAGGCGAGAAAGGTCCATGCAAAGCCAAGAAGTATAGTGTCCATGCAGAATGTTAGACAAACAGCTGCCTGAATACAGTCATAGCAGTAATTATGCCGTTATCTCAGGTGGGCTGAACACATTCACCAGTGTACCGAATGCACCTCTCCACAGTCAATATGCTACCATCAGCACAGGAAGAAAGAAAAGGAAATTGACTCTATCTACCTTAATTGTCATCAACTATAATCCTGCCATCAGGATAGGCAGGCAAACAAAGATCCATTTGCCCTAGTCTTACACTTTCTCTTGATATTCTGACCAAGAAAGTAGTGGGTACAAGGGCAGAGGAACAGTGAAAGATGCAAAAGGACATGTATTAGCTTTACCTCTTCCCTTATTCTGAGATTTTTGTATCTCATACGTGCTTTACTACTAAAAGCTACTCTTTTTATTAATTCCTATTATGCTACATGAGGAGATGCTTTCATTTTCCTGAATTTTCTTCTATTTCCTCAGAAACATTGTAAAATTAACTCAGACCAGTGTTTTCAAATGTGTAGTTCTGCAAACGTCTCCTTTTTCCACATAAAATATCAGTACTCCCTCTCTACACAGCAGGGCACAGTCAGCGCCTGAGGAAGGAACAACTGGATGAGGGGCGGAGAAAAAGAGGACCAGACAGCAAGAGGCTACTGACATGCCTTGTTCCTTACAAAGCAGCAGCAAAGAATGAAAAATCTCCTACTCCCTCCCCCCTCATCACGTGCCATTACCACAGGCCAATTCTCAGCTGTGTTCAGCAGAGCTTCTTGCCTGCTGTGCAGCATTCAGATGGGAAAGCTCAGCCTTAACACTGTCAGACATTTGTCCCAGAGTAGTGGCATTCTAGCCACAGCCATCCAGCTTTCCAGCACT